>NC_143571.1:48185000-48857500 GCF_054136105.1 Typopeltis vanoorti | reverse complement strand
ACAATGATTATTAAACTTTAATCTATATTTCCAATATTTCAGCAACTTCACGTTGCCATCTTCAAAGGAACTTAAAATAAGACACGTACACACAGGCACTACATACAGTAAATGAGGAATGAAGCGAGGAAGCTATTGTTTCTCCTAAAAGTCCTGATGGTGCCCCCTAGCAGGCTATGTAGGTATTATTGGCATTTGGGCTGAAGGTCTCCTGATTTTTGTGTCTTCCAAATTTGGGGCAGTCTCATGCAACCAAATTTGTTGAGGTTTGGCATGTTTCTTAGGGCTGAGGCTGATTCCATGAAAAGTCTTTCAAATTTGAACTTGCTTCGGTGTTTACTATTTCTTTGTTTTTCTTCATTTCTCATTCAAAGCTCTCCAGGAAATGAAGAAAAACAAACAAATATTAATACGTTGATGATGTGTTCACTATTTGGCCACATGGCTCTGATACACTCCTCTCCTTCTTAACACACTTAAACAACCAACACCCCAGAATCAAGTTCACCCTGGAAAAAGAGGAAAACAACAGCCTCCCTTTCCTAGACACACTAGTCACCCGCCAGCCTGATGGAACCTTGGTTTTCTCAGTTTATAGACAACCCACCCATACAGGCAGATAGATTCACCAACAATACCCCCCCCCCCCCCCTTCAGAACAATATGTAGTTATTAAGACACTACACAACAAGGCCAAACTAATCTTCAAATGACAATGCCCTAACCACTGAAAATCACATCCTCAACACTTTCTCAGCCAGTGGCTACCCCCCCCCCCCCGCCCAAAAAAAAAAAATAATAATCCAAAAAATTATTGAAACCAGCAAACCACAACTCTCCCCCCTTCACAACAAGAATTACTCTAAATCCATCACCATTCCCTACATCCAAGGCACCTCTGAAAAAATTACCAAAATCGTAAAGAAACATGACGACCTCTTGTTACAGACCATATAGAAAATTGGCATCCCTTATCCGCTTCACTAAAATCCAACCACTTCCCCTAGACCTACTTGGTGTATACCAGGTCCCTTGCAGCTGTAAGCTGTCCTACTTTGGCCAAACAGGTAGGACAGCAAATATCAGAATTTCAGAACACAAGGAATACATCTGTTTTCACCAGTATAGCCACTCTGGTCTTGCAGATCATGCTCTGGATACACGCCACATAATATGGTGGAAGAAAACCACAATAATACACCGTAGCAAGTTCATATTTGAAAGACTTTTCATGGAATCAGCCTCAGCCCTAAGAAACATGCCAAACTTCAACAAATTTGTTTGAATGAGACTGCCCCAAATTTGGGAGATGTACATCAGGAGACTTCAGCCCAAAGGCCAAGAATACCTACATAGTCTGCTATGGGGGGGGGGGGGCACCATCAGGACTTTTAGGAGAAACAATAGCTTCCTTGCTTCGTTCCTCATTTACTGTGTGTAGTGCCTACGTGCACGTGTCTTTAAGTTCCTTTGAAGACGGCAGTGTAACCTTGCTGAAAAAATATTGGAAATATAGATTAAAGTTTAATTTAATTTATATCTTAGTATACGTTGTGAATTCCTTAAGTTAATTAATAATCATTCTTAACCGTATCTTAAGAGGAACACTCAGTAGGGAAATACCTCTGTAATTCTCACATTCAGTTTTATTTCCTTTTTTGTATATGGGTAATATGAGAGCTTACTCGAATCATCTGGAATTCGTCCCTCTCTCCAGGCCTTCTGAACTATGCAATGCAGCCACTGTAAGACTTTTATACTTCCATACTTAAGCACCTATTCCAGCTGCCTTTCCACATTTCAGGCTTTTGATAGCTTTTTCTATTTCAAGTATCGATGTGTATTCCAGATTGCATGCTTGTTCAGTGTTTTTTTAACATTGTGCTGTGTTTCATTTAACAATTTTTCGAAGTAATTGCTCCCATACATCAAGGATATCTTTTTCTTAAGTTTCTCATGTCACCTTTATCATCTCTAATTCCTTTTACAACTCTTTTCTCCATTTCTGAGCTTTTCAGCAGCCTCCAGAATATTTTGCCTCCTTCCTGATATTTATTTTCTATGTTCTTGCTAAAGTCTTCCCATGACTTTTGTTTAGTTAGCTTTACACATTATTTAGCTTTCTTACATTTGTCTCTGTATTCTCTAAGAAAACAAGCTGATTTATTTGCAAGGAACTTTCGATGTGCTTTCTTCTTTTGCTTCACTGCCTCTTTAACTTCCAGTGTCCTCCATATAGTTCTGATTTTTCTATACTTGCAGACAACCTCACCACATGCTTCTCTGCTCTGGATGAATCAATCAATGTTTTCTTCAGGGCTTGCCATTGAATCTCCAAGGTTTGGTTCCCATTCTCAAAGTCTTTCATTTTTTCTTGAATAATGTTTGTGTATTTTAGTCATCATCATCAAATTCCTGCCATGTACCCTCAAGGGGTGTACAGGATATGACAGTACTACATGAAAAAATTACATCATTACTAACTTCCTATCTACAATTTTCCTCCAAATTAGTCTGTTACTTGTCAAGACTCCAACATTATCAGATCTTATATTTCTATCATCTAAGGCACTTTGTACCGTATAAATCCACCTATATCTTGGTCTTCCTCTGGGTCGTTTTCCTGCCAACCTGGCAGAGAACACTTGTTTTGCTAATCTTTCCTCTCCCATTCTATTTAACTGACCATACCACCTGAGATTAGCTCTGCTAACGCATTCCTGGATGCTGACAATGTCAAGTTCTTTCCAAATATCCTCATTTTTAATATGATATTGCCATTGATGCCATCTGTTCACGCCTCTAATCTTTCTCAGGACTCTCATATCTGCGGTCTCTAGTCTTTGGTCAAGTGTTTTACTTCTGACCCAGCTCTCAGATCCATAAGTTAAAACTGGTTTGAATACTGTCTTGTATACAGCTAATTTAGTGTTCCGACTAATTTCTTTCTTATTCCATATGAATTTATTCAATTGACTTCCCACCATACCAGCTTTGCTGATTCTGTTGTCTATTTCTATATTTAATTTACCATCTTCAGTAAAAATCGTGCCTAAATAGCTGAAATGTTTTACTTGTTCCACAGGTTCTCCATTCACAACATAGTTGACATTTTCAATGATTCTGCCTATTTTCATTGTCTTTGTCTTTTTATTGCTGACCTTCATACCATATCTATTACAACAGCTATTCAATTTAGTCAGAGAATCTTGCAGACTTGTAGCGGATTTATTTAGAAGTATAACATCATCTGCATAAAGCAAAGAGCTGACATTAACATCTCCAATTTTGATATCAGGTTTAATACCACATTCCTTCATAATGTGATCCATATAGATAATGAATAACAGAGGGGATAATGTACATCCTTGTCTCACACCAGATTTAACATTAAACCATCTTCCTGTACTTCCTTCAATTCTAACTGCTGACTTACAACTCAAATAAAGACTAAGTATTGCTTGATATAATGCCCCATTGACACCATATAACTGCAGCGTATTGAATAGTTTCTCTCTTGGCACCTTGTCATATGCCTTTTCCAAATCGACAAAACTTAAATGGGTATGGGTACTATGAGAGCTCTACTCCAATCATCGGGAATTCGTCCCTCTGTCCAGGCTTTCTGAACTATGCAGTGCAGCCACTGTAAGACTCTTATACCACCATACTTCAGCATTTCTGGTCGAATATCATTTACTCCTGCTGCCTTTCCACATTTCAAGCCTTTGATGGCTTTTTCTACTTCAAATATGGATATGTATTCCTGACTGCATGCCTGGTCAGTGTTTTTTATCACTGTGCTGTCATCACTGCTTGTTTCATTTAGCAGTTTTTCAAAGTAATTACTCCATACTTCAAGGATATCTTTTTCTCCTGTTTTCATGTCACCTTTATCATCTCTAATTCCTTTTACAGCACTCTTTCCTCCATTCCTAAGCTTCTTCAACAACCTCCAGAATATTTTGCCACCTTCTTGATATTTATTTTCTATATTCTTGCCAAAGTCCTCCCATCACTTTTGTTTAGCTAGTTTTACACACTGTTTAGCTTTCTTACATTTGTCTCTGTATTCAGTAAGAGTAAAAGCTGATTTATTTGCCAGGAACTTTTGATATGCTTTCTTCTTTTCCTTCAATGTCTCTTTAACTTCCTGTGTCCACCAGGGAGTTCTGATTTTTTTATCCTTGCACACAACCTCACCACATGCCTCTCTGTCAGAATCAATCAAGGTTTTCTTCAAGGCTTGCCACTGAATCTAAAGTTTGGTTCCTGTTCTCAAACTCTTTCATTTTCTTTTCAATAATCTTTCTGTATTTTAGTCTACAGTTCACATCTGAGAGCTGCTCAACTTTTATTCGCTTTAAAACTTTCTTACATGTTATTCTTTTCAATATGAAATTCAATTTTATCCTGCTCAAGACTAAATAGTGATCACTTCCAATTTCAAATCCTCTGTACACTCTGGTGTCCTGCACCAGGGAGAAAACATCAATATCAACAATAACATAGTCAATGAGACTTTTCTTATTCCTAGCCTCTTCTCTCCATGTGAATTTGTGCACATTTTTATGTTGGAACATGGTGTTAGTAATAACCAATCCATGTCCTGAGCAGAAATCCAACAGATATTTGCCATTATTATTAGCTTTGCTCTTTTCTCCAAATTTTCCCAAAATATTTTTGTATGTCTCATAATCATTTCCTACTCTATTTAGATCCCCAACAAGGACCAACTTTTCATTTTTCATTGTGTCAGTTGCTTTTTCTAAAGCCTCAAAAAATTCCTCCACTTCTACCTTAGTAGAACCTTCTGTGGGACCATAGGCACAAATAAGTCTCATTGTCCAGTTCCCCATTCTCATGTTTGCCCACATTACTCTATTTGAGACTGACTGCCATTCAAGAAGATTAGCCTCGTATTTTGTGTTGAATACTATGGCTACTCCTTATTTTCCTTGATTGTCATTGCCTGAATATAACATTTTGTATTTATTGCTCAGAAAGATCTCACCAGTTTTTGTCTTTTTTGTTTCAGTCACCCCTATTATGTCGATCTGGTACTTATCTAATTCCTCAGCTAGCCCCATTTCTTTGCCATTCAGGCTTCTTACGTTGATAGTACCGATCTTTAACTCTGGTGATGTTGAGTTGAGGTTTGTTTTCAGATTTGTTCCAGTAGCTGACTTTTCGCTGTTCACCCTGGTTCCCTGGCGAAAACAACGGGGGCCTTGTTTAACCAGGCGACGCCCCAGCCGGCATGAAATTTTGTCATGTTGTACCATCATTTTTTATTTTGGTTTAACCAATAAGAATACAATTTGGTCAGCTAAATCCCAAATTGCCAGCCCATCCTTGTTCGTTCAGTATCAAAGTAGATACCCAACAGGGTGCACCACGAGAAGGTGAGGATTGGACATTAGGTCAGAAGCCCTGGTCGATTCTCCGCATTCCTTTAAAGGCTATATGGAGGTCTCCTCTCAGTTATACAGCTTTGACCCTTAAGCACCCCTGTATTTTAGTCTATAGTTCACATCTGAGAGAGCTGCTCAACTTTTATTTGCTTTAAAACCTTCTCACATGTTTGTCTTTTCAATATGAAATTCAGTTTTATCCTGCTCAAGACTAAATGGTGATCACTTCCAATTTCAAATCCTTTGTACACTTTAGTGTCCTGCACCAGTGAGAAAACATCCCTATCAACAATAAAAACAAGTGCATTTTTGGAAATTATGGAGACAACTACCGTGTTTGAATAAAAACTTTAGTTTACTATTACTAAAATTTTACAATTCGACGTTTCGACCTTTATGTCAAGGTCATCTTCTGGAGCGTACAAATATACACAGGAAACAAGCTATACTACAATCATACTGGTTCGTTAAAGACACTGACTAACTGCTACCACAATTGTTGGCCTGACCTCTGGTGAAAAAAAAAAAAAATTCCGCCACGCTTCGACCGACAATCTGGCTCAGATACATTGACGACGTGTTCGCGATCTGGCCGCACGGTCGACAAACGCTAAACACATTCCTCAGCCACTTAAACAAACAACACGAACGCATACAATTTACCATCGAAATCGAAAACCAAAATTCGCTCCCGTTCCTAGACACACTAGTTACACGTCTTCCTTCAGGCAGTCTATCCTTCACGGTCTACCGAAAACCGACACACACTGGCCAATACATACATGCAAATTCATATCACCACCCAGCACAAAAATATGGAGTCATAAACACCCTTAAAAACAGAGCCACAACTATTTGCTCTAACCAGCAAGCCCTAAAACAAGAACTAAAAATCATTAGTGACACATTCATAAACAATGGCTATAACAAAAATACTGTCAATAAAATACTCTATAAAACCACAACAAAAACGAATCTAGACTACAGTAAAGCCATAGCCATCCCATACATTAAAGGGTTATCGGAAAAATCAACAGAATCCTACAACATTATAACCTCAATGCCACCTTTAAACCACCCACTAAACTTAAAACCATATTCAGCTCCTCTAAGGATCCTCTCCTCCCATTAGCACATCCTGGAGTCTATTGTATCCGCTGCACCTGTAACTTACCGTACATTGGTGAAACAGGACGGACAATCCCTATACGCAAAAAAGAACACATTAGACACATTAAATATAACCATTATGGTGAAGCAGGCCTCTCAGACCACGCACTCAACACCTTACACCAAATCAACTGGAAAAGCACCTGCTCCTTACACCGCACAAAAACATGGTACGAAAGAAAATTTAAAGAATCCTGCGAAATCCTGATAAACCACCCAAATATCAACAATAAAGATGGTATGAAAATTCCAAGGATCTGGATGGCACACATTCAGCCAACCTAATTTGAAAGATTCAACATAAGTTAGGACTCTAGCCAATATGCTATTATTAGAAACCATTCCACCACTCCAACTGGCTGGAATGATGTTAATATATGTATATAGTAGACAACACAAATAATAGGACTTTAGCGTTGATGTATAATAGGACTTTAGCATTGATGTTTAATTTTTTTTTGTTTTTTCACCAGAGGTCAGGCCAACAATTGTGGTAGCGGTTAGTCAGTGTCTTTAACGAACCAGTATGATTGTAGTATAGCTTGTTTCCTGTGTATATTTGTACGCTCCAGAAGATGACCTTGACATAAAGGTCGAAACGTCGAATTGTAAAATTTTAGTAATAGTAAACTAAAGTTTTTATTCAAACACGGTAGTTGTCTCCATAATTTCCAAAAATGCATTCGGATCACCGTGCAAGCCTAAAAGAAAAGAATAAAAACAAGTCAATGATAGTTTTCTTATCCCTTTTGTCTCTTCTCTCCATGTGAATTTATGAACATTTTTATGTTGGAACATTGTGTTAGTGATAACCAGTCTATGCCCTGAGCAGAAATCCAACAGGTATTTGCATTATTATTAACTTTGCTCTTTTCCTCGAAATTTTCCCAAAATATTTTTGTGTCTGACAATCATTTCCTACTCTGCTATTTAGATCACCAACAAGGAGCAACTTTTCCTTTTTCATTGTGTCAGTTTCTTTCTATAAAACCTCAAAAAATCCCCCCCCCCTTCTACTTTAGTAGAGTGGAGATTGAACTGCCCATGTCTCCAAAAAGTTAGATAGGGCTAAAAACGGCCTCACCTATTCTTTGTATATAGAGGAATAAAAAAGCGTTAGCTGATTTTTAGAATAAAAAGAGCCTGTGTAGCTCAGTGGATGTGGCATTTGCACACCACGGCGCTTGGCCGCACGAAGGAAGACTTGGTTTCGAGTCTAGTTGACGGCTAGAGGAAATTTTTCTAAGCCTTTTTTTGACAGGTTCCCGAGTTAGTCAATCTCTGGTACAGGCAAGCGGGTTTTTTCGTCCCATAAACTCAAGAAAATCGACCATAGAACCCACATTATTTCAGTCATTAAATACGAGGGTTATGGACCACGAGATTGCGGCACCTGTAGAGCCTTCTCTCTTCACTGTGTGCCGCTTAATTAGTGATAGCCTTGGGCCAGCTATCTCTGATTGGGTACCACTGGAGATTGAACTGCCCACTCAGTCTCCAAAAAGTTAGATAAGGCTAAAAACAGCCTTGCCTACTCCCTGTATATACGGGATTTTTTTTTTACTTTAGTAGAACTTTCTGTGGGATTGTAGGCACAAATGTCTCATTATCCAGTTTCCCATTCTGATATTTGCCCACATCACTCTACTTGATATTGCCTTGCCATTCAAGAAGATTATCATATTTTGTGTTGAATACTATGGCTACTCCTTTTACTTGATTTTCATTGCCTGAATATAACATTTTGTATTTATTGCTTAGAAAGATCTCACCAGTTTTTGTCTTTTTTGTTTCATTCGCCCCTATTTTATCGATCTGATACTTATACAATTCCTCAGCCAACTCCATTTCTTTACCATTCAGGCTTCTTATGTTGCTAGTACCAATCTTGAACTCTGGTGATGTTGAGTTGGGTTGTGTTGTGTTTTGGGGAGAATTTTATTGGTGTTCAGTGTTTAATATATTCATAAATGATTTAAGTTCAAATATTAACATTATTCGAACCTACCTTTCTAATTTATGTTCAAATACAAATGGTGCTCGTAGCGGTCAACTGTATGGATAACTAAAATTTTTTTACAGATCCTAAAAGGCAAAGAAAAATTTAACATGGACAAATGAAAGTTTATGTGATTTGGTAAGAAAGTGATATTGGATATGTGGAGACAATTTTTAGAAAGAGATCATGAATTACAAGGATTGAATATTTTAACTGATAAGCAATTTGAATTTAAGAATCATGTTGATAAGACTTAGTAGATTAGATTTAATTAAAAGAAGCTTCACTTTTTGGAGAAAGGAAATCACTCAACCAGGATTTTAAATTATGTAAGAGAATCAGAAGTATGCAAAAATGATTCACAAAGTGCTTGGAGAGATTCATAATAATAATGATATTATTATTATATGGTATCTCCATGGAGTCTGGAGACTCATTGTGGGAGACCCAAACTAACTGTTATACACACAAATCATGTTATACCTTTCCTTAAACTTATTTACTGTTAGGGCACTCACAACTAACTCCATTCCACTCATTCACTATTCTCCAAAATTCTGCAAAGCTGGTCTACACACACATACACACCTCTACTAACCACACTCTTAACAACTTTCACAGATGGCCCCTATTTCTCAGACAATATATTGAACTCTCCAACCAAAACCCTTTGTCTATACTGACTGAGCTATGGAGGCTCGTGTATGATATTAATATATATAAAAGTTTAATGCTTTCTCGAACATTGAAAAAGAGAAAAATTAATATGAACAAATTTTCATGGTATTTTATGATCCCCCCCCCCACACACACACACTTCGTGGTTGACCTTTATCTTTCATTATGACAGATAAGTTTCTTATTTATCCCTCCCACTCCTTAAAATATTACTCTCAGATGACAAAAAAAAAACATTATTTTATCCATTTATTTTTGAGCAAGTGATTTCAAAAGTTTTTTTTTTTAATTCACTGTTTAATAACTGGATAATGCTACTCGAAAACAAACACTGCACTTTTCTGAATAACGTCAACTGTAGTCTTTTTTGTTTTACATTCAAAATTTTCTTAATACAATTTGTATGTTGTCAGAGATGTCGAGAGAACCATGTCAGTTCAAAAGAGCACTGGTTCAGTTTTTTTATTTATTTAAAGATTTGAGTTACTTTAAAAAAAAAATACCAATAAAGGACTAAAACATACAGTCCTCTTCAGTCTCTTTTGTTTGCAAAATAAAGTGATATTGCTGGTCCTTTTTTTAAAGGCTTCAGCAAATCATCACAATCAGGTGATTCTACTTTTATGAAGATATAAGCATAATCAACAAACACGTGTATAATACTGTACTATTACATATTATATTTATGCAGTAGCTTTAGCCATTATTAATAATGACCAGGCATTTTCATGTATAGTCCGACCACAGATACGAGAGCTGTCATTGGCTCGGTGCCAAGAAGAGTCAATTCATGTTGAAGGAGAAAAAGAAAAGGCGATGTATGAATTGGTCATCAACACCTGAGATCACATGCTTTATGTGTAAAATTTTCTAACTATTATACAAGCAAAATAGTTACCACTTTAAAAACTAAAATGATCATAAAAGACAAGTTAATTTTCCGATGTGTAATAATAAACACTCATTCCACAATACGGATTGATTACCCTATTATCGGAATGGATTCTCCTTCTTTTGACATGTGCAGAGTGTCAAAGGGTCTCGTATCTGTGGGTGTACTATAGGAAGTCTGTACTAATCATTATTCGAAGAATGCATTTTGCACTCCTTAACATCATTTACTAACAATGCACTTGCAAATGTAAAAGTGGGTAATAATACCACAAAAAAAAAAAAAAAGCTTGATATTGAAAAATATACTATATACTGATAAGTAGAAATGAGGAAATGGCAAGGTTTTTCCCACCTAGAAGTTTGACAGGCAAACTGGTTAGGCATACTCATGCACGCATGCACACACAATTAACAGTCAACGTATGCTGGCCTCATAGTCTCAGCTGTTTCAGCCATCATCCTGTATGACAACTGCACTGGTGTCCAAAAGCTAAGGAAAACTATATTCTTACCTGTATATGAATAAATTTTTATCACTACAGCCAAATGTGGACATAAATTTATTGCCAGCATAGTAATAAATTATGTTATACAAAAAAATTGTTATAAATTTTGCACAAATTAAATTGCAATATGTTTTTGACAAAAGTTAAAAATTTTCTAAGATGCAAACGAAGGCAGTGATTTTTAACCGATGGGCCACAGCCCCCACCTAGGAGGGTGGGGGGGGGGGGGCATGAAAAATTTACAGAACGTTTCTAGTTTTTAAAATTTTGAAATCTCTTAAAATAATTATTTTCTGCTCCTTATTTTACTTTGTTTCAAACTTGTATCGTTTTGTATTAATAATCTGAATTATGCAGTTTAATGCAGTAATTTCTTTTGTGTGGCGAAAAGTCGACTTTTCGCCACTGGCAACGCTGCAAGTTGTGACATTTACCTACTGAACGTGTAATAGAAGTGATTCTCTGAAGTTTTAAACAGTACTAGTATGAATGCATAGAACTTAATGTTGTTAAGTGCTACTTGAGTGCAATTACTTTTCGAAACATTCAGTGCTGCAATACTGATTTGTTATTTCTTAAAATTTACTCATTTATAACATGACAAAGAACATTATTTCATTTCCTAAATATAAATACAGTAAATTTTTAAAGTAATATTTAAAACTTAAAAAAAAAAGAGTACTATGGAATTAATGTACAGTGCTTACAGAAAACTATGGAGATATTTCAGTATGAAATATGTCCACTGCAAACTGTAGTGCAGCTCTCACATCATCCATGCTTAGCACCAGGTGATTCAATTCAAGAGTTCTTGAGGCAAACTGGCCCACTCCTTCAGAGCAAGGAGCCTTGTTCGTTTTCTGGTGGAAAATTTCGAGCAGCAATTTCGAAATTTCGAGCAGCAATGCATTTTGCATTGCCTCCCAAAAGTGTTCTATGGGGTTGAGGTTTGATTATTATCTTTGGTCAGAAGTATTTCCACTGCTTGTATACGATGTGTGATATTTTCATCCATAAAAATGAATTCTTCACCTACTGCACCACAGAACAATCGAACATGACGTTGAAGAACTTTGTTGCAATATCATTCACCAGTCATAGTCTATTTTCCCAGCACTTGTTGTTTGGTGCATCCATTAAGCATAATGCTTCCCCATACCATGACCCCAGCACCACCGTATCTATCACTTTCAAGAACATTCTCGCAATGGTAAGCAGTACCACTTTCACGGCAGATTCACGTGTCATCTAGAATCGGAAGAAAGACTAAAGCGACTCTCATCTGTAAAGAGTACATTAGCCCATTGGTGTCGTATCCAATTTTTATGGATACAACACCACTGAAAATGTGCTTCACGATGAGCTGTGGATAAAGGCACATAGACTAAGGCCTTTGGGCAAAGTAGGCCTACTTGCTGCAGACGTCTTTCCACAGCTTCTCGAGTTATCCGCGTACCTGTGCTTGAATGGAGCCGACTTGCAAGCTGACCTGCCGTGGCACATCGATTACGTTGTGCTGTTATAACCAAAAAGCTGTCTTCATGCTTTGTGGTAGAATGAGGGCATCTTAGCAAACGTTTCAAATGCTGCCCAGAATATGGATACAACGATATGTGAAACCCCAAACTCTCTGGCAATATCAGTAATTCTGCAGCCTTCAAGCTTTCCGGTAATTCTCTGTGTGAAATCACCTAGATGTCCATGAGACAAGACATCCAAGTTTGCAACTTTATTTCTTCACAAAAAGAGCTTCCTTCAAACAATTCGCTTAGCACAGCCTTTTGCCTTTTATTCTGTTGAATGCTACCACGTCACCCTTGAGTGCTACCCTTTGCGTGAGATTCGAACGTGTATCCACTTTCTACTCGAAATCGTCAGTTAAATAAATTTTCACGAGCTGATTCGTTTGAATTTGCGGTTGTAATCTTCAGAAATAGTGTTCGTCCTTAAGTTTTGGATACCAGTGTAAATGCCACCATTGCTTCCAAATTTGTGACCTCATAAATTTCTTATAGTGCAATCATATCAGTATTTTGCAGCTTACAATTGTTTTCAACCCAAAGTGCAATGTACACCAGTTCAATGTACCACATTGAACTGGTGACCATTATTATTTATTTATCCTCTATGGCTTTCTGTAAGATCTCTACGTTTTTGTTTTTTTTACTATTGGCCTCATCACTTTAGGGTCACACATATTCAGCAGTTAGAAATGAAGAACATATCCACGCAAATATGTGATATCAAGTGTAATTAATGTCAGGATTTCAAATCAAACCTACACGTGAAAGTTTGAAAACTCATAGCAGCATCACTGTGTGGGAAACAAGAAAAGAAATCGGCTGCATGGAGTCTTTGGAGAAGATATTCGACTCAACCACCGCCACTAGTATTTTCACAGACAATCACAAACATCCATGCCCATGGCGGGATTCGAACCCGCAGCCTTTTTGGCTGGAGAATGGACACGCTAGTGTCCATTCTCCAGGTCATCAGCTATTCAGAACTAATCCAACATTGAATAACACTGAATCGAAATTTAAACTAACTACATTGAACTTTTTTCCCATCACGCTAAGTCTGAAATAATATTCTCCATAAAGAATGAATTTGGAGGAGCCTAAAATTTGTGATATATAATTTTATTATTTAAAAAAATTATACAACAATAACAATGGGACATCAGTTTCTTCATGTTCAAAGTAAGATAGTCGGTTAGCAACATAACATTTATACTTGCAGAAAATAAAATCACTATTCACTGAATTAGAATATTGGACAGTCGACTGCGGTTCACTGTCTGTACTCCGAGATCCATCTGTATGAATGTTGCTAGATCCTTCAGCAACTCCTGTAGCATTTGGGATCAGTAAACCCCACAGTCAAACAGTGCAACAGATTTTGCAATCAGTGCTGGTGTATGCACAACTTCCGTACTTTCATGCACTTCTCCTGTGCAAAAATAGTTTCTCAAATCAACAAAACAAGTTGCATCCTTCATGCCTTTATTGCTATGTTTACCACCTGTCTGTACAGCAAAGTCAAGGTATAATGAAAGGTGTGAATTATAATTTACTGTTTGTGGTTCCACTGACTTAAATGCATCCATGCCTCGCCAAAATGGCGGATATATTCTTACTTTTTAGGCAATCAGAATGTCTAATTGTTCTTACTGACCAACTTCAAGAACTCCATAGTATAACGTTCATAAGGATAACTCCATGAAAAAAAAAAGTGTTTGATGCTGTACAGGAAGAAGTAGTCCAAATTACTGACAATTGCTCTTTTCCAGTCACGTTTTCATAGACATGCTATTATTATACTAATGACGAGGAATCGGCTCTGCTGTACTTTGTGTTTTCGACTCTGATTTCTTACAATTAATATGTAAATATTCTTTATGAATACTAGATAAATTTCAAAATATGAATATAAAAATATTATTTAAAATTCTTATATCTTACAAAGACCTTTTCAACTGTGGAAATGAAGTTTGCAGCCATAGTGTTAGCCCCCTGTCCCAGAAGAAAGACTGTTATAAGATCAAGCGCTCCGTAGTGCAATTGGAAGAACAGCGGAATATTGCGCCCTTTGATTGGAAAAGGAGCTGAGTTTGATTCTAGTCGTGACGAGAGGAATCTTTATATGGGGTTTTTCAATAGAAGGTGAGTTAGCTGATCTCCCGGAAACTCTGGAGAAAAAATTCGACGCACAGGAAAATCAACCATGAGAACACGCGCAATTTATAGACAAAACTGACTGGTGTTGGTGGTGATAGGCGATAGATGGCGTTCATGGGAATAATGGTAGTAGTAGTGTCATTGTGTGTATTTGGAGAATAGTAGGGAAGACGGCGAGATGAGTGTAGCGGAATAGAGTAGAGTGCCCTCCCGCAATGAGTCCTTACACTCTTTGGAAGCATCACGTAATAATAATAATAATGAGTTCGATTCTAGTTTATTGATAAGAGGAACTTTTCATGTTTTTTGTTGAGCATACTCTCCTCCCAGATGCTTATTATAATCACTGAGCAGAGATTGGCTGCCTGTCTTCAAAAGTTAAGCTAAACGGCCTTCCCTACTCCTTTGAGGAATAAATGGAATTAGCAAATTCTTTCATTTTTTTTATTTTTATTGTGCTATAAGCTGTATATATATATATAGGTAAAAAGGATTTATGCAAATTTTACTGTGCATACATGACAGCAGCGCCACCAATTCCACTTAAAAAGGGACTGGGGATGTTCAGGCAGTTATTCGAATGACTGACGAATTGCTCAATATGCGTCCTACCTTGCCTCAGCGTGCTTTATTTGCTAAGTTGTTTTACCTTAAACAGTGCAATGCCGTACCGGCCCTTCGGGAATTTAGAAGGCTTCATAACCTGCATACAGGTCTTATGTCAGCTGTAGCACTGAGCGCTATGATTAAGAAGTTTGAAGAAACTGGATCACTAGGAGTTAGGACGGAAAGCAGTGCAAGAAGAGACAGTAACAGACATTGCTGCGGTGTTCGACGACAGACCAGTACTGGTCCAAGCGCTCGTGCCATAGCTCACAAACTTGATATGGCTTATGGTACAGTCTTGAAAATCTTACGGAAAATGCTTCACTTCTATCCGTGTAAGTTCAGTCGTGTGCAAGCACTAACTACCGCAGATTATGATAAGTGCATGACCTTCGGCTAACGTTTCTTGCCCGAATGGAGGTCGACAATGGCTAGCCTTGGAGAATATTGTGGGGTGATGAGGCTCATTTTTATCTGAATGGGTCGGTCAACACTCAACTGCAGAATTTGGTCATCTGAACATCCCCAAACGATCCAGCAAGTACCACTGCATTCTCCAAAAGTAATGGTGTGGTGTGGTGTGGTGTGGTGTGGCTTCACAGCCGATTTCATAATAGGACCATACTTTTTTTTTTGAGTGTATTACCCCTACAGGTCCTGTAACCTGCTCCATTACTGGAGAGATTTATCGACGAATGCTGGAAAATTTGGTCATTCTTGCATTGCAGCAAAGACAATGTTTGGACTCCATAATTTTTATGCAGGATGGAGCACGGCCACACATTAAACGTTCAGTACAGTGCCTTTTACGCCAGCATTTCAGTAACGAGAGGATTACCAGTCAGTTCTTTCTGAGGGCATGGCCGCCTCGATCCCTGGACATTACTCCATGTGACCTTTGGCTGTGGGGATATTTGAAATCCGTTGTGTATGTTGGTGGCGTTCCTAACTTGCATGTCTTGAAAGAGAACATAAAACGGGCTGTTATGAACATCTAATCCGACTCCTCACGCTCAGCTGTAGAGCATGTCACACACCGGATGCAATTTGTTGTACATAAGAAAGGTCAGTACATTGAAAATCGTGTATGTGGTCCAGGGGACCCTGATTCTGATGAATAAAACATTATTTCCTGTGATTCAATCACTACATTAATTTCTGTCTCTCGCAAGTTGTTGTTTTAGTTTAATTATTATTATTATTATTATTATTGTAACATGTCACATATCCAGCTGTAATGAGTGATGCCGCTGTCGCTTACACCGTCGAAATGTTATTATTCCATTTTATCTGCCTTTAATTTAATGTAATTATCCGCTTGTTTTCGGCTCCGCCAGCGCCAAAATTTCCCCTATCGGCGAGTTTTGGTACTAAATCTTTTTTTGCGGAAATTATCTCCCCATGCCTTCAAAAGTCTCAGATGCCTCCAAAGAAGGAACGTTATTTTATGACCACCCTGTAGTTTTATTTGTCTATAACAAAATAATCAGCCCAAAATAAATGTAAAAACAAAAACAAACAGAAAATATGATAGTAATTCTTGAAATTAATATTTATAAATATTCTGTATATGTGATAAGAATAATAAACTTTGTCATTGTCATATTGAGCTTATTCTGAAACACGCAGTAAATGAAAAACAGTCCATCAATAAATCCGAATCAGACTTCATAAAGGCCAATAACAGAAAACTCACCTCCTGTTCAAATGAAATACTGTATGAATTGTGCGTGCCTTCAGATCACTTGCTAAGGCCATCGGATGATGCAAAGTCTGCTTATCCCACCTCTTGCTCTCTCATCTAGAATTGCATTACTACAGCATCTAAAGACAAACCTAACTTTCTGGCATTAATCTTTTCCTCTAACTCCTGCATCTCCTACCATGCTAGAAACTGAGTACACCATTTGCATTGTTCGGAAAAGACATCAGAAGAATACTAAACAACTTGTACATTACAACAAAAAGAGAGAGAAGTCTACCATTCAACTACTGATCAATCGCCATCACCTCCAGAACAGTGATGAAAATAATCAACAGTCAACTTCTCCACTATCTAGAGGCTCACTAGTCAATCAGGGACCATCACTGTGGATTCCGCAAATTTAGATCCACAGCTGACCTTTTATCCTACATCACCCACCACCAGATACGTGCTATGTAAAGAACTCGGAAAAACGTATGCTGTCTCTCTTGACATTTCCTGAGCTTTTGATATTGTTTGGCATCGAGGCCTGTTAATCAAACTGCCTTCCTTCGATCAACCTGAAGCGGCTTTCTCTCTAGTAGCTCACCACGTGTAATGTTCGATGACACGCAGTGAGTGGAAGTTGAGTTTGTGTGCTAGTCAGAACTAGATTTTTCTCACACAGCAGTAAGTGAGTGGAATAGTTTGCTTGTTGAAGTGGTGAATGCATCTAGTGTAAGGAGTTTAAGAGAAGGCATGTCCGCTGGTGTGGGTGATATAATGTCTCTCAATATGAGTCCTTGATTCTCTGGAGTTCTCTAATAATATGAATAATACTAACACTAATAATAATAATAATAACAATAAATTCTTTAACGTCTATTATTCTTCAGATGGAGTTAGTCGATAACTCTTTTGGACTTTTCAAACTTTTGGAAGCAGCCAGCTACACGTTTTTTCTTTTTAATCTCTTTCTTCAAATGTATTATTCGACCATTGAAACAATGATTAGTCTAATTCGCAAGTTCAACATTCTTTTCCTATTCGCTCGTCAATCCTTATCAACAACGGTTTCGATAAATTCAACCTACATTCAAATAAATTACCCTCAATTTTCTCAAGTAGTAATCAAACGGTTCTAGGCCAGATATTTTTAGGCGATTTACTCTATGCTTGATGTATATTGTTCTACATTTGAAGGTCTGTAATGAGAAAAAGTCTAACATTTTCTGTTTATTCGCTTAAATGGTTCTGTTATTTTAGTGGGAAGGACAGCTCAGATAAAGTTTATCTATATAATAAACGTTTAAAGCAGTTACAATATTCGCGCAGCTACGTGACGAAGTAAAAAGTCAGGAATTTGTAGATGATGCTAAAATGCCGCACAAGCGTGTCGAAGACTATCAAGTTACGCCCATTGTTCGACACGGTAAGAGATCTAAAATTAATGATTGTGAGTAATGAATGCTATCTGAGATTGCATTAGATACGCTAGACCTATCTCAATGCGTCTACTTCTAGAATTTCACTCTCATTAAGATACAAACCACTCTGGAGATAATAGAAGCAACCAAAGTGCATTCGGTTTATAGCCCGTTTTATTGTACATTATATAATTTTCTTTTCACAGATCAACATTAAGTTAATCTCTCTGTATAATATTATGTACACAAAGAAGCCATAAATAAGGGAACGATGCTTTGATAATTTCTAAGGGCTTTTCTCCTGCAGAAATTACTATATTATTCGATAAAATATACTTCAGGTGTGTTTCGCTAGTTATTTTCGTCCACCACCAAAATATTTCAGATCGTTATTTTTATTCCAGGCAAATACACGCGAAGTGTTTCCTGTTTAGTGCTTCGAGAAGGGGAGTTAGTAACAAAAGTGGGTGAATAAGTTATAAACCCACGCTGGTCCCACGCTAAAATAATAATCCCACCCACGAAGGTTGGAACAGTTCTTGGGTGAGTTGATTATTTTAAAAATTGCGTTTTTTTTTTAACTCTCCTCTTCAGAAAATTCCTACTTGAAACTAATGCGTTAATTTTTTTTTTTTTTTTGTCTCAGAATACCAGTTATTCTAATGGAACCAAGGACATTTATTAATCGTGATAATTTTATTTATCATTTCTAATCCTTTCAACGTTTGTATTTTTTTTTTTCAGCAATGCATTTGTCCGACTTCATAGTATACGGATGGAATAAGGATTAGATTAGACAAAAATTCCGTCTGGATCTCAAACATCAATTTATTTATTACTTTATGCCACTTAACTATTCTTGAAGTATGGAGTAATTACTTCGAAAAATTGCTAAATGAAACAAGCAGTGATAGTACAGTGGTAAAAAACGCTCAACAGAATACAGTCAGGAATACATATCCATCTTTGAAGTAGAAAAAGTCATCAAAGGCTTGAAATGTGGAAAGGCAGCAGAAGTAGATGATATTCGACCAGAGATGCTGAAGTATGGTGGTATAAAAGTCTTACAGTGGATGCACTGCATAGTTCAGAAAGCCTGGACAGAGGTAAAAATATTCCCGATGATTGGAGTAGAGCTCTAATAGTACCCATATATAAAAAGGGAAATAAAACTAATAAAACTGAAGGTGAGAATAACAGAGGTATTTCCCTACTGAGTGTTCCTGGCAAGATCTATGCAAGTATACTTGAGAAACGGTTGAGAAGAATTGTGGAAGAAAAGCTTGGTGAAGAACAAGCTGGATTCAGGCCAAATAGAGGGTGTCAGAATCAGATCTTCACTTTACGAGAAATAGTCGAGAAAGCATGGGAATATAACAAAGATCTGTATTTAAGTTTTGTCGATGGTTTAATGTTAAATCTGGTGTGAGACAAGGATGTGCATTATCCCCTCTGTTATTCATTATCTATATGGATCACATTATGAAGGAAAGTGATATTAAACATCATATCAGAATTGGAGATATTAATGTCAGCCCTTTGCTTTATGCGTACGATGTTATACTTCTAAATAAATCCGCTACAAGTTTGCAAGATTCCCTGACTAAATTGAATAAATGTTGTAATAGATATGGTATGAAGGTCAGCATTAAAAAGACAAAGACAATGAAAATAGGTAGAATTGTTGAAAATGTCAACTATGTTGTGAACGGGGAACCTGTGGAACAAGTAAAACATTTCAGCTACTTAGGCACGAATTTTACTGAAGATGGTAAATTAAATATGGAAATAGACAACAGAATCAACAAAGCTGGTATGGTGGGAAGTCAATTGAATAAATTCATATGGAATAAGAGAGAAATTAGTCGGAACACTAAATTAGCTGTATACAAGACACTGTTCAAACCAGTTTTAACTTATGGTTCTGAGAGCTGGGTCAGAAGTAAAACACTTGACCAAAGACTAGAGACCACAGATATGAGAGTCCTGAGAAAGAGTAGAGGCGTGAACAGATGGCATCAATGGCAATATCATATTAAAAAGGAGGATATTAGGAAAGAACTTGACATTGTCAGCATCCAGGAATGCGTTAGCAGAGCTAATCTCAGGTGGTATGGTCACTTAAACAGAATGGGCGAGGAAAGATTCGCAAAACAAGTCTTCTCTGCCAGGTTGGCAGGAAAACGACCCAGAGGAAGACCAAGATATAGGTGGATTGATACGGTACAAAGTGCTTTAGACGATAGAAATATAAGATCTGATAATGTTGGAGTCTTGACAAGTAACAGACTGATTTGGAGGAAAATTGTAGATAGGAAGTTAGTAATGATGTAAATTTTTCATGTAATACTATCATATCCTGTACACCCCTTGAGGGTACATGTCTGGAATTTGATGATGATGATGACTTCACTATCAAGCAAGATGGATATGTTAAACTGGAACTATTATTACCTCAAGATAAATGTGTAGTCATACCACCAGTTTTCTGGTTGTGAATTTTATTTTTAGTTCGATTTTAGATTTGGTTCGCGTGAAAATAAAGTAAAATAATAATAATCATCATCATCATCATCATCAAATTCCTGCCATGTACCCTCAAGGGGTGTACAGGATATGATAGTACTACATGAAAAAAATTACATCATTATTAATTTCCTATCTAAAATTTTCCTCCAAATCAGCCTGTTACTTGTCAACACTCCAACATTATCAGATCTAATATTTCTATCGTCTAAAGCACTTTGTACCGTATCAATCCACCTATATCTTGGTCTTCCTCTGGGTCGTTTTGCTGCCAACCTGGCACTTATTTTGCTAATCTTTCCTCGCCCATTCTGTTTAAGTGACCATACCACCTGAGATTAGCTCTGCTAACGCATTCCTGGATGCTGACAATGCCAAGTTCTTTCCTAATATCCTCGTTTTTAATATGATACTGCCATTGATGCCATCTGTTCACGCCTATAATCTTTCTCAGGACTCTCATATCTGTGGTCTCTAGTCTTTGGTCAAGTGTTTTACTTCTGACCCAGCTCTCAGATCCATAAGTTAAAACTGGTTTGAACACTGTCTTCTATACAGCTAATTTAGTGTTCCGACTAATTTCTCTCTTAGTCCATATGAATTTATTCAATTGACTTCCCACCATACCAGCTTTGCTGATTCTGTTGTCTATTTCTATATTTAATTTACCATCTTCACTAAAAATCGTGCCTAAATAGCTGAAATGTTTTACTTGTTCCACAGGTTCTCCATTCACAACACAGTTGACATTTTCAATGATTCTGCCTATTTTCATTGTCTTTGTCTTTTTATTGCTGACCTTCATACCCTATCTATTACAACAGCTATTCAATTTAGTCAGAGAAGCTTGCAGACTTGTAGCGGATTTATTTAGAAGTATAACATCATCTGCATAAAGCAAAGAGCTGACATTAACATTTCCAATTTTGATATCATGTTTAATACCACTTTCCTTCATAATATGATCCATATAGATATGAATAACAGAGGGGATAATGTACATCCTTGTCTCACACCAGATTTAACATTAAACCATCTTCCTGTACTTCCTTCAATTCTAACTGCTGACTTACAACTCAAATAAAGACTAAGTATTGCTTGATATAATGCCCCATTGATACCATATAACTGCAGCGTATTGAATAGTTTCTCTCTTGGCACCTTGTCATATGCCTTTTCCAGATCAGCAAAACTTAAATACAGATCTTTGTTATATTCCCATGCTTTCTCGACTATTTGTCGTAAAGTGAAGATCTGATCCTGACAGCCTCTATTTGGCCTGAATCCAGCTTGTTCTTCACCAAGCTTTTCTTCCACAATTCTTCTCAACCGTTTCTCAAGTATACTTGCATAGATCTTGCCAGGAACACTCAGTAGGGAAATACCTCTGTAATTCTCACATTCAGTTTTATTTCCCTTTTTATATATGGGTACTATGAGAGCTCTACTCCAATCATCGGGAATTCGTCCCTCTGTCCAGGCTTTCTGAACTATGCAGTGCAGCCACTGTAAGACTCTTATACCACCATACTTCAGCATTTCTGGTCGAATATCATCTACTCCTGCTGCCTTTCCACATTTCAAGCCTTTGATGGCTTTTTCTACTTCAAGTATGGATATGTATTCCTGACTGCATGCCTGGTCAGTGTTTTTTACCACTGTGCTATCATCACTGCTTGTTTCATTTAGCAGTTTTAGTAAAATAATATGATAATAAAAAAAAAAAAAGGATCTAATCACATTACAGTAATAATCTTGATCCTGATCCCCTGAGAGAAAGAAGAAAAAAAAGAAGAACGAGAACAATAAGAAAAAGGTCTAAAAGGAGATCTGTATATAGGAAATCCTAGCATCTCTTGTAATATAGATCTGGAGTTCTCAAATGTCTGTGAAAGATTGGATTGTGTGGAGCCGACGAAACACCTAAGACTATAAAGCCAAAGTACAGGACGTCCCATAAATAACGATATTTGTGTTCTTTTTTGTTATAATAAAATACATTACCTGGAGATTTTTTTAATTATTAATTATGAAATACTACGTTACGTAAATGCCTTCCATCTTCGTCTTCACAAAGACGGGCGCTTTTTATAGCAAGTTCCTTGACAGCTGTTAATGTTTCTGGCTGCAGCGCCCTAATTTCTGCACGAATATTTTCTTTCACCTGTCGGATTGTTTGGGGCTTGTTCGCATACACTTTTCCTTCAGCTACCATAGGAAGAAATCGGGAGCCGTCAGATCTGGAGAACATGGTGGCGGCCAATTAATTGTAGATCTTCGCTAAATTATTCTCTCGCCAAAAATGTGCAGGAGTTCATAGCGGTTTGGGCAGAGAAAAGTCTCCAAAATAAATAAATAAATCTCCAGGTTCTGTATTCCATTATAACAAAAATGATAATGTTTAATGTTTTAAATGTTTAAATCCCCTTCGTGACTTATGGGCCCCCACCTTTATGTCAGTTAAATGCTTATGTTCTGGTCAGTTTATCTGTTTTGTCTGATGAAAAACCATTTCTAGGATTAAAAAAAAATTCTATCTTGTACGAGACCGCCGATTCACCTTCAGGTAAAAAGCGTTTCTTTTATTTAAGACAATGTGAGCAAATTTTGAAAATGGTAAAAATTTTCTAACATTTATGATAGAAATTTTTTACAACTGCAGAGTTTTGATAGGTAATCAAGCATTATAGCATAATGAATACACCAGAGAACGAAGGCCCTTACGGCACTTTATTCTGGTGTATTCATTATGCTATTCTCTGGTGTGTAAACGATCTGAAAGAATAGTACACAGAATCACCCAAATCCACAAATCAGAATAACTTTGTTAAATGTGTACAGAAAAACAAGAGAATGCTCTGTTCTGTGTGTACACAGATTTAAGAGCCTTTGGTGAGTCAGTAATTTTCCAGTTGGTCGTTATAAAACCATATAATGAAAAAACAGAGCAATTTTACAACCACTGGCAGCAAGTTCCATGCGAGTAACAAATGGTTTGAAAAACTAAAAATACATTTTTATAAATGCAATAATTAAGACAATTTGTGGACATTTTTCTGTTCTGAGAATGTGAGAATTTTCAGCAATAATCTCTTAAATTCTTTTCCATAAGATGGAAAACAATATAATTCTACCAACAAGCATTCAACAATTCAACGAACAGTAATGAATTATTATAAAAAGGATGTCAATCATAATCCACAAGAAAAAAAGAACATCATTAAATTTGAAGACTTCTAAAGGTACTTCATCTCCCCTCACCTTATGTAAACATGTATGTATCATGGAACTGAGGTTACGCCTTAAACTACTTTTCTTATATCCTTCTTCGGTCTCTTTTTCCTCGTGACATACGTCTTAAAAAGAAAAAAAAAAAAAAGAAAAACCTCATTCTTCTAAAGATCAAATAACAAGTTTTACCAACGAATTCATCCAGGAGTAGTTCCGCATTTCTTTTGTTCTCTAGGTGAAGTTTTACCTACAACGAAGAACTGAAGCACTAGCTTTTAAAGAGCCCTTCAGACTATTCGATTAAATGTAGGGACACGCACTCATGCTGAAATTGTGACGATTCAAGAGATCATAAAGGTAATATTATGATATACTTGATAATAATGATGCTCAGTTAAATCACGAATTTATTTTGCCTTCTTGTTCGAACAAATAACATGAAATATTAACAGGGGAAAGAAAGAAAAAATGTCTCAAATAATTCTTTTCTTTCAGCAGCCTATGGCAACACAATAGAGATGAGTGTGTTGTGTCATGTGGTTTCGTTCACGTATTCATTTATATATGACGCCAAAGATGAGGCTCAGACAATATTTCTTGAAACTTTTTCAAGTGTATTTCTAAAAAAATTACAATCTACAAGCATTCAAATTTAACATTACCAATTTTTTTTCTTCCCAATCCTCAGTCCATCCACGATAAGAGTCTGCAATTTAAAATTTAACAATCTTGTGTAAGTTTCTCCGATAATAAAGTAATCAATTAACATAAAATAGACATGATTTCTGATTACATTTTAGGTCCTCACATTTTGATTCAAAAACTAAAGCTAAACTTCTCGTGAAAGTATTACATTTCGGGGAAAAGTAAAATATCACAGGAAGAAATTTTCCACTGCTGTGAATAGATAACGCTATTTATTAGTAAAAACAACAGGCGAGAGACGTTTAGCTAATTAAATTGTCTTTCAATTTCTTCTACTTACTAATAAAACTTGCGAAGAATTTCCAGTCACACTACTTCTACAAATTAGAACAACTATAGTAAAATAAAAGATTCAAAAGTTCTGGTTTTATTTATTATTCTTTCATTCTTTTCAAGGCCGTTTTTGTTTTCTAAATATTAAATATTTGAATGACGGGTGTCCCAGATTCAAAAGCCTCAGTTTTGATAAAATTCTTCCTGCACAAGAATAGAAAAAAATCATAAATGACATCTCTTTGAAGGTTACAGCTTAACTCTGCTCACGTTCTCTCAAATAACCTTGGATAATCCTTATTAATCTCACTATAAATGGTGAAGGATTTGTTTGTCAGTCCTATTCAGACTTTTCTCGCTGATAGTGGATTTGTGTCAGTGCTTAATCACAATAGCTTAAAATTAAAGCAAACATGTTATCAAAATCTCTATGGGGTATGTGATTCTGAGCATAGTCAAGCATGATTTTAACCCGCCATTGCTACTAATTTACCGTTTTACTTTAAACAGGAAGCGAAAGTGAACTATTATTGGCAAAATACCAAATACAGTACCTGTGTGCGGGGGGAGGGGGCAACGAGATGAATCTTTTGTAGGATTATTACAAGTGATTTTTATATTTTACATATTTTTCATATATTTCTAAATATACGATAGGATTACAATCCTATCGCATCTTTAATAAGCACCTTGGGTGTGCTAGGAGTTAGCTGATTTGGAAATCCTGTTTTAGAAACGTAGCATCACACCAGGCGAAGAAAACCATCTATTGCCTATAGACATTCACAAACTTCCATGCCAACGGTGGGATAAAAGTAAGATATAATGAGAGGAAAATAAGTGGGATAAAAAGTATATTTTGAATATATTTATGGGAATGAAACTTTCAATAAGTTTTTAACGAATACCAGAAAAACAAATAACCGGTTTAAAGCTTTACATCATAAAGTAATGCCTGCTATTTTTTTCACTATAATTTCCGTGCCAGATTAAAATGACACCTTAATTCTAAGAGTAACTGCTACACGATAAATGATTTCGGTTTGTTTTCTATCCAGTTTAAGTAATAATATAACCAATTTTACATTTTATTCAACTACTTCTATTTCTTTATGTCATAACTTAACTGTGTCAGAAACTGGGTTATTGAAAAAATAAATAAATAAAAAACCTTACATAAATTCTCTTAGTAAATATGTTTCTAGGATAGCCCAGTGATACAAAAACCCAGAGCATGTCTTGTTCTAAGTAGATTAGTTACGAGGTATGTTATCGGTAAACTTCACCACACCTGTCTCGCTTGAACAGGGACGCAAGCGTATAGAATAACTAACTGGTTCACAACGATGGCAGCGGAACTATCATTTGCTGTTTAATATACTGAAATCACGCAATTCTCGATTTAGACGGCTAAGCGCGATTTAGACCAGAGCTTGCATAACAACTGAGATTACAGTCATATACAGATTCTGTTTTCAATGCACGTTGGAAAAGTTTGGTCAAATCTTTCAATTGAAGGACGATACAAAACACACACAAAAAACGCCTCAAAATGAGCTAAAAAAACTTATAAAAGGAAGATTTAGTGTTTAATTCTCTCAGCATTATTCAGAATAGCGTTCTCCTGAACACAGAACTTCATGGTTCATTTGAAAATAAATTACACTTGTTGCTAATTGTAAAGTTTAGTTAAGTAACTGAAGTTCATCGGTAGCACACTTTCATATCTCGTTGAACTTTACCTATAGAAGTTGGAGGGACTTTCCTAAGGAATTCCTTCCCTTTAATCTCCTTATATAATAAAATACATAAGCAGGATTGTGTCAGCAGAGCTAATCTCAGGTGGTATGGTCACTTAAACAGAATGGGCGAGGAAAGATTAGCAAAAGAAGTGTTCTCTGCCAGGTTGGCAGCAAAACGACCCAGAGGAAGACCAAGATATAGGTGGATTGATACGGTACAAAGTGCCTTAGACGATAGAAATATAAGATCTGATAATGTTGGAGTCTTCACAGATAACAGACTGGTTTGCAGGAAAATTGTAGATAGGAAGTTAGTAATGATGTAAATTTTTCATGTAGTACTATAATATCCTGTACACCCCCCCTTGAGGGTACATGTCAGGAATTTGATGATGATGATGATGATGATATAAAACTAATTTTAGACGGATGTGATGCAATGTTTCTGTGGTACTACTTCAGTGTCCAAGTAGTCAACGTATGTTTCATAGAAAACAAGAGACATGTCATGGTGTAAGGGAAGATGCACGCGTGACTTTCAAATGGTCTGCGTGCGAGTCTAACTTGTCCCAAAAATATTCCTCGGTGAATTCGGGAGAGGAAGAAGAAAAAAGAAACGACATCGTTCCTCCGATCATTTAGACTGGATTCGTATCCCACTGCTGATATGGAAGTTCGTGAACATTTTTAGGTAGGAGATGAATTTTACCAACTTGCATACGACCTTGCTTATTGGAAATCTCTGAAGTGGTTTGATAAAGTACAGGGCCGATGCGAGAGTATCTGGCATCCCTAGGCAAAGAAAATTTAGGCACCCCTATACATTGTCTCTATGCAGTAATTAGTGCGTCATTTTTTCGATACCCAAATTCGATTAGTGCGCCTATATACATATTAAAAATAAATGTTACATATTTTAAAAATTTTCTATCTATACATTTTTATGGCTAACTATTTAAAAAAAATCACTCACCAGAATGAAATAATTTAGTTACCCATTTAAAACATTTTACGAAGTTATTTTTAATGACCTACTACACTACTTCCATGTACACTATGTATACCAGGGTTTCCCAAACTGTGTTCTGCGAGAAGTTCCTGGAATTTGTCATTTTAGTTTTCTAAGCATTTTTTATGAATAAATATTTTATAGTGGAAATATTCTGAGGAGAATAATATTCGTGAATATGTCGAAAAGCTCAGACCCAGAACGCCTAATATTTGTGTATCGTTAATTTTCACACATCGAAATCTTTCAACAATCGGGAAAGAGAATACCGCTGTCGATGGCCGATCATAAAAATTGCCCGCAGGCCGATTACAACAAATGGCGGCGTATAATATTTTTCGTACAAAATGTAGCTCAATTCTTTGTTAAGAAGTAGAATAATAAAATTTATATTCTGAATATGTTTTATTGTCTTCCAGCTTCATGATTTTCCTTTAACTAGGCCCTGAAACATACCTTCATTCTTTTATAAAAAAATTAAGGTTCAAAAGAGAAATTTGAGAAACGAATTATACTTTTCCCCATAGGTTATTATATTCGATTAGTGCGTTTTCGATTAATGCGCGTGTTTTAAAGAACGCATTCGGTGCACTAATCGAGGGATTGCTGTATATATATATTTTGTCATACTCACACAAGCACACCTACTCCTACACATGTGTTTATTTATAAAACTAATATCATTAAGAATATTTATATATAAAAGTTTATGTATAAAATTTATTAATCAAAACCAATACATTTGTATACATATATCATTTACTTCTAATATCTGTGTAGCAAGAAAATTAATCTTGAATACAAAAAGTATGAAAAATTAATCTTTCGGGCTTTTGCTTTGGCAAAGTTTTGAATTAATTTTTCTATATTGATTGTAGGTGCAATTTCATGCTCTACAGATATTATTGCTAGACCAGTGAGTCGTTCCTGAGCCATCGTAGAGCGAGTGTAAGTTTTAATTTCGAGAAACTCCTTTCTGATCTTGCTACCGATACTGGCAATGTCGAAAAAATTCTCAGAGCAATAAACACATTTGGAACACTATTTTCTAAATTATTTTTGCATATGTATGACAGGACATCTAATGAGGAAGTATTTTCTGGAATTCGCCTTGCTATTATTTGTAATTCACTATATAAATCTGTTCCGTCAATATCTCTAGAATTATCACGTGTTAAATAATTTTCCAATATCAAACATTTTTTAAGCAGTTCTGCTGAAGTAATTTTTTGAAATTCATATATATTTAAAAGAAAACCAAACTTTTCGTTAATTGTAGACATGTGCTTGAATTTTTCATCAACAGATGCAATTGCGGTATCAATAATTGAAAAATAAAAATCTACCTTAAATTTTTGTTTAAAATCTGTTTTATGAATTCATCCTCTGTGCTTCATACAGAAATTGTTTCTTTTTTTTCTTCTAACTCTTTCTTTTTCAAAATTAGGCGTAACGCCTAATTTTGAAAAAGAAAGAGTTAGAAAACATCTAAGACCTCAGCGATTTTTTCCGCATCTGTTAACATTTTTTCAAATTCATCCTCATTTCGGATTTTCATTAAGAAATTCTTTGTATCACTAATACAATTTATGGCACACCATTTATATCAAGGCTTATATTCTGAAGGTGTTTACTTGTAAAGTTTATTTCAAAAAGTATATTATACCACATTATTAAGGATGCGATAAATTTGAACTTCAGTTTTAAGAAGACTACTTGCATCTAATTTCATGGTATTTCCACTTAATCCACATAAACTATCATCTTGAGATATTTCTTGCAGTGCTTCGCAAACTTCGGACAAATTATATCTTAAGGGCTTTAATGAGTCAATTCGACACTCTCCCATCGTGTATCACAGACTGGTTTGAGTGTAAAATTACTTATGTCTTTTGAGGTATTTCCATCGATGAGTCGAACCGGAAAAAAATACATATAGACGATTTACCGCGTCAAAAAATGCTGTGGCATCTAAAGTATTAGCAGTGCAATTCACTACTAAATTTAATGAATGTGAACTACAGGGTACATACATTGCTCTCGGGTTAGTATTTGAAATTCGTCGCTGCACACCTTTTACATCACCTTTCATATTACTGGCGTTATCGCATCTCTGACCTCGTAAATCTTGTATTAGTAATGAAAATTTGTCTAGAGTTCCTAGTATTTCATTTGATAAAAATTTTCCAGTGGTATTTTTTATTTCTATAAATCCCAAAAAGTGTTCTTTTATAGAAACCGTGCTATTACTAGTGTCTACGAATCGAAGTACTATGCTCATTTGTTCCGTGTGACCAATGTCGGACGTACAGTCAATAATTATGGGATAATATTTTGCGGCAACAACAGATTCTAAAAGTTTCTTTTTTATCGCATTGGCGAAGATGTTTATTATTTCATTTTGAATATCTTTTCCTAGATAATGCAGATATGCATTATCTTGGATAATGCAGATATGTATCTTTATTTTTTATTCTTCGAAGATGTTCATTCATTATTGGATCAAACTTGGCTAGAAATTCGACAAATTTCAAAAAAATTTCTTTCAATGCGAAAACCATGTCTCATTTGTTCCTCGAAATGATAAATTTTGAATAGCTAACGCCTGAACTAAAACAAAGAGTCGTTCTAATACTTGCACCCAATGTTTCTCCTCATTTATAATAACTAACAAGTTCTCTTCATCAATGGTTTTCTTTTCTTTTATTCGAATTTCTAATTCTTTCTACTTATGGGATTTTCAACATGTCTTTGACTTTTTTCATGCGCAACTAAAATAGAAGAAGCATTTTTCCAGTCCTTCAATCCAGAATCAGCAAGGTTAATCCGTCATTGATCAAATAATAAACAGCAGAAGCAAAATGAAGAATCCGTGGATTTTGAGTACAATAACCACAGACGCTGTATTGTCTCGCCGTTAAATAGTCTTCGAGTATAATGGGTCATTGAAAATCTTCTATTATTGTTATCTTTCGGAAAATCAAAATTATGAATCTGTTCGGGTCCATGTTCAACTAATAGTTGACGTAATTGTTTGATATTGGAAAATTTTACAGGATACCAAGTTGCTGGATCATTATAATTTAAATCTGTAAAATCAAATCCTTTTATGATTGGATCTGTAGAACAACCAGCTTCAGAATCAATAATACTCATATGATCTGTAGATTTCTCCTTCGATGTTTTAATCCAATTTTTGGTATCTGTAGAATTCTCCAATTCATTAATCGAAACTATAGACGAATTATCCAACGAATAATCTTGAAGATTTTCTTCTTGTATGTGATTACGATCTTCTCGGCAAGGTATTTTAAAAATGCACCTTCTTGTTTTTTCAATCTTTCTTCCTTTTCCGCTTTACGTTTGCGATATTGAAAACCCGATTTCTTTTTATCCATTTTCAAAATCCAGTAACTGAAATATTTATAAATAAAAATAAACTTAATTATAAAAAACATGGACTTTAAACTATTCAGTAATTCACAAATAAATTTTTATACATTTACTTAATGAAGTATTTATCAATTATATATACACCTTATAACTATATAACTTATCTATCGTACATTTATAATCTAATAATTCAACAATATCGTTTTCTATGAACATAATTGACAAATTTCTCAAATGCATCTGACTTGGCGAATCGTGTAAATATTTTTAACGCGTTTAAGTACAGAAAATGAGCGTTCACCGCTAGCATTACAAACAGGCAGTGTCCAGGGCCGCATTTATACTTTTGGAGGCCCGAGGCGCAACATCATTATGAGGCCTCAAAATTAAGCACTTTTTTTTTAGTTTATTGAAAATAAAAGTTAACATTTCCATAATAACTAATTTTAATAACATAACACAACATTGGTATACATATATTTGTATTTTAAAAAACGTATAAAAATAAATCAGTTCAAATTTAAATTTAAAAAAATCAATAACTAAAAGTTTTTTTTTTCTGGCTTTGGTTTTAGCAAATATATATAAAATGATATCATAATTAATTGAGTCTATTACATCTGAATCAATGCATAATAACGACAGGCCACTTGTTTTATTTTGGTGCAAGTTGCTTCTTAAATAATATTTTATTCGTTTCAACGCTGAAAATGAGCGTTCAGCACTTGCATTTGAAATAGGCATCGTCAAAAATATTTTTAAAATTGTTTCTACGTTCGGAAAAGTAGACCTTAACCCATCGTTTGTAAATTTGTACATATTTTTAATTGAAGAATTTTCTTCTTCATCATTATTAAAGATTTCTTAACTTCATCAGAAAATTTTTCTGGATGAACATCAGTCCCATAAGTTTGTAAAATTTTATTAATACTAGTCTTGTACTTGTCTTGATCTATATCTTTCTTCAAAAAAAAAAAAAAAAGCCAAACATATCTAATCTGCCGAAATAGCTTTTTGTTCTTTCATTAATTTCCAAAATTAGCACAGTGAAATTTTCTTTCCCATGTAACATAATATCATTGTTAGATTGTGAAACTTCGTCACTCATTTTTTTTTCTTTCGTTTCCTAACTCTTTCCTTTTCATCTTTAAATTTTGTCTCATCTGATAATAAATTCGCTTCTTCATTTACAGCAGGCAAAACTATTTCTTATATCTAAAATAAAACCAACTAAAGACTGTAACAAATTATTAGCTAAAAACAAATCCATATCGGGATCTTGTAGAGATTTACTAGTAGCATCTATCTGTTGTAAACCTTTGTCCCACACAACTGTTAAAATTGCTGTTTCTGGTTTCTCAAAATGCTCAGCCAATGATGAGCTCTCTAATTTAGAAATAGGTTTTACATGAGGAGAAATGGATAGTTCAAGTAATGCGTCTTTAATTTCTTTATATCTACGTTTATATCCAAATATATCCAAAATCTTTTTGCGAAAGATTTCAATTGCAGTGTAGATTGTTGATTTTGAGAACGTTGATTTTGTTTGACAAGCTTCGTTGACAAGCATCATAGTTGCTACAAAAATTCTGAATACCGAAAAAATATTAAAAGGTATGGTAATAATTTAGTATAAGGATAAATGTTTTTTATCCTTATACTAAATATACGAAAAGAAAAGAAAAGAATTTAAATGCAATCCAATTAAGCTTGCTAATCAAGGTAAAAATAGGAACTTCATCAACTCTAAAGTTCAGATATTCTCACTAAAAATAAAAATTTTGAATTTGCAGTAATAAAAATTGGAGAAAAAATCATTATATTTATGGAATTACAACATGGATCTAAATATAAATATAAAACGTTTCAGTTTGCAGTAACATGCACAGTATGCCTCTCTGGATGACAGAAAATGCTTAATGTATCTGCTTTCCAACCACACAACTTTAGGTGAAATATATATATATATATATAACTCCAGATTTGATTCTTTTAAGTTGCAGTAATAAGCATAATAATTCCAGCTTTAGTTAAAACGTAGAGACAATGAATAGTAATGAAAACTTTCTATGCTCGCTGACATCCACTTTTTACTCGATATTTTATCCTAAAATGACTAGAATCTTAATGCACAAAAAAAAAATGAACTGGAAAAATCATTTCATTTATAAATAATAATAAACTTGAAAATCAAATGCTCTGTTTATGTGATATAGAAACTGCTCTTACCCAACTAATTAATACAAATAGCAGCAGCACACAAAAAAAAACCTTCTGTTGTCTCAGGAACGTGTTTCAAAATGACCGCAAGTTCAATACTCAGCTATCTGTTCTTTCTTCACAGGATTCTGGAAAATCACAGGGTGAAATATTCTTAAGAATGTTATGGATTGAACTGACCATATATTTAATCTCTGGATTAAAACTGTTGAGTCACTCAATGGTTAGTCAATACAAGTCAGACATTTACTAAGAGAAAATTTCCAGAGAAGGAGATTGGAATTTAGTAATACCGATAAGAACAATAGACCAGGTAGTTCAGAAGCGAAAACCATCTGTGATAAAATGAAACTAGTTTATTTAATTAAAAACACAAAAATACAACCAATTTATTAAATATATATTATAGAGTTCATAATTAAAAGAACTATAATAGTAATAATAATAATAGATTTCTACAGATGTGTCTCATCTTGTTTTAATATTATCAAAATTATCAAATTATTCTGAAGCATTATGAATTTTGCTATTTTATTATTATGCCGCTAATATTTCTGCAAATGCGACACTTTTTACAACAAAACTGGCTAAGTTATGTTGAATATATCTGTTCGCAAATATACTCAAAATCCCTTTGACCTAATAAAAATGTAGAATGCTGATGAAACTTGATTAGCATTCTATCTGTTAAAATGCAATTACCGCCCGCCCCCTCCGTTAACGGATTATTGTCTTTATGTGCACTGTATTACTTCGAATTTCTTTACTGTCTTATGATATTTGACCCTTTTTTGCTGCACAAGTTATTTATTGTGTCTCTTTCCAAATAAAAACGAATTTCACATGTGCGAAAATAAATAGTCAAAACGTTTGTTTGCATTGGAAATATTATGTCAAATATTTATATTTTTTAAATAACATTTATTGAAATAAATATGACATTTTGCTTTCTTTCCTTGAAAATAAAATTATATGGGTCGCACATTTCAATTTTAGGAACGTTTTTTTTTAATGAACAACAAATGATGTTAAACATTACTCGGAGTTTCCGATTGTGAGTCTTTTTAATATCAAAAATTTATATCCAATGGTATTTTATCAGAGATTTTTCACCTTTGTCTTTTGCTTAAAACTGCAACAGTACAATTACTTTGGAAAAATAATAAATTCAAACAAAAAGAAAGTGCACAATATGCTATCTAGCAGTATTTTTTTCGTGTGTGTGTGGGAGGGGGTGATAATTTTGGGAGGGGGTTGGCCATTAAAGGCGAATTAATTCTGTTATGAACATTTTGGAAATAAAATTTCATTTTGACGCATGCACCTACACATGTTTCGAAGGATAAAGTGTAGGGAAAATATCGTTACTTCAAAACTGCCGCTTCACTTCAAACATACGTACATAACAGTTGACTTCATAACTGCCGTTTATTTCGATTTGTGGGGAGTGATTGGGGAAACCAAGAAAGTTGAAATGCAAAAACCTACAGATTACGTTTATAAAAATTATGCATTACATGATATGATTCAAGATTTACATATGATTCTCTATAAAGCAAAATTTAAAAGTGGGAACCTTCGCGCAATCTATGAACTAACCTTCGAACTAAGATTATGAATAAGAAAGAAAACTTAATTTGGAACAAACGGAGGCTGTATTCATTTTTAGATTCTGATTTTCATGAATTAATAAAATAATTGTTTGACAAAAATAATTATCTTCAATCAAGTTCTGAGAGAATTTTAAAATGTATTGGTGATTAAAATAATTAGCCAAAAAATTGATAGCGACATTGATCGTCCAAAGTGATACAATGTGAAGTGAAGAAAGTATGAAAGGATTTCTTATTTTGCGCTGGCATTAAAAACTATAATTATACGATAAAAACAAGCAGCAAAATGAATATAACTCATAGGTATTTAGTCTGATATAAGTTAGATTCCGGTTACCGAGCAAACGGCAAGCAACTGCGTTCCTTGCTGCAGGCAACTGAACATAGCTACTACATACGCCAAGTAATCTAGTTAAGTGTTCTATTCAGCGCGAAAGATTATTGCCCCTTCTAATGGATATGACTGTCAAACTACACTTCTTATCCATGTTCTTTCAGCAGGTGGACAGAATATTATCCAGGTATGCTGGATATATAAGTCCAGTAAAGAAATGGTACGCTTACATATATGAATTTTATGGAATACAGGAGTTAGTTCCTGTTGGTTTTATATAGTTTTATATGTAGCAAAATCTGGCTCCCCGAAGTCTTGACGCCCACAGGCGATTGCCTAGGTTCGCCTAATGTTTTGATAAAGTTCTGGTCCTGATAAAGTTATATGTTTTATTTCTAGGGCGGGATTTTCCGACTGTAATCCTTTGCTCACCCGCGGTACTAATGTAGCATATTACGTCTGTAGCCTTTTGTGAGATCGCTTGTACGAAACAAAAAAAAAAATAAAAAATAAAATAAATAAATAAATAAATAAATAAATAAATAAATATATATATATATATATATATATATATATATATATATATATACTATTGAGACTATGTGTAATTTATCTTTGCTGGAAGGAGTATTTACTTTTTTAAAAGTTTTTTATTTATATGAATCAAGTCCACGTAATAAAGCTATCGTAGTTCTGTTGGTGGGCTAATAATGGAAATACCGCAAACCCCCTAGTTTATAAACTAATTACTGAAGTTTTTTAAGCCGCTTCAGATTTCTGATAAGCAGAGTGGCAATCTCATCTACCACTTAAAGGCATTACAGCCATTAGTGCCCACAGAAGAGAATAGATTCCACAACATAATGGATGGAGAGGAGAGACGCATATCCATTTCTTCATTACGCCCGCAAATACCTGTGATGTGGGATAAGATATGGCAATAAGATTAATTCTCATATCACATATCACCAGGGGCTACATTTGGTCGTGACTTTATGAGGTACGAATTTTTTTGAATAAATACATATAAAACGTGTATTTAGATAACATTATATTTTAGTATTAAATTTAATTATTAAAGTTTAATAACTGTTTATATAATATGTATACTTGAGCATCCGTATAACTGATTTAAAATATCATGTTTAGTCTGTTGAGCAGAGTTTGTTTCCGGAATAGTGCTAAATGTGTTACAGGTTTATGAAACCATTCATGAGTGAGATCATCATTAAAAAAAAAAAAAAAAAAAAAAAAAAAATTGTAAACTGTAAAGAATCACCAAATAGTGTCGATCTATAATTCAAAAAGGAAAAAAAAAATGCCCTTCAATTTTGCTTGACATCTCCGTTTGCAATTCAGTCTTCCTAATAAAGCATAATTGGTGCCCTGATGCAATACAATAATTATTACATAAGCTATAATGCTGCACCAGAGTGACAGTAATTAACATCCTAGTTCTCTATATAGGTTTGTGGTACAGTCGTCTTGAAGAAGTGGACACACACACACACGCACCACACGGGGGGGGGGGGGAAGAGGGAGGAGAAAGAGGAGGGAGTGATGCAAACACACGTCTGTGAAAGTATGATGTCCCAGTAGATCGTGACCAGGAATTTCTTTAGTTCATTAGGAGCTTCCTGTTGAGAGGCGTGCCTACCACGTACTGCGAAAATCGAGTACTCCCGTCATAACTCTCTCGCCCTTTCGAGAGAGGTAACGAACCATAACTAAAAAGACACAAATTGTTTTCAATTTACAAAGAATAAATTGTTCCATGCTGCTATTAATGATTGACTGGGCAAAATAATCTAAACATTTCGAGTGGTTCTTCAGTCTCTCTTCTCTCTCTCTCTCCAATGAAAATGATTTATATCCTATTATATTTTAAATTCATTAACTTTCATTATTATCTTTATACCTTTATGTTTCATTATTATTATCTATCAAGACCACACTTTCAGAATATAAAATATTAAAATAATTAATCAAATTATTTTACTTACTTGAAGCGAGAACTGTTTTGACACAATTTATAATGACGCCATTGTTACTCTGACGAATAGCAATAAAGAAATAAACACAACACATAAATAGAACAGTTCTACAATGATGACTAAAGATTAAAATATAACTCGAAAAGAATCAGAGAAGAGCCATAACAAAACACGAGATCAAAACATGACTTAAGGCCTAAATTCATTCAAGGGTGATAGACAATAAAATTGAAAACAACGAATGTGAACGAATGGGGAAATATATGAATATACCAATCACCACAACTGAAATATGTTAATCTTTAATTAATTAGCTTAGAAATATTGACTCTGTATAATGAAACTGTAATGATTTTAATTATAAACAGAAATTGTCCGTTGTTTAATGCCAGTGTCAAGTCTGGATGGATTATCAATATCGCCTTCCATCTCTTGATGTTTACTTTGTCGTAATAATTACTGTGAATGGGTCAACACCTTTATTTCCTCTCCATATCTGCAACTTATAATATTTGATGGCAGTTTTTTTCTCTTTCATATTTCTGTTTGTATTTGTTGAAAGTGCTAAGGAAGTGTAAATTAATTCTCTTCTTATGTAGCTTATGTGAGTTTTCTACATAAAGACTTACAATAAAGAAGAAAATAAGTATTGATAACGAAGAAAATAACAGGATAAATCGAACAACCTTCCCTAAGCAAGCGGAGACTCTACACTGGCTGTTTTTGGAATTCCAAACATGGCTTCACTCCCGTACGGCACACTCTAGAGAAGCAACAAAGCGTTATGCATGTTTATTAGTTCCGGAGTGCCACACAAAATTATTTAACGGCGAATGGCCTCTATATAAAGAGAGAAATGTTTGTCATACCGGAAGATAAACTGCTGGTGCAAGTAGGTCAAACAGACTGATGTTAACAATGCGATATTTCTGCTGTCCCCACGAACTTGAAACATTCCCGGACAACTTTAATGGCTTGGATTCTATCAGTCAACACAAAGGGAAATAGAAAATGCAATATATTGCTGACGATCATAAGTAACATTCTTATGGAACCATTTACGGTACCATCCATGATTACCTACATCACAAGAAGGTAGCAGCAATATAGGTGTCACAAATATTTTACTGAGGACCAAATGGTTATGCGTGCTGCAGTCTGAAACGTATGTTGAACCAACAGAGACGAATTTTTCGATCGCATCGTCAAAAGAAATAAATACTAATGAAATTACTGACGAGAATGCTTACGTAACATTGTCAATGTCGCATATTAGGCAACAGTTCACATTCTACTGCTGAGGCAATGGACACTCCAGAGACGAGAACAATGCCTCAAGTTTAAAGGTAATATTCAAAAATATTTTAAATATCCATTTTTTCATCTGTCTATTCTGAAATCTTCATCACATTACAACAAACAGATACTCTTCATCAAATAAAACAACTGGGCAAAGATTTTCCAGTTCACTGTGGTATTAATATATAAATCAGTATTCACGGATGTATTTTGTTTCCTCTTTCTATCAAGCAATAGCAAAAACAGAGGTAAATTAAAATGCAAATTTAATTTATTTATCATCGTGAACAATTTTCTATGAGAATGCTTGATTGTGTACAGAAGTGAGTAATTCGCCTAACTGATACCCCTCCTCCCTTACCGTGTCCCTCCAGTCACTTTCCCATAGACGTTCTGTTGTTGCATTATGTTTCTTCTAAGATATTTTCATAGGCACTACTCTTTTAAAGTGGCTGTTCATATACAAACACAATTTATTCATATACAAACACAAGCAGTTGACAGTCAACACCATTTACAGTTCAACTCTAAACTCATCAAACCAACGTCTCATCCTCTGTCTTCATTTCCAATATCTCTACTCTTTAGAACAGTCTTCCTTGAATATTGAACAATATTTATCGTGGAAGAATAATATCCTTCTACGATGAGCCTCCGTAGCTCGGTCGGATACTTTTCGATTGGAAACACCTGGATATGAATCCCGTCTAGAAAGCAAAGAACCTTTATAAGGACATTTTCAACTGAAGGTGAGTTAGCTGGTCTCATACAGTGATGGCAAAGTTTTTCTTCCTAGAAAACTTTGGTTTTCCAAAATAGAAACTCTGGTTTTCTATCCCAAAGACAAATAAACGAGCCAGAAAATACGTGCAGTTAACAGACTTGCATTGGAACCATCTTATCCATCGACTTTTGGTTTGAATTTTGATGACCGACAATAATATATTGAACGCCCACAGTTCATAGAAACGGGTTTGGCAAATTGCCAAGAATAGTCAATTCATGCTGAAGAGGAGAAAGAAATAAAGGATCTACCAAAACGCGAAATCACGTGGTTTAGATGTAAAATTTTCCAACTGTTATAAAAGCCAAATAGCTTCCAATTTAAAAACCACAATGTCCGTAAATGAAAAGCTAATTTCCCGACGTGTAACAATAAACAACTCATCCCACACAATATAGATCGATTACCCTATTATCGGAATGGACTCTCCTTCTTTTGACATGCGCACAAGTGTCGAAGGGTCTCGCATCTGTGGGCGCACAGCATGTGCACCTACGCGAAAAGGAGGATAATAATTAACAGTGAATATTAATGTAATTAAAGTTGCATTTGCAATTACTACGTAATTTTAGTATATGATATGCAATGATAATAACAATATTATATGTGATCATAGGTTGTAAGTGGCAAGAATACAAACCGAATTTCTTTACTTCATTTGGAAAGGAATGACACCCTGGGCGCTACACTTGGCTTGGCACAAGTGTTGTTATTCATCTCCCTTCTTATCCCTTGCATCCCCTGCTATTTTTCTGCAAGTCAGGAACATTAACACTAATAAATAATATAGTCACGAATAACTGATGATGCAACTAATATTATCTCACAGTAAAGTATCGCAACAGAAGCCAATTTATAAAAGGCATTTACTATTGAAAAAAAAAAAAACGCCCCTTTAGATTAGTTCATAATAGATGTCTTTTTGTAAGTCAGTTCAATGTTATTAACACAAGGAGGAAGTTCCAGTGCCCTGGAGAGATGTGGCAAATAAATATTATTTGTGGGACCCTAAGGTTGCAGACAGTTGAAAGGAACTGCTTGATTTATATTCTATCCATGCTCGGATGGTAGGTGAATACTTCATTAATAGAGCTGCTAATAGTGCTTCCAGCATTGTTACTCACTGGACACTAAACATTGGTTCAAAGGTAGCCTGGAGATAAGTTTAACAATCATGTCAATGGCAGGTGGCTTTTTAAAAGTGTAAAGTTACTCTCTTTCCGTCCATTGCGTATTCAGCAAGGCGTGTCAGGTGGATCGGCACGGCTACCGGTGTAGAACGCCACAACAAGGAGACTAGTCACGTGACTAACGAAATGGAGGAAGCAGTGTCCTGCGTCCGCAAACCTGACAGCATCCAGTAGCTGGTAGCGAAGGCTGTCTGGGCGGATGAGGCTTAGTAGCTCGTTGTCTTTGTTTTGTCAGAACCGGACTTTTTTTGTGTTTTTGAGAGAGAGAGAGAGACCGGCGTTGCGAATGGCAATAGTATGGTATGATACAGGAGATACAAGTTTCATTCTATTGAAAGTGGCAAGAATAAAAGTATATGCTGACTCTATTCGATGTACTGGAATTTGTGCTTCGGAATGGTAATCAACTTTAATTTGTCGGTTGCAGTGGTGGCTAAAGCGACACATCGGAGGACAATATTAAGATCTCCTATCACTAGCCAAAAGACGATGTAAATGATCACTAATGTTAAGCTATGATGTAATATATGACTTCAAGCTGAGGCATTTAGTAACATGAGGATGTCATAAACGGGTAAGTGAATGCAATTGATTGTATAACAAGGATAATTTTAACTTCAGCTACATTAAATACCAATTTCTTTTTTTCTCTCTTTTTTTTTTTGTGAAACTAAAAGTGTATTAGAAATTAGAGTATCAATATCGAACAACGTTCAATTGTCCCATCCCCCACTTTCTGGGACTGAAGAATTTTCCAAGAATAGTCAAAATATATGAGTATGTCATCGTTCTGCTAGAATTTTAGTGCAAATTAGAGTAAAAACTAAGTAAAAAAAATTTCGAATTCCAAAAGGTCGGTTAGTGAGTCTTCCTAGAAAGCATCGATAACTGACTAAATATTTCAGAACCAAATCATTTTTTTAGAAACAGAAGAAAATATTTGTTAATTAAAAATATAAATTCTGGGATCGCATAGGGCAAGATATAATTTGCTTTGTTTACAAACAAGGTTATGGATAAGTCAAAAGGCTTGTTTAAGTTAATTTCAAATGTTTAAAAATTAATTTTTATTTATTTATTTTACATCTTATCAAAATGTCTACCAGGTTTCACGTTGCAGTTCGCGCGTAATGCGATTAAATATATCTATCACAGCTAAAACTAGGTTGTGTGTCATGTGATCTTGCTATTCTTTACCTGTTCACAATAATTGAATTTCAACTCGCAGAGCAAGCGTGTAGAGTCCAATACGTTGTACTGTGTTACTAGATCAGACACGTTTGGAAATGACGTGTGGACTTCGTGTTAAGCTTACCAACCTTGAATGACACTCTAGCACGTAGAGGCAGACCGAAACAAAACTCCAAGATACGTAAGTACGCACTTTAATATTTAATCACTATTAAGTATTAAAATGTCACTTTTTAAGTAACATACTTAATAATTTTAAATAATTTAAAAGTCACTTTCAGACATTTCAAAACATGCACGTACACATGTGTTAATGGGATGTACCAGGAAGATTGCTTGTGTAAATTGTATACGTTTCTCACTAGGGTTTCCTTCATTTGAAAAAAAAAAAAAAAAAAAAAAAAAAAAAAAAAAAAAAATGGAAGGCTGTCGGGGAGGTGGTAAAATGCAAATCTCTACAAGGGAAGACAAGAATGGAAATCCCAGTTTAGAGAAATTGGGGTATCCTTCACCAATCGACATCTTTTAAGATTTGTCCTCGAAAGCTTCGACTGGTTAATGATAAACATCTCGCTAATACAAATTCTTTTATTGGTTTATCACATCGCTCTAATTACATCTTATGATTCATGCAATCAATAAGTGCAGTTTCCAAACTTGATATTAATTTTTTAATTTCTTCTCAAATGTAGATGAACACAGCAACCTTCCCTGCAACTTTCCAGGCACTGTTAATTGGCTGTAGACGTTGTGAACTTAACTTCGATGTTTGCTGTTTCTTCATGTGTTTAGTTGTTAAGACTAAACCGTCTACTCTCTCGATACTTAACCGGTTCCCACCTGGGATTTTCAAGGTCAACATCACCGGCAGTAGCGAGTCCTGAAGCTTTGATGACTTAATCTCAGAAAATTATGTCACGTTACTTACCAGGAAGGTTGTTAGCCTCTTTACTAAATTGCTAGTCTGGTTATTGGAATCCTACTGCGTGTTCAATGGTTTCCTTTCCATCTTGAGGAGTGTTACGGTTCTCTCTGAGTGTATTTTTAGCTTTCAAGTGGCTGACTGGATGTATATAATAGGTAGAATTACTTTTAAGCATATGGATTGCACTTAAGAAGCATAAAAACTGAGGTCCTTATTATTTTTATAGCAAATATACACGTGGCGCGGCAAGTACATATAAAATATTTCAAAAAGTTCTTTTTACATTTCAAATATTTCGAAGGTCTTTCAGCGCTTAAAGCTTAAAAACAAGCTTGCACACAAAGTTGTACTTAACAAAACCAAATTTGAGCTCCCAAGTGTTAACTTATCTTGAAACAGTATGGCATAGATATAAAGTATCGATATTCAGCGGGATCGTTGGCAAAGGATACTCACAGTGTAGGCAACAAACGAACGCAGAATTGCCGAGAATATCATGATAATATTCTGGACACACACGAGAGTAAACTTTGGAACAATCCCATAGCAGGAAATTCAGTGGAGTAAGATTGAAAGATTTCGGTAGTGACTAAAGAATGCATTCTCTGCAATCGATTTCATGATCGGGTAATTTCATTTTAGAGGGCGTCAACATTTTGAATGAGTAGTAGCCATCTTATTGGATAAGAAAGTGGGCCTGTTCTCTAAAATGTCTGGTATTCACTATATTGTAAATAACGTTTGTTTTTGCAGTGTTAAAAAAACGTAGTCTCCTTTTGGGATACAGCTAAAATTACGACTGTTAGGTGTGCGATGAAATTTGTGGGGAAATTGTTTTAAATAAATTTATGAAATGTTTAAATTTTAAAATGTTTATATAAATTTGTGAAATTTATGTAAAACAATCATTTATAAATAATAATAAATCTTCTTAACACCTGTTAATTTCCCAAAGGGAGTAGGCAGTACGCCTTTAGCCTTGATTAATTTCTGGAAATCAGTGGGCAGTCGGTCTCCACGCCTATCAGTCACCGCTAATGGCTATCAATGATTTTGATAGCATATTGAGACGAAAGTATGACAAACAGCAGTTGCCATCTCATGATTTCAGACACTGCTACCATCTCATGATTTCAGACACTGCTACCATCTCATGATCCTAAGCCCTAACCTGCATCTATCTGAAATAGCATTCATTCTACATCGAATTTTCTGCGTTACGGAATTAAAAATCCGAGTGTCCCGAAGAATTCCCTCCCCCACAAATACACACACTTGCATCTGCCAAAAGATCAACTAAGTCGGGAAATGGCTGAATTAAAGGAATAGGAGAAAATTTCTCTAATTCGCTACTAGAATCGAACCTATCTTTCTTCTTGTGGTTTAGCATTAACTAGAAACGTTGCTACGAGATTACAGGCAACAATAATTTTCAAGATGATATTCCTTGATTTTTTCCTTTTTTTTTAAACATTTTTGTAACAGAGTCACAGAAGATGTCTAGCTTTGATATTTTAAAAAAAAAAAAATCATCCAAAATAGTAATGAATAACATAAATCCGCTGTATTTGCAGGTCTGTAAGTACAGCGGATTTATAATTTCAACTTATAAAAGTTGTCATAAGCCAAACAAAGTTCCTTTACTGAAAGATGTCTGGATATCTAAAGTCTCGATTTTCAAAGTTTGTTGATATTATTATAGGCCTGGAGGATTTACTCGTACTGAACATTATCGCAAAGGTAACTCAGGCCAGAATGTATTGTAGTCATTCTGTCGGTAAAATGCTTATGCTCTAAAAGTGTTGGCCATTTCTTTTGTTAGATTGAAAAGTATATTTTGCTTGATAAGAAATACTTGTTTGAATTCATGTTTTATCCTTCTGTAAATAAACAAAAGTTTGAGAGTGAAATATCTTCATGGTTGACCTCTTCGTACGTAGAGAGTTATTGACTTTATTTCCCAAACTGGTTTCGACAACTGAGTTCTCGTCGGTGGTATAGCCATTGAAAGTTAAATCAATGAGAAAATCATATTTCTGAGATATTTTTAAAATTCATTTCGAACATTAGTTAGATGAAAAGTCAATGTTTTAATGTATGAAAACACGGCTGTTTTCTTTATGAACGTGAACAAATTCGAGGAACCGGATAGAAAAACTTGATAATATCTTCCAGTCATCAAAGGAGTGGGTTGAAACTCCGATCTTCAAATTCAGTAAATATGAGAAGACTTAAGCTGTTGCTTTTGTACACCCTCTGTCCAAAAAGAAACCGAACTTTTCGAAAATAGAAGAAACTAGTGGCGCCACCTGTTGTATCTTTTTTTGTTGAAAACGGCAACCTTCATTAGTGTTGTGCCAACTGTTTATGACATTTGTTTCTTTAGAAGCCGAGTTATAGTGCCAAGAGTGACAGTGTTTTGACGAACGGTCAGAAAATGAGTTTCCAACAGAGAGCTGCGTTTGACTTTTGTGTGAAACTTGGTAAAAGTTTAACGAAACGCATCAACTGCTTCAAAAAGCATACGGTGATGAATGCTTATCCCGTACTCAAGTTCACGAATGGTTTAAGCAATTTCAAAGTGGTTGTGAGAAGCTTGAGGACGACGAAAAGCCGGGCAGTCAAAAAACTAGACTGAGCGAAGTTAACATCCAAAAAGTGCTTGATTTCATCAAAGAAAACCCGAAATCGTCCGTGAGATTGATTGAATATGAATTGAGGATTCCAAAATCAACTGTGCACAACATTTTCACCGAGAGTTTGGGCCTTCGTAAACGAATTCGCGATTTGTTCCCCACAAGTTGACTGGACACCGCAAGAACCTCATTAAAACCCCTCGTACTGACTCAAACTTCCATGATCGTTACTGGTGACGAAACGTAGTGTTTTTGAGTATGAACCCGAAACAAAGCACCAAAGTGCTGAGTGGAGACCACCAAGAGGGGCAAAAAAAAAAAAAAAAAAAAAAAAAAAATCGCTTGGAGAAGTCAAAAGTAAAGACAATGCTGATTTGTTTCTATGATTCCAAGGGCATTATCCAAAGAATTCATTCCGCCTGGCCAAACGGTCAATGGTGAGTTTTATCTCGAAGTTTTGAAGCGAATTGATAGCGAGAATTCGTCGCATATGGCATTGAATATCGTGACGACCGACCGTTCGTCAAAACACACTGTCACTCTTGGCACTATAACTCGGCTTCTAATGAAACAAATGTCATAAACAGTTGACACAACACTAATGATGGTTGCCGCTTTCGACAAGAAAAAGATACAACAGGTGGCGCCACTAGTTTCCTCTATTTTCGAAAAGTTCGGTTTCTTTTTGGATAGAGGGTGTATATACGATGTGAACTTTCTGAACATAACATCGTACTTTAGTTTTTAAATTGGCATAAAAAGACCCATTGTTTTCACTATTATAAAAACGAATACAAAAGTTACAATAAACCGCTACACAGAGACATGCCTATACTTGCATCAGGAGGTTGCTGTTCCTAGACTTTCAACCAGAAATTGGACCTAATCACACCGTGGGCATGGATGTTTATGATTACCTTTAGGTAGGAAAATGAATTTCATCGGTGTGAAGTGGCTTGAAAAAGTTCCATGTTTAGTCTCTAGAACATAATTACTGGTATATCTCGGTTACTTAGCTGGTATCCGGTTTCTTACTTGATTACGTATGTGCTCTTCAGCACTGATTCGTAAATTTTTTCTCTCTTCTTTCTTTAGAGGTTTGTTTGCTGTATATGGACACTGTTAATGAGGTGTGTATGGATGGGAAGGGAGCGAAGATAAAAATTGGATGATAGACTCCCGATAACAATTAACATGTCCTAAGAAAAATACGAAACTAGTAATGACTTATCAGACATGCATGCGCGATTGACAGCAGTCGAGACCTGTTGGTGACCTTATAATAATCTTTATTTAGCAGTGAACTTATTTTTTTAAAAAAGGAGGGCTTATAATGTATGTCAATAGTGCAACAGTAGCAATAACACCGAGATAAAGATGCGATAAAAATAAATCAACGTCAATCAAGCGGTAAAAGATATTTTGTAAGAAAAAATACAAATAAATACTTCAAAGCGTACCGGACTAAGTCATTACAGAACAAACAAGGTCAGACAGAAAAAACAATTCTCCGAAATAAAGATTTAACAGAGCGCAACGCAGACAATATATAAAATAAACTCATCAAATCAAACATTAGACAACAGCACTGCTTTTATTTTATTTTTAAGCAGAGCTATCGTTTGTCATGCCATGGAATTGCATATTAGTTCTTGGAATGCGAATACGAAACTACAGAACTTGAACGTCATGTCAATCCCGGACGTTGAAACACCCGTTTGGATATAATAATTGACAGTATATTTTATGCCGTAATTTGATACAGATTAAGGGCAGGCGAAAGAACGAAAGAATAACTTGTTTTACTTGATAAATATTTCATTTTAGCTGTTTGTTAACATTATTATATTATGATGATTAAAAGACTAAATTATTTGTAATGATATTACAAATCCAAAATGGCATATTAAGGAATATTATTCAAATTAAAAAAAATGAAGTCATTTTTTTTAATTTGAAGATCTTATTGTGAGTATTAAAAGACATATTCTAAACTCGATTAACAGTTTAATAACCGTACTAAGGTTATTATTTACCTGTAAATCATTGAAGAGTCGAGCATGTAAACAAAGTACAGCCTGTTCGCTTGGATCTAATTGCGGGCGAGACAAGCGCCACTCCATGGAGGTCTGAAAATAATAATAATAATAATATACAACGAAAATATTAAATATCTGATTTGTTTACATTTTTCTGTGTGTGATAATAATAACGCCTAAACATTTTATTTAAAAAAAAAAAAAAAAACTCCCAGCATGCTCTGTATGGATATCATTATTGCGGCTTGTAATGCCAACAAAATGCGCGGTTACGAAATAAATGACTATAACTGTATGACTAGTAAAAGATTATTTTTTCTTTATTTCTCCTTCTGTAAACATGTCAAAAAGCAGACTGCGCTGCATGATATCAATCATAAGCGTAACGGAAGAAAAGCCATTGCTAATAGGAGCTTCGTTATCTATGAAACTAGTCCACATTCAAGGTCTTTGGAAGGCTGTGATTTTTTTTTTTCTTCACATCTCACGCTGCGGTCAACAGATAATCAGAAATACACCACCAACGTTTGTTTTAGACTGTCTTATTATTCGGTCTACAAATAGCTTGTCTCGAGGGATTCTCAAACTGTTAGTCGCTATCTCCGTGGGATAGCTAACCTCCCACAGCCTGGCTCTCAAGGTATTTATACTAAAAACAATCAAATACCCCCCAGAAATGTCAAGGATATGCACGAGTTCTTTTTTTTTTTTTTTTTTTAAGATTCGACAGACCGTTTCTCTTCTTTGAAGAAGTAGGAAAGGTGGATCGTAAGTGCCTATTTTTTTTTAAAGAAAATTAATTTAATGTTTTATTGATTATTAGTTAAGTGTTCTAAAAATCATCGTATTTTTACGTATTGTGTGTGGGACTGTGATCTCTTTTTCAGAAATCCCTAACTTGGTGAATAAACGGCACGTATTTGTGACTGGTTCTCCTTTCTGCAATCAGGATCAAATTAAGGGCAGTACTATCGAGCCTTCAGGGGATTTTACTTGATTGTCTGGTACTTAATCCGCACACGATGCCAATAGGATAAACAAGCAACTACCTTAAAAGAAAGTGTTTATAAAAATTGAATAATAATAATAAAAACTGCTATGGAAAGTAGTTTGCAGTGTGCTTTGGTACGATTTGCACATAAAATGCAGAAGGAAAAATGAGATGATCGTGCCAGTAGTGTCCGGCGCCTGTGTGCAAAACTTTAGTTGGAGTCCCTATACCCCTCCCCCAATAAAAAAAAAACACTTTATAAAAACGTTATTTTTAATATTTGATGCCAATAAAGTGAGTACAGCAATCCCTCAATTAGTGCGCCTAATGCGTTCTTTAAAACAGGCTCATTAATCGATAACGCACTAATCGAATATAATAACCTATGGGGAAAAGTATAATTCGTTCCTCAAATTTCTTTTTTGAACCTTAATTTTTTTTTATAAAAGAATTAAGGTATGTCTCAGGGCCTAGTTAAAGAAAAACCAAGCTGAAAGACAATAAAACATATTCAGAATATAAATTTTATTATTCTACTTCTTAACAAAGAATTGAGCTAACGTTTTCGGAGGGCATACAACCGCCGGTTTGGCCCTATTGCCTCCTCTGCAAATTTTACTTCTCTCTCCATCAGGGTCAGCCTCCAAGCATTGCTGCTTAAAAGCTTCGATTGTACGAAAAATATTTTCAAATTGTTTCTGTGAAATCTCTTTTGGCTGACTATCAGTGGTTAAATTTTCTTCATATTCTTCGGCATCTTCCCGCTGTGTATCTAAATTTAGCAGGTCAGAATCACTCAATTCTTCAGAATGAGATTTAATTAACTCTTGGACGTTGTCACTGAAGGGGAGAAAGAAACGAAGGACGTACGAATTGATCGCCAACACGCGAAATCACGTGCTTTATAGGTAAAATTTCCCAACTGTTATACAAGCAAAATAGTTACCACTTTAAAAACTACAATGATCATAAAAAGAGAAGTTAATTTTCCGACGTGTAATAATAAACAACTCATCCCAGAAGACGGATTGATTACCCTATTATCAGAATGGATTCTTCTTTTTGTGACATGCGCAGAAGTGTCGAAGGGTCTCGAATCTGTGGGCGTACTATTGCAGACGACATAAATTTTGGCAGTAAAAATTTGGAACATAGTATATATAGTGTACATGGAAGTAGTGTAGTATGCCATTAAAAATAATTTTGTAAAATGTTTTAAACCGGTAACTAAATTATTTCTTTCTGGTGAGTGATTTTTTGAAATAGTTAGCCATAAAAATGTATAGATAAAAAATTTTAAAAATCTGTAACATTTATTTTTAAGATGTATATAGGCGCACTAATCGAATTTGGGTATCGAAAAAAAAAATGACGCACTAATCGAAAACGCACTAATCGGGGGCTCATTAATCGAGGGATTACTGTATTTCATTTTAAATTTTATCTCCTAAATAGGAGGGCATATTTTTAAAGTCAGGAGGGCATATTTTTAAAGTCCTTTTATATCGGAACACACGTCGCGTGTGTTCCGATATAAAAGGATCAAACTTTTCTAACATCTCAATGCATTTTAAAAAATTGCCATTGTTGCGATCGTAAAGTTTATTACTTTTACCACGAAGAGCTACATTTTGTTTGCCTAAAAACTGTACTACAAAAATTCTTCTCTTTATAACTTCATACCAACGTTTCCTTTCATTATCTAAAATTGTTTGTTGCAAAGAATCAATACAAGTTTTAATTTTTAAGGATGTAATTAATTCTGTCCATTTTTTGTAATTATTCAAATGATTTAAATTTTTCTCATGCGATTCAGGTACATTGCAAAATGTTGCCTATATTCTGCCGATAACAGCAGAATATAGAATAAAGTTAAAAATTGCATCAGATTTTCTTATATACGTTTAGAGCAAATGCGAGCGTGAACAAGGTTAAACAAATTCAAACGCGCGCCATCCTGTAAACAGTAAACTCATGCAATTCAAGTTTTTACTTGTTTACGCTGAACTACTTGTTAGAACTAGGATCAGAATAAAATAAGATCTTAAGGAATAATAACAAATAAGTGATTATAAATAATTTGTTTAAGACAAATCTATAAAATATAATTAAAATTGAAACAAAAATGTAATTTATTTTGATATAATTAATGAATAATATTTTATTTTATTTTAGTATTTCCTCCTCGCCTGAAATCTTTGGCGACTTTACTATCCTGGCGCCTGTGTGGGTCGCACACATTACACATATTGCCGGCGCGCCCCTGCTCGTAATTCTTGACATTTATAAGCTCACTACAAGTGTTGAATGTGCAATTTGGTACTACAGAATGCCTTACACTGAATAATTTGGAAATCAATATGAAATGTTTTTCTCTCTTTAACTTTGTAAACATATATAACAGTTTATGAATGCATAAATTGTGCGATTTTTTACTTTTAAGGTATTATTACACATTACATCTAATAATTGTGGAATTGGATTTGCTCTTTGCGAAGGAAAAACCGGATTTCCTGGGAAAAAAAAAAAAAAAAAAAAAAAAGACCAGCTAATTCAATCTCTGAGAAAATGATTACAGAAATACTGTAATCAAATCGGAAAGTTATTATCTGTTACTGTGAGTTGAGCTGGTTTCGAGGCTGTCGTGGCCATCCACGGATAGCCTCAGGGGCACGCAGACTGCCGTGCTAACTTTAGGTTAGCATTATGAGGTAAAAAGACGGGAACGAAGTTAATATTCAGGTCAGAGCTGTGAGTGGCAAATTTCGAAGAAGGCCACCTTATACTTCGGGTGACTTTCTTACCAACTCACGCCACTCTATCATAAAGAAGTTGTGACCACCAATGCCCTCCTCTTTAGTTAGATATAAAAAAAGAAAGTCTAAGAAACTGCCGTTTAAATAACAATAGTATACAAGAAAGGCAGTTTTGACATGTGAAACAAAATCAGTGGTTTTAACCATATGACATGTTCCCCCTCCCCCCTTTTTTCCCCATAACCTGTTTGTTTATATGTAACTAACTTTATATGTTGTAACATGCCTAACTATTATTATTGTTGTTGTTGTACATGTTAATCGGCAACTGCAGAGTAACAGCTACTAAGAAATTATGTGCTCCTAAATGCGCTTCTCACGAGTTTGATAACGATCTCTGACTATACAGAAACCTTAAGTATTGTTTCGAGCACGCATTACGCACACATATGAGTCATACTAAAAACGGCACCTTGAACACACACAACGAAATAGATTACATGGATAATATGCATTGTGTGAGTATGTGTCATTTACTGTAGTAATTGATTATTATTATTAGACTCTAAGGTCTAATAATAATGTTGTTACTAATAACAACAAAATGAAATGAACTCCAAATTGCTATCTAGCTGAATGTATCACACACACACACACACACATATATATATATATATATATATATATATATAAACCATATCCACGTACTTCGAAGCTAAGATTTTAAATAAGTTCTTTACCATTATAATCAATTAACAACTTCTCTAATTATTTTAGGGATAATTCACATATTCGTTGCAGTTTGCAAATACCCAGGTGTGCATATATTACGAAAAAGTTTAATATTCGCTGTTATTAGTGATTCGTTTTCATTATGAAACAAGTTACTTGGTTTAACGCAGTAAATATCCGGCCTATCATAAACAAAAGTCTGCACCTAAGAACTCTGACTTCCCAATCTCCTGTTGCTCGAATATTAGAACCAATTTCAAAGAAACTATAAAATATTTGTATATAATATAATATAATCTAGTACCAACATTCTTTCCTCATTAAACTCTTTCCATTGTAACCTTCTGTCAAGAATAGTCTCCTCTTTCCTTCCCAGGTGTTTTCTTGATTTCTTTTATTGTCTCTAAAAACTTAGTGTTTCTTATAAGGAATTTTCTTCTAAAGGCGAGAGAGATGATCTCATACGGAGGTGGAAGGAGTTTCCGCTTCCATCTGTCTCACATCTGCAGACATGGAGGGTTGTTCATCCTGCTAAAAAGGCAAACCCGCCAGGAGAATACACGCAATGAACAGGCAGTATACCGGCCTTATAGCCTTAGTTGCTTTGGCCCTAATTTCCACTAAGGCTACGAGGGCCGGTAAAAATCACAACTTTAAAAATTCCCAAGTGGAGTACTCGTTTCGTTTTCTTCTTTGTCAGCGCGTTGTAAGAGCAAACTCGTGGCTACATCTTCATTGAATGTGACCCTATTGGGTGCTCGCAGAATATCGCACAATATCCAAATGAATTTGTGCCAAAACCATTTCTTAAAATTCGCATGAAATTTGTTCTCCATATTTCAACGAAGCAATAAATAACCATCATAACATTTCATCCTTTCTGATAACTCTTCAATCAGAAAGGATGAAATTAGTTCCACCTTTTTAATAAGGACCGCAGAAAAATCGAAAAAAAATTGCTTTTGTTTTTCTCGTATTAATGGATCCATTTTCTAGTCAAGCGTTTTAGAAAGAACTGCGCTAAAAAATATATATATATATATAAAAATTCCATGTGACATATTTTTATTTATTTTATTTCATTTGTTTATTGTCTTCAATTTATTAACAAAGGAGCATTTTTTAAAGTCCCACTAGTGTTTTAATTATATTCAGGTAAGATTCAAGTCATTCTTACAACATACGGGTACTCCCCATCGAAGAAAATTGCAAATATAAATGAAAACTAAAATAAAATTCTGCTACTTTCATGACTTGTGTCACTAAATTTAGTGTAACAGCGAACCATTTTGAGGATTTATGTACACTATATGTACTTTTAATATGTAATTTGCAATAAAAAAAAATCTAGATTTATGATTGTTTTGTAAATGTAACATGATGTTCGTACACCAGTTTCTTTCTACTGCATGCATTTCTGTTTCTGATTTTATTCGCACTATTCAGCTAAACTACTACCCGATGTTAGTGGTTCACGGGATTAAATAAGCTAAGAGAAAAATTAAAATTTCTTTTTTTTTTTTAATAACTTATAACTTTTGTAACTTTATAAAGTAATTCTTCGTTGTTATTACGTGAAATACAGACAGACGACCTTTTTTCGGTCGTCGGTAATATTTTGTTTGAAATAAAGCGTTTTCGTGTGTAATATAATAATGTCAATAACCTGGTCACTTCAACATTAATTTCATCGGGATTCTAAATATTTACCTCAGCTGGAAAACGAATAAACGTTTTTTTTCCCCTTCATATATGCTAAAATAATAATAATAATAATAAAAAAAACAGACGTCATTTGGTGAAGAAAAAGAGTGAATTCACAAATGCTGGAGGGGGGGGGGAGAGGGTTCTAGACTTTTAAATTAGAGTTGAATAACTTAATTAAAACGTTATGGCATGCTGGATTTCGAAAGGAACTGCAAACACGCGGTGTGGAACGCTCATTGCAATTGACTCTGCAACATTAAAATACGTAAGCCAAATGTCATTTTTTTTTTTTTTTCCAGCAAAAAAAGAGGACGTCGCGGACTATCATGCACGGAAAAAGACAAATGTACGCAGTGAAATGGAAGTGTAGTAAACGATTTTAGTTCCGTGTTTTATTTTCATTTATTTAAAATTTATTTGATGGCGATTCGAAAAACATGAAAACAATATATGACACTGTCCGATTAACTATTTTTTTTATTATTATTATTCCTTTCGGGAAGTCAACAAAAACGTAGCGAGATTAGTCAAATGAAACGAATGCAGAAGTTGTGCTAATACTTCCTCACAGCTGTTTACAAAGGTCGACAGCCCTTTCGCCAGTGTAATTTTAATTGTTTTCTTGAAACTTGTCTAAGACAAGTACGAAGAAGCCCGTTGTTTTCTTCCGCTATCCTTCTGTGATACTTCAAGCATTTCTATTAATTATTCAACCCTGTAAGGCCAAAATATCTGATGATCTGATTATCTGCCACTTGCTGTTGGCAGCGGTTTTCACCAACTTCCGCCTTCAAATTGCTTTGACGAGTGCTGACCTGCAATCGAAACATACCGATCGATTATCAGGTGACATTTACCGTTTCAAATGTGTATTGGACGTTTTTCATTACCGAAATCGACGCCCTAAGAGAAATGCAATTCCCAATATATATATATATATATATATATATATATATATATATACTGTATACATATATATATATACTGTATATATATATATTTTTTTTTTTATTTTTTTTTTATTGAAACCTTATTTTTGCTGCGAAATAATGGATTTATAATATCCTCTATTTCTATAAGTTAACATAGCAAAGTAACATAAACTCAGGTCAATTTTGAAACTCGAAACGTTTCAAAATTGACCTGAGAGCTTAACTCGGGTCAGTTTTGGTTAAGGTCGGTGAAATCTTACCACAGTACTCATATATTCCGAAGGTTTATATTTTCATATGCTCTAAGATCAATTTTGAGACTTTTTAAGTTTCGAAATTGTTTATTTAAATATGCGATTACATTTTTGCTATGAAGGATTTTATTTTTGACATCTTTATTAAATCATCTTTGAAATATAACTTATTTTATGCTTTTTCAAGTAAAATGTGTATGTGAAAAATAATGATATACTGTGCAAAATGCCGAGGGGCACGCCAGGATCATTTTTTTTAAAACGATTTAGCCAATTTTGGCGCACAGGTCAATGCACACCTTTAAAAAAGGTGGTTCGCCGTCCGTGATTAGAGGTCCTTTCTTTCTTTCTTTTTTTTTCTTTTTATTATTTTATTTAATTAATTAATTTTTTTTACTTATGTTCTGCAGACATAATTTTGTTTTGCTTGTTTTTGCCTGTGAACTGGTTGGAGAGAAACCTAAATTGAGATGGATCGGCAATTTTTTTCTTTAAAGTTTAAATACCATATCCTATTAAAGTTCCTCCATCTATAGCGTGTTACACATTGTATAATTTCGAAATATTTTGTCCAATTTTATCCTTTAAGTCTAAATGAAACAAAAAATTGAGATGGCTTGAAAAATTTTGTTTATACGAATTCCAGATATGGAATATGAATAAAATCAATTCATCTAGAATATTTCATGCTTACGTGCGATCTTGACGCGAATTTAATTAGGCACTTGATGTATCTAAAATGTGGAAGTGATCCCGTATTCATTTCACAAGGCCATTTGAGGAAAAAATCATCCAATAAACGAGATTTCCCATAAAATGTATGATGCGTGTGATCACCCAGAAATATTCACGTCTAAAAATCAAGCAACAGAAGTCACTCACATTACAAATGATCGCTATAAGAATAATAAATATGAGTGAATAATAATGATCACCATATCAGACGAGCTTCAACCGTAAATAAAGGAAGTTTGCTTCCACAGAATTCTCCGAATGATTGTGTGAAATTTCTATCGTTTATTTAAAGGTGAAATGCAGACATAACGAACACAGAGATGACACCTCTCATTCCTTTAGAATGATGAATGATTCATCTACCGGAAGAAATAATGTTCCTTCTTCTTTCAGACCTTGCAGCAAAGGAATCTCACACGTAAAATGGAACGCGCGCGTGCCATCAGTGACCCATCACAATCAGAAGCTTACTCATTTCATGCCACGATGCATATAATTCGCGTGCCAAACATTGTACAGCTACTTGATTCCTGTTGAGCCAGAGTTTCTATAAGAGCAAGGTTACAGCCTTTTTTTTTTTTTTCTTTTCCCGGTTCACCGAAACCGTCCACAGAACAGTACTTCCGGGAAATTATGAAATCAAGTGTACTTTTGTTGGGTTTTATTTAGTGTATTCGTTTTTATTTTTCTACGGTCTTGTATAGTGTGCGTGGAATTTATAACTGTAGCTGTCATTCATTGTCCAGGAACGAAATAAAATGCAACTATAAATACATAGAGAGAATTAAAGTTGCATCGCGCAACTGTACATATTTCCATATTAACCAGAAACACAAAAGGAAGCCGATGACAAATGTTTAGACGTATTTCAATATTTTGAATGATTCAGAACGAAAGTTAGGAAATGTATTATTTCACTTCAGCGGAATCCTAGAACTCATTTCATACGGCCAGTCCACACCCACAACACGCGTCACCTCATAAATGTATTTGTCTTGTGTGTTTTGCGGCTAGTTTGCCTGCTTAGCGAAGAAAAAAATCCTTCTAAGAGAAAACCTTGTTACCTATGTATCAGATTGAATTTTTTCCCCACATACGCCTCGATATAGTGGCTCAGTGAAACATTCCTATTATTTTTGTACAACACAAAATTAGTTAAATAAAAGTACCTGGGAATGACTACCGTCATTCCCAATATGATTCTTATTGCATTCCAGGAGCATTTTTAGGAAGGATGTTACAGTACAGTGACAGCATAATCTAAGGATGAACAATCCAAAGTGGTCTTCTAGGGCACTTGGATCAGAATTCCAAGCAAAAAAAGAAATGCTGAGAAACATCAGCTAAATAACAATCCGAAATCATTAAAATTAATGAACGTGTACTATAAAAAAAATTGAACTAAATTAAATTTGAAATATTACAATAACTTACTGAATAATCTAATATTTATATACGGCCACTACAACGCAGGGCTGCCACTCACATTTTTCGAAATTCCCCAGGTAGTAATAACTAGGGCTCGGATTTTTAGGTCGTAAAAAAGTGCAAAATATGCGTCCAAGTATACACTAAAAACATCCGAAATATGCTCTTAAATATGCAAAAAACTCAAACTATGCACTTAAATATGCCTTTATTAATTTATAATTCTGCATGGTTTAATTAAAATATTACACATAAATTAAAAACATAATATAAAATACAAAAAATTGACATTTAAATAGTTACCTACTAACTGACCAGAAAAATGACTTAACTGTTCTTCTTCGCCAATATCTTCTGGTAATTGATCACATTCCCTTTGCTGCTTTGCGGTAAGTCGATTTTTATATCTATTATGAAGTGTGTGACTTTCCAACTCCTTGATTAATGTTTTCGGTAGCTCCCAAGAAGTACACGTTGCATTTTGTCTCGCTAAGCACTGCTTTGCTAGGATTCTGTCTCTCACAGTTTCTGTCTTTAATGAATTAGCTAATTTTATTTTTATACAATTCACTTGTGAGAAAATTCGCTCCACGCATGCAGATGAATGCGGCAGAATAGTAAGATTTGTCATAAAATATGACAGTAAACCATATTTATTATTATTCATGCCATCTTTTATGTCAGTCACTGAATGCCAATATCGAGGAATGGCAATATCTTTAGGAATTGGTAGATCTGATGATACGAGACAATAACTTCTCCACTCATCATCTATTTGATTTAACCTAATATCATCAACAAGTGAGGGGAATTGAGCAACAAGAGGAATAATGGTAGATGGTGACTGGTTAGGGTCACTAGCAACTTTTGGGTCCAAGATTCGTAATTTTGCAACAGTGCTGTCTTCTTCGAAGACAAATCTTTTTTTTATTTGCGAACTAAGTTCCACAAGAACCTTTAAACAATCGTTTTTAAATCTCAGTCAAATAGGTCCAAGATTCGTAATTTTGCAACAGTGCTGTCTTCTTCGAAGACAAATCTTTTCTTTATTTGCGAACTAAGTTCCACAAGAACCTTTAAACAATCGTTTTTAAATCTCAGTCAAATAGAGTTACCTTCGAAAGGGTTTCTAATTAAGTGCGCCATTGCTCTACCACCGAAGTAAATATCATTGATATTTTTATAGTTGTTTTGGTTTCTTGGATCAATTTCTGATAATTTAGCTATTCTTAAAATCTCATTTTTAATGAAGCAACTAAGTAAATTGAGATATTCTGTTGATACATTTAGGAATAGTTGGTGTAACCTGAAATGCTCTGATTGAAAATCTATATTAAGTGTATTTACTTTTTCAAGAATATACTGAAGGAAAAAAAGGATTGGTCTGGTTCCAAGGTCAGTAAGTGTATCATAAATTTTTTGGCATTGTCGATTTTATCTGTCCTTGATTCATTTTGAAAATATAGAACTAATGCATCATACTGTTCTAAAATATTTGATACCACTTTTCCCCTCGGCAGCCACCTGGTTTGAGCAAGTTTGGGAATTTTATGTGTAGCTATATCAGCAGCTTCATGAATGAGTACAAAATCTCTTTGCTGCTTAGCACTGCGGGAGAAGTAGGAGGTTAAATCCTTTAGAAAAGCTTCTAAGTATGAGGATAAAACACTGACTGCATGACTAGCGCATAGAGCAAATGAATGATAAACGCAACCCATCACAAAAACAGATGGGACGTCATCTTTCAACAGTTTCTGAAACCCACTGTTAACGCCCATCATGGTGGAACAGTTATCACTACCAAACCCAATGATATTGCTAAGGGGAATGCCATGATCCAGCAGAAGAGTTTTGACAGCACTGTAAAGACTTTTAGCACTTCCGTTCTCTACACATACTATGTCTAGTAATGCATCAGCTACATCTTTTTCATCTGTATCAAAATACCGTACAACAACAACAGCCAAGATTTGAGTGACGGAGATATCTGTACTCTCATCTATTATAATTGAAAGTGTTTGATTCTTGCATATTTCGGTAAGTTGAGACTTTTCATGGAATGATATTCCATCCTGAATAACATAAGAAAGTTTAGTTTTCTTCATTGCCAACTTTCCTGCAATTTGGCTATCCGGAAATGCTCGTCGTTACAAAATGATCAACATGAGAAAATGGGACGTTATGCTCAGAAAAGAAGCTAGCAATTATTAACTCACTCCTAGCTAATTGTTTATCCTCTGTGACGCTTTCTTATTAAGAAATTGAGTAATAACAGCTGTCGACTTAGCAGACTGATAATTACTTTTATGTTTGGCTGAATCTTTATGCTTTATTAGCGCAGATTTGTTTGCGTTTTTAAATGTAATATTACAACATTTACAGTAACTGGTATCTTTGCTGTTCACGTCTTGCTGCAGCCAATCTTTTAATTCAGAATATTTTAACCAATCTTCTTTAAATGCTTGAGAATACCACTTCTGTTTTTTCTTTGATGGCTCCATATGGTTGGATTGGAAGTACCATAAATATGAAAATAAATAAGAATAATGATCATTTAAACAATTTGTCAAACACTGTACAAGGATCTGTACGATAACACTGCAAGAGGTTGCGCTATATGTATGTAACGATGTAAAACCGGTGTGATAAGAAAGGGAAAACGAAACCAGAACAGAGCAAAAAAAAAACGGTTTATTTATCAGATTTATCAAAAAAAAAAAAAAAAATCGTGAATATAATAGTAAAATATGACAAAAATATTAAAATTCAAACTTTTGTTCAAATTTCCCAAGATTTGGAGAGTTTTTTTTTTTTATTAAAAATCCCTAGGTAACGGCTAAATTCCTTAGAGCTTGGGAAAAATCCCAAGGAGTGGCAGCCCTGCTACAACGATATGCCACAATGTATGAGAAACTGTCACTCTACCGAATGCTCGTCATAACTGTTATAGACAGTTAACAATTATCTCGAAATAAACATCACATACAGTTATTATGTTTCTTTTATCGATATTTATATCCAAATAAATTTATTAAATAACAAATAGTTTGCCTCAGTAACAATTCGTGTTTGATGTGATATAAGTTAGTGATATTAACTTTAATAGCACTCCACATTCCACATTACACTATTTCTAGTGTAATTCATCACACTAGAAATACAAAGCTGCGAAAAACGACCAAAATACTTTTTGTAGTGAAGAGCCACTCTTGGTTTTTTTTTTTTTTTAATAGAGGAATCAGGAATCTGAATCCCTACTTGCTACACTAAACATTATGAAATACTCAGCAGTTTTACCTGAAAAATGATTAAAAACGTGTTTTTTAATCTAAATTTATAATTTTTATTTCAAATACGTACGTTTATAAACCTAAATGCTAATTATTATTTATTATTTTTGTATTCCATACATGAATTCGTTTTCTGTTATTAGTATGATGACGTCATAAAATATGTGACTTTGCTGGTTCTGCATTTTATTTCTGGTCAGTCACCTGTGTAGAATGATGATCTGTTTTTCTAACTTTAAAGTGGTAATAAATACAAATAGCGCCGATAGTCCAAATAACGCGAAAGATTAAAAAAAAACTTAATAGTAATACTGTATTACCGTTGATAACCACATTTTAATGAAAATGTTCAAACTACTACATAGAGAATAGTGACTTACATCACAGAGAGATTAACCTGTTTCAACCGCCAAGATATTGTAATGCAATGCAGAGCCCCCTAAGTAGAGGTGTAGGAACGTTTCGGAATTAGGGTTGCTAATTGCTAAGAGTGCCAGTGGCAGAATATTTTACCAATTTTTAAAGTTGTCCCACCTATAAAAGGCTCTTAGGCTGCAACTTTGCCAAGGGTGCTATAACCCTAGCTACGCTGCTCCTGAGGCCTTGCATGCAGGACCTTCCATTACACCACTGCATAGCTCTAGTGTATATATATATACAGTATACCTGTATTTACCAAATGAATGCAGAACTTACAACAGAAACGTACAGAGAGAAAACACAACAATATACATCATGAGACAAAACATTATGATCACTTACCTAATAGCATGTTGAACCTCTTTTTGGAATAGATAACCTTGCAGTGTCCAAATCTATTGAGCATATTGTCACCGTGTAGAGAAATACTAAAATAATCCCCAGGCACGATCAAGGTGTGTTCAGTGGTATGAGAGGACCTAATAATGTCCATGTGAACAATCCCCCATATCAAGAATTACTGCCTGTTTACGGTCTACCGGCTGGTGGTTATAATTTGGCTCATGAGTGTATATGCGCAAATTTAAAAGTTGACAGCTTAGGGAAGCTCAACAGCTGTCTTGTGGTTTATATATTTCATAGGCTACTTATTTTACGATTTGGAATTGTTTTGGAATTATGGGTCTTGCAACTGTAGTCGATAAGTTCGTTTCGTGTAGTCTCAGGTGTGTAACCTTCATAGCTCTGCCACTGAATTCACTGATTTGTTTAGCCTGTTATAATGTCATCGAAGTTGGCATTCACTTTAGAAAAGGAACGTACACATTAAGAAAAACACACCGGGTTGTGTAACAATGTTCCAATATTCACACACTACATTGGAAAAGGCTATTAATAATATGATGCGATTCGCTGAAGTTTATGGATAGGTTTGGTGAGTGAGCTTCCTGTTCCTTCAAGGTTGATTGATTGGTTTTACCTGATTAGACTTGCATTCGCACGACTGTGAATACATCATGGAATTCGGGTGGACTCATTTCCGAAAACGATTTATTCTGCTTCCATACGTCCCTCTTACTGCAACACGTTATTATCAACAAACAGATCTAATCTTCTACTTGTAACAAATGTCACGACAGAACTTTTAATTCAGTTGTGTGCTTCTGCTGATTTACTGAACAGATGAGCCACTGTAGCCAAGAAGAAAAACAATATAGGGATTGCATAACTGTTAACCAAATGGGTTAAACGCTTGTTCTTTCCGGTGTTATTATGATACTCAATTTAGTCTGACGAATTCTATTACTTGTTTCTCTTATTAACTCCGAAAACGTGTCGAGTTTCGTGCATTTCGCAGGCATACATTTAATTACAGCTGATTTTTGTCGTCAGCAAGTAAACTAACAAAAGCATGGCCATCCAGAAGTACTTCATAACTTGGTAATGTTAGCAAGTGACATCACCATACAATGTAGAGTAGCACACAGAAAGAATTTATCGAAGATCCAAAGATAATTATTTATTAATAATTTAGGTTTATACATATCCACTTCAAACGATAATGATAGAAATAATTTTTGGTAATTTTGATCAAGTTTTTCGTTTATTGTCGTGCATACTTCTTCGTTACGATTTCAGGGTTTGATCTAGGCAATGACGTAACGGAAAAATAGAGAATCCCACTCATTTTTTTTTCATTAAATCTGTGATCCGGAACGACCCTCCTCGCCCTTTTCGCCAAAGACTATGACTTCCAGATGTTCAAGAAGCACATCAACAGATTCTTTCACTTCACTACTTCTCACGAAAGGCGTTCTCGTGCTATTGGTTCGCAGTGCGTGGGAATGATATTAAAAAAAAAAAAAACATCTTGATGCCCTCCAGATACAGAAGAAGATAGATGATTAAAAAAAAGATTAGTATATATATATATATATATATATATTATAAACACATTTCTGTTTCTTCATTATGTGCAAAACACACATTGGTAAAAGTAAGTACATTAAATAATTATTAATATTAACTTTGAGTTTAGATCAGTTTTCATAAAATGTTAATCCTCTAATGCCTTTTCATTCCCCAAAGGGAGCAGGAGGCAATTTTATCTCTTAACTTTTTAGGAAATAGGTAGGGGCCAGTCTATCTCTCACCATCCCTTAAACTGAGTATGTTGTTTCCAGAGCTTGCTAGGCAAGAGGTGATGTCCCAATGCGGACCAGTATATCTCTGCATGTACTTATGTGTTTTTAAGAGTGATTTTGTTTAGTTGTGGAATTAAAAACCCCAGTTTCTTTCTGGAAAAAAAAAAAATCTACTTAACTGCACCGAAAGATTGCAAATTCAGAAATCGGTTAAAAAAAAAACAGGTTTTAGAAAGTTTCTCTAATTTAGAGTTTAAAAATGCTTTTAAAATTAATGAAAAATTAGTAAAACTTCAAGTTTAAAACCACAGTAGCCTTTGGATGCGTAACGTGATACATCCTTCGTTTTGTTTTTGTATTCATAACCTTGCGAATGTACAAAACAAACAAATATAGTAATGAACACAATTTTTTTTTTTTTACAGTGAAATCTTTTGCAATTATCATTTTTACACACTATTTCCACATTTTGAGAAAATTAACGAATGAAAAACATAACTTTCCATTCATTAATTTGATAAGTGTTTTCCGTTAATGTGCTGCTTAGGAAGTTGTCGTGTTAAGTAATTTAACTATTAAATTAAGTAAAAAAATTTTAAAAAGCTTATTTGATACTTTGCTTGAAATAGAAAAAATGTCTTTACTAATACCACTTTTACATTGTTTGGCATTATAATTTATTTTATTTATCTTTGAAATAATAATATAACTTACTAGAGCGTCGAATGTTATGAATATATTATTCATGTCGGTTAATTTAGCCTATTAAACAATTCTTAAGAAAATTATGACCACCCCAGTTTGGGAACTTCCGTTTAGGTAATTCTAAATGATAATTTGGGTATTTTGAATATAATTTTAAATATATTAAAATCATTTAAATGTTGCATTGCCTTGTACATTTCTGCATCATAAGGCTTAGACTACAAGAAGGAAGACATTACAGAATAGACTTGATTCTAGTTGCCGACTAGAGGGACTTTTTCTAGTGTTTTTAAAGCCAGTTTTTCAGAATTCGTCTATTTTTGAAGCTGGCACGTAGTTTTTAATCTAGGAAAGAAAAAAAAAAAAAAAAAACGACCGTGAAGGTCATACTGTTCCCGATAACAGTACTAAGGTTTAGTAACAAGAGGTGGCAGCAGTTGTCTACCACATTCCCGTTCCGATACCTCTAAAGTCGTAGATAGCTGTCATTTTTCGATGACAGCTAAGGTGAATCGCTACCCCAGTTTTGGAATAATTAATTAGGGCTAAAAGAGCTTTACCTGCTTTACCTTCCTATAAGGTCGATAAAAGGCGTTAGAGGATTTATTTATTTATTTTTTTTTTTTAATTTCAAGTTCAGGTCTCTTGAGTAGTTTGAGAACCACTCTTCTCCTGAGATTGTTAAGAACAACACTTTAAATATTCAATTTATGGAATTCTAAATAATTCGAAATCATCATTGTTTTATTTTCTAGAATGTGTTGCAGAAAGCGGAAGAGAGATCAAGACTTCTATATCCACTTCCTTGCTAACCTGAAACATGGAAGAAGTGTATGTGATTAAGCTGAAAGGTCCTAATTCATTATCAACCTCCGAATCTTCTGCAACTGACACTGAGGGAACTCTCAAGAAAATCACCGTGGGTCTTGGATTTCTTCATGTCCTTACCGGTTGTCTCTCTGTGCTTTTCGGTATTTTGGGCCTCTTTCTTGAATTTGAATCTTCCTTTACAGGAGCAGGAATATGGTGCGGACTAGTGTTTCTAGTCACTGGTATTTCAGCTTTATATCCTTGGAAGCTTCGTCAGTGCTTTAGGTGTAGGATGAAAATTGTTTTTGTACTTTCAGTAGCATCCACTTCTACTGCCACTGTATTCTTAATCCTGGGTTTGCTTGGAGTCGCCAACTTTCATTCCTTTCCGAGAATATTTGGTGAGAGTGCTCAGATTTGCGCTAATTCTATCGTCACGGCGTTTATCGAACTGATAGTGTCTGTGATATCATCAATCATCACTGGCAATGCCGTCTGGAAGTGTTTAGGACTAACATCGTGTGGAAACACTCAAGAGACACCGAAACGAATGATTGTATCAACGAAAATCAGCGGGCCAGGCTTAGGAGGTTTAATTGATTCTGAGGTCGTCCGTCACGTTAGTCCTAACTGTGTTGTTTCTTTTAGACAACGCGAAGAGGTCAAAGAGGCCTTAAGGCGAGTGCAGGATTTTGTTAGGGACAGTCACTTTCAGTCTTACGTAGACGATAGCTTCACCTGTTCCGAATTGAGTTCTAATGATGAAAGAGAATTAGGAGTGGATTCTGAAAACTGGAGAAACGAAGTCATGTCGATGTGTCTTCCACCTTCGGTAGCTGCAAATGGCGAAGAGGAAATTCGGGAAGATCGCAAGGAGGTAGAAAGCTGAAGAAATACACCCATAAAAATTCTATATGTTCAATATGAATAATTTGTTATTATGAAAAAAATGATATTTACAAAGATGTAGCATTTTGTTACCAACTAACCATCAGAGAATGTCAATTAAATGAGAAGCTGACTCTGTATGCTTTATTTTCACATATATTCCATTAATGAATTTGCTTAGAGAAGTGCGTATATTAATATCACATACCAATCTCATCTCATATTCTACTTTTTATTTTTTAACTATGAAAAAGAATCATCTTTCCGGCCTGCAATTTATATTTCTCATGCATTTGTTCACTACAAACTGTCTTATACCTCCTCCGTAGCTTCTTTTCCCACACTGCTTGATTTCACAGTTCATCCGTACATGCACAAAGAGTTGGGAGAATGAGGATTTATTCATCGATAACAACTAGTTCTGTCAGGAGGTGCGGTTATGTTTCGATCGGCCGAGCCTCACTAATAAAGAATGATAATAAATCATATAACGAATCAATAAGTGATATTCATGGGATATTTTATAGGAGAAAACTAGGAGAAAAAATTATTTTACCCAATTTTTATAATATAAAATTAAACTTATGAATTATGGCAATTTTTTCTCTGAGAAAAAATGGTCCAACTTGCGTATTCCAATGTCGACTTTGGCCATATTTTATATCCAAATTTAAATAGGATGACAATCGTTCTTCGCCTTCGTCAACCTGTTTTTCAGCATGTATGGGAGGGAGGTCTTTGAAAACATTATACTTTATCTCTTCCTGTGGAAGAGGTTAGTGAGAATTATTAGTCGTTTTATGTTCTATGAAAACAAATTAATTCTAAAACTTTTTTTTTATTGGGTACGTTATTACTAAATGTTGTTGCAATATTATATTGCAATGTATTATTATTATTATATTTTGGCTGTTTGTATAGCTGCAGGTGGTGGTGCCATGGTTACCAATCATCCTCTTTATTCATAAATTATATCATCTTCAAGATTTATGATCTTGAAGAAAAAGATACTGAGAATAAAAAGACTACCTCTCCTAAAGTAAAACAAAGAAAAAACCCTTGTAGCTATTCATTATTTCTAGAGAAATACAATTATCGGCAAGAAATACTTCATTCTAGAGTTCAACATTAATCCAAGAGGATTCGTATTATAATGTAGGCTGTTATTATCAGAAGCTCCATGGTGTCAAAAAAAACCTCTGCCGGTTCTTGTACAACTTACATGGATGGAAGCGGCACAGTAGTCCCATCTTTTTGTTCTAGCCTTTAGAAACTTCCCCAATATATCTCGTAATTAACTTTTAAATACCTCAACTATATCATCCCCCCCCAACAACAACACACATACACACACACTTCGACTGCCAGATTCCACAAAATACTGTACATGTTTGGTCTCTAGACCAGGATTCGGGGCTATGTAAAAATTAAATAAATACAAGAAAAAATATACAAAATTAATAAAAATAGAAAAACATATACCTTAGATCACTCACGATAAATGTACTATAGGTTTACAAAAATTATTTTAGAAGTTAATTAATAGCTTTAATTGCTTCCTACCCTTGCGAAGGGTGGGAACCACATAAATATCACAAATTGAATGATATTTTTACTGATTATAGTTTTACAGGAAAAAAAAAAAAGAAAGAAAGTTAATGAAACTAATTGTAAAGAAAAGTTTTTTCTTTTTTGTTCAGGAAAATTTCTAAAATTTCAAATACTGTATCTGTATTCACGAGCACGGTAGCCGATTGAGCCTACTTGATCCAATCAGCTTAAAGCGAACTGTAAGCCGATTGGACCAATTTATTTCTAACAAAAGTATTCATTTTTCTCTGCATCTTATTTCTCATACAAAATACTCCTTCCACTCTTAATTTTTGACAACATAAATCTGCGAACAAGATGAGATTTCTCTTCTCGAGATAACTCTATATTTCTTGCTTAATTTATTACAAATATCGCCTCCTCAGCACCCAAGCAATTAAGTTTCCTCAAGGTGTTAATTTACCTCTGAATAGTTTTTAATTCTGTAAATCGCAGATCTATTCCATACTGTCTTATATTTGGGGTAGTAACTAAAATCCAATATTTCACTATACCCTATAGTTGATAGATGTCCTACTTATAAATTTGCTAAACAGTTAGCTAAGTCACTTATCCCCCCCCCCCCTCCACGTAACTCTTTGACTTTTATATAAAAAAAAAAAATCTATAAATATCTTATTTACAAGTCAGCAAGATTATTAATGGCTGATTTCTCACCAATTCACGCCACTCTTTAATACCGACATTTAGTTTCTGATCCTGATTTATGCTCACGCGTAGATCCACACTTCAACATGCAGGCGTTCGAAACCCAAATCCGACGGAAGTTGGTTAACCAACTTCCGTCGGATCCTTATTTCGGGAGTGTCTTTTGTCTGTAGTCAAGGGTACATAACGAAAAAACTGAGTTTCCGGAATCAAAACCCTCCACCACCGTATGAGACCGGTTAATTCACTATTTCATTGAAATCTCCTGAAAAAAGTTCACGTCATAGACGGGACTCGAACCCGAATCTTTCCAACCAAAGAGCTCGTCTAAATCTACAGGCTCTTCTGCCGATTACATTTTATTTATATACATCCAAGATCACTATTTATGAGAAGTTGCCCCTACGCATCACTGATATGCTGTATATCTTGCAACCTTTCATGTGAGTCAGATATAAAAAATGTGTTACATGCGCAGCAACTATTCAACACTCCTTTACAGTTCAACTCCAAACTCAGAGTACAATTTGCTGCCCCTTCTTCATTCGTTCCTTCCATTGCCCTTTGGAACAGTCTTATGTTCCATATTTCTTAAACAGTATAATGTACATGTTTTCATATCCCTTCGCTTCTCTTCAAATTTTCTTTATCTTCAGTTGTCATATATCCACAGTACTAATGTACCATAGTTTGGACAACACCTCGTGGAATTATCATGAAAAAAAACAAAAAACGATAGACCCTGGATTTTAATGAACCTTTTAAGCAATCCAAGAATATGTCATGTTTTTTTTTTTAAATGTTATGTGCATTTTTGTCATTTCTTTGTCTACTCTCTCCAAGCTAATGGGGTAGCTTGAAGAGACAGTAGAAATATCAATTTTCGATTTGGATAATACGACTCAATCGCTTTTTGGTTTGAAATCCAAACCCCCACCCATGCCTGAAAATATTGAACACCACTGGTCTACGTCAAATACGTTAAGTACAAAAACTCAACCAGCAGTTTACCAATTTATCTGATTTTTTTAAAAGTAATGAGTGTTAGATGCTTGTGTTGCTGTGAAAATGGTATTTGCTTCCACAGGCTGTCTGCTCAAAGAAAGCTCATTATTAGTTCGATTCTAGTCGTCGACTAAGGAACTTTTCCATGGCATTTCTTCTGCTGGTCTGGATGTTGTCGATCTTTCTCACGGAAAAGTAGTTTGCCGTCACGGAAACTCAGTTTTTAATCCGCAACTCAAACAACCAAAACAATATTATTTGGTTAATGCCACTAAATAGCGGAAGTTGACTGTCATACTCTGTCTCTCTCTCCACACACACACACACACACACACACACACAGATTAGCCTTAGCCTTGGTTTATTGAAACTTTAGCTCACTATAGTGAAGGGGCTGAAGGATGGAGACTGACTTCTCAGCTGTCTTATAAAGCTAGGGCTAAAGGAGCCCCCCCCCCCGCCAACACTTCCTTTGGGAAATGAATGGCATCAATAAGGTGCTAATTAAAAAAAAAAGATTAGTTTCAATGACCTGTAGTACAAAAATTACATTATTAGCACAAAATATGGACTTCTTATGCATCCATCCATCTTTCTATCCAAAACTACAAATGAACCTTTATATCGCCATGAAAACGTATTGTGATAATAATGAGAATGATGTCTTTACTTCAATCAATTTTGAGAAGCATTTAAATACTTCATTTAATTATTGTATAAGTCAAAGTAGTAACATTTAATCAGTAAAATATAAAACCAAATAACAACAACAAGACAAAGAAATTCAATTTTTATTGCATTATTTCTGCGTAATTCACCAGGGAATCATTTATATATATAAAAAAAAAGAAATTTATTATAATAAGGTGCGTATGATAAATATAAAGTTTCATGTAAAGATTAATAACGATCCTATCTTAATCAAGACTGTTCATTTCACTGGTATACATTTAAAAATTTTGACTTGTTTTTTATTCAGTGTGATTCTTTCAAAGCTAATGCCAATCGGCATTAGCTATACTGCATGACATCAGACAGAGCTCTGTGAAGTGATATCTTTGCGGACTAAGTAGTTCTTTAGACCATCGCTGTTCGTCTGTTTCATTAAAAATGTCAATGACAATTTTTTTGTGTTCTTCTCTACTTTGGTTCAAAGCCTGCAATTCGTCCACAATCTCCTTATGATTGGAAATAGGGTAGTGAATATGAAGGACCTCTAAATCGTTCATCCTTGAAATTCTAAAAGAAATAAATTCAGTGTCTAAGAAAACTGTTTCTCCTTTAGATGTCAAACAAAGTCGATGAAGTTTAGGAATGAGAGAAAGACTATCCCAAAGCAATAAGGAATTAAGATCTATCCTTCTATGATTCAGTACTACATCACATAAAGAATCAAAATGATGACATGAGAGCCCCAGTGCTTCCAGACAACAAAAATTATGAACATTTCCAATCGATTCGATACGTAGTATTTTGAAACTCTTGCAAAAAAGGGATATTCCACACAAAAATGCCCCATTTTTAATGTGGGGAAGATCTACGAGAGTCAAGGATTTTAAATTAGGTAATTTGTAAAGGTCGTCCAAATCTTTCTCTGTACATCTTAGGGTTGATAAACAGGATTGATACCTGTGACAACCTCGAATATCACATTCTTCAATGAGGGGACAATTTTTGATAATCAAAGGAAATCCTTCCACATTAGATTCTTCAACATCAGATCCTTGAGCGGCCTGTTCTGCTGTGATGCAAGTTATTTTCTCAACAATTTTAATGTTTCGACCTTCAACTTTTTCATCAAATGCACATGAGGGAATCGCAAGTTTTTTCAAACATTTTAAGTTACTAATAGCACAACAAATATGTGGGTTGAAGAAGTGAGACTGGAGAAGATTGAGTTCGGTAATATTTTCACAACAAATGAAAACATCTAATAATGTACTATACGGTATACAGTGTGACCATATGCATCCACAAATCCGCAGTTTGCGTAGACGATATCCTCCAATGTTTGCTATTTTAGGTAAGTGACTGGAAATAATATAAAATCCAACGAGTTCCAAATATTCAAGAGAAGATGGCAAGATGTCATTGATGAATGGGACTAGATCGGTTTCAGTTGCTCCCCTGTAAAGAGACAGATGGGTCAAATTTGAGTAGGATTCCGAAATATCATCCTTAACATCTGAATACATTATCTGACGTTCATACGTAAACCAGCAAAGCCTTTTAAATGTTCTAAGTTTAAGTGTGAGTTTCAATACGCTGTCTTCAATTGTCTCTAATAAATTTCCAAACTCACCAAGGGTGGTTAAAGAAGGGATAGATTCAGAAGTCAATAGGAAACTTTGTAATTCAGGTAACCGATATAGATTGCCATTATAACGAAATACATCGCCCAATTCATCGTCGGTGTTATAAATATTTTTCAATAAATACAGATGTAAATTTAGTAATTGACTACATTTGGAGAGAAAGTAGTGAACAATCGTACAATCCAAAACATTGCTGCTTATTTGAAAATAAATACTACTTAGATTAAGAAATTTACTTTCAGGTAAATCTTTAAACGTATTTAACACCAAGAGTTTTTCTCGTACTGTATTCGTCTCTTTACTTTTACAACATTGCACAGTCCACGAAATAGCAGTAAGCGAAGGCAAATAACCTATGATTTCTGCAAGAGAGAGCAATGATACATTACAATTAACAATATGTAAGACTTCGAGATTTTTGCACAAGACGATGCAGTGTCGTAGAATATCAGGCTCGACCCAAGAACAGTTATTCATGTCTATTATCTTAATATTCAATGCCCTTTCTTCAATGGAGAAATATAATTCTAACTCTTTCGATAATATTTTTTCACTATTAGAAAACCGTGTTTTATTAACAAGCTGCTTATTCAAAACTAAGTATTTAAACCTGGAATTTACTTGTCCGGCAGTCATAAGATCCCTAGACGAGAGATACTGAAAAACTTCATGAAGGATTTCATCAGGAATATCTAGTATACCAGGTTCCTTTATCTCTTTGCTGTCCATTGTCTTGCGAATTATTTTCGAACACAAGTCATACTTTTAATTAGGCTTAGCCGTTATGGAACAGAATATTGTTGTGACATAACTTTTACTTAAAAACCTACATTAAACATCAGCAATGAATATCACAGTACTCACAAAATTGCCCCTGTATATTTGGTATTCCTAAATATCGGAGATTATAATTCCGATACGTCTGTCTGCCGTCAGTGAAAAGGTACAGAATCACTCTTGTTCGACCGAAAATTCGTAATTGAATGAATATTGCTTCCCCTGGTGAGCAGATATGAAAATGTGTAGTGCATTAATTGAAATCCACAGCACTTAAAATATTCTCTATAATCTAATTATTATTATTCGTGACACCTCCAAATTAATTAATTAACGATATTTAGGAATAATTAATCTAATTAATCACCGATATTACAGCTTAACGTATTTAGCGTTAATATGCAGTACAGATTTGCACGTATTATTATTGTGAAACAAATGAACCTTGTTCGTTTATTTAATTTAATAGATTTTGCCATTTTGCAAAACAAATTATTATTATCATCATCATCTTCATAAAATTCCTGACAGTTCAAAATATCCTGTACACCCCTTGAGGGGGTGTACAGGATATTATGATAGTACTACATGAACTTACAGCATTACTAACTTCCTATCAGCAATTTCCCTCTAAATCCATCTGTTACCTGTCAACATTATCAGATCCTATATTTCTGTCTTCTAAAGGCACTTTTTACCGTATCAATCCACCTATATCTTGGTCTTCCACAAGTGTTCTCTGCCAGGTTGGCAGAGAACAATTGTTTTTCTAATCTTTCCTCTCCCATTCTGTTTAAGTGACCACACAGCGATTAGCTCTGCTAACACATTCCTGGATGCTAACAATGTCAGGTTCTTTCCTAATATCCTAATTTTTAATATGATATTGCCAGTGATGCCATCTGTTCATGCTTCTAATCTTTTTAAGGACTCTCATATCTGCTGTCTCTAGTCTTTGGTCAAGTGTTTTATTTCTAACCCAGCTCTCAGATCCATAAGTTAAAATTGGTTGGAAAACTGTCTTGTATACAGCTAATTTAGTGTTTTGACTAATTGCTCTTATTTCATTCAGTTGACTTCATACTATGTCAGCTTTGTTGATTCTGTTGTCTATTTCAATATTTAATTTACCATCTTCACTTAAAATTTTGCCTACTCGTAGAATACACGCAGTTTACAGACAAAGAATACTTGTAGGCATAGGGTTAGCTACCTTATCCTGCAGTTATTATTCCTGATACCTCCAAGGAGTCCGAAGACTCATCTCAGGAGGACACCTACAACTGTCTCAACCACTACACCGAAACTCTACTACGAATCATCTCCACCAACGCCATCTACCGCCCACCTCCACAACTAGTATTTTTTGTCTGTAAATTGCGTGTGTTCTGAAGGGCTGATTTGTCTGTATGCGGGATGAAAAATCCGAGTTTCAGGGAGAAAAAAATCCCTGCTACCTCCGTACGAGATCGGCTAACTCACCTTCGATTGAAATCGTCCAGATAAAGATTCCTCCCGTCGCGACGAGAATCGAACTTAGGCCTATTCCAATCAAAGGGCGCAATGTACCATTGTTCTTCCAATTGCGCTACAGAGGCGTTGTGGTTACGAAATCCAAGGATAGTTGGAAGGGCGCGCGCTGAAGTGCCTGTTAGAACTAATGGCGATGATGGTATGCTTCCACCACAACACCACTGTTATTAAGTAACAGTATGAATTTAATTCTTCAGACACATGACTTTCTGCAAGTGATCAACATCATTACAGCAAATTCTCTCAGTTAATTCATGATGATGAGCAGGCATATAACGTTACTCACCGGTTTATGTACTCTTGATACACATTTTAATAAACGTGCACTAAATCCTACCTAGCTATCATTTGCTAATTAGTTATTGCAATACTTGAGATTCTTCGAATTGAAATAAGCGTTCTTTGTCCTGGCACTTTTGGATTTTGATAGTAAAAATTCTTTACAGTATTGGTTCGATGCAGTATGAGGGTGAGTTTTTTATAATTCCAAGCAAATATGATTGCAGATCGGTAGCACATTACTAAATTGATGGACTAAGGATTAGATAATCCAGCAATCATGTTCTAGAAATCAAATATGGAAAATTTTCAAGCTACTTCGAGCTTCATTAACCACACAATTAACATTAACCAGAGTACAGCACCCCTTAAGAAAATCTGTGCTGACCCCCACAGATAATATTTTCCTCATCTTCCCAAGTCTGCATACGAGCTCTTACCAATATTTTAACACCAATATCAATACGAACTGGTTTATATTCTAATATCTAGATTCTTGCACCACTCTTATGCTGTAGCACTATATATTATCCTCCTCACTACCCAGGGACTTTTCCATTTGCAAAGCTTTCATTAAAAATGCCATGCCATAGTGCTGATAGTTCTTTGGTACATTCTCTTAAGACATGTAGTGACATGTATTATATTATAAATACATTCACTTCACTGACTTTTAATGCTTCAATTTACTCCTTCTGCTTTGGAATAAAACTTGCTTCGCCAAAATGAAATACTCTGTTAAAGTATTCATTAAATATTCTATTTTATCATTCCCCTTGGCCACTCGATTTCCTATTCCATCTAGCAAACCTAGTCGTCCAAAATCATTTCATCTCCTGTTGGCCATGGCCATATAATGAATGAATTCCTTACCACTGTCCCTTAATGTAGTGCCAATCTCCTCTCGTATTCTAATTTTTTCATCCTTACTATACTAATCACCTTTCTCGCCTGAACTTTTCATCTGTTTCCTTTTTTATTTGCAAATGTTTTTTTTTTCAATATTCTTATTCATCCATTTTATTCCATTTTTCAAATTTTTTCTCGATTGCAGTATACATTTTCCCAATAATACTGTTAGCAAATGATTCTTAATCAGCTTCCATGCACTATTGACCATTTTGTTTTCCATTGGATTAACTTAAAAATAATATTTTAATAGAAGGGCATGCGTAGTTCGATTAAAAATATGTGAATTTAGTTCTCGTCATAACATAAGGGTTTTTTCAATTGAAGGAGAGTTGGACTGTTGCACATACAGAGGTAGAAGAATTTATCACCCTGAAAGTCTAGTTTTTCCTCCCGCAAAATAGTCAAACAAGCAGTGAGCACACTCAATTAGCAGACTAAAATAATTTGTAGCAGATAGCCCAAAGCAAAAGCGGGTTATGTAGTGTAGACCATCGATGAACTGTGTAGTGTTGTGTGATGTGGCCAACACCAAGTTATAAGACCCCCATGGAGGAGTTACGTAGTAGTAGTAATATGTTGTAAACTGTCGAGTTCTACAATCACTCTATAATAGTAAATATATTGAGTTTAAAACCAAAGGAATGAAGTACTCTCGACATTATGACAGCTGACAAATTATGTGTGATGATAATAATATAATATATAATATGTAGGTTAGCAAATCCTACGTTATGAAAAATTGGTCCAATCTTTACACAGGTAAGAATAGTACTGCGAGTGGCTAAGACTTAAATGATCCACAAATCTGTTTTGAAACCAAACTTGGAAAATTTTAAACCTCAAATATGCAGAGCAGTGGGCTCATATTAGGCGAAGAAATTCACCTCCTGCCTAAAGACATTCAAAACACATCCAAGCTCATTGGCTGATTCGAACTTGCAGCTTGTTAGCTGGAGAGCAAATACGATAGCTGTTCAGCAAGGAGGCTGGCATATAGTTCTGAAATTTAGTTCAAAATTAAGATCAACCTTGAATAATATTGTACTTCTAACTCTAGGTTCCTTCTTTATTCCAAAATATTAGAATTAAAAATATGTAAATATTTAAATATCGGTAGGTGCCCATGAAGCTTCAAGGTGTTAATCTTCTTGGCGTTAATCGACAGGGGAAAACGTATGTTTCGTTTTAGTCATTGACTAAAGAACATTTCAATGCTTACTGCGTTAGTCTATCTCTGCTGCAAGTAATAGATTATTATTGTTATTTCTTTTCTGATTAATTTTTGATTTCTGCTTTTAATTTGAAAAATTCTTTGAATTTTCAAATTAAAACGTCACATCATTCTACATTATCAATCCACCATGATAAATATAATTTTATTTAAGGTAATTCTCTAGATAGAATATTCTGATCGATGATATTTTCCTATTTAATATATGATATTAAAAAAAAGCTGTTTTCTCATATGAGAAAAAAATCTCAACCATTAAATCTTCATAAAGATATATATTTACTAAGTGCAGACTGAAAGGATTTTGTAAAGTTCAAAATAATAAAAAGTTATTAAATTCAGTATAATTATGCTTAAAATAAAATGACTTGCCCTTATTTTAAATATATATTTTGTATTTGTAGTTTTAAAATTAAATTCATAATTTCTAAATTGATAAATCAATAAAACCTTTAGAATATTGAAATCATGTTAATAAAGCATCTGCCTTATTTAAATTGGACTGAAGGAGGCAGTTGAAGATATAACTTCTAACATTATGTTTATTCTGTGACAAAATGATCGCGTAACACAATGTTGGGTGGAGAAAAATTTGGCAACAGTAAAAGGTTTCTGAAAGCGCAACGACCAAAAATTAATTCCGATTCCAGGCTATTGTTTGTAATTTTTTTTATGTAAATGGTAAAATTATATATACCAAAGAATTGTTTTAAAATCATCATCATCATCATCATGCGTATCAAGGATTTAGGCCTAGCATGGCCTGTTCCGGCCTTAGAAGTCATCGTTGAATCGTTTAAGAGGACGTCCTGGTTTTCTTTTTCCTAATGGCTTGTACTTTAAGGCTTGTTGTGGTAATCTTTCTGTTTTCATTCTTTGAACGTGTTCCATTCATTTATGTTTATATTTTTTAATTTTTTCTATTGCTGGTTGTTCTTGGTTTAATTTTTTTTCATAATATCTTCGTTTCTTTTGTGATCAAATAGGGTATACTTTGCAGTTTTTCTCATAAACTTCATTTCTGCTGTTGTTAATCTTTGTCTTTTTGTTTTATTGTCCAGATTTCGCTTCCATACATTAAGACTGGTAGGGCTAATGTATTGTATACTTTTAGCCTGGTTTGTTTTTGAACTAGGTTTGGTTTAAATATAGAGTTAATTACACCTGTTCTTTTTAAATATTTTGCAATTTTTACGTTTATATCTTTTTCATATGTGATCATACATCCTAGGTAGTTAAATGAATTCACCTGTTCTAAGATCTTGTTATCTATTACTATTTTAGTTCTTGCTGGATCTTGTCCTTTAAAGGCCATCGTTTTTTATTTTTTCATTGATATTATCATACCATAATCTTTGGATATCTCATTTAGATCTAAAATAGCTTTCTGTAAGTTATCTTCAGAATTTGTAATTATTATTTGGTCGTCGGCAAAGAGGAGTGTGTTTAAGTTAACTGTAGGAGAATTTAATTCCTTGATGTAAATTATTCCATTTTGTTATTATTTCATTTAAGTAGATATTAAAAAGAGTTGCTGAGAGGGGACATCCCTGTCGGACACCTTGGTTTATCTCTCTCGTATATGATAGCTCGTGATTTAATCTTATTTGTATTTGATTATTTTCATATATACTTGTGATAGCTTTTAGGATATTATTTGGCATTTATCTTTCTTTTAATATGTTAAATAATATGTTTCTTTTAACTTTGTCAAATGCTTTTTCAAAGTCAATAAATGCAATATGTGTTTCTAAATTGTATTCTCTTCTTTTCTCTATTATTAATTTTAGGCAAAAGGGACGGGTCTATACATGATCGTCCTTTTCTAAATCCATGCTGTACTTCTAGAATAAAGTTTTCGGAATATTACATTAGTTTGTTATTTAAGATTCTGCTATATATTTTGTAACAGGAATTTAGTATACTGATACCTCTATAGTTTTTAGGGTCATCTCGATTACCTTTCTTAAAGATAGGAATCACAATTGCTTTTTTTCCATTCTATTGGGGGGAATACCAGTCGAGTAAATTTTATTTAAAAATAATAAGTCTTCCTTTGAATCTTGTTCCTGCGTATTTATATAGTTCTGAACCTAGCTTATCTTCTCCAGGTGATTTTCCATTTCTTGTTTCTTTCAGGCTGATTTCTAATTCTTCTTCAGTTATTTCCTTTTAATTTTCGTTAATTATTTGCCAGTTGCCTTTTTTAAAATATTTGTCTGTCCACAGTTCGGTGTAGTAATTTAGAAATTCTTCTAATTTCAATTCAGTGTTCAATTTTATGTTTTCTTTGGTATCTGCATTTAAGTGTTTCAAAATCTTATGTACACTGGGTCTCATTTTATATAAATCATGTTCTAAATTAGAAACAAATTTATTCCATGATTCTCTATGTCTTTTTCTGACTTCTCTTTTAGCTATGGCTCTTATTCTTTTATATTCTATTTCATCTTCTAATCTTTTACTGCTTAACCATTTGTGATACGCTTCTTTTTTTTTTCTTTTTGATTATATCATCCCAGATCTTCAGTTTTTTCTTTTATTGAATTTTTTGGTCTTTCCTAAGCTTTCATTTGCTGCTGCATTTAGTATCGTTTTTATATTAAGCGATTCTATTTCTTCATTTTGTTTTATCTTATCTAGATATTGGTTAATTCTTTGTTCATATAGCCATTGTACATTTGTGTCATTCATTAGTCTAGTTTTATAAACAACTGTTTCAAAATTTTCTTTCTGTTCTTGTTACTTGTAGTCCTTTAGGTGGTAATCTTAATTTTATTTTAAGAAGGTCACTGCTTATTTCATATCCTCTGTGAACTCTAACATCTAATGAAAATTCTGATGTCTTTTCATTTAATATGAAGTAATCTAATATTGATTTCCATCCTCTAGCTGCCCAAGTATATTTATGTATGTCTTTATGTTTATAGAAAGTCTTTATGTTTATAGAAAGAATTCATTATTTTTAGGTTATTATAAACTACAAAGTCAATCAATTTTTTACCATTTCTGTTCAGAGTGTGTTCTCCACGTATTCCTATATTATTATTAATTTTTGTGTTTCCAATTCTTGCATTTAAGTCTCCTGCTAAAATTATGTAATCATTTTTATTATATATGTTTTGTAGCTGATTATAAAAATCAATATTATCCTGTTCTCTTCCTTCTTCTGGGGCATATAAACCAATTATTGTTAAATAGCCTCTATTTTTATTCTAGCTTCTATTATTCTTTCATTCCATAATTTATAATGTTTTAACTGTTTTGAAAGGGAGTTATGAATCCAAATCATAACTCCTGCTTGTGCTCTTTGGTCTCTGTTGACTCCACTGCATATCACATTAAAGTTTTCAGTTCTCATAGTTCCTTTTAATTTCTTTTTTGTTTCGGTGATTACTGCTATTTTAAATTTTTCATTTAATAACTGGTCTAATTCTATTTCTTTATATGCTATTCCTCTTACATTCCAGTTTGCTATGTGTATTATATTTTGTCGTTTCCATTTTTGTTTTACCTTTTCCATTCCAGGGTCGTTTCCCATTCAATCCGATTATCTTTTTCTGTCAGCTTACACGTAGGATTATTTTCTCCATGTCAGGGGACTAGCCTGACGCTGGAATAGTTCAGTGGTAGGGCTGCTACTTTAAGGCTTCTGAACTAGCCTTCTTCCGAATTTAAACCCATGAGGAATAGGGTATATTGAAGGGGAAAGAGTAGATTATAGAAGAATTATAGTAAGGTTTATAGAGAGGGTATAGTTGTAAGGCCAGAAATGAAATTGTTTTAAAATAAATTTCTTTATTTATGATTTATTATCAGTAAATGTTTGATTTGTATATCTATTTTATATACCTATATACCCGGGGTCGCGTAAAAATTTCTCAGGTGAAAAGGGGTCGCAAGTGGAAAAAGTTAAAGAAGCGCTGCTTTGGATGAAATAAAGTTTGAAAATTCATTCAGTGTCCGAAGATCACACCATTTGAGTGAAGTATTTTTTTTAAAATAACTCATTTTTATACTTCACAAATAAATGATCTATAATCTTTTCACAAATTATAGATAATAGAGGTATGATCTATGAAAAGATTCCATGTTTTCCTTAAAAAATCCAAATCAGGAATGATTTAAGTTGAATATGGTCTTCAGTAGATTTCTGACCGCCATTTCTTCTCATTTATACTGAAATTTTTTACCTGTTGCTTTCTATACAAGCTAAAGGCAAATAATCATTTTTGCAAACAATATTACAAAAAGAAATATTTTAGAAATTGTTTTCGTGTATCAGCAAACTTACCAGAGTAACTTGTTTTTAATGCGAAAGCTTTTTTCATTATATGTAATCTTTATGCATCTAATAGCATTTGCAGACGTCTGAAAATTTTGCATACTTTATTTATACAATAAATAAATTTCTTCTACTTACAATAAATATTATTTCTACCTAATGTAATCATGGTAGCCTCTGAGTGCTCTGTAGTTTATGTATGCAGATGACTGCATACATAAACTATTCGTGTTTCCTGAACTTTAGAAATTCCTAAAAAATATAGATTTAAATCTGGTGAGTGCAGTTGGACAATTTACTATCAGAGTACAATCACAACTTCTAATATAATTTCTTGCTAGGGACACGACTTAAATAAAGTCTAGTTGTTGTTAAAAAATACGATTACTCCTACTAAATTTCTAAATATGCAATAAATATAGGGAATTCAGATAGTACTTTAAATTAATTGCTTAATGTAGCATGAAAGCACTTTCCTAACAAAAACACGTTTCTCTACTGAAATAATCATAAGATATTCAGACAATATTAAAATAACCATATTCTACTTCATTACCAACTTCAAGACGTTAATGAGTTCGAAGTCAAGCTGGCAACCATCAATGCAAGAGGAATGTTTCCCGATACACTACGGAGGAGAACCCAGAGGCTACCAAGATGCATTAGGAGCTGTTAGTATCACAAGCATATACACATACACAACACTATAATTTCTGAAATGATATATGTAAAGATTTTTACTCTTACAATTGAAACTACTCAGTATGGTTCCCTTTGAAAATAGTTCCGCCCCAAGGCTGATGCAGAGCCTCTGTCGGTCTTTCCATATCTAAAAGAGCGCTGGAATTAGACTACAACTGAGAGATATCACTCGATAACGCCAACGATTCCATTAGGATAACTTTTGCATTAAAATGACGTAGTTCTTTCAATATTTTAATTTTCAGAAATAAAGGATAAAAACTGAGATGAAAATGTGAAGTATCAGTATATGTTCTTTTTTTTCCCCCCTTTGTAGAGAATCTTGTAGTCATTACCACCGCCGATGGACGAATATGAAATCCTGTCTATAGTGCTCTCTCAAAATATCCTTTATTGCTGTTCTTTCGTACTATTAATAAATTCTAATTTTACTTATGGCTTAAGTACAACGTCGAAATGTTTCCCTTCATTATTGACGCTTCTCTGATGCCAAGTTACTTAGCTTTGAGACGTTAAGAGCAGTGGGGTACAGTCAGTGCCGGATTTACGTATAAGCTAAAAAGCTACAGTTTAGGGCCTCGCAATCTGCCTCAAATAAAAAACAAAAAGACCAGCTGATGTAATTTAAAACAGTAGGGGGCCTCTGGGTTTTGCATAGATTAGGGTCTCAGCAAGTCTAAATCCTGCCCTGGGTACAGTGGATGCTGTGATAAGAGTATTATTAAAAATAAGTTTGTATAAAAATCTTACCTTGAAAAAAAAAAAAAACGTTATATACCCTAAATTGTTAGTCTTTAACAATTTTTATTAAGGAATAAAAGTTGTTAGAGGCTTTGAAGATTATTATTTCTTAAATATTTTAAAAGAAACATTTTTATTTATATTATAATACATTAAAATTTTAAATAATCTGATATATCAGTCGTATAGCATTGCCTTATGCAAAGTGGTTAAATTAATACATTTACATTTCTAAATGTGTATGAATATTTACATATTATCGTGTTTGTGCGATATTAATCACTTAATCAATGAACAATCACCTACTAGTACTGCAAACCTTAATTTAGCGTTAAGGCTAATTTATTTTCATTTTCATGGAAGATCAGCTTTTGTTTGTTAGAGGGCGTCACCGAGCTCCTCGTTTTCGCTTGTTTGTTGTTGAGCAGTTAATATATCGGAAGCGCTTATTTTATGTGTAAAAACATTTCTAACGTCAGATAATTATTTGTTCATATAGTTTTGGATTTTTGTTGAACGTTTGTCGCTGCATTGATTCTTATGATCATATGTACTTCCTCAGGTATGTAATTCTTACAGGCATCACATAATAATAATAATAGCGAATGTTATGTTGTTAAGCCTAATTGAACTGTTGCTTGAGCCACTGTATATTTAAGATACATAACGTTACAAATGGCAAGCCTCTATAAGCAGAACTGTACGATAATGGATCTTCACGATGATACAATTCTAAAAATTCTAGAATTCTTGCCTGTGAAAGATCTTTCAAATGTTGGGAAGCTCAATTCAAGGTTTGCAAATTTGACTTGTAAATCAGAAGCGGTGAAAGAAGCAACGTTTTCATGTATTGAAAACACATCGCTTGAACAATTTCAATTATTTTTTTCTGTTGAAGCAAGATGTTTGAATGTTACAATACTAAACTTGAATAAATGCAATTGGATAGCTCCACATATCCTACAACAGTGTATTATAAAATGCAAAAATTTGCACACCTTGCATATCGTGGATTGCAACATTTCATTGCTTTCTCTTTCAACAATAATAACAAATTTGCCTTTTCTAACTGATGTATCATGGTCATTTTGTGCATGTTCACTAAAAATAGATGATCTTGATACATTCCAAAAACTGCCTTCAGCCAACTTCAGTAATATGAGTAGCATTTATGTTGAATTAACTAAACGATATGTGGATTTTATAATTCTTCACAACATACTTTCCAAATGTGAAAAGTTACGGAATTTGCATCTGTTTTTGATGAAAGATCTATCTAATAAACCAGATAACGTACGTTACTATGCTAGCTGGATTCCCAAACCATACACATTGCCTCATATAGATAGTTACATTGTCACATTTGAAGCACTTCCTTGTCAGTCTATTCCTGTACCAGATAAGAAACCCTCTTTTGAACCGTTGATGAGTGAACTCATGGATATTGCATTAAAGACAAGAAATCATGATATTAAGTGGAAGAGATTTTGTTTCTTTCCAGATGACTTCCAGTTTGAAACATATGCTACAGACACCGTTTTTGACACTTTTACTGATGTTGCACATCTGTCTCTGTATAACAACATGGGAGAAAAAGCAAAAGAACTTGTCTTAAGCAAAGTCAATCCATCTAATCTTGTATATTTGGAACTTATTGGATTTCGCATTACAGAAGGACTGCAAGAAATATTCAAAGCTGTAAAGGGATTGCGTAAACTGCGTATTTGTGACAGTGTTTGGGAACCTCCATTAAACAGCGATTTATTATCAGAGATATTTCAAGAATGGACTAATATTACTGAACTGAACTTTATATCCTCTCATTTTGATGAAGAAATTAAACCATGTGTTGCTATCGGTTATTTAAAAGGTTTGAAAAAATTGGCCATATCCACATGTGCATTTACCGGAATTACTGAAGTTGACAAGAAAACAGAATCTGATGCCAAAATATCCACATGCACCAACATAGGTCCTACAGGAGATCATAATCCTGAACCTTCTGCCGATTCACCTTTATTAATTCTTGTAAGAAACTGTCCTCTACTTGAAGTATGCGATATTCGAGGATGTAAAGTGGATGAATGCTTACCAACTAGAAAATGCACCGGCAATGATTTAAAGCCTCTTTCGGAATTAAAAGGCTTAAAGTCCTTGACTTTTGCAGGTCATCCAAGTATTGAATATGAAGCATTTTTGAATCGTGTATCTTTCCAGTGCAAGAAATTGGAGATTTTGAGATTGACCACGCTTGGACCAGTTGAATTCAATTTTAACCTGGATACTTTGAAGAATTTTAGAAATTTATCCGATTTCGTTGTAAAACTAAAAATGGCAGATCTTTTATCACTCAAGTTTTGGGATACAATCGGTGATCTTCCTCATTTACGCAGGCTTTGTTTGATGACCCTTGGAGATCCTCAATATAAACATCCCGTTCTCATCGATTCTACTTATATTGCTTCGAAAATTGTAAAGATGAATCATTTAAGTATTCTTCATCTTCATGGTCCAGTCTTCAACCATATGCAATTTTCAGATGAATTAAAATATCTCGGTTGCAGTAAAGTCAAACTCTGGATTGATATTTCAGTTTCAATGTCCCAGGATCAGCCATCGATACCATTGGAGAATGTATCGAGACATAATTTTAGAGAACTTTGTTTGATATCATGCAGCGTAGCCAATAGCAATTGGCATTAGTTTCTTTTTTTTTTCTTCTCATGATATATTATGCATGGTCAAAATGTAACCAGTATGCATGCAACTGAATAAATGCATTTTGAAATGTGTATTTCATTTATTTGCAAATTTTATTATATTAATATGTTCAATTTGAACATTGTTTTTAGTGCTAAGACATGTAAGCAAACTACTCTGAAATGTAATTTCCAAAATTTCTGAATAAAAAAAAAAATTTATCCTAACACTCGAGTTCTTTCATTCCTTGCATAAGAAAGTATAATTTTGAAGCTTGGAAGAAATTGGGTCTTTCTCCTCCCTCATAAGTAAAGGGTTCGAAACTCTGTATTAGAATGAATGAATACAGAGTTTCATTCTAATAGTATATTAGAATAGAATAATTGAAATAATTACACGTAGAAATCAACATTAAATAACATTTATAATTTTTATTCATTTGTTTTGTTTTATTTTTTTGAGAATCATAATTCGGAGTTTCTGTATTGCAGGCAAAATCGGTTTGAGTACACTTGCAATTTAAAGACAAAAGTACTTGGTGGGAGATGGACGGCCTAGTGAGTAGGAGGAATATTAGGTAGTGTAGATAGTGGATTGAAGTGTCTTCCTACGATTAGCTTTTCGACTCCTTGGAGTCGTTACGTAATAATAATTGGAGCACTTAAAAAGAATCACATCATACAGACACATAAATGAAGCACGAAATGATAAATCTATAATAGTATTGGTACCAAATAGGTGTATTTTTTTCGGGGGGGGGGGGAATCAGGAACAATTCTGAATTTTTCATTAAAAAACAGGTTTTTTCATATTGGACAGTTTCATTACATACTTTTCCTTAACTCTCTTTCCTCATGAGCCATAATTTCAAAGTCATTTTGGTATCTCGGTTTTATAACAATATTTTATTTGATACATTAGTTAATGTATTAAATTATAATTTTATAATATACATTACCAAGATAGTCGAACTAAAGATGTTAATATGATTACTATCTTCTTTAGTATATATTATAAGATTGTTTTACATGTTTTACTACATGCTTAACTACAAAGCAGGAAATTATGACCAATTGAGGAGTATACTGAGTTCAGTGGAATGGGATCGGTTGCTGGATGAAAAGAATATTGACAGCGCATGGGAAGCATTTAAACAGTACTTAAATAATGCGATATCAGAATGTGTCCGAAAGCTCGAAGAATAAATTGAATAGGAGTCAAAGGGATGTGTAATCTTATTAAGCAAGAGATTCGTAAGAAAAGGACGATGTGGAAGGAATACCGTTTACATAAGGATAACGTCCGTTATGAACGTTATAAGCAGCAGGCTAGAATAGTCAACTGTTGTAGTCTGATTATGAAAAGAAACTGGCTCTGCATGCCAAATACAACCCACAAGAATTCTATTGATATGCTGCAAGTAAAAGAAAGAATAGCTCTTCTAAATCCAGATGGCGTAAGGGCTACAGATGCAGAAGAGGTTGTTCGGTTAATAAATGCCAATTTAGTTAAAAGCTATCAACCTGGTGAACGCAATATTGAGCTTACTGTTACTTCTTCACTAGATGAAGAAACGCCGGTGTGCGAGGACGAGGTATTAGAGCTGTTGCATAAATTGAATAAGAATTCAGCAATAGGGACTGATGGAATATCAGCACGTGTACTAAAAGTGTGTTCAGCTGAACTGGCCATTCCTTTGACCAGGCTGTTTAACATGAGTCTCAGAACAGGGAAGATTCCGCAGGAATGTATGGTAATCCATTACACAAGAGTGGTGCAAAGACCGATGTATACAGCTATTGACCAATTATATCTCAGGAATGGTAGTGAAGATTTTGGAAAAATTTGTTAGGGCTTGCATTCAGAAAACTGTGGGGAAAGGATGAGAGAGCATCCTTGGAAGCTGAGAATGAATGCCGCCAAGAAGAGTGTGAAGGCTAGATTTTTCTCTTAGGGTTGTGTGCGATTGGAATGAATTGCCATTGGATGTTATGAGTGCAAGTAGTGTGAATGAATTCAAGAATAAGTATGATAGGTGGTGTGTGTAGTATGTCACTTCCCTCGATGGGTCTGACTCTCTGGAGGTCTCTCAATAATAACAACATTGTTTTGTCCACAGAACTTTTAAACCATCATGTAACGAATTAGAAGTATTCTGGAAGAATGACTTATCGTAGTTTTCTGGTTCATCAAAACGATTCATGCATCCAGTGATTTCATTCTACATTATCACTACGACTATCTTTTCTTCGAGAGATATCTGATGGATTTAATTTTAAAGAAATCCAAGTGGAATTTAAGCAGCACTTATGAAACATTACCTGTTTCCCATGTTTACTGAATTTATAAGGTTAATTGTGAAGTTTATTTTTGTTTATATTGTAAATAAATATATTTATTTAATATCTTTATCCAACTGATATGTCAGATGATTTTGTTTGGCATCTGCAATTTTTTTCAATCGAACGGGAGTCTGAAAGTATCGAAAATTCACGATAAATTAAATTCCATCGCATGTTCTCAAACGCAGATTAAATCTAATAAAAGAACACTTAAATTTTGATGTGCTACGCATATTTTTTCTTATTTAAAACAAAAAACCCTGTTAAGGATATTATTCATGCTCTCTATTCCAATCTATGAGCACGTGAGTACCTTGCATTCTTTTGTGAAGTTAGAACCTCGTCATGACGGGGGATATAATATATATATACACACACATATATATATAGAATAAATAAAACAGGATACATTTAAACCACTGCATTTAAATTCACCTGTCAAATAAACCCACATCCTGTTGGATAGAGAGCAGAAACGCCATCTACTCGTCCAATAATTGCATGCGTACTCCGGTATTTTTCTTCTAAATCTGAATTTGGGGGGGGGCTTGCTATTACTATATAATATAATAAGACTGAATAACTTTATGTCAGTTGAAAAGCCCTTTAAAAAGTTATTCGCATTCTAAAATCGACTCGATCCCACATGATCAAGGACGGCTCGTACATAGGTACTGCAGCACTCCCAATTTTTCTCCATACATAAATATTTATTAATATTATCAACAATCCTATACAATTCTATTTTGTATAAAAAATCCATCTTGTAGCACTTAGGAGGGCGAAGGACGCTAGCAGTACTGTGTTTACCAGTGTCATATTGCTACGCGCGCGAGCCACTAGTAGTGTTCACTCCGTCTAAATATTTGGACATTACAATTAAAGACAACATTTTTTATTGTTTTTATTTTAGAACATTGGGGTTATAATGGATTTTATTTTTAAGTTATTTTGAATTATACTGAACTGTATAATTTTATCTATAATAAGCAATTTGTTTTCATGTTTCATTTTTTTAAAATTTTTACTATAATTTTGATATTTTATATAAAACGCGTATACACTGTACTTACAGTGTATATGTATATTTCGAAATTTGCAGCACTCCCACGATTTCAAGCCACGAGCCACCACTGCACAAGATATCATCGTGCATTCAATCTGAACACAAATTTACAGATCAAAGTATATGATTAAAATTCCCGCGTGTCTGCTTATTTAGAAATAAGCAGAGAAGAGGGAAATATTTCTAAATTACCTTATCCCCCCAAAAAAGGGATTTAACATTAATGACTTATTTTCAAATGACTCCTCGCCTAGAGTGATACCTCCACCACCACCCGGCTTACTGGAGGCCTTAAGTGCTCGGGTTCCATGTTAAATCTCTAGAATGAGAATTCTAAATTATCTAACCCTTACCAATGTACTTTAAGTTTATCACTCTTCGTGGATGGGACTGACACAAATTCAGATAAGATTGGTTATTTGGGATGTTAGTGTTTTACTATCAGTCATTTATTGTGATGAATAGTACGATGGCGCGTTGGAAAGCTGTGATAAATCACCATTAAGGTATTGGGTAGAACCATGTAACTTGCATATCATTTTATATATTCGCCATGAAGTGTTATACACTTGTTACAACGCTGCTACATCATTTGCAATCCTCCTAGGTGTTTATCGGAACTTTTCAAACTCCCTCCCTTAAGCATTAGAATTTTTTTCCTGGCCCTTTAATAAAACAAGTGAAAATTTTTCCATGAACGTATACCACTTTTTATTTTTCCGTTACACTCAGTAAACAAACTACAGCATAAACTTATTATAAAATTAGTCACCGAAGCAACCACTTGTATATCCACATTATCAAAAATGTGGGTTTGTCTGCTTTGTAACATGGAAAAACCTTTGTTAGAGGAGAAAACGCCCTTCCACATACAATCGAGTGAATACCAGATAGATTGAACGTTTAGTTTATCTTCTGCTGGATTAAAGTCCACACTTTTTTTATTTATAAGAGAAGTCATGTTTCGTCCTATTAGGAACAATATGTATGATTAATTTTTCTAGCAACGTTTGGAAAGTTGTAGCAGATTGAAGTATTGTTCAAAGCAATCCATGGTTATAATTTTAAATGAAGTTTTTGATTAGCATTTTATTTAAAAGGCGATTCAAGCTGAAGCAACTGCATTGTGCCAGACCCGTTTCGAAAATTCAAGATGACGAGAACCAAATTTGTCCAGTCGGTATATAACTCTGATGACGTATCTTTACCTACATATAGGTGTGTGGTTAGTTTCTGAACATATTTATATATAAATATTGAACTAACATCTGAATTTAGGTAACGTACAGAAAATTTTAAGACTAATTACTGATTGCGCGGTATCTAGTTTGGTATGTTTTTCCTCGCTGGAGATAGTAAGGCACGAGGGAAATCACGTGATTGCCAATAACATTCTCCCTTCCGCTAGCTGGAAGGACAGTTCAGCATTTTATGTTTCTTGTAGTTGTTTTTGTTTACATCTCTTGTATCCAGTTAGTAAAGATAGTACAAATCCATCGTAAGCTCATCTAAAATCTAAATTTTTAAGGAATTACCATTACACTTAAGCTGGACAGAATTTCAGGAACCAACGTAAAATTAAAACGAAGAGTCCATGCCGAAAATATACTACTTCCTGAATATTTCGTTATGCTTTAATTTAAATAATGACACTTTTGTTCAGTGCCTATCTTAACGTAAAATAGTTCACTTGTTTTAACGAAATATAATCAGTAATGGCGGAAAAACCAGTCAACTATTTTACATTAAGCTAGGCACTGAACAAACGTGTCATTATTTAAAAACGTCTATTGAGAACCACTGCTCTAATGTATCACCTCTCGTATCCGATTCACATAATCACCCCTCTACCACGATCATATGAATTTCATATGATCGCGGTCTCATAGCAGACATTGTAGTACTCTTTATACAATCATAACTCTGTCCTAGGCTCATCTGGGACAGAGCTGACTTAATGACTGGAGTGCATTTAAAACTTTACTAGTTTATACAAGTTCCGATTTGGTCAAATGCTTTATATGGAAGAAAGTATTGAGAATGCTGATGCGAAGTGTAGATAAAATAAGGAATTAAATGAACATTTGTACAATGAAGGAATATTAGGAAGAATTTAAAATCGATTTAATGATTGTGGATAACGAAAACAAGTAACTGTGGTGGTAGCAGCACAGTCTGTCATAGGAATTGTGGGGGGGGGGAGTGCCATGCACTGAAAAAAAGTTTCTTCTGTCGCATTTATGTTAATGTTTTCGTAATTGAAGCACGATTAGATATTTATTGGAATTTTTATGTTAACCTAAAACTTTCAGTGTGATAATATAAAGTTAATTCTCATATTCAGTCAAAATCTATTTCTTGTACGATACGACATTACCTTGTCAGCGTGTTCTAAAAAAAAACGCGACATATCTTTTACTTGGCATCGATTATTTTATATTATAAGTTATTTAGAAATGTGAAATTAGGTACGCAATTATTTGGTTTTTTATATTGCAGGATAAATGATCTGACGTTCAGTAAAGGCGAACCTAAAAGGCAATGAATTTTAGTTGCACAACCATCCTTATATCCCTGGCTATCTCACCTTCACCCGAAAAGCTAGTTTTTTTACTTTCTACCTTGCCAAACGAAGACATATCGATCTTTCCAACTAATTCTCTGAGCTCGGCAGCGATGTGAAAAAACTCGGCTGTATCTACATCAAAAGAAACCGGCGCGTTTTTTATGCAATGGTAGTTTGTTATCGCTTCAGGCGGCTACCAGTATGTTTTCAGGTTGTGTTTACGCGCATATTCTTGTTTACTAAAAAATAATTCAGGAAAAGTGATTTAAAGACGTTAGAAGACGATGAAATCAAGTATTCACAGCAGTAGCAGCTATTGCTTTAAGTGTTGGAGGTCACATTGAAAAACTGGAATAAAAATAGTAAAGAAATTTAAATTTTCAGATGAGGACAGAAGAGGTTCTTAAATTCCAGAAAGTACTAAAATCGTCGATAGGTTTCTGCAAGCCAAGAATTTCCTAATTAGCCATCTTAAATACCTTTTTCCCCTGCAAAAAAAATTCACTGTCGACCCTTAGTGAAATATTCCCCTGCCTCGCCTGAAAGTGTTTCATAATTTATGAGGGGACCTAGACCGCCTTGATTTTATGTTTCTAAATGAAATGCAAACTTCTTATGTAGAAATGAATTGCCATTCATCTGTATGACGTAGAATTTCTGCATTAAGTTTTGTAGTATTAGAATGAAGTACAGCTCAAACGAAACTTCGATATAATAGGAAAAACTTACAAAATTTCCAAAATGTTTGTCTCCTTGAAAAATATCGCTGGCGTAGACAGTAGGTTCGGAAGAATCTTGGAAAATGCCCGTTAAAGTTTCATATTTAATCTAAGAGCAGTTGGAACTATTTTAACACCGCACGAAAAAAGGAAAACGTTCGCTTAAAACATTCCTCATAGCATTTTATATTCACAAAAGATGTAAAGCACGAATCTTCCGCATCGATTGTCTTGTTAGCAACATTAATATGCAGGATTCTCACTTCAAAACTAATTACTTGATCTGTCACGAAGTGGTAGTTCGTTTTATAAAGTTGGTTAGCTCGAATTAAGTAATGCAGGGATAGGGGATATAATAATCTGGGGGTGGAGGGAAGTCCACTTTGTTCTGCAAATCAACATTTAAACACGACAGTTGCGTTCTGAATAAACCTGCAATACAATAAGTGATAACGGATGCCAGATATTAAGTATGCGTTTAGGTCTGAAGAAATTTCACACAATGTGATGGAAATTCACTGCAGTCGTGTAGGGATATAGAAAGCATCAGTGCTTGACTGCCGGTCTGGTTGGTGCTGTGTATTGATTCTCCGACAAGCTGAGGGTCCGAATCTTATTTCAAGAATATCGTTGTCCCCTGTGAGACTCCCCGTTTATTGGATCCCTGAAGTGGCTTGAAAGTTCGATGTCTAGAAGGATTTCCGTATAATGTAAAAATCTGTACATATTAAATTAAAGAAATCGAGAAATCCTTAGCCCGCCCACCGTAATAATGTACGGTTTATATTTCATGGGTTGTAATGACCAAAAGGTGGAATAGAAGCAATCGCGGTACGATTGCATGTCTTCCACCTTTGACGATACATATTTCGTTAATTTGTATTAACATTTTCTTTGTAGCAGGATTAAAAGACACTTCAAAACGATCACACCTTGGGATTTCAGCGATGATACAATGTTCAGGATCAGGTAAACCAAAACATACGGATATGATGAAAAGGTTAGTTAAGCCTACGTGTAGTATCGCAATCTGCATTGTGGGAATCGGGGAAAAAAGTTTAGTACTAACGTAATTTGGCATATAGAAAATATGCGTGTCCCTAGCTATACACTAAGAGTTTAGCCAATAATAAAAAAAAGTTAACATTTTAAAAGAACGAGGCGTCCCTGGAAGTTGAGCAGTGGAGAATATTTGTCTCATGGCAAGTGACAAATTACCAAGTAAGAATTATCAACGTATCCTCAGTGAACGAGTTTTGGGTTACAATGAGCCTTCCGCAAAGTAATCAGATCTTAAGCACACAAAGTAATTTCGTGTATGATCATTATATCCACAACGAATCGTAGCAAAATGCATAGCTTTACATTTGCAAACCCGCTTAATTTGGAGATTTTAAAGCTGACTGCTGGAATTTTCGTGTAACAGCGAACTTAATGGCGAAAATAATATTGTCTTTGCATTATTTACAGAATGCAGTTATTTTATTGGAGAAAAATCTCTTGGACAGGTAAGTGAAGAACGAATCGAGCTTTTTAATACGACAAAGCAACTAGGGTGGTGAGCAAGGTGAATTATCTATTAATTGTACGCATTCGGTGAACAACTTGTGTTTTGAGGAGGGGGAACAAACTTTTCTCTGGCGAACTAGAGAATCACCTTCAGCCGAAAGACCTTTTGGAAATAAATGTCTCTCTCGCCTTCTGGATGGAATTCGAACCCAGGTATTTTCAATAATAGAAAGATTCTTACTGCATTGTTTGGCATTGTACTGCATTGTACTGCATTGTTTGTCACTATTTGGCGCTAGTCGCTAGTATGCGCAGAATATGGAGCACTGTCGCTGCAGCCATGCATATTGGAAATTCGTTGGTGTAAGCGTCTGAAGATTGTCGTAGATCGGTTTCTCCCCATCGGCAAGCTTATGTTCGTAAAGTTGAAGGAAAAACGAGCTGAAAGATTATAAACACAGCAGCTTGGATCTGGCATTAGCAGATCCTTTTCCCTTCCCTACCAAGAGGAAAAAATTATTGAATTTTCAGCCGCTTCATTTAAGTGATTTTTTTTTCATTTATGAAACGGATTGAAATTCTCGAGTAAAATCAGTAAAGTTTACTAAAACAAGGGATATTAATTCTGGAAATTAAGCTCATCTACTCGGCTATAACAGGCCATTGAAGCCAAAGACGTAGTGAATTCAACTCAATACAAAGAAGTCTGGATTTCATCGAAACTTGACTAAAGCGAATTTTATACCTTGCTTCTCATTTCTCAGTTTTATATCTTAATCACTAAAACGTTGACGGTTGCTGCTATAAGGGAGTATCATTTCACCTTACGGGCGTTACTAATTTTCGAATTAGACAAAGGGATTAATTTGGAGTTTGGTAAGATCTTATCCCATAGAGCAGAAAACCAACAAGAGTTATTAACATTTAAGAACTTGTTTGGACTCATCCATTTGCCGACCGCATACTGCATTTTATCGTCCAGAAAGGTTACCTTCCATGCAAAATAACGACTAGAAGTTAATGGCTTTGACGCATGGGATATTTCTCCATGTACGAACAAGTAAAACTGCTATTTCCTCCTTTCCTATTAAGGATGTTAATATTTGATAAAAACTCAGCACTATATTTTTTAAATATAGTATTGAAATTCTGCTGATAAAAGATATTTCAGTCATAGTTGACCTTTAAGATACAAAAAAGGTAAGTCACTACGGTTAGCCCCTCCCCCGTTTCAAATAAAAAGACGAAATTGACATTTGAGTTATGAAAATGTCAATTCAATTTCTGTTAAATATCAGAAGCTGTAGAATAAAATTCGACATGACGCTTTGACACGAATGTTAAATGTTTTTAGTTTTGAATTGGGGAACATTTAAATCGAAATAGTCCGGGGGGGGGGATTTGCGGCAAACTGACTATTTTAGGACGACATCATGGAGTATCCTGCAGCTTGGTACTTTAAAGGCTGAAGCGTCGAAAAGTAGGCATAGAAAAAAAAAGTTAATTGTCAGTGTTTGGAGTTAACATTTTCGTTATCTTAGTTGTACAAATGAAACAAATAATCTTAAACAAGCTTTTATTCAAGCTTAAATAGTAAAATGGAGAAAACATTGATCTTTAAAATTTCATTAAAAACATTCATGCTCAACAATATTAAAAAGGTATAGCAAAGTTCGCCATGTTAGAGGACACCATACAGAGTTCTGTAGCATGGCACTTACGCATGTTATAGCAATAAGGAGATTTAAAACCAGGTTCTTCATCAAAAACATCCACATAAATTTTCTCATTCGGTTGCTTACTTTCATTTAAGCCTTCTAATCTATCTAAAAATAGTCTTTGATCACGGTCAGGGATTCTAAGATGAAGGATTCTTAAACGTTTCATCATGGCAATTCTAGAAACAATTAAATCAACATTCAACCGGGCGATCTCTTTACATGCATGAGTTCTAATGGTCATTGGTATTAAACATAACTGGTATAAGTTTGGAAGATCACAGACAGCATTCCATAACTCTCGCGAATTAAGATCGAGCAGTTCATGTTGTAATGCTAAACGCGAAAGACATTTCAAGTTCTGCATTGCTCGCATTGCATCTGATATGAGAGTAAATTCACTATAAAACCAATCACTTCCAATGGCAGTCATACGCAAGCATTCCAAAAGATTGCAGCTATTGGATAGCGAAATCAAAAATGAACCTGATTTAATACGTGGCAGGTCAACAAGTGTTAATGATTTTAAGTATGGAAATCTGGAAAGATTTTCCAGACACACATCTCTGCATACAGCATTTCTGAAGGATTCATGGACGCATCCCCGAATGTCCCATTCTTCGATGAGACAACACTGATCAGCAATGGCAAATAAGGTTGAATGACGGTAATAACCATCTACTCTCAGTCCTATCCGAAAAGTTACCGATGTTGTTGTGGGATAGGAACTCATTTCAGTGATTGCACATGAAGGAAGTCCAAGCTTCTTCAACTGCTTTAAATGTCCAATTGCAAGACAAAGGGCAAGTCCATTACAAAAATGAGAACTGAGCAGATTTAATTCGGTGATGTTATTGCATGCCTGAAAAAAGTCGGACAGTGATGTTCCATCAGTCAATCTTGAATTCCATACACAGTGGCACACCCGAAGTTTAAGCAGTCGTCTCCCTCCAAATCTTGCAATATTATTTAATTTCTCTAAATCAAAAGGGAACCCAACAAGTTCAAGATGTTCCACAGTAGATGGGGGAAGATCTCTGAATACAAATTCTTTTCCATTACCAAAGTCTCTATAAAGAGATAGATGAGTGATATTTTTAAAGCTTTCTATAACTGCATGTTCAGCATTAGGCTGGATTGCTAAATTATGCGCAAACCAGGAAAATCTCTTAAATTTAATATTTTCATTTTCTCTTGTTAATATACCAGATAGCAGATGGTGGAAAAACTCTTTGATAATTGACCTACATTTTAGAGATGGAACAATCTCTGATGTTAACACGAAGCCATCATTAAAAGACAAATAGAATTTTTCCTCAGTATAAGGCAGAAGAGCTGCCTCATCGTGAACATTAGTAAAATTTTCTGCCATGATATGAACATGTAAACTTCGCAATCCCTTACATTTTGTGAGAATTATATGAATAATTGTTAAATGCAGTGAATCAATATTAAATTCCAAATACAAACTACGAATACTTCTAAAACAATCACTTGTTAACTTCTTCAAGGTATCCAGACTCACCAGATGATTTATAGGAGAGCATTGAACAGTCCATGAAAGATTTACAAGCGAGGTCACACTACTTATAATGTTACAAAGAGCTGATACCCCCACATCACAATTTAAGAGATGTAAAGTTTGTACATTTTTGCATTTAATGATGCATTGCTTCAACACTTCGGGATCTACCCACTCACAGTTCCTTAAATCAAGATAAGTGATAGCCATTGCTCGCTGTTCAAGAGAGAAATATAATTGAAATTCTTGCAGCGACAGTCTTTCTGTTTTAGAAAATTCTGTTTTATCCACAAATTGTTTGTCGCATGCTAAGGATTTAAATCTTGAGTTTATTTCTGCAACATTTAAAAGATCTCTTAATTTCAAGTACTTAAATATCTTCAGAAGTATTTCATTTGAGAAATTCAATATTGTGAATTGTTTATTCTCAACTCCTGCCATTTCTTATTCTTTTGAAATCAATCTAAAACACTACGAAATTAAAACATTACTTATCTGTTGAATATCGGAGTTCTTTGTCGAGTAATTAAATGACGGGGAATAAAAAAACTACTACTTATCTCAGAAAATATACGTGCATGTTTAGCGCGGAAAGTTAAAAGATTTTAAAACCAATAAACGATTGCAAATGGGGACCCCTCAGTGTTGAAATACTCATATGCACAGGAAGTTCCCTTAGCGCCCTCTATGAGAAAAAGTTCAATGCGATCTGCATATGTCACAACAGAGTACGTATTACTATTTGGATGAGAGTAATGGAACTGTGTGTACATTCTCGGAAGTATGGTAGATAGTCTCATAACTAACGTAATAAGTTGAAATATTTCACAATCTCAGAAAAAAAAAATATTCCAACAATTCTATTTAAATATCTTTCAACGAGGAATGGCAGCATATATCTTAAAAGCAATGACTGCCATCAGCAGCTCAGCATCCGACTACTCCAACTATATGCTAATTACATATACCTTTATGTAAATCTCTCTAGCCACATTTCTTTCTAAAATGAGTTCTAGTTTCGAAGAAGCAAATTTAGCATTTTGAAACGCTTTGTTTTCTTTATTTTGTTTGCAGTTCCTGTTCAAAACGCCTGCAGGGAGGGGGGGGGGATTTTTTATGATTCATTGAAACACAAAACTTGGAATCCGAATTCTCCTTCTCCAACCGATTTGACTTTTGAAGAAATGAAGAAATATTCAAAAATTCAAAACAATTAGCAAAAAATACGATATCATTCTCCCTTGGCAAAAAAAAAAAAAAAACTCATCGTTCCTTATTAGTAAGGCTTAGCGGTCTTTCATGACCAAATGGCTTGGCTTCTTAAAAACCTAACTAATACACTGAGAGAGGCGGTTAAGCCTATCTTTGTAGTATATTATGTATAGCAACAATGTGCATCCTTCGAGCGGGTTTGTTTACTTTGCTTGATCGAAAAATCGAACTTTATGAAGGAAATATCTAATCCCCCCACCTCATGAGACCGGGTAAGTCATCTTGACATGAAAAAAAATCTATAAAAGTTTCTTTACGTTCTTAATGGGATTCGAATCCAGTCGTGTGGAACAAAAAGGGCATCGTCAATGCCGACTGAACCATGGACAATCTTCAAAAAAAAAAAAAAGTTTAAAAAAATTGAAAGACCTAAATATTACTCTATAACTTTAAGAAATCTGAATTTTAAGACTTGTAGAATTTTTTCTGTGAATTCTACTCATGAAGTTGTGTGCTTCTTTTACATTAATGAATTTGTATTAACCGGGCGATTAAATTCATCCGTCTAAGCACGTTCACAAACATCCACACATGCTGTGTGATTCGACTTCACAGTTCTTCGTCGGGGAATGAATAGCAAACCACTTATCAAACTAGAGCAAATTCAGATTAGTAATTTTCTGTGTTTTTTTCTAACTTCGCGGGATTTAAATGTTTTTTTTTTTTCAGAGGGAATTTTTCATGTGAGGAAAATCTCACATGAAAAGAAAATGAATGAAAATGAAAAAGAAAAAAATAAAAGAAAATGAATCTGTTTTTATTTAGTTCTTATACCTAAAAAATATTAGAAATATCCTTCTTCTTGGCTTTTATTAATTAATTTATTTATTAATAATATTAATATTTATTTTTTAATTTATTAATAATTTATTTATTATTAAATTTATTAATAATAAATTTACATATTAAAAATTGCTTTATTAAATACTATTTCACCCTCACCACAAACAAATACCAATAATAAAGTTTCTTATCTCACAGAGATAACGCACGCAAGCATACGATACACTGCCCAAACAAGTACTGTTGGAACCACTTGTAACGTGCAATGACAAGCGTAAATGAATATCGGCGAGTCTTGCTGCAATTGGCGCGATAATTCTCACTCTGCGTTAAATCGCAGTGCATTTGTTCCGTGTGTAACGATAATTGAAAAAATATAATTCTTTTCATATTTTCAACAGTGACACTCGTCATAATTCAGCCTTGATTCTATAATAAATAAATAATTATGTTATTTTAACAAAATAAAATAAAATTTAAAAAGAATAGTTCACCCTCACCATGAACACGCACCAATCATAAAAAGTTTCGTATCTCATAGAAATAACGCGCGCAAGCATACGATACACTGCCCAAACGCTATAGATTTGTGTCGGAATCACTTGTAACGTGCAATGAGAAGCGCAAACGAATATCAACGAGTCTAGCAGCAATTGGCCGAATGCGGTAATTCCATCACTGCATTAGATCGCAGTGCATTTGTTTCGCAATCTGAAGAGTTCATCGAACAATTCCAATTATTAACTATTCAATCACTGTCGAAATATAAGCTGTAACCTTTAACATGTTGTATTGCATTTAGATAATGTTGTAAGCTTTGTTATTATTTATAAACACGAAATAATTTTTTTTTTTTTTCATTTTTGCCTTGAGCGGTGCTGCACTGTTTATGTACGTGCCGCCACTGGACCATTTGTCATATGGAGATGACACATGAAGCAAAATACAAGAATTTTGCTTCATGAAATTCTAGGTTTTCGTTGTGAAAACTGTCAAGAAATGTGCACCATTGCTAATTTACACAAATTAGCAATGGTCCACACTTCTTGGCAGACAACAAATTATGTAATGGGTTAACAGTACTATCATAGCATTTGGGTTTTTACAAATCAAGGTTGGTTGACCGTAAAGCTACTGATCTTAACACATTAAGGCAAAACTGAGCTTTTATACACATGTATAACCTGAGCGTTCTTTCTGCAATCAACAAGCTGTAGATTCGAATCGCACAATGGTAACAGCACTCCAAAAACTAAAACGAATACGGACAGATAACAACCTTACAATGACAAACAGATTACGCCTTATTGACTAGTTAATTCAGTAGTTCTATACCGAAGTGAAACTTGGATCCTTCTAAAAGAAAATGAAAGAGGTTGTTGGCATTTGAAATGAAGCGCTATAGAGGACTCCTGAAGGTAACATAGACTGATCACATCACTAATTTTGAAGTAAGATAAATAATCAATTCTTTTGACGCTCGAAGGGATAACCTCATTACTAAGATTCGATCTGTGAAAATCACAAAAGATTCAGACCTAAAATAAATTGGATAGACAATATCAAACCTTGGACAGGTGCTTCACTTACAGAGCTGAAAGCAAAATGTCAATCAACGACTTACTGCAAGACTTCTGCAAGGAACATTTCCGAAGATCTACTCTACGGTCCTTTGTGGACTACGGGATGAAGATGAAGTAACTACATCGGTATCAACAATCAAAGGGCTTTATTTGATAGTTCAGTTTGAGTAAGTTTACCATTGTTACCTGAAATTATTTTGTTCCATGGCAGTGCAGAAGTATAAGATGTCAGATAGTAAAATAATAAGATTAATCTTAAGTAGCATAGCAACACTGAATGTCTTGGAATATATTCCGCCATTTTTTTCGAACCGTTCTTTTTGGATAGGGGTATAATTGAGGATGTACTGAGACATATCAGAAACACTAGATATGAGATTCATAATGAAACTCGATAACATATTAGAATTGTAGATATGCTAAACTGTACAAATGCTTAATCCATTTATGAATATGACGAATACACCACAGCTCTTTTATTTAGAATGGACGAAGTGGTTTCTCATGATAAAGATGGCAACGTTAACATGCGATCTGGTGGGTCAATAATTGTGATAAAAATATGAGGGCTTGAAGTAATATCAGAGGAACTAAACAACAATGAAGTTAGCGCAATTAAAGGTGAAATATTTCATTTACAATCATTCATTAGGACCGTCCCGAGACTTCATATATGCTTTTTTAGCAGCGCAGGTTAAAACCAGGTAAGTGAATGTTATGTACAGGATCCTGTTTTGATTTCATCTCCATAACGACTGCATTCGGTTGAGTGGATACTGGATAATAGGATAAACCGGGGATAAACTATGTCATTGACACTGGATAAATTAATAGGATATATTAATAGGATAAACTATGTCATTGACACTGGGACGAATAAGCAATCAGCATGACACCATTGTTTAAGTGTTATCAGCTGTAGAGCAGCTGAAAGTAATTGATAACATGAGACAACATATGAGGACGGTATTTGGCTAATACGAATTTTGGTTACTGAACTTTGGCCTGGGGTGTAGACTTGAAATTGTCACAAACGCACAACTGTGCAAACTGCTGAACAGACAACAGTAGAAGTAGTGCCTCAGTGAGAACACATGACACATCGCCCCTTTCCGAATGAGGTATCGCTTATAAATTTCTTTATTATGTGCATAATTAGTGGATATTGATGGAAATAACTTCATCAATTCAATAAAAATTAATTCTGTAATAATTCATCCAATATCCAAATACTTCCAAAACTGTCCAACAAGAAGTCTTTTCCTGGATGACTGCTGGGGTGAGAATTCTCTCCTGTGGATCTCGTTTCAACTATAAAAATCACGAGGTAAGATCCAGCTAATTTAACCATTTTGGAATTATGCATTGAACAGAACAGAACAGAGATCTCTTGAGATGTGCTACAGACGTGGGAAATGTAGATTGTCCCTAAAGTAAGCACTTACAACCAACACTCTAATCCTCTGGCTTCCATGACAGTGGTGCTCCTTGATAGCATTAAATATCCAGGACACGCCTTTATTTTGTATATGCGAATCAGTATTTCAGTAATCATCCTTATGTGATCCTCTCGCTATTAAACGAAAAAGTAATCCTCACCTACTTGGAAATGATCATCATATACCAAGGATCTTGCATTTAATGACCTGATGGATGATATTTGTTCCGGTCAGCGTTCTCCGCTGTAATTAATTTCGTTACTGTCTCCAAATTAAGGCATTTTTATTATCGGCATATTACTGCTAAATAATTCTTTCTATATACAAATATTCAGTTCTTCAGCATAAGGGAGAGTGATCCAACATTAAATGTAAATCAATGGGCAGATAAACGAAAGATGCTGAGTCATTAAGTTTTAATCACAGTACTCACAGAAAAGAACTTGAATAGTTAAAATTATAGCAGCTACACTCTGTAGAAATGTAGGGAGTTAAATTCATCAATAAATGCAGTCTTTATGGATTGGATCATTATTTTTGGGAAAAGGGGCCTGAAGTGGGTCGAGGAAGATGAAGTTAGTTTTCATATGAGAGAAGAAACTTTTGTGAATTTGGTAACTTTGGAATCAATCTCCAAAATTATCAAAAAATCGTCTTGCTGTTCTTCTGGGAGTAGCTCCCCTGTTACTTATTACCGAAGTTCAGCATGCGGTCCTTGTCTCGATAATCATAGTTTTTTTTCTAATCGTAATGATGTCACCAGAATACTTTCCCTTCAACCTTAACTTGAGTGTGGGAAAAAAAATATATATATATATGCCCATCTGAGAGTAAAAAGGGTAAAAATTATAATGATGTCGTGTGGTTGGTGTTCAGAAATTGTTTCACAGATGAAGTCGATTGAGGTGAGAGTACTTTTGATGTTAATATCTTATAGGAAAACGATTAGGCAACATCTCAGTAAGATGTGTAGCTCTCTGATTGTCATGCATGTGTTTTCCTGGACAAGCTCATTGACATTCGACATATTTTCATCTATTTTGCGGTGTACGTCTCTAGTGTATAGCATAATTATCTGACGTAACTCCAATTTTGGATTTTTAAGTTAATCACGTGTGTAACATTGTTTCCTTTCTGAAATCAACTTTGAGCGCCAGGAAGTGTCTGATGAAATCCCAATTTTTGATGTGATAACATATTTGCATTTTGTACTGTATCCTCTCCGACAACAAGTTTTAAAACTCCAAATGTTTCTCTGGAAATTGCCCAGTTTGAAGTGGATGTCCGTTGCTCAGTCTGTAGACATGTAGCCCTTTGATTGGAAAGCCCTCCGTTCGAATCCTATCTAGGACGAAATAGTTTTAGAAAGGAGCTTCACATGAAGGGGATAACTTCGTATGATCATTGTGAGACCAGTGGATTACCGGTCTTAGAGTGATCGGTTATTCACCTTCATTTGAAGTGTCCTTATAGGATTCTTTGCATCCTAGAATAAATTCGAACCCACGTTAGTAGTACGGGTGACAGTGTGAACAAGATCAAGATCAAGATAAGATAAGGAATCGTGACGTCATTGATTGATAAGAAGATGATATCATTGTGGATGTGACGTCATCAGATTGGAATATTTGAAATTTCCCAGGGGGCATATGTGTGTGTGCGGTCACGTTGTTTGTTTTGTTCGCATATGGAATTATGGGTGATGGTAGAAATAAGGATTCGTGTTGTGATTGGTGGTGCACTTCTGACAATATCAAGATATGATAAGGAATCGTGATGTGGGGGTGTGTTGTTATAAGATGTAGATAAGTGACGTCATTTGTTAGTTGTAAATAAGTGACATTATTGTTTAAAATTGAAAAGGGAGTTATATTAGTGGATAAGGAATCGTGACATGGATGTTTGAATTTTATTATATGTTGATGTCACTCAATCATGCAGTTGTCATTTTTTTTCTTCCATAGATGGCTGTACTAATTTTCCAATACATTTTGGGATATTTCTTTCCTGTTAAAGGGTGTGAATTCTTAAAGATTATTCGTGATGGCGGTAGTGTTTCGAGCTTTTCTGAATAATTTAATTATATACTGGTGTCCCTTAAACACACAATTTTTTTCCATAGCTCATCCGTATTTTCTTCTATATTCCTATTCTAATTCAAGTTCATATTTTATTCATAATTCATCCGAATATTTTGATTTGTCTAAATTAAAATCTTATAGTTCAATAAATAAACAAATCTTTTGTGAAATCACGATGATTTCGAAAGGGATCTTACTGAAACATACATAACACATAAACGACACCGTTTGTTCTTTAAGTTTACACGGTGACAGTATTTCGAGATTTTCTGAATAATTTAATTATATGCTGGTGTCTCTATGGCATTTTAAAATAAATAAATTAAAATAAACGGACAGTTAAATGGATTACAAAACCTTTTATATGTATTCTAGAAATTCTAATGATAATTTAACATTACTTACAGCTTTCCAGAATGGCTCTTCTAAATACGAATATTTCAAAAAATATTCCAAAATAGTTGAATTTTATATCCACAACACAACACAAACACAAAAACCACAAAAAACGAAATTTCTGTAAATAGTGTAACCAGAAATAGTTGAGTACTTCATCCTTTAGATTTCAGCCCGTAGGATCATGCTATGTTATCATCATGAGCAATATCCCCCCCCCCCCCAGCGAGCGGTTACTACAAATCGCGGTTTTCTTCCAAGGGGTCTTTCATGAAGATGACATAAGTCGCATCCGTAAATTGCAGTATTGTTCAAAACGTATATCATTTCCCTGAGTTTGTATGTTTCCCAAACACTTACATATGACTAAGTGATTAGCATTCACATGATTGTGATGGAGATATATCCTAAAACTATTCATTCTTTGTTACCATGGGAAATTATTGCTGTAGTAATAATTGTAGTAAATTAATGCTTACATTTATTTTTTTAAAACCCATATTGAGTTTAATTTCACCTGCGATTCCTTGTGCTCTTAACCTATTTCTGTAACTGAAATTTATTTATTTTATTTATTTTTTCTTTAGCATTAGCAATTTTAAGTAATGGATATGCGACACACAAGGTTTTGAACTCGCCATAATGTTATCTTTCAGAAATTTCTTTTGCCAGCACAACACATAAATAGTTATTTCTTGTTATTTCAAATGAATATTAGCTCTGTAATATATATTTTGTTAATTTCTATGTTACCTTTTATTTAACTGTAATATTATTAACAAATTGTATTTACTGAATCTAATATACAGAAATTAAATAAAGCGAAAAAGACAGGTGTCTACATATATAATAAATAAAATGTCACTTTTCAGGTGAAATATTCTCCACTAAAATTCTGCCTATTAATTTAATACCCATTTCCTTTTGCTTCCTAGAGTTGACACAGTTTCATTGAGTGGATTTAAAAAAATAAAATAAAAAAGTCTCTGGTTAGTTTGTGACATGAACTTTTACAAGGAGAAAAAAATGTTATGGTCTTACTTAAATTGTATAGCACATTGACACCCAATTTGTTCATTTAAATTTGCATATTTTATTTGAATGAAATATTATTTACAAATTCTATTTACTGAATCTAACATACAGAAATGAATAATGTGAAAAATACAATCTAATTTTTTTGTTCCTTAACACATTCGCTACCATGCCACATTGGCATAGTCTCTTCCTGTATGCCAAGCAATTTCACTTCTTCAAGGTCAGTACGGTTACCTCTTTGCTGGCGATAAGCATCACACGAGTATAGTTGTAGTTGGCTTGTTCAGAGCATATACCATCCATGGGAATACACAGTTTTGATGCTAGCTCCACAAGCCAAGAATTTTCACTTCTTCAAAGTCAGTAGAGTAATCTCGTTGTCAGCGGTAAGCGTCATACGAGTATACTCATAGCTGGCTTGTGAAGCTGGTTTACCAACTGCGAGTACACTCGTAGTTGGCAGCAAATGTGTTAATCTTCTTATTGTTAAATTTGCACTGTTGTTCAAAGCTTCTTCCCATGTTGTGGAATTGCCATCATGTGGTTTTTGACAATGTGACTCTATTCTGAAAGATAATTTTCATCTGGTGATCGTTGGGAATTTATTACTGTAGTAAAATTAAGGGTTGCATATTTATTTTTTTTGAAAACAATACATATACTTCTGAGAATTATTAAAAGCACATAAACTTTTGTTATGTTTCCAAAAGCATTAAAAGTACACATTATGTTTTCATGTTTTGGGCATCCAATTTCATTTAAATCAAGAACAAGCCTCCCTATTAACCTGGTTAATGTTTTCGATTTTTCTCTTCCTTTGACAAGTAATATATGATATTTGCATGTTGATTCTATCATCCAATTTCTTAATTTGTCCAGAGGTAGTGAACCAATTTCCCACTTCAGCTGATGGTTCTATTTTATTAATGAAGAATTCTGTTTTTTAACTCTTTCAGGTAATTCTTTCCAACTACAAGGTGATTTTGTCAATGCATATCTTACAATAATTCCATCAGAAACACAAATTTCTTCAGGAAATAAATTTGAAGTCTTATTGAAAAGAAATTGGCAATCAATTATCCCAATTATAACTGAAAATTCGTATTTTTTACACACTGTCGATTTTTCATAATCGTTTTCCTTCATTCTTATTAGATTACTTTATATGGCACCACAAATAAATAGTTATTTATTATTATTATTTCACTGATTATTAGCTCTGATCACATATTTTATGTTAACATTCTGTTACAAAATTCTATACAATTAGAACTTTTCACAAAGAAACTTTCAAACAATTTTGTGGCTCACCCATTATTTTTACATTACCAAACACAAATAACAAAACAGCAGCTGCAGTGGATGAACGATTACCTTAAGTCCAAAGTCACTTGGCTCTATGGCATTTTCTTATAGTACTGTTTACACTTTCCATGCCCTACTGACTGTTCCTTTAAAAATGAACCTTTCTGCAGATGACTCAACAACATGTTTTCACATGCTGCTGGATATACTGTGGGTGTGTTTTTATCTTACGTTTTGTGGGGAAATATGTAATATGTGTTATCTGGAGAGTACAAACATTTTTCTGTACCAAACTTTAAGAGTTTAAGTCACGTTTTTCGGTTAATTATGTACTATATCTCTGTAAAATAACCAAATTCTAAAAGTTGGGATTTTCGATTATGTGAACGTATTGTTTTCAGATAACTCAAACTATGTCAATAGGTAGCATTAGATAATTTCTAAAATAATCAATACATGGATATCAGTTTAAAACACTTCCCCCCGTTCCTGGCATTAATTTCACAGTAGTGATTTTTTTTTAAAATAATTAAACAGACTTGCATTAAGTTATTTGTGGATTTAAATGTCAACTTCTAATCAGAATAACTGAGTAAAAAATTCACTGTGGAAAAACACAACAACAAAAGCACACATTTTTGTTCATTTAAGTTTACAAATGCACATTTTAATTTGCTGAAATACTATCTACAAGTATATTCACTGAGAAAAATTCTAAACCTTAGTAATTTCCTAAAAATATTTCACAATATTTAGTTTAGACTCAACATTTTCCAAAGAGTTCAATGAATAAAATTTTTGTTACTGACTGTTTCTTGGTTACATTACATCAAATGTATTGATGTAATGTCACACAAAAGAGTCTTTAAATCAGATACCATGGTAACCACACTTCCATACATTTGATATTGTGTCAGTCTGGAAATGACACCATGCCTCCTTAAACATTCTGTGTATTCTTTTGTCAGCAAACATACACAAACCGTTTTTGTAAAATATAACTAAGATGAAAAGCCAAACGGCTGTTTTTCTGATGAAGTTGATAAGTTAAGGGGATAAAAATCCCTTATTGTTTTTCAGCCAGTAAGCGACACTCTAAGATTGAAAAAACTACAATCTAAGCATTTCATGCTGACGAACTATCAGTGAATCCAAGCGTAAGTGACCACTTCATAGTACCACACCAAGGCAACTCGATGCAAAGGTGGAGCAAGATCCTTCACTATTCTTGATATTTTCTCATAATGTAAAAACACACAGCTCCTATGAGATGTCATACTGCTTTACATTATGAGGAGAGGTCACTACCCAGACCAGTTTCAACCTTTTTTGAGGTCTCATCAGTGATATCAAAGTTTAAGCGAAAAGAACTTACATACCTTTGCTATATGAATGGCAGAAAGGTGTGTCACTATATTATATTATAACATATTATAACTAAGATGAAAAGCCAAACTGCTATTTTTCTGGCGAAGTTGATAAATTAAGAGGATAAAAATCCCTTGTTGTTTTTCAGCCAGTAAGCAAAACTCTAAGATCGAAAACTATGATCTAAGCATTTCATGCCAATGAACTATCGGCAAATCCAAGCGTAAGTGACCACTTGGTAGTACCACACCAAGGCAACTCGATGCAAAGGTGGAGTTCAGCATGAAATGCTTAGATTGTAGTTTTCGATCTTAGAGTTTCGCTTACTGGCTGAAAAAAAAGGGATTTTTATCTCCTTAATTTATCAACTTTGCCAGAAAATTAGTCTTTTGGCTTTTCTCTTAGTTATAATATATTATAATATAATATAGTGACACACCTTTCTGGCATTCGTATAGCGAAGGTATGTAAGTTCTTTTCACTTAAACTTTGATATCATTAGATCGTAGTTTTCGATCGTAGAGTTTCGCTTACTGGCTGAAAAACAATAAGGGATTTTTATCCCCTTAGTTTTTGTAAAATGTTCGTAAATGTCCCAAAATAAAGAATCTTTATCGAATTGAATAAAATCTTGAAAGTCTAATTTTACATTGATGAATTTAAATGATTAGCGATAATTTTCCCCATGATACGAATAGATGGTAATTCAGTTTCCAAAAATAGTAAATGATTATCAATGTCGTCCATTTTTGGTGAAAATCTCTCAGCTTCTTCACAACTAATAGAAAAATCTTTACTTCCATGAGCTCCTGTATCATCATGTATTAGTTCCCCATCTTGGCATTTCAGAATATAACACTCACTGAAGTCCTTTTCATAGTCAACTCTTCTTTGCAAGTAGCCGAGGATATCAGACCACATCCTGCGTGACTTTTCCCAAGTGGTCCTGGATAAATACATCACAATTTATGTGTCTTCTAAAATAATAATTGGTTTCCATCCTTTTAGAGCTAAGTGAAGAGTCTCGTGCTATTTTCCTGAACAAAGAAAATTTCAATTACTTTTGTAGCTTACCCATTATTTTACTTACTCTTGTGGCTCACCCATTATTTTACTTACTTTCCTGGATACCAATCATCGCAACACAATACGACAGCTACATGGGATAAACGAATTCCTGTAACTGCAAAGACACTTGACTCATTTGTTTTTCCTGATAGCACTGTTTACCTGACCATTCCTTCCAAAATGAAACTTTTGCACAGATGATTCACGGACATGTTTCTACATGCTGTTGGATATGATGTTGATGTGAGATTATCTTACTTTGAGACAACATAGGGTAAATCTTATCTCTGTAGTTTGAATGGTATTCTATATTATTTGTCCTTATTATGTTAAGTATTTTATCCTCAAAAAATGTTTTTGATGTTAGACCATGTGACTATTTCTCTCACTCATATGTCCGATATTGTTGGGATGGGAAAAAAATAGCATTAGGTGGTGGAAGTGAATTGGTCGTCAAGAGGGTGACAGAGATATTTCCTGCAATGATCCCCACCCCACCCTCTAAACCCATCACTCCTATTCTCTCCCCTCTCTTCCAGAAGATGTCTGCTCGGCCTAGTGGAGATGAGCAAGCTCATCTTTTGAGGTGGTGGAAGTGAAAGGGTGGTCAAGAGGGTGGCAGAGGTCTTCCCTGCAATACTCACCCTCACCCCCTCTTTTCCAGAAGAAGTCTGCTCAGGCTAGTGGAGATGAGCAAGCTCATCATTTGCAGATATCATTTAGTGATGTCACCTCCAACTGATACTGATAACTTTTGGGGGAAAAAATAAAAAAATGCGTTTTTTTATTTACCTTTTATTTTATTTTTTCCCTCACAAAGTAAGATAAAGCACATGAACAGTATATCCAGCAGCATGTGAAAACATGTCGTTGAGTCATCTGCCAAAAGGTTCATTTTTGAAGGAACAGTCAGGGTAGTTCATGGTAAGTGTAAACAGTACTATAAGAAAATACCATAGAGCCAAGTGACTTTGAACTTAAGATAATCGTTCATCCACTGCAGCTGCTGTTTTGTGTTGTGGTGTTTTGTGTTTGGTAATGCAAAAATAATGGATGAGCCACAAAATTCTTTGAAAGTTTCTTTGTGAAACGTTCTAATTGTTTAGAATTTTGTAACAGAAAGTTAGCATGAAATATACAATCAGAGCTAATAATCAGTGAAATAATCATAAGAAGAAATAGTTATTTATTTGTGGTGCCAAATGAAGTAATCTAAGAAGAAAGAAGGAAAACGATTATGAAAAATCGACATAGTGTGAAAAATACGAATTTTCAGTTATCATTGATGATTTATTGTCAATTTCTTTTGAATAAGACTTCAAATTTATTTCCTGAAGAAATTTGTATTTCTGATGGAATTATTGTAAAATATGCATTGATAAAATCACCTTGTAGTTGGAAAGAATTACCTGAAAAAGTTAAAAAGCAGAATTCTTGGTTAATAAAATAGAACCATCAGCTGAAGAGGGAAATTGGTTCACTATCTGTTGACAAACTAAGAAATTAGATGATAGAATCAACATGCAAATATCAAATATTACTCACCAAGGGAAGACAAAAATCTAAAACATTAACCAAGTTAATAGGGAGGCTTGTTCTTGATTTAAATGAAATTGGATGCCCGAAATGTGAAAACATAACGTGTACTTTTAAATGCTTTTGCAAACATAACGAAAGATTCTGTGCTTTTTGAACAAAGAATAAAGAAAAAAAAAAGAATAAACCATATTATACTGACATCACAGGTCAGGGTATCTCTCAGATAAAATGTACTGTCAAATATCACAAACCTTTATATAACATGTGTTGAACTAAACTGATAGCAAAAAAAAAAAAAAGTGCGGAATATCACTTGTAACATATGAATGAACACCTACTCATGACCTTCAAGCTATACACTCAATTGTGTAAAAATACTTATATTAAAACATTTTGCATGAATCTGTCAGATCGGCTGCGAGCTCCAGACGGTTAAGAAGCCAACTCATTTGGTTATGACAGGCCGTTGAGCCTTACTAGTAAGGGGACGATGAGATTTTTGCTAAGGGAAAAAGATATCGTATTTTTCGCTAATAGTTTTGAATTTTTGAATAGTTGGTTATATTTTTTTCGCAGTTTATTTGTTTCAAGAATGAAGAAGTACCGTTTGGTTCTATGCAGCACTAGCAAAGTACCTCACTTGCAAAAATAACTCTAGTGGTCTCCATTAATCAATACTGCTCGAGATTGGCAGAGTAGTAGCCCAAGTTACAAGTATTTCCGACTAGTGCAAAATTCCCTAGCACTGCACGCTCATAAACGGAAATTCCTTTGCCTCCCCCCCCCCCAAGAAATAACGCATTTCAACATTCCTTCAAAAGTCAAATCGGTTAGAGAAGGAGAATTCGGATTCCAAGTTTTGTGATCCAATGAATCATAATCCCCATCCCCCCTCCCCGGAGGAGTTTTGAACAGGAACGTATGATTGCAAATAAAATAAAGAAAACAAAGCGTTTTAAAACGCTAAATTTGCATCTTCGAAACTAGAACTAATTTTAGAAAGAAATGTGATTAGCGAGATTTACATAAAGTTAACATAAAGCTATATGCAATTAGCATAGAGTGAGTGTAGCCTGATGCTGATGGCAGTCATTGCTTTTAAGATATACGTTGCCATTCCTCGTTGAAAAAGATTTAAATACAATTTTTTATTTATTTATTTTAATTTTATTTTTTTGAGATTGTGAACTATTTCAACTCGTTACGTTAGTTATGAGACTATCTATCATGCTTCCCAGAATCAACACAGAGTTACATTACTCTCATCCAAATGGTAATACGTACTCTGTTATGACATATGCAGATCTGTTATGACATATGCATTGAACTTTTTCTCGTAGAGGGCGCTAGAGGAGCTTACTGCCGATATGAGTATTTCAACGCTGTTTGAGGGGTCAATTTGCAATCTTTCATTGTTAGTTTTAAGATCTTTTAAAGTTTCGCGCGAGGTATAGACGTGTTTTATGAGATAAGCAGTAACTTCTTTATTTCTCGACAAAGAAATCCGATATTCAACAGATAATTAATGTTTTAATTCTGTGGTGCTACTTCGAGAAGAAAAAAATGGCAGGAATCGAGAATAAACAATTCACAATATTGAATTTCTCAAACGAAATGCTTCTGAAGATATTTAAGTATTTGAAATTAAGAGATCTTTTAAATGTTGGAGAAATAAATTCAAGATTTAAATCCATTGCATGTGACAAACGATTTGTGGAAAAAACAGAATTTTCTAAAACAGAAAGACTGTCGCTGCAAGAATTTCAATTATATTTCTCTCTTGAACAGCGAGCAATGGCTATCACTTATCTTGATTTAAGGAACTGTGAGTGGGTAGATCCCGAAGTGTTGGAACAATGCATCATTAAATGCAAAAGTATACAAACTTTACATATCTTAAACTGTGATTTGGAGGTATTAGCTCTTTGTAACATTATAAGTAGTGTGACCTCGCTTGTAAATCTTTCATGGACTGTTCAATGCTCGCCTATAAATCATCTGGAGAGTCTGGATACCTTGAAGAATTTATCAAGTGAATGCTTTAGAACTATTCGTAGTTTGTATTTGGAATTTAGCATTAATTCACTGCACTTAAAAATTATTAATATAATTCTTACAAAATGTAAGGGATTGCGAAGTTTACATGTTCATATCATGGGAGAAGTTTCTACTAGTGTTCATGTTGAGGCAGCTCTTGTGCCTTACACTGAGGAAAAATGCTATTTGTCCTTTAATGATGGTTTCGTGTTAACGTCAGAGTTTGATATATCTATGAAATCTAGGGCAGTAATCAAAACGTTTTTTCGCCATCTGATATCTGGTATATTAAGAGAAAATGGAACTATTAAATTTAAGAGATTTTGCTGGTTTGCATATAACTTAGCTCTCCAGCCAAATGCTGAGCATGTAGTTATAGAAAGCTTTAAAAATATCACTCATCTGTCTCTTCATACAGATATCGGTAATGGAAAAGAATTTTTATTCCGAGATCTTCCCCCATCTACTGTGGAACATCTTGAACTGGTTGGATTCTCTTTTGATTTAGAGAGATTAAATAATATTGCAAGATTTGGAGGGAGACGGCTGCTTAGTCTTCGGGTGTGCCACTCTGTATGGGATTCAAGTTTGACTGATGGAATATCACTGTCCGACTTTTTTCAGGCATGCAATAACATCACTGAATTGAATCTGCTCAGCTCTCATTTTCATAATGGACTTTCCCTTTGTCTTGCAATTGGCCACTTAAAGCAGTTGAAGAAGCTTGGACTTCCTTCATGTGCAATCACTGAACTTAATGCCTATCCCACAACATCAGAAACGTTTCGGATAGGACTGAGAGTAGATGGTTATTACCGTCAGTCAACCTTATTTGCCATTGCTGATCAGTGTTGTCTCATCGAAGAATGGGACATTCGGGGATGCCTCCATGAATCCTTCAGAAATGCTTTTTGCAGAGATGTGGGTCTGGAAGATCTTTTGAGATTTCCAGTCTTAAAATCATTAACACTTGTTGACCTACCACGCATTATTTCCGGTTCATTTTTGATTTCACTATCCAATAGCTGCAGTCGTTTGGAATGCTTGCGTATAACTGCAGTTGGAAGTAATTTATTTTATAGTGAATTTACTCTCATGTCGTATGCGATGCAAGCAATAAAGAACTTGAAATGTCTGTCGCGTTTAGCATTACAACATGAACTGCTAGATCTTAATTCACGACAGTTATGGAATGCTGTCTGTGATCTTGCCAACTTATACCAGTTATGTTTAATACCAATGACCGGAAGAACTCATGCACGTAAAGAGAAGGCCTGGTTGAATGTTGATTTAATTGTTCCTAGAATTGCCATGATGAGAAGTTTAAGATTCCTTCATATTAGAGTCCCTGACTGCGATCAGAGACCATTTTTAGATAGATTAGCAGCTTTAAATGAAAGGAAGCAACCAAATGAAAAAATTTATGTGGATATTTTTAAAGAAGAACCTGCTTCTGCATCTCGGATTAACACATGCTATAACATGCGTAAGTGCCATGCTACAGAACTCTGTATGGTGTCCTCTAACATAGCGAACTTTGCTATACCTTTTTAATATTGTTGAGCATGAATGTTTTAATGAAATTTTAAAGATGAATGTTTGCCTCCATTTTATTATTTCTTACCCCTTTAATAAAAGCTTGTTTATGATTATTTGTGTGTGATTTGTACAACGCAAACAGATAACGAAAATGCTAACTCCAAACAATTAACTTTTTTTTTCTATGCCTACTTTTCGACGCTTTGGCCTTAAAGATATTGCAGGATATTCCTTCATTTTCTAAAATACGGTTTTTCACAAATAATTCCCCCCCTTTCCACGGACTATTTCAGTTGAAGTGTCACGCAATTCAAAAGTAAAAACATAATTCAACAATCGACGTGTCCAAGCCTCGTGCCATTTTATTCGCAAGTTTTGATATTTAACAGAAAAATTGAATCGACATTTTCATAGTAACTCAAATGTCAATTTCGTCTTTTTATTTCAAAGTTGGGGGGGGGGTTACCGAAATGACGTCGTTCATACCTTAACTACAACAGAAATGTTTTATTTCAGTCGTAGAAATGAACTGTGGAAGTAGTGAAATTCTACTAGTTCCACAGTATTTCAATAGTATATTTTAAAAATCGAGTACTAATATTTTACAAATATTAATATCCTTTTTGAGAGCAAATAGCAAATTTACTTGTTCGTACATGGAGAAATATCACATGCGTCAAAGCCATTAACTTCTAATCGTTATTTTGCATGGAAGGTAACCTTTCTGTGCGATAAAATTGTGTATTAGGTCAGTAAATGGATAAATCCAAACAACTTACTTAAATGTTAATGTATCTCTCGTTAGTGTTTCCGCTCTATGGGATAAGATCTTACCGAATTCTAAATTAATCGTTATCTAATTCGACAATTAATAATGTCCGTATGATGGAATGATTCTCACTCATAGCAGCAACCGAAAAATGTGAACGTTTATTATTGATTAATATATGAAACTGAGAAATAAGAAACAAGGTATAAAATCCGCTACGTTTTTGACTTCAATGGCCTGTCACAGCAGAGTAGCTAAGCTGAATCTCCCGAGTTAATATCCCTCGGTTTCATTGAACTTTACTGATTTCCCCCCAAAAAATTTCAACTCGTATCATAAGTGGGAAAAAAAATCACTTAATGAAACGTCTGAGAATTCAGTAATTTTCCCTCTTGGAAGAGGATCTGCTAATGCGAGATCCAAGCTGCTGTGCTCATAATCTTTCAGTTCGTCTTTTCCTTCAAGTTTACAAACTTAAGCTTGCCGATGGGGAGAAACCAATTTTCAGACGATTACACCAAATAATTTCCAATATGCATGACTGCAGCAACTATGAATCCTAGCAAACTAGCGCCGAATAGTGCAGTATGAATAGTTTTCTTTTATTGAAATGACCTGGGTTCGAATTATTTCTATTCGGAAGGCGAGACACATTTATTTCCAAAAGGTCTTTCGTCTGAAGGTGAGCAAACGTTTCTTCACCAGAGAAACGTTTGCTCCCCTCCCCAACACACAACGTTGTTTCCGAATACGTAAAACTAGTAGAATTCACCTTACTCACAACGCGAGTTGCTTTGTCGTATTAAAACAGCCAAATTCGGTCTCCACTAACCTGTCCAGGAAAGAAATACCCCAAAATGTATTGGAAAATTAGTACAGCCATCTATAGAAGAAAAACTGCATGTTTGATTGACATCAACATAATTAATTTCAAACATCCCTGTCACGATTCCTTATCTTGATCTTGTTAGAAGTGTCCCACCAATCACGACACGATTCCTTATCCACTAATATATCTTCCTATCCATTCAGTACAATAATGTCATTTATTTTCAACTAAAAAATGACGTCACTTATCTACATCTCATAACCACACACAATCACGTCACGATTCCTTATCGTATGTTGATCTTGTCAGAAGTGCACCACCAATCACAACATGAATTCTTAACTCTACCATCACCCATAATTCCATACGCGAACAAAACAAACAACGTGATGTCACACACATATACCCCCAGGGAAATTCCAAATATTCCCATCTCATGAGGTCACGCCCACAATGACCTCACGATTCCTTATCTCTTGATCTTGTTCAAACCCTCACCCCTACTACTCACGTTCCTACATGACTGTAAAATTATTAATCCATATTTTATCTCTAGAGCAGGATTTCTGGAATATGTAATGAATTTTTTTAAAAAAAAAATAAGAATGAGTTAATAAAAATAGAAAAAACATCTTAGCTCATCCCACTATGAATGTACTATAGGTTGACAAGAAACCTTTGTCACGTCAAACAATGCTCACGAAATCTTCCTTCTTTTTTTTTTTGTTTAATGGAACGGAAATTCGGCAGAGCACTTAAGTTATACTATTCGCTAAATAGCGAAAAATCCTATCCTACATAAACCTATCGAAACGGGCTTTGTGTTTTACCGTCTGCAGAAGTGCCGTCTTTCGGTCATTTTGGCAATTTTAAATCATGTTTAGTAATTGATCGCTGCAGTAAAGAATCTTTTGCAAAGAAGTTCGCTTCTACTATCTTGTCTGTCTTCACTAAGTTTCTCTTTTTATTAGCCAATAATAAAACAAAAAGTTAACATTTTAAAAAGAACGAGGCATCCTTGTAAGGTGAACAGTGCTGAATATTTGTCTCATGGCAAGTGACAAATTTCCAAGTAAGAATTAAACGTATCCTCAGTGAATGACCTTTGGGTTACAGTAAGAATTCCGCAAAGTCGTCAGCTCTTTAGAAGCAAACGAGGAAGTCATTTCGAATAACATTCTATCCACAGGAATCGTATCAGAATTCATAACTTTACATTTGCCAACCCGCCTAATTTACGGGATTTTAAAGCTTGGACTGCGAATTCGGCGAGGCACTAACTGTTTTGGAATTTTAATGTAACTAGTGAACTCAATAGCGAAAAATATTGTCTTTGCATTATTTACAGAATGGAGTTAATTTGTTAGAGGAACATCTCTTGGACAGGTTAGTGTGAGACCGAATTGGGCTGTTTTAATACGACAAAGCAACTAACGTTGTAAGGTGAATTCTATTAATTGTACGTATTCGGAAACAACGTTGTGTGTTGGGGAGGGGAGCAAACGTTTCTCTGGTGAAGAAACGTTTGCTCACCTTCAGCCGAAAGACCTTTTTGAAATAAATGTCTCTCGCCTTCTGGATAGAAATAATTCGAACCCAGGTCATATTAATAAAAGAAAATTATTCATACTGCGCTAGTTTGCTAGGATTCATAGTTGCTGCAGTCATGCATATTGGAAATTATTTGATGTAATCGTCTGAAAATTGGTTTCTCCCCATCGGCAAGCTTATGTTCGTAAAGTTGAAGGAAAAGACGAACTGAAAGATTATGAACACAGCAGCTTGGATCTCGCATTAGTAGATCCTCTTCAAATAGGAAAAATTACTGAATTCTCAGCCGTTTCATTAAGTGATTTTTTTCCACTTACGATACGAATTGAAATTTTTTGGGGGAAAACTCCTCCGGGGAAGGTGGTTATCATTCATTGGAATACAAAATTTGCAATCCGAATTCTCTTTCTCCAACTGATTTGACTTTGGAAGAAATGTTTGAAATGCATTATTTCATGGGGGGGGCAAGAAATATTTCAGGTTATGAGAGTGTAGTGCTAAGGGATTTTCCACTAGTCGGAAATACTTGAAACTTGGGCTACTACTCTACCAATCTCGAGGCAGTATTGATTAAGAGAAACCGCTTGAGATATTTGTGCAAGTGAGGTGCATTGCTAGTGCTGCATAGAAACAGACGGTACCTCTTCACCCTTGAAACAAATAATCCCCCCAAAAATTATAACAAACTATTCAAAACTCTTATCGAAAAATACGATATCTTTCTCCCTTGGCAAAAATCTCATCGTCCCCTTACTAGTAAGGCTCAACGGGCTCTCATAACCAAATAACTAGGCTTCTTAACCCTCAGGAGCTCGCAGCCGATCTGACAGATTCATGCAAAATGTTTAATATAAATATTTTTACGCAGTTCAGTGTATAGCTTGGAGGTCATGAGTAGGTGTGCATTCATATGTTACAAGTGATATTCCGCACTTTTTTTTTTGCTATCAGTTTGGTTTAACACATGTTATATAAAGGTTTGTGATATTTGACAGAACATCTTATCTGAGAGATACCTCAACCTGCGATGTCAGTATAATATGCTTTAGTTGTTTTTTTTTCTTTATTCTTCGTTCAATAATTCTGGATTGTAACAGAAAATAAATAAACCATCATGTATGACTGAAATAGAGAGTCGAAGGCTTATTTTTATATTACATGGCCTCTAGGAGATGTTTTACATTTATGGAAAATACTAAAGAAAGTGATCTGGAACTTACTCCACCTTTACTACGAGTTGCCTATCATAAGGTTACTTATGCTTGCATCCGCGGAAACGTTTAGTTTCTATATATATATTCGGCACGAAACTCATGTAGTTTCTATATTTTGCTATAAAATAATGGTGGATTCAATATTCACTTAATTTGTACCATCATGAATTATATTTGCAGTGTTTTTCTTTTTGTTTTATTGCATTTTAACACATACTAGTAATGAATGTATCTCTCAGGTATACCGCGTCCTATGCTGCAATTTTTCCCACTGTGAGCTCCCGAGGGTTAAAAACCTGAATAACACACTGATAGAGCGGTTAAACCTATCTTCCTAGTGTATTGTGTTGTGTAGTAATTATGTGCATCCTTCGAGCGAGTTTGTTTACTTTTGCTTGATCGAAAAATCTAACTTTAAGAAGGAAATATCTATCCCCCCCCCCACTCATGAGACTGGCTAACTCATTTTTAGATGAAAAACTCTATAAAAGTTTCTTCGTTTTTAATGGGGTTCGAATCCAGGTCTCTGAAATAAAAAGGGCATCGTCAATGCCGACTGAACCATGGACAATCTTCAAAAAAAAAAAAGTTTTAAAAAAATTGAAATACCTAAATATTACTCTATATAACTTTAGGAAACCTGAATTTTAAGACGTGTAGAATTTTTTATGTAAATTCTACTCACGAAAGCTGTTTGCTTATTTTACATTAATGCATTGAAGTAGTATGGTGGGCACTAACAACCAAATAGGGGTAGGGTAAATGGTGGGGGAAGTGACATAGGAAACGTGTCGTCACTGCCAGCTGTTCCCCGGGAAAATCCAAGCATTCCATACTGATGCCATCACTGTTTAGATACTCTGAACCAAATATAGGCAGGGTAAATGTTGGGGATGTGACGCAGAATCGTGCCGTTATTGGTCGGATAGTATGAAGCTTAAGATAAATAAGGATTCGTGTCGTGATTGGTGTGACACTATGAACCAAACAGAGATAGGGTAAATGGGGAGAATTGAAGTCATTGCTATCGGTATTGGTTGTTATCACCTGTAATGACGTCATTTGTAAATAAGTGGTGTTATTTAGTTGAAGTGGAAAAGGAAGTTATAGTAGTGGTTAAGGATTCGTGTCGCGATTGGTCGGACACTTTAAACCAAATAGGGTAGGATAAATGGGCAATCGACCTCATTGTCATGGATATGTGTTGTTATGAGATGTAGATAAGTGAATGGTTTGCCGATGGAATTGCAGGTGATGGTTAGAGATAAGATAGACTATTGAATCCTTGGAATTTCTCAGGGTGACACACATCCGTCATTGACGTCACGTTGTATGTTTTTGTTCATGTATGGGATTGTGAGTGATGGTTAGAGATAAGATAGAATATGTATTCCTAGCAATTTTGCTGTCAGTGACATCATGTTATGTGTTTTGGTTCATGCATGAGTAGTATATGGGTCACTTCTGACAAAATAAAGATAAGATAAGGAATCGTGACATGATTGGTTGATAAGATGACATCATGAAATTGGAATGTTTGGAATTTCCTTGAGGGCATATGAGTCAGAAACTTGCATTCTTGTATTTTGGTTCGTGTATGGAATTATGGGTGGTGGTAGAGATAAGGATTTCTGTTGTGATTGGTGGTGCACTTCTGACAAGATCACGATCAAAGATAAGAGAAGGAATCATGACGTGAAAATAAAATAAAAAACATGCCTTTTTATTTTTTTCCCTAAAAAGTTATTAGTATAAGTTGGAGGTGACATAACTAAAAGATATGTGCAAATGATGAGCTCGCTCATTTCCACTAGCCTGAGCAGACATCTTGTAGAGGAGAGGGGGGAGAATTTCAGACCTCTGTCACCTTCTTGACTACCCTTTCACTTCCACCACCTAATGCTATTTTTTCATCCAAAATCATCAGTATTAGTTGGAGGTGACATCACTAAAAGATATCTGCAAAAGATGAGCTCGCTCATCTCCACTAGGCTGAGCAGACATTTGGAGGAGAGGGGGAGTATTGTTGCAGTGGAGACCTCTCTCACCCTCTTGACTACTCTTTCACTTCCACCACCTCAAAAAATTAGCTCGCTCATCTCCACTAGGCTGAGCAGACATCTTCTGGAAGAGAGGGGGTAAGAATAGGGAGTGATGGGGTTAGTAAGGTGGGGAGCATTGCAGGGAAGACCTCTGTCACCCATTTGACATTTTCACTTCCACCACTTAATGCTATTTTTTAGCCCATTCCAACAATTTCGGACATATGATATGAGTGAGAGAAATAGTCACATGGTCGAACATGAAAAACACTTTTTGGGGATAAAATACCTAACATAATTAGGACAAATAATATAGAATACCCTTTGATTCACACAAATAAAATTTGCCCTATGATGTCTCAAAGTAAGATAATCTCACATCAACATCATATCCAACAGCATGTAGAAACATGTCTGTGAATCATCTGCATGAATGTTTCATTGTGGAAGGAATGGTCAGGTAAACAGTGCTATCAGGAAAAACAAATGCGTCAAGTGTCTTTGCAGTTATGGCAATTCGTTCATCCCCTGCAGCTATCGTATTGTGTTGTGGTGATTGGTATCCAGGAAAGTAAGTAAAATAATGGGTGAGCCACAAAATTCATTGAAATTTTCTTTCTTCAGGAAAATAGCACGAGACAAAACTCTTCACTTAGCTCTAAAAGAATGGTAACTGATTATTATTTTAGAAGACACGTAAATTGGGATATATTTATCCAGGGCCACTTGGAAAAAGTTACGCAGGAAGTGGTCTAATAGCCTCGGTTACTTGCAAAATAGAGTTGACTATGAAATGGACCTTGGTGAGTGTTATATTCTGAAATGCCAAGATGAGGAACTAATACTTGATACAGCAGCTGATGGAAGTAAAGTTTTTTCTATTAGTTGTGAAGAAGCTGAGAGATTTTCACCAAAAATGGACAACATTGATAATCATTTACTATTTTTGGAAACTGAATTACTATCTCTTCATATCATGGGGAAAATTATCGCTAATCATTTAAATTCATCAATGGTAAAATTATACTTTCAAGATTTTATCGAATTCAATAAAGATTCTTTATTTTGGGACATTTACGAACATTTTAGAACTGTTTGTGTATATATATTTGCTGACAAAAGAATACACAGAATGTTTAGGGAGGCATGTTATCATTTCCAGACTGACACAATATCAAACGTATGGAAGTTTGGTTACCATGGTATCTGATTTAAAAACTCTTTTGCGTGACCAGCTATTTTGATGTAATGTAACCAAGAAACAGTGAGTAACAAAAATTTTATTCATTGAACTCTTTGGAAATGTTAAGAGTCTAAACTAAACATTGTAAAATATTTTTAGGTAATTACACGTTTAGAATTTTTCTCAGTGAATATACTTGTAAGTAGTATTTTAGCAAAATAAAATATGCATTTTTAAACTTAAATGAACAAAGATGTGTGCTTTTGTTGTTGTGTTTTTCCAGTGAATTTTTTACTCAGTTATTTTGATTAGAACTTGATGTTTAAATCCACAACTTTATACCTTAATCCAATTCTGTTTAATTATTTTAAAAAATCACTACTGTGAAATTAATGCCAGGAACAGGGGGAAAAGTGTTGATAACTGATATCCATCTATTGATTTAGAAATTGTCTAATGCTACCTAATGGCATTGTTTGAGTTATCTGAAAACAATTCGTATACAATCGAAAATCCGAACTGTTAGAATTTGGTTATTTTACAGAGATGTAGTAGATCATTAACCCAAAAACGTGACTTAAACACTTAAAGTTTGTTATAGAAAAAACGTTTTGTACTCTCCAGATAACACATACAAATTTTACCTTTTCCCACACAAAGTTAGATAAAAACACACCAAAAGTATATCCAGTAGCATGTGAAAATATGTCATTGAGTCATCTTCAGAAAGGTTCATTTTTTAAGGAACAGTCAGGGTAGTTCATGGTAAGTGTAAAGAGTACTATAAGAAAATACCATAGAGCCAAGTGACTTTGGACTTAAGGTAATCGTTCATCCACTGCAGCTGCTGTTTTGTGTTGTGGTGTTTTGTGTTTTGTAATGCAAAAATAATGGATGAGCTACAAAATTCTTTGAAAGTTTCTTTGTAAAAAGTTCAAATTGTTTAGAATTTTGTAATAGAAAGTTAACAGAAAATATATGATCGGAACTAAAAAACCAGTGAAATAATAAATAATTGTTTATTTGTGGTGCCATAAGTAATCTAAGAAGGAAGGAAGGAAAACGATTATGAAAAATTGACAGTGTGAAAAATAAGAATTTTCAGTTATCATTGGGATGATTTATTGTACCGCACGGTTAGCCTAGTGGCTTTGCGCTTTGCAACCATATGCCTGGGGAAGGAGTGTCCCAGGTTCTATTCCTGTTGTAGACGTGAGGATTTTTGAGGATTTTCCTCAGGCATAGCCAAGGTAGCCGGTCTTGGGCGCGGTCAGTAGGGTTTTTCCGCCAGTTTATCTGACGTTTTTCACCCGCAAGCAGACAAACTGGTCCCGTGAACATACACCTCTACAGTCAAAAATATAATCCCCCAGTGGCAGACCAGGTGACGGGTCAATTGGGAGTAGTATTAACAAGAAGTCGCATCTAAATAACACGCGACCCTGCATAGGAAGCGGGAATAATGCGTAGAAGGAGAGAGAGATTGGAATGATTTATTGTCAATTTCTTTTGAATAAGACTTCAAATTTATTTCCTGAAGAAATATTTATTTCTGATGGAATTATTGCAAGATATGCATTGACAAAATCACCTTGTATTTGGAAAGAATTACCTGAAAGAGTTAAAAAACAGAATTCTTGGTTAATAAAAGAGAACCATCAGCTGATGGTTCTCGATCTCTGGACAAACTAAGAAACTGGAAGATAGAATCAACATGCAAATATCAAATATTACTTGCCAAAGGAAGAGAAACATCAAAAACATTAACCAGGTTAATAGGGCGGCCTGTTCTTGATTTAAATGAAACTGGATGCAGAAAACATCACGTGTACTTTTAAATGCTTTCGGAAACATAATGAAAGATAGATTCTGTGCTTTTAATAATTCTCAGAAGTATATGTATTGGTTTCAAAAAATAAATATGCAACCCTTAATTTTACTACAGTAATAAATTCCCAATGATCACCAGATGAAAATTATCTTTCAGATGAGAGTCATATTGTCAAAAACCACATGATGCCTATTCCACAACCATGGGAAGAAGCTTTGAACAACAGTGAAAATTTAACAATAAGAAGATCAAGGAACAAAAAAATAGATTGTATTATTCACATTATCTATTTCTGCATGTTACATTCAGTAAATACAATTTTTAAATAATATTTCATTGAAATAAAATGTGTAAATTTAAATGAACAAATTGAGTGTCGTTGATGTGCTATACAATTAAGTAAGACCATAACATTTTGTTTTATTTTTTTACATGAAACTGTGTCAACTCTTGAAAGCAAAAGGAAATGGGAATTAAATTAATAGGCAAAATTTTAGTGGAGAATATTTCACCTGAAAAGTGAAATTTTATTTATTATATGTGGATGTCTGTCTTTTTCACTTTATTTAATTTCTGTATATTAGATTCAGTAAATACAATTTGTTAATAATATTACAGTCAAATAAAAAGATAACATAGAAGTTAGCAAAGTATATATTACAGAGCTAATATTCATTTGAAATAATAATAAATAACTATTTGTTGTGGCGGCAAAAGAAGTTTCTAAAAGGAAACGCTATGGCGAGTTCAAAACCTTGTTTGTCGCAAATATCCGTTACTTAAAATTACTAATGCTAAAGAAAAAATAAAATAAAATAAATAAATTTCAGTTATAGAAATAGGATAAGAGCACAAGGAATTGCAGGTAAAATTAATAGGTCAATATTGGTTTTAAAAAAATAAATGTATGCATTAATTTACTACAGCAATAATTTCCAACAGGAACAAAGAATGAATAATTTTAGGATATATGTCATCACAATCATGTGAATGCTAATCACTTATTCATATGTAAGTATTTGAGAAACATTCAAACTTGGGAAAATGGTACCTTTTGAACAATACCGCAATTTACGGATATGAGTCAGTCATCTTCATGAAAAGAACCCCTTTCATGTAACCGCTCGCTAGGGGGATATTGCTCATGTCGATAACATATCATGATCCTACAGGCTGAAATCTAAAGGAAGAAGTACTCAACTATTTCAGGTTACAGTATTTACAGAAATTTCCTTCTTTGTGGTTTGTGTTTGTGTTGTGGATATAAAATTCAACTATTTTGGAATATTTTTTTGCAATATTCGTATTTAGAAGAGCCATTCTGGAAAGCTCCGAGTGATTTTAAATTATCAGTAGAATATCTAGAATACATACAAAAGGTTTTGTAATCCATTTAACTGTCCGTTTATTTTAATTTATTTTAAAATGCCGTAGAGACACCAGCATATAATTAAATTATTCAGAAAAGCTCGAAATACTGTCGCCGTGTAAGCTTAAAAGAACAGTATCGTTTGTGTGTTATGTTTAAGTAAGATCACTTTTGAAAGCACCGTGAATTCACACAAGATTTGTTTATTTATTTATTTATTGAACTTTAAGATCTTAATTTAGACAAATCAAAATATTCGGATGAATTATGAATAAAATATGAACTTGAATTAGAATATGAATATAGAAGAAAATACGGATGAGCTATGGAAAGAAAAGTGTGTTTCAGGAACACCAACATATAATTAAATTATTGAGAAAAGCTTGAAAACACTGCCGCCATCACGAATTTCTCTAAGAATTCCCACCCTTTAACAGGAAAGAAATACCCCAAAATGTATTGGAAAATTAGTACAGCCATCTAGAAGAAAAAAAAAACTGCGTGTTTAAGTGACATCAACATATAATTAAATTCAAACATCCATGTCACGATTCCTTATCTTGATCTTGTTAAAAGTCCCATCAATCACGGCACGATTCCTTATCCATTAATATATCTCCCTTTTCCATTCAAAACAATAACGTCACTTATTTACATAACAAATGACGTCACTTATCTACATCTCACAACAACACACATCCACGTCACGATTCCTTATCTTGATCTTGTCAGAAGTGCACCACCAATCACAACATGAATTCTTAACTCTACCATCACCCATAATTCCATACGCGAACAAAACAAACAACGTGATGTCACACACATATACCCCCAGGGAAATTCCAAATATTCCCATCTCATGAGGTCACGCCCACAATGACCTCACGATTCCTTATCTCTTGATCTTGTTCAAACCCTCACCCCTACTACTCACGTTCCTACATGACTGTAAAATTATTAATCCATATTTTATCTCTAGAGCAGGATTTCTGGAATATGTAATGAATTTTTTTAAAAAAAAAAATAAGAATGAGTTAATAAAAATAGAAAAAACATCTTAGCTGATCCCACTATGAATGTACTATAGGTTGACAAGAAACCTTTGTCACGTCAAACAATGCTCACGAAATCTTCCTTTTTTTTTTTGTTTAATGGAACGGAAATTCGGCAGAGCACTTAAGTTATACTATTCGGTAAATAGCGAAAAATCCTATCCTACATAAACCTATCGAAACGGGCTTTGTGTTTTACCGTCTGCAGAAGTGCCGTCTTTCGGTCATTTTGGCAATTTTAAATCATGTTTAGTAATTGATCGATGCAGTAAAGAATCTTTTGCAAAGAGGTTCCCTTCTACTATCTTGTCTGTCTTCACTAAGTTTCTCTTTTTATTAGCCAATAATAAAAGAAAAAGTTAACATTTTAAAAGAACGAAGCATCCCTGTAAGGTGACAGTGCTGAATGATTGTCTCATGGCAAGTGACATATTTCCAAGTAAGAATTAAACGTATCCTCAGTGAATGACCTTTGGGTTACAGTAAGAATTCCGCAAAGTCGTCAGCTCTTTAGAAGCAAACGAGGAAGTCATTTCGAATAACATTCTATCCACAGGAATCGTATCAAAATTCATAACTTTACATTTGCCAACCTGCCTAATTTACAGGATTTTAAAGCTTGGACTGCGAATTCGGCGAGGCACTAACTGTTTTGGAATTTTAATGTAACTAGTGAGCTCAATAGCGAAAAATATTGTCTTTGCATTATTTACAGAATGGAGTTAATTTATTAGAGGAACATCTCTTGGACAGGTTAGTGCGAGACCGAATTGGGCTGTTTTAATACGACAAAGCAACTCACGTTGTGAGTAAGGTGAATTCTACTAGTTTCACGTATTCGGAAACAACGTTGTGTGTTGGGGAGGGGAGCAAACGTTTCTCTGGTGAAGAAACGTTGACTCACCTTCAGCCGAAAGACCTTTTTTTGGAAATAAATGTCTCTCGCCTTCTGGACAGAAATAATTCGAACTCAGGTCATTTCAATAAAAGAGAATTATCCATACTGCACTATTCGGCGCTAGGTTGATAGGATTCGTAGCATATGGAGCATGGTTGCTGCAGTCATGCATATTGGAAATTATTTGGTGCAAGCGTCTGTAAATTGTCGAAAATTGGTTTCTCCCCATCGGCAAGCTCAAGTTCGTAAACTTGAAGGAAAAGACGAACGGAAAGATTATGAACACAGCAGCTTGGATCTCGCATTAGCAGATCCTCTTCCAAGAGGAAAAATTACTGAATTCTCAGCTGTTTCATTAAGTGATTTTTTTTTCACTTACGATACGAATTGAAATTTTTTGGGGGGAAATTAGTAAAGTTTAATGAAACCGAGGGATATTAACTCGGGAGATTAAGCTCAAGCTACTCTGCTGTGACAGGCCATTGAAGCCAAAGACGTAGTGGATTCAACTCGATACAAAGAAGTCTGGATTTCATCGAAACTTGCTTAAGCGAATTTTATACCTTGTTTCTTATTTCTCAGTTTTATATCTGAATCAAAATAAACGTTCACATTTGTCGGTTGCTGCTATGAGGGAGAATCATTCCATCATACGGACATTATTAATTGTCGAATTAGACTAGGATTAATTTGGAATTCGGTAAGATCGTATCCCATAGAGCGGAAACAGTACCAAGTGTTACTTAGTAACATTTAAGTAACTTGTTTGGATTTATCCATTTACTGACCTAATACACTATTTTATCGCTCCGAAAGGTTACCTTCCATGCCAAATACCGATTAGAAGTTAATGGCTTTGACGCATGGGATATTTCTCCATGTACGAACAAGTAAATTTGCTATTTGCTCTCAAAAAGGATATTAATATTTGATAGGACATGAGAGGAAATTCACTATAAAATAAATCACTTCCAATGGCAGTCATACGCAAGCATTCCAAGTGGTTGCAGCTATTGGATAGGGAAATCAAAAATGCACCGGAATTAATACGTGGCAGATGCACAAGTGTTAATGATTTTAAGAATGGAAATCTCGAAAGATCTTCCAGACCCACATCTCTAGATATAGCATTTCTGAAAGATTCATGGAGGCATGCCCGAATGTCCCATTCTTCGATGAGACAACACTGATCAGCAATGACAAATAAGGTTGTCCGACGGTAATAACAATCTACCCCTAGTCCTATTCGAAAAGTTATTGATGTTGTTGTGGGATAGGTATTAAGCTCAGTGATTGCACATGAAGGAAGTCCAAGCTTCTTCAACTGCTTTAAGTGTCCAATTGCAAAACAAAGGGAAAGTCCATTACGAAAATGAGAACTGAGCAGATTTAGTTCAGTGATGTTATTACATGCCTGAAAAAAGTCGGACAGCGATGTTCCATCAGTCAAACTTGAATTCCATACACCGTGGCACACCCGAAGACTAAGCAGTCGTCTCCCTCCAAATCTTGCAATATTATTTAATCTCTCTAAATCAAAAGAGAATCCAACTACTTCAAGATGTTCCACAGTAGATGGGGGAAGATCTCTGAATACAAATTCTTTTCCATTTTCGATATCTCTATGAAGAGATAGATGAGTGATATTTTTAAAGCTTTCTATAACTACATTTTCAGCATTTGGCTGGAGAGCTAAGTTATATGCAAACCAGCAAAATCTCTTAAATTTAATATTTTCATTTTCACTTAATATACCAGATATCAGATGGCGAAAAAACTCTTTCATAATTGCCCTAGATTTCAGAGATATAACAACCTCCGATGTTAACACGAAGTCATCAGTAAAAGACGAATAGCATTTTTCTTCAGTATTAGGTATAAGAGCATCATGAACATTATTAAAAATTTCTCCCATAATATGAACATGTAAACTTCGCAATCCCTTACATTTTGTGAGAATTATATGAATAATGGTTAAATGCAGTGAATCAATATTAAATTCCAAATAGAATCTACGAATAGTTCTAAAACAATCACTTGATAACTTCTTCAAGGTATCCAGACTCACCAGATGATTTATACGAGAGCATTGAACAGTCCATGAAAGATTTACAAGCGAGGTCACACTACTTATAATGTTACAAAGAGCCGATAAGTCCACATCACAATTTAAGAGATGCAACGTTTGTACATTTTTGCATTTAATGATGCATTGCTTCAATACTTCGGGATCTACCCACTCACAGTTCCTTATATCAAGATAAGTGATAGCCATTGCTCGCTGTTCAAGAGAGAAATATAATTGAAATTCTTGCAGCGACAGTCTTTCTGATTTAGAAAATTCTGTTTTATCCACTAATTGTTTGTCACATGCAATGGATTTAAATCTTGAATTTATTTCTGCAACATTTAAAAGATCTCTTAATTTCAAATACTTAAATATCTTCAGGAGTATTTCATTTGGGAAATTCAATATTGTGAATTGTTTATTCTCAACTCCTGCCATTTGTTTTTCTATCGAAATAGCACCACAGAATTAAAACATTAATTATCTCGTGGATATCGGAGTTCTTTGTCGAGCAATAAAGAAGTTACTACTTATCTCTAGAAGCACGTGTATACCTCGCCCGCAAACTTTAAAAAATCTTAAAACTAACAATAAAAGAATGCAAATTAACCCCTCGATCAGTGTTGAAATACTCATATGCACACAGTAAGCTCCTTTAGCGCCCTCTATGAGAAAAAGTTCAATGCGATCTGCATATGTCACAACAGAGTACGTAATACTATCATTCTGGGAAGTATGGTAGATAGTCTCATAACTAACGTAACGAGTTGAAATAGTTCACGATCTAAAAAAAAATTGTATTTAAATATCTTCCAACGAGGAATGGCAGCATATATCTTAAAAGTAATGACTGCCATCAGAATACTCTCACTCTATGCTGTTTGCATATAGCTTTATGTGAATCACTCTAACCACATTTCTTTCTAAAATGAGTTCTAGTTTCGAAGAGGCAAATTTAGCCTTTTAACACGCTTTGTTTTCTTTATTTTGTTTGCAGTCATACATTCCTGTTCAAAACTCCTCCAGGGCGGGGGGAAAGGGGGTTATGATTCATTGGAACACAAAATTTGGAATCCGAATTCTCTTTCTACAACCGATTTGACTTTTGAAGAAATATTTGAAATGCGATATTTCATGGGGGGAGGACAAGGAATACTTCCATTTATAAGATTGCAGTGCTAAGGAATTTTCCACTAGACGGAAATACTTAAAATTTGGGCTACTACTCTGTCAATCTCGAGCAGTATTGATTAATGGAGACCACTAGAGTTATTTTTGCAAGTGAGGTACTTTGCTAGTGCTGCATAGAATCAGACGGTACTTCTTCATTCTTGAAACAAAAAAACCCCGACAGAAATATAACAAACTATTCAAAACTATTAGCGAAAAATGCAATATCTTTCTCCCTTGGCAAAAATCTCATCGTCCCCTTACTAGTAAGGCTCAGCGGTCTGTCATAACCAAATAACTTGGCTTCTTAATCGTCTGGAGCTCGTAGCCGATCTGACAGATTCATGCAAAATGTTTATTATAAATATTTTTACACAATTCAATGTATAGCTTGGAGGTCATGAGTAGGTGTGCATTCATATGTTACAAGTGATATTCTGCACTTTTTTTTTTTGCTGTCAGTTTGGTTTAACACATGTTATATAAAGATTTGTGATATTTGACGGTACATTTTATCTGAGAGATACCCCGATCCTTGTTCAATAATTCTGGATTGTAACAGAAAATAAATAAACCATCATGTATGACTGAAATCGAGAGTCAGAGGCTTATTTTTATATCATGTCCTCCAGGAGCTGTGTTTTACATTTATGGAAAATACTAAGGAAAGTGACTTGTAGTAAAGGTGGAACTTACTCCACCTTTACTACGAGTTGTCTATCATAAGGTTACTTATGCTTGCATCCGCCGAAACGTTTAGTTTCTATATATTCGGCACGAAACTCTTGTAGTTTCTATATTCGTCTATGAAATAATGTTGGATTCAATATTCACTAAATTAATTCATGATGTCATTGCAGTGTTTTTCTTTATGTTTTCTTGCATTTTAACACATACTAGTAATGAATGTATCTCTCAGATATACCGCGTCCGTCGCTGCAATTTTTCCCACTGTGAGCTCCCGGGGGTTAAAAACCTGAATAACACACTGATAGAGCAGTTAAGCCTATCTTCCTAGTGTATTATGTATAGCAACTATGTGCATCCTTCGAGCGAGTTTGTTTACTTTGCTTGATCAAGAAATCTAACTTTACGAAGGAACTATCTAATCTCCCCCCCCCCCCTCATGAGACAGGCTAACTCATTTTCAGATGAAAAACTCTATAAAGGTTTCTTTACGTTTTTAATGGAGTTCGAATCCAGGTCTCTGGAACAAAAAGGGCATCGTCAATGCCGACTGAACCATGGACAATCTTCAAAAAAAAAGAGTTTAAAAAAAATTGAAATACCTAAGTATTACTCTATAACTTTAGGAAATCTGAATTTTAAGACGTGTAGAATTTTTTATGTAAATTTTACTCACGAAAGCTGTTTGCTTATTTTACATTAATGCATTGAAGTAGTATGGTGGGCACTAACAACCAAATAGGGGTAGAGTAATTGGTGGGGGAAGTGACACAGGAAACGTATGGCCACTGCCAGCTGTTCCCCCTTGGAAATTCCAAACATTCCATAATGATATCACTGTTCAGACACTCTGAACCAAATATAGGTAGGGTAAATATTGGGGGTGTGATGCAGAAATCGTGCCGTTATTGGTCGTACAGTATGAAGCTTAAGATAAATAAGGATTCGTGTCGTGATTGGTGCGACACTATAAACCAAACAGGGATAGGGTAAATGGGGGGAATTGAAGTCATTGCTTTTTTGGTATGTGTTGTTATCACTGGTAGTGGTGTCGTTTGTAATTAAGTGACGTCGTTTGTTAGATGTAAATAAGTGGCGTTATTTAGTTGAAGTGGAAAGGAAGTTATAGTAGTGGTTAAGGATTCCTGCCGTGATTGGTCGGACACTTTAAAACAAATAGGGTAGGGTAAATGGGGGAATCAACCTCATTGTCATGGGTATGTGTTGTTATGAGATGTAAATAAGTGAATGGATTGCCGATGGAATTGCGGGTAATGGTTAGAGATAAGATAGACTATTGAATCCTTGGAATTTCTCAGGGTGACACACACATCCGTCATTGACGTCACCTTGTGTGTTTTCGTTCGCGTATGGGATTGTGAATGATGGTTAGAGATAAGATAGAGTATGCATTCCTAGCAATTTCCCTGGGGACATATGTGTCAGTGACACCATGTTGTGTGTTTCTGTTCGTGCATGGAATTGTGTGTTATCGTTAGAGATACGATCGAGTATAGAATCCTTGGAATTTCGCTTGTGGCCGCCATCTGTCATTGAAGTCTCGTTTAGAGTCAAGAGATGGGGTCAACATTTAAACATTTTCTAAATTATTAATTACTGGGTATCAATGGTGTCCCCGCACTACCCTCAAGCACACACACTTTTTTTTCATTCACATAACTCATCCGAATATTTTGATTTGTCTAAATGTTTACGATCTTAAACTTCATTACTTTTCTAATTAAATGTTATCTTTAATTGCAAAGTCTAAGCAGAATAACTGAGCAAAATAAATAAATAAATGCTGTGTGAATTCGCTATGATTAAAAAAACATATGTGGTCTTACTTAAATTTGCAAAACACAACAACAACACCAAGTTGTTCATTTAAGTTTACACATTTTATTTGACTGAAATGTTATTAACAATAATGTATTTTCTGAATCTAACACATACAGAAATTAAATAAAGTGAAAAATACTTTTAAACTATTAAAAATAACTTTAATAATCTTATTGTCAAATTTGCACTGTTGTTCAAAGGGATGATTTAACATGGTTGTGGGTGCTTTCCCATGGTTGCGGAGGTGACAATCACGTGCTTTTCTACATTGTGACACTCATCTGTGAAAATTTATTCATTTGTGATCGTGAGAATTTGTTAGTGTTGTAAAATTAAGGCTTACATTTTTATTTTTTTTAACCAATACATATATTTTTGAGCATTAATATAAGAACAAAATCTTTGGTTATGTTTCTTTTCCATATACATAACTCATCCGAATATTTTGATTTGTTTAAAATTTTAATAACTTAAAGTTCATTACTTTTTTCTAATTAAATGTCATCTTTATTTCAAAGTTTTTGGCTATTGGAAGTTTTAGTAGAGTGTCAAGAGATGGCATCAGCATTTAGACATATTCATAACAATTATTTACAGGCTATCATTGGTATCCCCGCACCCCCTGAAGCACACGCACACTTTTTTTCGTTGCCAAAACCACCTTTTAATCATATATTAGTAACTTAGACATGAAAATTCGCTAATGTAGCCCATGCTGAAAGTTTCTAATTTATGTACCCTATGATTAATCTTATGAAAAACTATTCAGTATTAGAATTAGAATTGTGCTTACCGAAATCATACGCCCAGTGATCATTTGAATTGACAAATATCATAAAGTAACTGCACTCAATAAATATTGTCTGGTTTGGGTGTATATGATTAAAAAAAATCTCAACTGATGTTAATATTTTCAAATGACAATTACTATGTTTAAGCTACACAAAAGAAACATTAAATTACTTTCTCTCCAGAATGGCTGATCTTGGAACGAACGATCTTCTGAATATAAATAGATATTCCAAAATAGTTGAATTATAACCATATATTCATGGCACAATACACACACACACACACACAAGACGGATTGAGGGTGAGAGAACGAATTGCAATAGATATTCATTTGTGATCGTGGAAACCGAAAATGCACACGATTATTGTCCCTTATAGGTTTCTGTCCAAAATGATGGAGTTGAAGTGGAAATGCCACTTTGTTGTGGGTATGTGTGACTTCCTGTTTGTGAAATTCTGGGTGATGATTAGAGTATGGAATTCTGACAATGAGCTTTGTTTTTACTTTATGGGATACAGAAAACAGTACAGTACAACACACTTGGGCAACCAATATCATTTAAATCAAGAACAGGACTGCCTGTTAACTTCGTTAATGTTTTTGATTTTTCTCTTCCTTTGGCAAGCAATTTTTGATATTTGCATGTTGATTCTATTATCCAATCTCTTAGTTTGTCCAGAGATAGTGGGCTATTGTCCCATTTCAGCTGATAATTATATTTAATTAACCATGAATTCTGCTTTTTAACTTTTTCAGGTTATTCTTTCCAACTACATGGTCTTGTTGTCAATATATATCTTACAATAAATCCATTAGAAATAAAAATTTCTTTAGCAATTAAACTTGAGTGTTCATCCAAAAAAAATTGAGTATAAATAACACCAGTGATATCTGAAACTACGTGTTCCTCCCCCTCCCCCCTGTAGATTTATCATTTTCTTTTTTCTTCATACTTCTTATGTTACTTCTTTTGCCAGCATAAAGAAATAGTTATTTATTATTTCGCTGAATATTATCTCTGGTGGTTTACTTTATGTTACAATGTTCCAAACATTTAGAAATTTACACTATAGTGTTATCTTTAATCATGACTCATATCCGCCATTTTGATCTTTATGTGGCGGCCGTCTGTAGTGGTAATGACTTTTTTTTTCTTTCATGTTCACATTTTTTAAAATAATTTACTCTTTTTTTCAGTTTTTCTATTCTAATCTGATGGATAGATCTAATATAATAACAAAATTGTCACTATTTAATTCATTTTGTACTTTATCCATTAAAAAACCACACAATTATGTTATTTGCTAGGTTCCTTAAAAGTTTCAAACATTTAAAACTTTAGACTATAGCGATATGTTTAGGTGAGCGTAAAACTCAACGTGTCTTATCATGATTCATATCCTCCCTCCCGCTACCCGAATATTCGCATCTCTCGATGCGGACTTTTGATACGGTTCTATATATATATATATATATGAAAGAATGATCATTGACTCGGTTAACATACATATTAATTTCAAAAGAATTGAATTACTAAAACCGAGATTTAAGTAAAAGGGTTTTAACATTAAAACACGACTAGTTTCGGCTTGTAACAGCCTTCATCAGGTGACATTATAAAAGAAAGAAAAATACACTAAAACATTGAAGCTTAAATAAACTATGAACAACATAGAGAATCCCTATACGTAATTGGCATTAAAACGTTGTGGTTGGACTTAAAGCTGTTCTTTCGTTTGTTGTATTGTTGGGAAAGTGCGTGCTAGTAGCATCTCGTGAACGCCAGTACATGATTACAGCTGAATGACTATCTGGGAGGTTGTAGCTCAAGTTATTATTTAGATGAACAGAATTGAAGATGATTTCCCTAGATTCCACGATTTTTCTCTCTAGTTCATCATCACAACGGAAGATGTTAGTAGATTTTTCCCAGCAGACTTTGTGACTTTGCCTTTCATCATTAGGATTAGCCTTGAAAAGGATATGACTTGATAATGCACTGGCTCGCTGTCTCGTGTAGTAATGTCCCTCATGTATTCTTCCATACGCAATTCGACAGATTTGTCTGTCTGCCCAAAATAAGGAATATCACAATCACACAATATTTTATATACACCAGGGTATTTAAGATGATGACGACAAGGTTTTGGGTGGCTTATTAAGAAACTGATTTTTGCAAGTGGAGTGAACAAAGTTCTGATATTGTACTTTCTTAGAACGTTTGCTAATTTATGTGAAACTGTACTTATTGTAAGGAATAGATATATTGCCTTTGAATCTATTTGTTTCTTCTGAGCGGTGTCTAGGACGATTAAGAAGGAATCTTTCAATGATTCTCTTGGAATATCCATTAACTTTGAAAGAAGTTTTGAGATGGTTTATTTTTGTAAGAAGTTCATTTGGGTCATCCAGAAGAGAACGGGCTCTATGTTCCAAGGTAGAAATTATTCCAAGCTTATGAGGAGGGAAGTGATGGGACTGACTATGCAGATATCAGTTGGTATGTGTCGGCTTTCTATATATCGATATTTTGAGTTTACCAGAATAGCGAGTCAGTTTGACATCAAGAAAAGGCAGGGAATTATCCGTTTCAAGCTCGGCAGTAAACTTAATACTTTGATATCGGCTATTCAGATGTTGAAGGAAAACCATAAGGGAATCATGTCCATGGCTCCAAATAATGAAGACATCATCTGCATAGCGTTTCCAAAATTTAGGTGTTAAAATAAAGGAAGAGATATCTTGGTTTCAAAATCCTCTAAGTAAATATTTGCGAGTACAGGGGATAAAGGATTACCCATAGCCAGCCCATGATTTTGTTTGTATATAGTATCATGAAATCTGAAGTAACCGGACTTGATGCAATGTGTAAGCAAGGCTAACATTCGTTTGGATAACTTGTCCTTGAGCAATGTTAGGATTAACATTATTGATAATAAAGATTGATTCAATACTTAGAAGTTTTGAATCTTGTGAAGGGAGAAATGAAGTAATTTTTTCTATTTTAGTAAATAGTTTCTCCTTTGGTATAAATTTTGGCGAAGGAATAAAGTTTAGACCTTTACTAAGGATTTTTCTTAATGTTACCTGATGAAGGCTGTTATAAGCCGAAAGTAGTCGTGTTTTAATATGAAAACCTTTTTAATTAAATCTTGGTTTTAGTCATTCAATTCTTTTTAAAAAAATATGTATGTCAACCGAGTTAATGATCATTCTTCCATCTATAACCTTCATGACGAGACTTCTATTGTTAATAATAAAAGAAACTTCAAAAAAACACTGAAGAGAACTGGACTAAGCATCAGCAGGTTAGTCTTCTTAAAACGTTGCAAGTTTCACGCTGTCTTTCCTAAATTTATATCCTTTAAAGAAAATATAACAACAGAACGTGTGAGGAGAATCTATCATAAAGCTAAATTAGACCTATTGTCTGAAAGAATCTCGGATACTAAACGAACTCTCGCTTTTCTTTTCAATAAAAAAAAAAAAAACGAACTATAGCGGAGAAACTGAAAGAATCTCTAGATAATGAAAGTTGGCATACCTTTAATATAAACTGTGAATCTCAAGCAGCCACAATACAATATAATAACAAAGTTAATCTTATAAGAAAATTTGAAACATTAAAAAGAATACTACAAAATAATAGGAACTTCTCAAAACCACACAATGTTGAAAAAGTCATTATCAAAAAATCTTCTTATATACTTTCAGATGAAGAATTTATTCCGTCCCCAAAATTTATACCAAAGGAGATACTACTTACTAAAATAGAAAAAGCTACTTCTTTTCTCCCTCCACAAGATGCAAAACTTCAAAGTATCGAATCAATCTTTATTATCAATAACGCAAAACAACCTGCAGATAACATTACTTCAACAGAACGCAAAGCTATTAAAAGTTTAAAAAACAACAGAGATATAATTATCCTTCCTGCGGATAAAGGCAATGCAACAGTCATCCTCAACTCTGAAGATTACCAGAATAAAATGCTTGAATTACTACAAAATGATACCTACTCAATACTCCAGAGAGATCCAACTGGTGAATTTCAAAATCGTAAAAACAGCTTATTAAAAACAACCACTGAATTATCCCGAAAGGTTCCCTTATCTCTACGCTCTCTCCATCCGTTAATTCCTCGCATATATATGGTATTCCTAAAATCCATAAAGAGAACGCCCCATTGTAGAAGGTATCAATTCTCCGACGTACAATCTTTCAAAATATCTTGCCAAATACCTCAAACGTTTTTAGGCAAGTCGCCATCCTTTACCAAAAACAGTACAGAATTTGTTACATACGTCAAGGATATTACAGTTAATGAAGATGAAATCATGGCTAGCTTGGACATAACTTTTTTGTTCATTAATGTCCCAACAGATGAAATCCTAACATTGCTTAAGGACAAGTTATCCAAACAAATGTCAGCCTTGCTTGCATATTGCATCACGTCCGGCTACTTCGGATTTCAAGATAATATATATACAAGCAACATCATGCGCTGGCTATGGATAATCCTTTATCCTCTATACTCGCAAATATTTACTTAGAGGATTTTGAAACCAAGATATCTCTTCCTTTATTTTAACACCTAAATTTTGGAAACGCTATGCAGATGATGTCTTCATTATTTGGAGCCATGGACATGATTCCCTTATGGTTTTCCTTCAACATCTGAATTGCCGACATCAAAGTATTAAGTTTACTGCCGAGCTTGAAACGGATAATTCCCTGCCTTTTCTTGATGTCAAACTGACCCGCTCTTCTGGTAAACTCAAAATATCGATATATATAGAAAGCCAACACATACCAACAGATATCTTCATAGTCAGTCCCATCACTTCCCTTCTCATAAGCTTGGAATAATTTCCACCTTGGGACATAGAGCCCGTTCTCTTCTTGATGACCCAAATGAGCTTCTTACAGAAATAAACCATCTCAAAACTTCTTTCGAAGTTAATGGATATTCCAAGAGAATCATTGAAAGATTACTTCTTGATCGTCCTAGACATCGCTCAGAAGAAAGAAATTGATTCAAAGGCAATATATCTATTCCTTACATAAGAACAGTTTCACAGAAATTATCAAAAGTTCTAAGAAAGTATAATATCAGAACTTTGTTCACTCCACTTCCAAAGATCCGTTTCTGAATAAGCCACCCAAAACTTTGTCATCATCAACTCAAATACCCTGGTGTATATAAAATATTGTGTGACTGTGATGTTCCTTATTTTGGGCAGACAGACAAATCTGTCGAATTGCGTATGGAAGAACACATTAGGGACATTACTTACAAGAGACAGCGAGCCAGTGCATTATCAAGTCATATCCTTTTCTCGGCTAATCCTAATGATGAAAACCAAAGTCACAAAGTCTGCTGGGAAAAATCTACTAACATCTTCCGTTGCAATGATGAACTAGACAGAATAATCGTAGAATCTAGGGAAATCATCTTCAATCCTATTCATCTAAATAATAACTTGAGCTACAACCTCCCAGATAGTCAATCAGCTGTAATCATGTACTGGCGTTCACGAGATGCTGCTAGCACGCACTTTCCCAACAATACAACAAACGAAAGAACAGCTTTAAATACAACCACAACGTTTTAATGTCAATTATGTATAGAGACTCTGTATGTTGTTCATAGTTTATTTAAGCTTCAATGTTTTTTCTTTCTTTTATAATGTCACCTGATGAAAGCTGTTACAAGCCGAAACTAGTCGTGTTTTAATATTAAAACCCACGTTTACTTCAATCTCGGTTTTAGTCATTCAATTCTTTAAAAACAAATATATATATTTGTTTTCAATCTGATTGGTTGTTTTTCTCTATTTCACTTTTAAAATTCAAAATATGCTTTTCAATATCTAGTTTTTGTCTCCTTCATTGGAATACAAAAACTGCTTTTGCTTGCAAAACTGTGGGGATGAACTGCTTATCCTTCTCTGGCTATTAATTTTACTTCTGATTCCTTGTGCTTCAAAACTACTTCTGTAAATGAAGTTTTATTTTATTTATTTTTTCATTAACATTAGTCAGTTCAACTAAAGGAAATGAGACAACAGGATCCGTTAGCGATTTCGTAATAGAAGTTTCTTTTGCCAGCACAAATAAATAGTTATTTCTTATTATTTCAAATGAATAGTATACTTTGTTAATTTCCATGTTACAAAAGTTCGAAACATTTAAACTTTAGACTATAGTGATATGTTTAGGTGAGCGTAAAACACACCCAAATTAATTTGAAGTTTTTATTTAGTTGTTATGCCTAAAAAAGAACTATTAGAAATCTCCTTCTTGGTTTCACATATTAGGCAATTGTTTGCCTGCTTGCCTGTAATGTTTTCAAGGGTTTAGAAAATCTTCAGCCCATCTCCTCCTGGGTCTTCCTCTTGATTGGTGGCAGAATTAAAGAAATTCTTTCTTTCTTCTAAGCCAGTGTCCACCTGTTCATTCCCTTTAAATTATTTTTTGAAATGCGATTCCCTATTAAAACACAATAAGTTACATATTATATATATATTTAAAACCTTACTATTACATTTTTTTCTCTGTGTATAATAACACTCTTGTTTGACCAAGATGGAAGTGACTTTCTGCTTTTATATTTCGAGGGCAACAGAACGGTTTGTTTATGGGGAACTTTTTCTAAGCCTTTCTTCGACAGATTCCCGAGTTAGTCGAACTATAGCATGAGCAACCGGGTGTTCCCTCCCAGAAACTCGGGTTTTTCATCCCGTAAACTCAAGAAAATCGACCGTACTACACACATTATTTCAGACAATAACATATCTTGTTAGGGTTAGGTACCGAGAAATGGCAGCACTTGTTTGCTAGCCTCTTTATCGGTGACGTCTATCACTAATGCTATAATTAGTGATAGACATGGGCCAGTTATCTCTGATTGGCTACCGATGGAGATTGAACTGCCCACTCAGTCTCCGAAAGCTAGATAAGGTATAAAGGCCTCGCCTACTCCCTATAAAGTGAATAAAAACCGTTAGCTAATTTATTTTTTCTTTATGTATGCAATAATAAACAACACTACAAATGTGCCCGTTTGAGAGTAAAGAGGGCAAAAATGATAATGTCACGTGGTTTGTTGTCAGAAATTCTTTCACAGATGAAGTATAGTGAGTGAGAGAATCTTCGCATGGTCAGATTTTATATGAAAATGATTAGGCCCGATCTCAGTAAGATTGTGATGCTTGTGTTTTCTTGGACAAGCTCATTGACATTCGGCACATTTTCATCTCTTTTGCGACGGACGTCTCTAGTGTCCAGCATAATTAACCGACTAACTCCAATTTTGGATTTTAAAATTAATCACTTGTGTAACGTTGTTTCCTTTCCGAAATAAACTTTGAGCACCAGGAAGTGTTTGATGAAATCCCAAATTTTGACCCGATAACATATTTACATTTCGTACTGTATCCTCTCCAACAAGTTTTAAAACTCCCAACGTTTCTTTGGAAATTGTCCAGTTTGAAATGGATGTCCGTTGCTCAGTCAGTACCCATGTAGCCCTTTGATTGGAAAGACCTGGATTCGAATCATGTCTAGGACGAAATAGTTTTAGAAGGGAGCTTCATATGAAGGTGATCACTTAGTATGATCACTGTGAGACCAGTGAGTTACCGGTCTTACAGTGATCGGTATTCAATCTAAAACACCACGGAATTAAAACATTACTTATCTGTTGAATAGCGGAGTTCTTTATCGAAGAATCAAATGACGGGGAATAAAAAAAAGCTGCTACTTATCTCAGAAAACACGTGTATACGTTGCCCACAACGTTAAAAGATTTTAAAAAACCAACAATTAAAGATTGCAAGTGGACCCCTCAGTCAGTGTTAAATACTCATATGCAGAAGAAGGTCCCCTAGCGCCCTCTATGAGAAAAAGTTCAATGCGAAAAGAAAAAATACGAACAGTTGTATTTAAATATCTTTCAACGAGGAATGGCAACACATATCTTAAAAGCAATGACTGCCATCAGCATCAGATTACTCCCACTATATATGCTAACTGCATATTGATTTATATAAATCTCATTAGCCACATTTCTTTCTAAAATGAGTTTTAGTTTCGAAGAAGCAAATTTAGCCTTTTGAAACGCCTTTTCTTTATTTAGTTTACAGTCATTCGTTCCTGTTCAAAACGGCTGTGAGGCGGTGGGAATTTTTTTATGATTCAGTGAAACACAAAACTTGGAATCCGAAGTTTCCTTCTCCAACCGATTTGACTTTTTGAAGAAATGTTTGAAATGCGTTACTTCACGGCGGGAGGGGACGAACAAGGAATACTCCCGTTTATGAGCGTGCAGTGCTAAGGAATTGTCCACTTGTCGGAAATACTTGAAACTTGGGCTACTACTCTACCAATCTCGAAGCAGTATTGATTAATGGAGACCGCTAGAGTTATTTTTTGCAAGTGAGGTACATTGCTAGTGCCGCATAGAACCAGACGGTACTTCTCTTGCAACAAATAACCCCCAAAAATTATAACAAACTATTCAAAAATTCAAAACTATCAGAGAGGTTTGAGCCTCTCTTCGTAGTTTATTACTATTAGGACCCATGTGTATCCTTCGAGCGGGTTAGTTTACTTTGCTTGATCGAAAAATCGAACTTTACGAATTAAATATCTAACCCCCCCCCCACCTCATGAGATCGGGTAACTCATCTTCGAATGAAAATCTATATATAATAAAGGTTTCTTTACGTTCTTAATGGCATTCGAATCCAGGCGTGTGGAACAAAAAGGGCATCGTCCATGCCGACTGAACCATTGACAATCTTCAAAAAAAAAAAAAAATTAAAAAAAATTGGAAGACCTAAATATTGCTCTATAACTTTAGGAAATCTGAATTTTAAGACGTGTAGAATTTTTTTTATGTGAATTCTACTCACGAAAGCTGTGTGCTTCTTTTACATTAATGAATTTGTATTAACCGGGCGATTAAATTCATCCGTCTAAACACTTTCACAAACATCCACACCTGCTTTGTGATTCGACTTCACAGTTCTTCGTCGAGGCATGAATAGCAAACCGCTTATCAAACTAGAGCAAATTCAGATTAGTAGTTTTCTGTGTTTTTTCTAACTTCGCGGGATTTAAATGTATTTTTTTAGAGGGAATTTTTTGTGTGAGGAAAATCTCATAAAATAAAAGGCATGCGTGTGTCATGGAAACGAAGTGGAATTAAAAGAAAAATGAATCTGAAGTGTTTATTTAGTTCTTATACCTAAAAAACTATTAGAAATTTCCTTTTTGGTTTCACGTATTAGGCAATTGTTTGCCTGTAATGTTTTCAAGGGTTTAGCAAATCTTCTGACCATGTCCTCCTGGGTCTTCCTCTTGATCGGTGTCCCATTGGTTTATACCATTAGAAATTATTTCTTTGTTCTTTCTTTTAAGCTAGTGTCCGCTTGTTTTTTCCCTTTAAATTATTTTTTGAAATATGATTCCTATTAAAATTAAAAACAATGTTATATATTTTTAAAACCGTAATATTACATTTTTTTTCTTTGTGTATAATAACATGGTTTTGTTTGTTTGACCAAGATGGATGCGACTTTCCGCTTTTAGAATTCCAGGGCAACAAAACTGTTTGTTTATACGATAATGGAGAATACGTGTGCAATTATAAACAGCACTACAAAAAATGGCGGATCGTTCTACGCGGATTGACGTTCTAGCATATATCACTTTGTTAATTAGGAAAACTTTTACAATAATAACAGGACATGAAAAATAAAATTCATTCTGCCAGAAATTTTCATTCAAAGAAAAAAAAAAAAAATTGGATTGGAATACGGTGTTGTACGCGAGGAACTTATCAGGGTTATTTTGAATAGATGGTGACCGGAGCAGTGGCGACCAGTGAAAATTTTAAGTGGGGTTGGTGTATACACAAAACAAAATTCTTAAAAAAATTTTTTTTCCTAATCAGTTACCAATTTATTAATAAATAAATTTACATGTTAAAAATTGCTTTATTAAAAACTATTTCATCCTCACCACGAACAAACACCAATAATAAACGTTTCTTATCTCACAGAAATAACGCGCCAAGCATACGATATGCTGCTCAAACAAGCATTGTCGGAATGACTTGTAACGTGTAATCACAAACGCAAACGAATATCGGCGAGTCTGGCTGCGATTGGTCGGACGTGATAATATCGACACTGCGTTAGATCGCAGTGTATTTGTTTCCGATTCTAAGCGTTAATCAAACAATTCCAATTATTAACTATTCAATTAATGTCGAAACATAAGCTGTAACCTTTAACATGTTGTATTGCATTTATATAATGTTGTAAGTATTGTTATTATTTATAAACACAAATAAAATATAATTTTTTCATTTTTTCCCTTGGGTGCTGCTTGGTTCGTACATAAGCACTGCAGTCTCGCAGTGCTTATGTACGAACCGCCACTTAACCGTTGTCATCTCCATATGTCACATGAAGCAAAATGCAGGAATTTTGCTTCATGAAATTCTAGGTTTTCATCTTGTAAAACACACAAATTAGCAATGGTGCAAGTAGTAGGGTAGACATTAGTGACAAGATCAAGATAAGGGATCGTGAAGTGGGTGTGTGTTGTTATGAGATGTAGATAAGTGGTCATTTGTTAGTTGTCAATAAGTGACGTTATTGTTTTGAATGGAAAAGGGAGATATATTAGTGGATAAGGAATTGTGTCGTGGATATTTGTTATTACAGAGTTTGGAATTTTGCTGGGGACCTCCTCTGTCAGGGACATCCCGTGGTTTGTTTGATTTGTTTATTGCATTGTGGGTGATATTTAGAAATAAGAATCGTGACGTTATGTGTTCGGAAATTTCTGGGGAACATATGTCTCTGTGATATCACATGGTGTTTTGGTTTGGCTATGAAATTGTGGGCGATGGTTTTGAGATATCTTGGAATTTTCCCAGGGTGCACACCTCCGTCATGTTGTCTATTGATGGCTATATTAATTTTCCAATACATTTTGGGGTATTTCTTTCCTGTTAAAGGGTGGGAATTCTTAGAGTAGAGTCTAGTGGCGGCTGTGTTTCGAGCTTTCCTGAATAAGCTAATTATAGTGTCGCTGCAGCATTTAAAAATAAATTAAAATAAACAGACAATTAAATTGATTACAAAATCTTTTGTATGTATTCTAGAAATTCTAATGATAATTTAAAATTACTTACAGCTTTACAGAAGGGCTCTTCTAAATACGAATATTCTAAAAAAAATATTCCAAAATAGTTGAATTTTATATCCACACCACAACACAAAAACCACAAAGAACGAAATTTCTGTAAATACTGTAATGTGAAATAGTTGAGTACTTCTTCCTTTAGATTTCAGGCCGTAGATGCTGTTATCGTCATGAGCAACATTCCCCCAGCGAACAGTTACTACAAATCGCGGTTTTCTTCAAAGGGGGTCTTTCATGAAGATGAAATGAGTCACATCCGTAAATTGTGGCATTGTTCAAAAGGCATCATTTTCCCAAGTTTGGATGTTTCTGAAATACATATGACTAAGTGATGAGCATTCACAAGATTGTGATGACATATCCTAAAATTCATTCTTCGTTCCCATGGGAAATTATTGCTGTAGTAAATTAATTTTTACATTTATTTTTTTTAAACCCATATTGACTTAATTTTACCTGCGATTTATTATGCTCTTAACCTATTTCTGTAACTGAATTTTATTTTTTTTTCTTTAGCATTAGCAATTTTAAGTAACGGATATGCGACAAACGTGGTTCTGAACTCGATATAGTTTTCTTTTAGAAATTTCTTTTGCCAGCACAACAAATAAATAGTTATTTGTTATTTCAAATGAGCATTAGCTCTGTAATATATACTTTGTTAATTTCTATGTTACCTTTTATTTGACTGTAATATTATTAATACATACAGAAATTAAATAAAGTGAAAAAGACAGGTATCTACATATATAATAAATAAAATGTCACTTTTCAGGTGAAATATTCTCCAATAAAATTCTGCCTATTAATTTAATACCCATTTCCTTTTGCTTCCAAGAGTTCAGTTTCATTGAGTGGATTTAAAAAAAAAGTCTGGTTAGTTTGTGGCATGAAAATTTACAAGGAGAAAAAATGTTAGGGTCTTACTTAAATTGTATAACACATCAACGACACCTAATTTGTTCATTTAAATTACACATTTTATTTGAATGAAATATTATTTACAAATTGTATTTACTGAATCTAACATACAGAAATAAATGAAGTGAAAAATACAATCTTTTTTTGTTCCTCAATCTTCTTATTGTTAAATTTGCACCGTTGTTCAAAGCTTCTTCCCATGCTTGTGGACTTGCCATCATGTGGTTTTTGACAATATGACTCAACGTTATTAATTATAATAACGGTTATTACAAACAATTATATGCGGTCCCCTTGAAATTCGTTATAACCGAGTTCTCCTGTATTTCATTTACAATCATTCTTTAAGATCCGTCTTGTGACCTTATATGCTTTCTTAGCTGCGCAGGTTAATATCAGTTAAGTGAATGTTATGTACAGGATCCTGTTTTGATTTGATCTCAATAGCAACTGTATTCGGTTCAGTGGATAATAGGACAAACCGGGTTAGTGAATAAAGTTTCAAAGCCCAATACATCTATGTTTTGTCATTGACACTGAACATAGACAAAAGGTGTCCTGCTGACTGCTTAAATGCTATCAGCTTTAGAGCAGCTGAAAGTAACTGATAACATGAGACAACATATGAGAACGTCATTAATCTAATACGAATTGTGATTACTGAACTTTGGCCTGGGGTATACACTTGAAATTTTGACGCACGCGTCAACTTTGCGAACTGCTGAACAGACAAGTTTAGAAGTAGTGCTCAGAGAGCAAATGACACAGTGCCACCTTTCCGAATGAAGTTTCGTTTATAAATTTCTTTATTATGTACATTATTAGTGGATATTGATGTAAATAACTTCAATAAAAAATTAATTCTGAAATAACTCATCCAATATCCAAATACTTCCAAAACTGTCCAACAAGAAGCCTTTTCCTGGATGACTGCTGGGGTGAGAATTCTCTCCTGTGGATCTCGTTTCAACTATAAAAATCACGAGATAAGATCCCGCTAATTTAACCATTTTGGAATTAAGCATTGAACAGAACAGAGATCGCTTTAGATGTGCTATAGACGTGGGAAATGTAGATTGTCCACAAAGCAAGCACTTAGAAACCAGATTCATAAGTGTTGGTTGTATGAGAATGGTGCTCTATGATACCATTAAATATCCAGGACACGTCTTTATTGCGTATATGCGAATCGTTATTTCAGTAATCATCCTTATGATTCTCTCGCTATTAAAACGAAAAAGTAATCCTCGCCTATTTGTAAATGATTATCATATACCACGGACGTTGCATTTAATAACCTAATGGATGATATTTGTTCCGATCAGCGTTCTTCGCTATAATTAACTGTCTTTAGGGTCTCCAATTAAAGGCATTTTTATTATCGGCATATTACTGCTAAATAATTCAATATACAAATATCCAGTTCTTCAGCGAAAGGAATGGGGATCCAACATTAAATGCAAAATCAGTGGGCAGATAAGCGAAAGATGCGAAGTCATTTATTAAGCCTTAATCCCAGTACTCACATAAAAGAACTTTGATAGTTATTATAGCAGCTACGAGGGGCGGCTCGTGCATAGTCACTACGGCACTGTAGCACCCACAATTTTTCTCGATATAAAAATATATTTATTAATTTATATTGGCTTGTAATATTTAATTTTATCATCAACAATTCTATACAAATTCTCTTATTTTGTATAAAAAATAATTAAAATCCATCTTGTAGCACTTAGGAGGGCGAAGGACGCTAGTAGCACTGTGTTTACTACAGTGCCATATTGCTACGCACTTCATAGTGAGATGCGAGCTATTAGCGTAAAGCGGCACTGTCCTTCGCGCAGTTCCACTGTTGTTTATATGCAGTTTGCGCCAGTTGCAGAGTGCTTATCGTATTTACTCCGTCTCTCAATACTTCGACATCATAATTAAAGGATTTAATTGTAATATCCAAAAATTGTAAATCTATTTCTTTAATTACAATTAAAGGAATGGATTTGTTTTTAAGTAATTTTGAATTATACTAAATTGTATAATTTTATCGATTATAAACTATTGTTTCATGTTTTTACCATAAATTTGATATTTTATCCAAACGTATACACTGTACTTAGAGTGCGTATGTTTATTTCGAAAGTTGCAGCACTCCCACGATTTCAAGCCACGGGCTGCTCACTGTAGAAATGTAGGGAGTGAAATTACGGAATTTCAGCATTCACGTCATTGTCTCGGTAAACAGTTTTTGTTAATCGTAGTGATATCAGAATACTTTCAAATTCAACTTGAGTTTAAAAATGTGCCCAACTGAGAATAATGTCGTGTGGTTTGTGGTAAAATTCATTCACAGACGAAGTCGGGTGAGTGAGAGTATCTTCGCATGTTCAGATCTTATATGAAAATGATTAGGCAACATCTCAGGAAGATTATTCCTAGCTCTGATCGTGATGCGTGTTTTCCTGCACAAGCTCATTGATATTCGACACATTTTCATCTCTTTTCCGATGGATGTCTCTAGTGTTCAACATAATTAACCGACGTAACTCCAATTTTGGATTTTTAAATTAATCACGTGTGTAACATTGTTTCCTTTCCGAAATCAACTTTGAGCACCAGGAAGTGTCTGATGAAATCCCAATTTTGGATGCGATAACATATTTGCATTTTTTACTGTATCCTCTCCGACAACAAGTTTTAAAACTCCAAATGTTTCTCTGGAAATTGCCCAGTTTTAATTGGATGCCGTTGCTCAGTCCGTACAGATGAAGCCCTTTGATTGGAAAGACCTGGGTTCGAATCCCCCTCTAGGACAAAAGAGTTGCGTAAGGGAGCTTCATATGAAGCTAATCACGTCATACGATCATTGTGAGACCAGTGAATTAGCGGTCTTACAGTGATCGGTGTTCTTCCCCTTCATTTGAAGGGTCCTTAGAGAGATTCTTCGCACCCTAGAAGAAATTCTATCCCACGTTCTTATGACTGTAAAGTTATTTATCCATGTTTCATTACTAGAGCAGAATTTCTGTAATGAATAAATAAAAATAATGAATTAATAAGAATAGAAAAAATCTTATTACATCCCATTAAGAATGCACTATATAGGTTGCAAACATACCTTTCTTCTCTTGTCAAAAAATACACACTAAGTCTTCCTTTTTTTTAATGGAGCGGAACTTCGGCAGAGTACTTAAATCATACTATGGGATAAACAGCGAATGATTCAAATTCAATCCTACATAAACCTATCGAAACGGGCTTTGTACCTCACGAACTGCCGTCTTCCGGTCAATGTGGAAATATTTTAATCATTATTGAAATGAAGGGGATATTAAATTCCACATTGTTTTAAAACCGAATAAGAAACTCAAAAGATTGGAATCAGAGAGTTTCATTCCGAATATAGTAAACTATAAAAGTATTGGCAATTACTAGCATAAGCTAATGCAAGTAGTCCTAGTACGTAGTACAATCCCGGGCAACTCGTTGCAAAAGGAGGAGAAGTTCTGATCGCTATTCTCGGTATTTTCCATAATGCAAAATACACATTTCATAGGAAATGTATGCTGTTATTACATTATGGAGGGAGGTCACTACCCAGACCGGTTTCAGCCTTTGAGGCTTCAGTGAGTAGCCAGACCAAATGGATACCAAAGGGTATAGCGAAAAGAACTTATATACTTTGCTATACGAGTTGTCAAACAGGTGCAACCATTAAGTTACTTAAATATAGTCAATAGGCTCCTTTGTAACGAGTTGCCCGAGATTGTACTACGTACTAGGACTACTTGCATTAGCTCACGCTAGTAATAGCCGATACTTTTATAGTTTACTATATTCGGCATGAAACTGATTCCAATCTTTGAGTTTCTTATTCGGTTTGAAAGCAATGTGGGATTTAATATCCCTTAATTTGAATAATGTTTATATCGCCGAAATGAAGCCTATTGGCTCTTTATATTTAAGTAAATTAATGGTTGCACCTGTTTGGCAACTCGTATAGCAGAGTATATAAGTTCTTTTCGCTATACCCTTTGTTATCTATTTGGTCCAGCTACGCAAAGGCCTCTACCCAAATTGCCATCAACGGGTTCCTCTCGGTACCCGTTCTTAAAAAGGAGGTAATACAGGGATGCCCACTAAGCCCTCTTCTCTTCTCACTCGCGTTAGAACCCCTCATAGGAAGAGTAGATAACTCCCCTGCATTTACAGGAATACAGTTACCCCTAGTCTCCAGACAGAGAAATTGTAGCATTTGCCGATGATGTAGTGGCGACGCTCAGAGATCCTGAGTCCATCTACATTTCGGCATTTTGCAAAAATTCAGCATGGCCAGTGGTCTTCGCGTTAATACTTCAAAGACCAAAATTAAAATTTTTGGAAATTTCCATAGAAATAACCTTCCTTGTGGTTTAGTCCCGCAAACACAACCCCTAACAGTACTAGGCGTCCCATTCACGGCGAGCCCGGTACTGCCTGTTAAGAAATTGGGGGAAGAGTGCGAAAAGAAACAAACCATTTTTAAACCCAATTATTTCTCCTTCTACGGAAGAACAGTAATAATCCCCATTCTAATGCATACAATAAATATAACTAATATAAAAAAAAACCAAGAGAATCTACTTTACAAAATACTAATAGATTTTTAGAACGAAGAAAGCATGAGGTTAAAAAAGAATATCTAAAACTCAAAACCAATCAAGGGGTTTCTCACTTCCGAAATTAAACTGGCTATTCTATGCAAAACACTCCCAAAACCATAGGGAAGGCCTTAAAATCTAACCATATTTCAGGAGCCCTAATTAAATACTTTCTAGGGCATTTTCTTCCCTACTTCGAGACCACGGGACATGCTGATCCCAGCGCAGAGGTTGTGCCAGAATGGTATTACCCACTATTGCATAGCTTAAAAAATTTAAAGCCAAAAGGGATGGAAATCCTGAAATTAAAGCCACAAGCAAGATATTGGGAGTTCTTTCAACTTTCCGGATGTGATACGCCAAATATAGAAACAAACATGGAAACGCTATTTCAAAATATCAGAAATAGCTGGGGACAGCCATTTCACCGGGATCTGGCATGGCGAATAGCCTATGGTCGGCTACCGGTGAAACTGGTTATGTCCCGATACACTTCAAGACCGTGCTACCCCTTCTGCGACGTCTGCCAAAGCATTGAAACGGCGGGACATTTCTTTTACTTGTGCCCCCCCCACCAGCCCGACATGTCTGGCAGAGATTAAGCGCAGTACTGGGAATCCAGCCGCTTACACTAGAGGAGGTCTTGTACCTGCAATTTCCCCCACCAGTCAAGAAAATTCAAAAATTTACAATTTTTCTCATTAATGTAATCAAGTATCATATCTGGAAAGTGCAGAAAAGTCCCAAATCAGCGATGAAAACACTATACAAGCCAGAATAATCAGCGGGATCTAGTTCTACCTACCTAGGTTCGCACAAGAAAGGCATATACTAGAGGATGGGAGGTTTGTAAATAAATGGTGCAAACCTCCTATCCTGTGTCCTGAGACAGGGGTTAATCATACCGTGTCTCTTCCTTTAAAAAGATCTGTTTTTTTTCTTTTTCTCTCTTCACGAGTTCTTACAGTTCATATAGGAGGGGGAAGATCTGAGAACCCAGGCTGCGAAGGCTTACAGCGAGGCGGTGCTGCTCCTTGGGAGCGGCATCTCTCGGACCAGATTCTTCCATCTTGCTTTTCCTGTGGTGTAAGGTTGGCCAGTTCTTTACTGCTTAAAAAAAAAAAAACGCTCATAACTTTCAGGCTTTAATTCACGCAGAAATGCTTCCATTACCACAGTAATTTTACTTTGACTCCCATAGTTGTGTTACTTTTTTGTCGGGAAAAAAAAAATAAAAAATCTGGCTTAAGTTTTATACTAAAACAGGTGTTAGGAGATGACCTCCATAGACACCTGGTTAGTTAAATTGTTAATTTAAAAGTATTCACGAGCGCATATAAGAAAGTTTAAGTTTTTTTAAGAACAGGTGTAAGGAAATGTTTTACAGACCTTTTAGCCACAACCTCTGGGTTATACAGCTAAACAGATTGACTGAGGCCTCTTTTTTACCTACTACTATCCTACTCTACCTTTCTTTAACTTCCCCTATTACTACCTGCTGACCTTCAGCAATCTTTATACTCCAAAGGCCGATGATGAAAGACATCGACTCCCATTCTAGCTACTCACTGATGAAGCCTCAAAAAAGGCTCAAACCGGTCTGGGTGGTGACCTCCCACCATAATGTAATAACAGCATACATTTCCTAGTAAATGTTTTTACATTATGGAAAATACCAAGAGTAGCGATCAGAACTTTCCCCACCTTTGCAACGAGTTGTCCGAGATTGTACTACGTACCAGGACTACTTGCATTAGCTCACGCTAGTAATCGCCGATACTTTTATAGTTTACTATATTCGGCATGAAACTGATTCCAATCTTTGAGTTTCATATACGGTTTTAAAACAATGTGGGATTTAATATCCCCTTAATTTGAATAATGTTTATATCGCCGAAATGAAGCCTATTAGCTCTTTATATTTAAGTATTTTAATCATGTTTATTACATCGATCGCTGCTGTAAAGAATCTTTCCCAAAGAGATTCGCTTCTACTATCTTGTCTGTCGTCACTATTTTAACTTTTTTATTGGCTAAAAACAAAAGAGAACATTTTAAAAGAAAAAGGCATTCGTGGAAGTTGAGCAGTGGCGAATATTTGTCTCATAGCAAGTAACAGATTACCAAGTAAGAATTATCAATGCATCCTCAGTGAATGAGTTTTGGGTTACAACGAGCCTTCAGCAAAGTAGTGAAATCTTTAGAAGCACTCAAGGAAGTCATTTCCTATATGAACATTATATCCACAACGAATCTTATCAAAATGCGTAACTTTACATTTATAAACCCACCTAATTTAGGGGATTTTAAAACTTGGACTGTGAATATGGTGTGGCACTGACTGTCGGAATTTTCGTGTAACTAGCGAACTTAATGGCGAAAATTAATATTGTATTTGATTTTATTTACGTAATGTCGTTAGTTTATTGGAGGACCATCTCTTGGAAAGGTAAGTGGAGAACGAATTGGGCTGTTTTAATACGACAAAGCAACTAAGGTGGTGAGAAATGTCAATTATCTATTAATTGTACGTATTCGGTGACCAGCTTGTGTTTTGAGGAGGGGAGATTCTCAAGTTCGCCAGTTTGCAACTGGCGAACTAGAGAATCTCCTTCAGCAGAAAGACCTTTTGGAAATAAATGTTTCTCGCCTTCTGGATGGAATTTCAACCCTGGTCTTGACGATAAAAGAGAATGATTCTTACTGCACTATTTAGCGCTATTCGCTAGGATGCGCAGAATAGCGAGCACTGTCGCTGAAGCCATGCATATTGGAAATTCGTTGGTGTAAGCGTCTGAAAATTGTCGCAGATTATTTTCTCCCCTCGGCAAGGTTATTATTTCTGATACCTCCAAGAAGTCCGAAGACTCATCGCGGAGGACACCTACAACTGTCTCAACCACTACACCAAACCTCTACGAATCATCTCCAACGCCATCTACCGCCCCACCTCATAGTATTTTTTGTCTGTAAATTGCGTGTGTTCTGAAGGGCCGATTTGTCTGTATGCGGGATGAAAAACCCGAGTTTCCTGCAGTAAAAACCCTGCTATCTCCGTATGAGATCGGCTAACTCGCCTTCGACTGAAATCGTGCAGATAAAGATTCCTCCCGTCGCGACGAGAATCGGATTTAGGCCTATTCCAACCGAAGGGCGTAATGTACCGTCGTTCTTCCAATTGCGCTCAATACAAAGGCGCTTGGTTATGTTCGTCAAGTTGAAGGAAAAGACGAGCTGAAATATTATAAACACAGCAGCTTGGATCTCGCATTAGCAGATCCTCTTCCCTTCCAAGAGGAAAAAAAAATATTGAATTTTCAGCCGTTTCATTAAGTGATTTTTTTTTCACTTATGATACGAATTAAAATTCTGGAGGAAAATCAGTAAAGTTTAATGAAACAATGGATATTAACTCGAGAGATTCAGCTCATCTACGACAGGCCATTGAAGCCAAAGACGTAGTGGAAAATATTCAACTCAAAGTAAGAAGCCTGGATTTCATCGAAACTTGACTAAAGCGAATTTTATACCTTGCTTCTCATTTCTCAGTTTTATATTTTAATCACTAAAACGTTGACGGTTGCTGCTATAAGGGAGTATCATTTCATCATACGGGCGTTACTAATTTTTGAATTAGACAAAGGGATTAATTTGGAGTTTGGTAAGATCTTATCCCATTGAGTAGAAAACCTAACAAGAGTTACTTATTAACATTTAAGTAGCTTGTTTGGATTCGTATATTTGCTGACCGTATACAGCATTTTATCGCCCAGAAATGTTACCTTCCATGCAAAATAACGACTAGAAATTAATAGCTTTCACGCATGGGATATTTCTTCATGTACGAAGTAGTAAAATTGCTATTTCCTCTCCAAAAGGATGTTAATATTTGATAGAAACTCCGAACTAGATTTTTAAAATATAGTAATATTTATGTCGTAGTTAACTTGTAAGGTATACAAAAAAGTCAACTTCTGTCACCTAACCCCCCCCCCCCCACAACTTTCAAATAAAAAACCAATTGACATTTGAGTTACTTTGAAAATGTCGATTCAATTTTCTGTTAAAAAGCAAAAGTTGTAGAATAAAATGAGATTAGGCTTTAGCTAGTTGATTGTTATGATGTTTTTGGTTTTGAAGTGCATGACATTTCACCCGAAATATTAGGGAGGGGGGGAGATGATTTTTGGCAAACCCTATTTTAGGACAAAGAAATATCCTGCAGCTTAGTACTTTAAAGACCAAGGCGTCAAAAAGTGAGCATAGAAAAAAAAGTTATAATTATCAGTGTTTCCAATTAAAGTTTTCCTTATCTGATTGAGTTGTACAAAATAAACAAATAATCTTAAACAAGCTTTTATTCAAGCTTAAATAGTAAAAAGGGAGACAAACATTAAATCTTTAAAATTTCATTAAAAACATTCATGCTCAACAATATTAAAAAGGTATAGCAAAGTTCGCTATGTTAGAGGACACCATACAGAGTTCTGTAGCATGGCACTTACGCATGTTATAGCATGCGTTACCGTGAGGATTAAAAAAAGGTTCTTTAAAAACATCCACATAAATTTTCTCATTTGGTTGCTTGCTTTCATTAAAAGCTGCTAATCTATCTAGAAATGATCTCTGATGACAGTCAGGGATTCTAAGATGAAGGACTCTTAAACTTCTCATCAAGGCAATTTTAGAAACAATTAAATCAACATTCAACAAGGCAATCTCTTTACGTGCATGCGTTCTTCCGGTCATTGGTATTAAACATAACTGGTATAAGTTGGGAAGATCACACACAGCATTCCATAACTGTGGTGAATTAAGATCTAGCAGTTCATGTTTTAATGCTAAACGCGACAGACATTTCATGTTCTTTATTGCTTGCATTGCATACGACATGAGAGTAACTTCACTATAAAATAAATTACTTCCAACTGCAGTCATACGCAAGCATTCCAAACGACTGCAGCTATTGGACAGTGAAATCAAAAATGAACCGGAATTAATACGTGGCAGGTGAACAAGTGTTAATGATTTTAAGAATGGAAATCTCGAAAGATCTTCCAGACCCACATCTCTGCTTACAGCAGTTCTAAAGGATTCATGGATGCATCCCCGAATGTCCCATTCTTCGATGAGACAACACTGATCAGCAATGGCAAATAAGGTTGACTGACGGTAATAACCATCTAATCTCAGTCCTATCCGAAAAGTTCCCGATGTTGTGGGATTGGTATTCATTTCAGTGATTGCGCATGAAGGAAGTCCAAGTTTTTTCAACTGCTTTAAGTGGCTAATTGCAAGACAAATGGAAAATCCATCACAAAAATGAGAAGTGAGCAGATTTAATTCAGTGATGTTATTGCATGCCTGAAAAAAGTCGGACAGTGATGTTCCAACAGTCAAATTTAAAATCCATACACAGTGGCTCACCCGAAGACTAAGCAGTCGTCTCCCTCCAAATCTTGCAATATTATTTACTCTCTCTAAATCAAAAGGGAACCCAATCAGTTCAAGATGTTCCACAGTAGATGGAGGAAGATCTCTGAATACAAATTCTTTTCCATTTCCGATATCTCTATGAAGAGATAGATGAGTGATATTTTTAAAGCTTTCTATAACTACATGTTCAGCATTTGGCTGGAGCGCTAAGTTATATGCAAACCAGCAAAATCTCTGAAATTGAATGTTTTCATTTTCTCTTGTTAATATACCAGATATCAGATGGCGAAAAAACTCTTTGATAATTGCCCTAGATTTCAGAGATATAACAATCTCCGACGTTAACACGAAGCCATCATTAAAGGACAAATAGAATTCTTCCTCAGTATAAGGCACAAGAGTTTCCTCATCAAGAACATTAGTAAAATTTTCTGCCATGATATGAACATGTAAACTTCGCAATCTCTTACATTTTGCGAGAATGATACGAATAATGGTTAAATGCAGTGAATCAATATTAAATTCTAAATACAAATTATGAATAGTTCTAAAACAATCCCTTGGTAAATTCTTCAAGGTATCCAGCCTTTCCAGATGATTTATAAGAGAGCATTGAACAGTCCATGAAAGATTTACAAGCGAGGTCAGTGTACTTATAATGTTAGGCAGAGCCGATACGTCCACGTCACAATTTAAGAGATGCAAAGTTTGTACATTTTTGCATTTAATGATGCATTGCGTCAACACTTCGGGATCTACCCACTCACAGTTCCTTAAATCAAGAAAAGTGATAGCCATTGCTCGCTGTTCAAGAGAGAAATATAATTGAAATTCTGGCAGCGACAGTCTTTCTGTTTTAGAAAATTCTGTTTTATCCACAAATTGTTTCTCACATGCTAAGGATTGAAATCTTGAATTTATTTCTGCAACATTTAAAAGATCTCTTAATTTCAAGTACTTAAATATCTTCAGGAGTATTTCATTTGAGAAATCCAATATTGTGAATTGTTTATTCTCTATTCCTGCCATTTTTTCTTTTGAAATAGCACTACAGAATTAAAACATTACTTATCTGCTGAATATCGGAGTTCTTTGACGAGCAATAAAAAAAGTGACTACTTATCTCACAAATCACGTGTAGGCTTCGCTCAAACTTTAAAAGATTTTAAAATTAACAATAAAAGATTGCATGTGGACCTCTCAATGAGTGTTGAAATACTCATATGCAGAGGAAGTTCCCCTAGCGCCCTCTACGAGAAAACGTTCAATGCGATCTGCATATGTCACAACAGAGTACGTATTACTATTTGGATGGGGGTAGAGGAAGTGTGTGTACATTTTGGGAAGTATGGTAGATAATCTCATCTAACGTAACAAGTTGAAATAGTTCACAATCTCAGAGAAAAAAAAAAGTCGAACAATTGTATTTAAATATCTTTCAACGAGGAATGGCAGCATATATCTTAAAAGCAATGACTGGTATCAGCATCTCAGTTTCAGATTCTCACTATATGCTAATTCCATTGTTTTCTTTATTTTATTTGCAGTCATAAGCTCCTGCACAAAACGCTCGTGGAGCGGGGGAAATCATGTTTATGATTCATCGAAACTCAAATTTGGAATCCGAATTCTCCTTCTCCAACCGATTTGACTTTTCAAGAAATGCTTGAAATGAGGGAGGGCAGAGAAAACAGGGAATACTTCGTTTATGATTGCAGTGCTAAGGAATTTTTCAATATCGGAAATACTTGAGACTTTGGCTACTACTCTACCGATCTCGAGCAGTATTGATTAATGGAGGCCGCTTGAGGTATTTGCAAGTGAGGTACATTGCTAGTGCCGCATAGAACCAGACGGTACTTCTTCACTCTTGAAACAAAAACCAAAAAAAAAAAAAAAAACGAAAAAAAATATAACAAACTATTCAAACATTCAAAACTATTAGCGATAAATACGTTATTTTTCTCCCTTGGCATAAAATCTCATTCTTTTCCTTACTAGTAAGGCTCAGCGACCTCTCACGACCAAATAACTTAGCTTCCTAAAAACCTGAATAATACACTGAGAGAGCGGTTAAGCGTATCTTCGTAGAGTATTATGTATGAGGAACTATGTACACCCTTCGAACGGGTTTGTTTACTTTGCTTGATGGAAAAATCGAACTTTACGAAGGAAATATCTAACCCCCTCCTCATGAGACCGGCTAACTCATCTTCACATGAAAAACTCCGTAAAGGTTTCTTTGCATTCTTAATGGGATTCGAATCCGGGTTTCTGAACGAAAAGGGCATTATCAATGCCGACGGAACCATGGACAATCTTCAAAAAAAAAGTGTTAAAGAAAAAATTTGAAAGACCTAAATATTACTCTATAACTTTAGGAAATCTGAATTTTGAGATGTGTAGAATTTTTTATGTGAATTCTACTCACGAAAGCTGTTTTCTTATTTTACATTAATACTTAATGCATTAATGTCAACTTGTTCAACAAACGAAGTTGATTGACCGTAAATCTACTGATTTTAACACATTAAGGCAAAACTGAGTTTTTACACACATGTATAGTCTGAGCGTACTTTCTGCAATCAACAAGTTGTGGATTCGAATCCCACCATGGTAACAGCACTCCAAAAACTAAAACCACTACGGACAGAGAACAACCTTACAATGACAAACAGATGACGCCTTATTGACTACTTAATTAAGTCCTTCTATACCGAAGTGAAACTTGGATCCTTCTAAAAGAAGATGAAAAGAGGTTGTTGGCATTTGCAACGAAACGCTATAGAGCACTCCTGAAGGTAACATAGACTGATCACATCACAAATTTTGAAGTAAGATAAATAATCAATTCTTTTGACGCTCGAAGGGATAACCTCATTGCTAAGATTCGATCTGTGAAAATCAAAAAAGACTCAGACCTAAAATAAATTGGATAGACAATATCAAACCTTGGACAGGTGCTTCACTTACAGAGCTGAAAGCAAAATGTCAATCAACGACTTACTGGAAGACTTCTGCAAATAACATTTCCGAAGATCTACTCTACGGTCTTTTGTGGACTACGGGATGAAGATGAAGTAACTACATCGGTATCAACAATCAAAGGGCTTTATTTGATAGTTCAGTTTGAGTAAGTTTACCATTGTTACCTGAAATTACTTTGCTTCCATGCCAGTACACACGTGTACGATGTCCGATAGTAGAATAATAAGATTAATCTTAAGTAGCATGGCAACAGTGAATGTGTTGGAATATATCAACGCCATTTTTTTTCGAACTGTTCTTATTGGATAGGGGTATAATTGAGGATGTACTGAGACATATCAGAAACACTGGATATAAGATTCATAATGAAACTTTTTATTGGAATTGTAGAAATGCTAAACTGTACAAATGCTTAATCAATTTATGAAGATGACGAATACACCACAGCTCTTGTTTTTAGAATGGACGAAGCGGTTTCTCAAGACAAAGATGGCAACGTTAACAAGCAATCTGGTGGGTCAATAATGGTGATAAAAATATGAACTCTTGAAATAATATCAGAGGAACTCGAAAACAAAGAGGGTAGTGCAATTAGAAGTGAAATATTTCATTTACAATCATTCATTAGGACCGTCCTGTGACTTCATATATGCTTTCTTAGCTGTGCAGGTTAAAACCAGGTAAGTGAATGTGATGTACAGGATCCTGTTTTGATTTGATCTCAATAGCGACTGTATTCGGTTCAGTGGATACTGGATAATAGGATAAACCGGGTTAGTGAATAAAGTTAAAGTCCAATGCATCTACGCCATGTCATTAACACTGAAGCAGTCAGCAGGACACCTTTGTATAAGTGCTATCAGCAGTTGAGCAGCTGATAGTAATTGATAATATCAAAAATCGATAGAGGGCGCAGAGTGAACACCTGTTGCCGAATGTGCTCCTGTCCCATACTTAAATGTAAGTAGTTGTCTTAATATAAGCACCTTCAAAATGTGCTCGAATGAATCGTCTCAGTAATCTGAAAAAGTAGACGCATTAAGGATCGAAATCGATCCAGTGGTTCCTGTAAAACTCGTTCGTCAAAAATTCAAGCTACGAGCTTCAAGCTGCAGTAGAAGAACAAAGACTATAGTGACTGACGCCATGTTATCCCTCGACCCACGTGTTGAGTCGACCGCTATTTTCACCTAGAGGATACCTATTAATCCTCCTTCAGGGTCAACAGCCGAGTGATGTCTGTCGCCAACCGCAAAGGTAAGATAGACAAAAACGAAGCACTTCAATGTTCTTTAGTATGCCGCGAATATTATCATCCTGCGTGCATAGGTGTAACAGAATCTAACTTTCGAAAAATGTCGAAGGACAAGAAATTAAAATGAAAATGTCAGGGTTGTATTCATACTTGTCCCCAAAACAACCTTAATAGTAAAACTAAATAGAAGCAGCGACGGTTTAGATATAACTAAGGTAGTAAACAAAGACAACGGAGAAGCTGATGTGAGAGTTTTCCTAAGAAACTTCAAGGTACAGATCTTAGAAGATCTAAGTAGAAATGCCATCAGAGTAGAAATTAAAGACGATAACTCCGCGATAAGAAGGGAATTAGAAGTATTATTTAAAGCCGAAATAAATAAACGAATTGAAGGCATCGCTGGAGTACAGTTTTGCATGCATTCAAGATCTAAAGAACAAAGTCGAATGCAGTCAAAAACTAATCAAGGATCTGAGCACTAAAAACACAGAACTAACAAACGAAAATAAAATACTGAAAGCTCAAATGAACGAACTGAAATGGGAAGTCAATGAAATTCAGCAGCGGTCTAGGTTAAATAAATATCGAATTGAACGGTCTACCAGAAGCTCGGAATGAAAACTTGCATGCTATAACCGAAAAACTGGTGAATCTACTTGGAGTAAAAAGAGAAGACATCTTGCACGCCCACAAGTACCCACCAGCAGAAAAATAAACATCAAGCCAGTTGTTATCGAACTAGAAAGCAAGAATATTAAAACTAAATGGATGACGGAGGCAAGAAACTCAAGATTACAGCTCAACAATTTGATGAACAGTTAAAACTGGTGCCCGTCTATATAAACGCACACTTGACCAAACTCGATAAGCAACTCCTTTATGAAGCAAAACAAAAGAGAGCAAGTGGTGCAGTCAAGTATGTATGGGTAAGAGATGGTAAACTATTCATGAGAAGGAACGACAACACAAAAGTGATACGGATAAAAGACCGGACGACCTCAACGAACATAGTCAAAGAAGGGAGTAAATATTAATGTAAATATTAACTATGAATAACAGGAAAAATGAAAACCTAAATGAATTTAAGATTTCACACGAATAGCTTAGATTCTGATGCAACTGTAAACTGTAAAAAAATGTATAATCTAACCTCTGTAATTTTTTTTCCGCACTACTACAAACTCATCCAAAAATTTCAACATATATCATGTCAATATGAGATCGATATTTTGATAATTTAATGTTACTGTTCACAGAGATTGAATCATATATAGATGTACTAGTCCTAAGTGAAATATAGATCAAACAACTTGAGCTTGATCGTTATTCTCTCGCAAATTACGACACGTATTATGATTGTCGCGACAATAATCGTTCAGGTGGATTAATTCTCTACGCTAGGAAAAATATTTATAAATTTCATAGACTGGAATCAAAAATGCAAAGCGCTGAAACTGTAATGATTAATGACACGACAATGAATATACTTATATTTGCTATATACAGTGGCGTATTTAGGTATAGGCCATATAAGCCTATACCTAAAGAGTAGAGCGGCAAATTTTGAGGGACGGCTGCGGAAATTTCCAGCCTCTCATTTTTGTCATTATAACGCATTCCTTATATGCCGCATCTATTCACAAGTACAGAAATATTTTTCTTCTCCTAATTGTAAGTTTAATCTGCAAGCGTATTGGCATGTAATCAGATTCTGCATAACTCTACAGACTGAGACACGTGCACGTAAAGCTACTGTAGTGTTGTCGGTATATTAATTCTAATTAATTTTGTTTCGGTATTATTCTTACTAACTATAACAACTTTTCCTTCTTTATTATTTCGAATTCAAATTAAGATTGTTAATTGTTGCCTTTCTTTCAACTCTTTAGTTCAGTATCCTGACATCTTTGTGGCAGTTAAGACGTGCTAAATCTGAAATTATTTTTTAGAGTTTTCATTGCCCTTGTCATATGTTGTCATCAGAGTGGAGGTAATACTGTTTTCTTTTAGAAAGTTATGAATTGTGTAAATCATTCCGATACTTCCTGCGTGTTTTAAATTGCTATTTAATTTTAAGACACGAGTGACGGTAGAAAGCGACTTAGTGGTTGTGAATATAAGAAGAGGAGAAAAGCAAAGGAAGCGAAAATTAACGAAGTACTTTCAAAGCCAAGTAAACTGGACAATTTGTTTTGCGTCGGTATCTGCTAATAGTAATTGTGATCTGGAAATTCATCAAAAGATGGCAATTCAATTTCCGTCTTCTCAACCACAAGAAGTGGTTGAGAAGACGGAAATTGAATCTGTTTCAAATGAAGTTCCTACAACAAATCGCAACAATTTGGCAGCACAGGTGATAGTGAGTTACAACCCAGCTGAGTGGATTCTAAATGACGTAACACGCGAGTATACCGCAGTGATGATCTTTCATTGAAAGATCATCACTGATCTTTCAATGAAAGATCATTGAAAGATCAGTGATATTTCAAAATGATCTTTCAAAATCACAAAGAGCGTATCCTGACAAAGTAAGACATGTTTCTAAGAAACTCATTGAGAGGAATCTGATTAATGGCAAAAAAATAATAAGAGATTTTCTTGTTTACTCTCCTAGTACCGGAAAGTTCTTCTGCCCGCCTTGTCGTCTTTTTGGTGGAGGGGGAGCTGACAATAGTCACTTTGTCAATGGATTTAATGACTGGAAAAATGCAGAAGCACCAGTGAGTCATCACGAGAAAGCAACTTGTCATATGAACTGTCTGATAGCTCTGAAACGAAGAGCAAATCTTGCAGGGAGAATTGACTTACAAATAACTCAGCAACTGGAAGAAGAAATTAAGTACTGGATGGCGGTGGTAAAACGAGTAGTTGCAGTTGTAAAAACATTGGCCAGTAGGGGACTTGATTTGAGGGGAAAGGATGACATTTTCGGTTCTGTGCATAATGGAAATGTAATGATGTGTCTACAGTTATTATTAATTAGTGAATTTGATCCCTTTCTTGCTGAGCACATTGCCAAAAGGGGAGAAAAAAAGAAAAGGGTTCGTTTCCTATCTTTCCTTTGCCACGTATGAGGCATTTGTTAAAATAATGGGCGAGAAAGTAATCAAGTTTATTGTGGAAGAACTTAAAATAGCTAAGTACTATTCCTTAAGTATTGACTTAACACCAGAATTGCCTCATGTTGATCAACTCTCCATAGAACTCTGTGGAGCGTATCTTGCGTTTTCATTCCTAATGTAAGTCACAAATTTGAAGAGTTACAAGAGGCGGTTTTGACTTCACTAAACGAGCTTGGAATTGATGTAGCAAATTGCAGAGGACAGGCTATGATAATGCTAGTAACATGTCAGGCAGGTACACAGGACTGCGAGCAAGAATTCTTGAAATAAATCCATTGGCAGAATTCACACCATGCACTGGACATTCTCTGTCTCTAATTGGTACTTGCGCTGCCGAATCCTGCCGGCTGTTCCGCATTTTTTGTCCTTCAGAAACTGTACGTATTTTTCACATCTTCAACACATCGGTGGAGTGTTCTATGATGCTTGTTGGAGTCTTCGTGAGGGATGGAAGGAAATAATTTCCGCTTTGTCCGAAACTGAAAATGACACCACCCAGAAGAAAGTTACGCGATGTGAAGCAAGTTTGATTCTACGGCAACTTCAGTCACTAGCGATTGGGATCATGACCTGCCAATGGAGTGATATTCTCGCAAGAATGAATGTCACAAGCAAGAAATTACAAAGTGTAAACATTGATATAAGAACTGTGTGTGGACTGTACTGGTCCCTCGAAGAATATTTCAAACTAGAGTTATTCTATGAATCCTATGAAGAACAGGGCAAGAAACTTAGTGGAGTTGACTTGTATGAGAAAGAGAAAAAGAGGAAGAAAAAGTCAATCAGCTTTTTTGACGACAGCGCAGATGAAAGTAACGAAAATGAAGACGAGTACAATCCATCATTCAGTTTCAAAACTGATACTTATGACACAATTTTGCACAGTCTCTCATTCGAAATGAATCGAAGAAAAGTGTCGCATATGAAAACCTCTCGAAGGAGTTCCGGTTTCTCACAACAATACGTGTGATATGTGAAAAGGACGTCATAAAAGGGGCAAAAAAGAAGCACTTTTCGACTGATATTAAACCTGAATTTGTTAACGAATGTCTGCACTTCAGAGCCCACCTGAATTCAAGTGGCCTAGAAATAAATACATTCCTACAACTTTTGACAGAAAATTCGACAGGAAGCCCTACAGTGTATATATCCCAATCTGGACACTGCTGTTACGATTTTTCTGTGTAAGATGGCAACAATTTGCACAGTTAAATGATCGTTTTCCACCCTCAAAAGGTTGAAGGACTACCACAGAACAACTATGACAGAAGAAAGGTTCAGCAACTTGGCAATTCTACAAATTGAGAGCGATATTACAAGGTTACTGGACTACGAGGACGTGATAAATACCTTCGCCGAGCGAGCGGCAAGACGTAGAATATTCTAGGACATTTTGGGTGAGTCATAATTTATTTATTTATTTATTTATATTACGAATTTACGATATAAATAGGTTATGCATGTAAATTAACATGTTTATTAAATATGAGACGCGGCACTTTCTGCGGGCCTAAGGGCGAGAAATACCTAAATACGCCACTGGCTATATACTGTGCACGCCATGGCCCAGCTGATATATTTCTATCAGAGTTAAACAATGTCCTAAAAACCTTAAAGCACGACAATATCATACTAGTGGGAGATATAAATCTGGACCTTAATAACAATAATATTAAAACTGAAGAATATAAAAATATACTATCTACTCATGGGTTTCTTGCTTACATCGACAGCAATACGAGAAAAGCGAACAGCTCAGCAAGTTGCATTGATCACATATTCATGAGAAACAGAATGGCCTATGAGGTATCCTCTGTAATCTGCTTTAGCAAAATAACAGATTACCATTCGATACTGTTGAATCTATCCTTATCTAATAGCGCTGACATTATCTGTGCAGGTAGTCATAAAAGATTCGAAATAAGCACCAAATATAGTAAATTTGAGAACTACATAAAACATTATCAACTGCCTCAAACCATCACATTAGAAGCAAATCAGCTATATGAGGAGTTTATCAAAATGATTAAATATGCAGACAGCAAATCGCAATATCACAAAGGAATTACTACAAAAAAGGATGTTCGCACAATGGATAACAGATGAATTAAAAAATATGATAAAGACAAAAGAGAAGATCTACCTTAAGCATAGGAAAAAATCTCTACAATTTAATGTATGAACACGACTACAAAAATTTCACTAAATACCTAAAGGAAAAAATAAAGCAGGCAAAAGAACATTATCTCCCATTGAAATTTTTTTCTTGTATGAATGATAAAGGGAAAGAATGGAGGTTAGTTAATAAGATAATAGGAAACACAAAACAGAAAACTCGAATTTCAAGAGGGCAATGACGTCACTGATGTACTAAAAAATGAACAACCTCTTTACAAACTATGTTAGTTATGATTACGACTCTGCAGAAAGGACAAAGTACGTGAGTCACCTTCCATGGATTAAGAATTCCATGTATCTACACGCAGTAAACGAAGATAAGATAAGGAGTGTAGTACTCGGATTAAAAAAAGGGGAAAAAATAGGATGTGACAATATAAACGTCAAAAAACTAGACATTATCATTAAACACAAATTGCAGTTCTTCACAAATATCATTAATAAATCCTTTTAAGACGGTAAATTTATAGAACACTTAAAGACTGCTTCAGTTGTATCTCTTTATCAAGGAGGTAACAGAAATTAAATAAAAAATTACAGACCAATATCTATACTATCCACAATCTCAAAGGTTATTGAAATCCTAATAAAAAAAAATGTTATTGAAATCCTAATAAAAAAAAATGTTATTGAAATCCTAATAAATAGCTTTCTAAATATAATATCCTTTTACGCAACTAATCAATATGGGTTTAGATCCGGATACAATACCGAAAAAGCGCTATTGGAGTTTCATAAAACGGTCTGTAGCGGAATAAATAAAGTAATGCGCACAGCAGCCGTTTTTTCTTGATATATCAAAGGCATTCGACTGTGTTCATCATGACCTATTGCTACTGAAAATGTCTACATATGGTATTAGAGGAATTACTAATGACTGGTTCAGATCCTATCTGAATAATAGAAAACAATATACCAGCTACGGTATATTTAAAAGCGCAACAAACAAAAAAAAATACGGAGTCACGCAAGGGTCGGTACTAGGATCCGATCTATTTTTAATATATGTGAATGATCTATGTAAATACAAACTTTTTGGCAAAACGATATCCTTCGCTGACGACACGGCATTAGTATACACCGAAACGACCCTCGAGGATCTAGAAAATCTGATTAATCGTGATATGTTAAAACTAAATAAACGGTTTTGAAATAATGGACTTAAAATTAATACCGATAAAACGAGATATATGTGCTTCACATTAATAGATAAGCTACACCACAATATAACCATAAAATGGCATGAAAGGTAATGTAGCGACATCCTAAATTGTGACTGTAGCTTAATCAAAAAAACAAAATCAGTAAAGTGTTTGGGCCTCCATATCGATAGCAATATGAAGTGGAACTCCCACACCACTTTCTTAACAAATAAGTTCAGGTTCATAAATAAAAGAATATATTATGTTAAAAAATTTGTAAATTCAGCATTCTTAAGATGCTTGTACCATACTTGGGTAAATTCCTCACTGCAATATGGCATCACCTGTTGGGGTGGAGATTATTACAACAATCTGCTTCCATTAATAAGAATACAAAACAGAATAATTAGAGCCATAACCACTACCGACTTCGCGCATTCAACCAATGATTGTATGTCGTTTATAATATTCTACCACTACAGAAACTATATCTCTATGGTTGTTCTGTTATATGTAAAAAGGAACGCTGAAAGTTTCTTGGTATACAATGTAGACTATGGATTACAATGCGGTCGGAACATGCTGGTAGTACCCAAGGCAAACAAAGAAATTTTTCATAAATCCTTAGAAAACCTAGCGACAAGCAGTTATAATAAACTCCCAAATGAAATCAAATCTATATACCTCATCTTATGCATTCAGAAAAAGATTGCGAGACTACCTCATGGGACTAAACAATGTTGACAATTACTTTAAACGTATAGTATAAGGGATCATTATAACTCACATATCATATCCAATTAAGATACCAATATACAAAGTAGTTCGTTCACTTAGGAGACTAATATATCGGGTTACCATATTCTAAAATGTCAAAATGCTGACACTCCATCGCCTGACCAACTCGTTCCGGACACAGACATCTAACACAAAAATAAATACATATGTTTGGAATCTTTACCTTTGTAAGCTTTTCGTTAATTAGATGTGATGAGTATGCTTATTAGAACACACAAAAATATGAGATTTTAAGTGTCATCATAAGTCTTAGGAAACAAGAGTAGGCCTACATGAAAAAGAATTAGACTTATCACACTATGCAGCCCATGCATATTTTTCACTAGACCTAATTTTCTTTAGCAGTTCTTTGTTTCGACACAAAGAGTCGAACATATTTTTACATGTAAAACTTCTGTAATTAAATTTAACTATAGCAAGTCCTTTCACAGATTCTATGATAAGTCTATTTCTTTCCTTGGTCCACTGAGCTTGTATTAATGAAAAGAGCCTTTCTACAATGGTATTGTGACAACACTGGTAGATATTTTCATTATCTGCGAGTGTTGTCCTCATAAATGCTGACATATGATAACCCTACTAATATATTAACATGTACATCAAATCAAACCGTGTAAGTGAGCCCTCGTAGATGCGGTCACTGGACTCGCAGTCACTGTTTCGAGATAAGTATTTTTCTAGTAACCAGTATGGCTACGGCAATTGGTTACATATAAATACACAAACTAACTTACTTTATCACTAAAACCAGTAACTTAATACAAACTACGAAAACTATCTGAAATGTATTTTACTCTACTTGCATATATACGAGAAAACGTTTTATTAACTATAACAAAATAAATAGCCAAAAATAAGTAAAAGTACCAACAGAAAATTATAGTAATACTTCAATTGTATTGTATAATACTGTACATTGAATTGTACAACATGAATTGTATAATATAAATATCTTGTATTTTAGTTTGTAAAAAATAAAAATAACACGAGACAACATATGGGGAGAGCATTAGTCTAATACGAATTTTGATTACTGAACTTTGGCCTGGGGTATACACTTGAAATTGTCACACACGCGCCAACTTTGCGAACTGCTGAACAGACAAGTTTCGAAGTAGTGCTCCAGTGAGAACACGACACAGCGCCCCTTTTCCGAATGAAGTTTCGTTTATAAATTTCTTTATTATGTGCATTATTAGTGGATATTGATGTAAATAACTTCATCAATAAAAATTCTGAAATAACTCATCCAATATCCAAAAACTTCCAAAACTGTCCAATAAGAAGTCTTTTCCTGGATGACTGCTGGGGTGAGAATTCTCTCCTGTGGATCTCGTTTCAACTATAAAAATCACGAGATAAGATCCCTGTAAGTTAACCATTTTGGAAATTAGCAATGAACAGAACAGAGATCGCTTGAGATTTGCTACAGACGTGGGAAATATAGATTGTCCCTAAAGCAAGCGCTTACAACCAACACTCATGCCTCTGGTTTCTATGAGAATGGTGCTCCATGATACCATTAAATATCCAGGACACGTCTTTATTGCGTATATGCGAATCTGTATTTCAGTAATCATCCTTATATGATCCTCTCGCTATTAAAACGAAAACATAATCCTCACCTACTTGTAAATGATCATCATATACCACGGACGTTGCATTTAATAACCTAATGGATGATATTTGTTCCGGTCAGCGTTGTTCTCTATAATTAACTTCTTTAGTGTCTCCAAATTAAGGCTAAATAATTCTAAGACTAAGACTAAATAATTCTTTCTATATACAAATATCCAGTACTTCAGCGAAAGGGAGGGTGATCCAACATTAAATGCAAATCAATGGGCACATAAACAAAAGATGCTTGAGTCATTTATTAAGCCTTAATCCCAGTACTAAAATAAAATAACTTTAATAGTTAAAATTATAGCAGCTACACTCTATAGAAATGCAGGGAGTTAAATTCATCAATAAATGCATTCTTTATGGATTGGATCATTATTTTTGTCAGGAAAAGTGGCCTCAAGAGGGTCGAGGAACATGAAGTTAGTCTTCATAGGAGAGACGAAACTTTTGTGGATTTTGGTAATTTTGGAATCTCCAAAATTTTCAAAAAATTGCCTTTCTGTTCTTTCGGAAGTACCTCCCCTGTAACTTATTACCGAAGTCAGCATCCGCATCGTTGTCTCAGTAAGCATAGTTTGGTTTAATCGTAGTGATCTCACCAAAATACATTGCCTTCAACCTCAACTTGAGTTTGAAAAAAAAAAATTGTGCCCATCTGAGAGTAAAGAGGGCACAAATGATAATAATGTGTGGTTTATAGTCAGAAATTCTTTCACAGACGAAGTCGAGTAAGTGAGAATATCTTCGCACGTTCACATCTTATATGAAAATGATTAGGCCCGATCTCAGGAAGATTATTCCAAGCTCTCTGATTGTGATGCGTGTTTTCCTGGATAAGCTCATTGATATTCGACACATTTTCATCTCTTTTGCGATGGACATCATTAACCGACGTAACTCCAATTTTGGATTTTTAAATTCATCACGTGGGTAACATTGTTTCCTTTTCGAAATAAATTTTGAGCACCAGGAAGTGTCTGATGAAATTCCAACTTTGGACGCGATAACATATTTACATTTTACTCTATATGCTCTCCGGCAACAAGTTTTAAAACTCCAAACGTTTCTCTGGAAATTTCCCCGTTTGATGTGGATATTCGACATTGCTCAGTAAGTGCAGATAAAGCCCTTTGATTGGAAAGACCTGGGTTCGAATCCTGTCTTGGACGAAAGACGTTTATAAAGGCGCTTCATATGAAGGTGATCACTTCATATGATCACTGTGAGACCAGTGGATTACCAGTCTAACAGTGATCGTTAATTCACCTTCATTTGAAGTGTCCTTAGATTATTCACATCCTAGAAGAAATTCGAACCCACGTTCTTATATGACTCTGTAAAGTTATTTATCCATGTTTTATCTCTAGAGGAGGATTTCTGTAATGAATTAAAAAAATAAGAATGAGTTAATAAAAATAGAAAAAAAACATCCTGGCCCTTCCCAGTATGAATGTACTATAGCTTGACAAGAAACCTTTCTTGTTATGTCAAAAAATACACACGAAGTCTTCCTTTCTTAATTTTTTTTTAATGGAGCGGAACATCGGCAGAGCACTTAAGTCATACTATGGGATAAACAGCGAAATTTTCAATCCTACATAAACCTATTGAAAAGGGCTTTGTACCTCACGAACTGCAGAAGTGCCATCTTTCGGTTATTTTGGCAATATTTTAAATCATGTTTAGTACATCGATCGCTGCTGTAAAGAATCTTTTCCAAAGACGTTCGCTTCTACTATCTTGTCTGTCTTCACTAAGTTTTCTCTTTTTTCCGGTTAGAGAATGCTTTCCATTCAATACTTCAAACCTCTTTCTTTATTAGGACTGACACTGTAAAGTTATTCACTTTGTAGTGTGCAGTTTCAAGTGATATCGTTCCTTATTAATTATCCACTACTACTACTGCTGCTTGCAATACACGCAAAAACATGATTATACAACATTTTGCTACTAGATAGCAGCACACTCCACTAACAGTATATTTAAAATTTCGTTCAATCCTATTATATTAGTAAATTTTAATATGAGATAATTATATTGTATACATTATTATTATTCGGGACACCTCCAAGGATTCCGAAGACTCATCGCGGGAGGACACCTACTATACAACTCTCCGTCTCCTCTACTACAATCATGTAGATCAGCGCCATCTACTGCCCACCACCACAGCTAGTTTTTTTTGTCTGTAAATTGCGTGTGTTCTGAAGGTCCGATTTGTCTGTATGCAGGATGACAACCCCGAGTTTCCGGGAGGAAAAACCCTGCTACCTCCGTATGAGATCGCTGACTCACCTTCGATTGAAAAAGTCCATATAGAAAAGATTTCTATCGTCGTGGCGAGAATCGAACTTGGGCCTTTTCAAATTGAAGGGCGCAACCTAATCTAAAAATTATAAATTAAATATTATAAAACTGTTATTTACAATTGCAAAATATTTTTAATTTATACAAGAATACCTTCCAGATACAGAAGACACTTTATACATGGTGTAACTGAGCAGCATAATATGAATGCATAGCTTGTGAGACCTTTCTTGTTGGAGGAAAAAGTACCGGAAGATAGAAATTCAAAGTGAAAGTTATATTTCTTAGTCTACAATAAGGCACTAATATTGAAAGGAGGTTTTCATGGATCTGGACTGGTAACGTTTTAAATATCCTACAAAGTCTTCTTTTCCAGCAGAGATCGTGTACTATATCGTCTTATGAACACCAATGGTGTACGTATTCTCCAATCTTTGATTTATCCATTTGTTTTCATTTGCCCAATGGGAACAAAGATTTCCGTTTTGTGTTACAGTCATGTGACTATGCTTTTCTTTTATGATCCCCTTTCTGCCCTCCCCAAAGAAAACAGATTGTTTTCTTTGTGCATCAAAGATTGACTCATTTGAAAACAATGACTGCAGAAAGACTTGAAAGACGTACAGTTTAAAATAGCCGGCACTATGGAGATTTTTCAACCTCTTACAAATTAAAAAGAGCCGTTGTGATAACCTCTTGTGTATTGCAAGCATAAGACCTACTGCGACACGTTTATGATTCCATGGGACGTTTGCTGCCTGACAACCACCTGCAACAAAAAGAGAGATTTTACGAGAGGCCATAAGAATTATTCTGTTTTTATTGACAACATGATGTTGTAAAGAAAAACATGATGTTGTTTTGTAATGAGCTTAGTTTAAGTAAAAACAGTGTGAAAAAAAACAGTAGCTATAAAGAGATATGATCTACATTAGTTTGAGCAAATTGTATTGTGGCATCAAAGCTGTTAATCTGCTTTCACATTCTTTCTGCTTTAGATTTCTATACCAGGAGAACAAAGGCTAATATACACACACACACACACACACACACACACACACACACACACACACACACACACACACACACACACACACACACACACACACACACACACACACTTTGGAAGCAATTTTGCCATTTCTGGATATTTAATTACTGTTCCATTTTACCACACGTCATTCAGTTCATTTACAGAAAATCAAATAAACTTATGAACCATGGTCATTTGGTGATTTCGGCAATTAAAAAGATAACGGAATGCTTTAACTCCATCTGTGAAGTTTTTCTGAGGCAATTATAATGTTCCACGAAGAATAAATTCCCATTTATTTCCAGAGGAATTAGAACAACGGCTAGCTTATGAAAGATATATATAAATATATATAAATTTTAAAATTTGAGTTTAGCACGATAGCTAAATATTCTAATAACGGTTTTATTGCTGTAAAAGCGAAATTAGCATTTTAAGACTTTTTTCCAGTCATATGTTTCTTCAATCGACATTCCAGGGAAGTTTTTTTTTATGACTCTTTAAGACAAAACCTTAAAATCCCATTACTAATTCCACTCTAAATGCGCCTTTGGAAGATATGTTAAAAATGTACAGTTTCATCATGCACTTCCGCTTTTTACAATAAAATAATCCAAGGAGTTTTTCATTATTCGAAAACATTTCAAACTTGGACTAACCCTCTCTCATTCTCGAAGCAATAATGATTCCGAGGGACTAGAGACACTTGAATTGTAGGCTAAGGCGCCCTCCCATTACACAGTAGTTTAACATCGAACTCAACGTTATTTCGATTCTATGGTTTCACTTTAAGATCGAAACAGGAGGAGAAATAGATGATAAGCTTTAGAAGCAATTATATTCTTAAAAGTTTTGTAAACTGTATTATGAAAATTCAAATATTATTAGCATAAAAGGTAGGTATTCCTCCAAAAATATTCATTCAAACGCGTATTCAGTTAAAAAATATATCCTTCAAAATATTCGGTTAGGTATGTTGTCAATAAATGTCACGAAATACATATTTCAGCGCTTTATTTCTTACTTTGTATTATTTTGAAAAATATTTCTATGAAAAATAAATAATAAGTCACCTGCAACAAATGGCTTCCATAGCCTAATATTTCATGTAAAATAGAAGGCGTATTTCCAGAATTTCTTCATTCGAGGGAGGGGAGGGGGCATTGCTCGCGTTCATGCTTCTGGTCAATTCCTGAGTGCCTGTTCACTTTGACAATTAAATGATACGCATTTTAATCGTTGTCACGATCTATTCAGTCTCTCAGGCCTTAATACGATGTCCTTTGCTTTAAAACACTCGAATTCGACTCGTATCTACGACGCAATGTGTCTTTCCAAGTGCCTTGAGTTAGTCGGTTTCCTACAAAGGAGACGCGATTTTTACTTAAAACTTTTTTTTTTTGCTAAGTGGCAAATCAGCTAGAGTATATACGCATCGACAGACATACCAAACCCTATCATATAATTCTATTAGAGCATTAATTTGGTTACTCAATGCAAGTCATTTGAATGCATCAATCCATATTGGATCTAATACATTAAGGGGAAATGAGATGACACATCCTTAGCTGTGACAGTCCATTGGACCCCCTTAAGGCATTAGGTTAAATCGCTTTTCATCACAATTGAGTTACATGGTTTCATATCAATGTCTTTAAAGTTTTGATAAGACGACTCATCTTATGTAAAACAGTTGATTATATTTGCTGGTTCGTTTGTACTCTCACTGGGTCCTCTGTTTTGCGTTCGAAAAAGAGAAGCTTCCTTCCAAAAGGTAAAACCCTGCAATATATGATCATATCAGATAATTGATCTTCAGGTGAAAAACTTATATAGAATTGTTGCCTCTGTAGTGAGATTCTAACCCAACGTCTCTGTGAATTGGGCAAAACAGTAGAATTATGACATTTCTGTTTACTATTTTACTATTAGGTTAAATACCAATAATTTAACTTGTAACATTCTAGCTTGTTTGCTTGAAATCGTTTTGCTAAAAACCACTAGTTGATGTTAGCGAAGGATGTTAGTAAAGTAACAAGACTGATTTCAATGCTTAAGATGGCAACACTAAATCGGCTGTTGTGATGTATTGCTCGAGAAAAAGATATGGGAGTTATTGAGGCCGACCTTTGTTTAGAAATGAAAATTAATAAAACATATTCAAATTGTAGAAATGCTAATTCTTGCTTATGGAGATAAACATAGTACATAGCTCTTTTTTTTTTTTTGATAAATGCATTGTTTTATTCGACTACCACCTCCTAAAGATTGTAAGCCTATAGTTTTCGTGTAAGCCCATTGGTACCGTGGTTGGGTTAAATTTATTATTATTATTATTATTATTTTAACATCAGAATTGAATCAGTCTATTCAGACAGAGCGGTTAATTATAACAAGCCACAAGGATGACTAATTATGTTGAAGATATTGTGACAACTTAAAATAAAAGCAAATGAACTAAACAACAAAAGATGTCAGACTGCGACGTAGTATGTACGAGTAGATGGACAATTAGTGTAAATTGTGGTGCAGTGCTCTCCCACCAGGTGCTTGTACTTCTTTTGAAGAATCTCTTCATCATCTTTTCACTTACATATATGCACTGAACCATTCACTTAATTTCAATATAACTTCGTATATATGCATTCGCAAGTGCGGGTAAATAACAGTTACTGAATATGATGCACGAGATCCTGTATTAATTCTATTCATCTTAATAGTAACTATATTCGGTTTAGTGGATACTGATTAAAAGGATAAACCAAGTAAGTGAATAAAGTCAACTCCAAGGCATTCATGCGATGTCATTGACACTTAATAGAACAGTTAACAGGACATCATAACAAGACACGGTGACAACATTGGTCTAAAAACCAATTTTGATTACTGAATGTTAATACATATAGGAAAAAATTTGTGAAATTGTAAACATTAAATAGAAAAACTTGACGGATCCCAGACTAGCTCTCCAATGCAAGAAACATAGCGACCCCTTCCCAAATAAAGTTTTGTATGGAAATTTCTTCTTTGTGTAAATATTTATCGAAATAATTTTATTAATTCAACAAATAAGTGAACACAAAATAAATTAAACCAAAGTGAATAATAAAAAATGAATTTGCATATTGTACTTAAAAAAAAATTAAAAAAAAATCAGCTAACGCCTTTTTATTCCCGTTTACGGGAGTAGACGAGGCCATTTAGCCCTATCTAACTTTTGGAGACTGAGTGGGCAGTTCAATCTCCACTGGTACCCAATCAGAGACAGATGGCCCAAGGCTATCACTAATTAAGCGGTACGCAGTGAAGAGAGACGGCTCAAATGTGCCGCCATCTCGTGGTCCCTAACCCTAACACAATATATGTAATGTCTGAAATAATGTGGGTTCTACGGTCGATTTTCTTGAGTTTACAGGACGATAAACCTGCTTGCCCGTGCCAGAGATCGACTAACTCGGGAACCGGTCGAAAAAAGGCTTAGAAAAATTTCCTCTAGTCGCCGACTAGACTCGAAACCAAGTCTTCCTTCGTGCGGCCAAGCGCGGTGGTATGCAAACGCCACATCCACTGAGCTACACAGGCTCTGCATATTGTACTTATATATAATTTTTTTTCTATGTAGTTCCCGCCCATGGAAGGTTTTAAACCTGGTACACGACAACTGGGCGAATTAATAAAATATCGAATATGCCATTCGATTCTGTTGATCTATTACCAAGTAAATTTAAATAATATTTTTTTTTAGAAATTAGTTAAAAGAACTGTATAAACAAAATTTGAAAAATATCGTTTATAATTAAGTTTATTTTTATTGTGTAGAATTACGAATTGTATAGAAGTTGTATTGAAATTTCCCATACAAAAAATGAGTCAGCTAGTTAATATTTATATTATATATATTCGTTTATATCATATATACGAAAATTTGTAGGATCATTTAAGAAAGAGATGGTTAAAAAGAGTGGCCCGAAAATGATTTAAAAATGAAAAGGTATAATTGCCCAATATTAAAATAAAGAAAAAATACAGTTTTTTTAATTCATTTATTAATATTATTTTGTAATTAACAAACATATTTACACATGCTACATATATACATTAAAACAAAAAAAGTATATGAAATTTGAAACAATTTTTTTAAATTTATTAATTCACATTATAGTTATATGCAATACCACGTAAATATTCTATTATATTTTTGCTATCGTAATTTATAACTTTTTTTTAAAAATTCTTTGGTCAGCTTCATCGTAACGTCTGCGTTTGTGCTCATGTTGAAAACCTGCTATTGCTCTTTCATAATCAGCATCGTATGTTTTTTTTAATTTTTTGAAGTCCATTTTAATAAAAATCCATAAATTTGGATGACTTGCGCTGCTGCCAAAGCTCAATTGAAGTCTTCGATGACAGGCTTCCGCAAAATTATTTGTCCTGTGGCTTCCATTTATTATTCTTTGGTACACAGACCAAACGTTTGAGGGGAAAAATCGGTGGAGCCCTGGTTCTATTATTCCTTAGACGACCTATGCATGTGTTCGTAAACCATTCTAAAATTAGTTCAAATTCATTGGATAAATGATTCTCAGAAATAGCGTAAATAATATCTTTATGCTATTTTCATTCTTCGTTCTGGAGCGAAAGCAAGTGAAGTTTTTAATTAATTTTTTTAAATTTATCCTTTTTGAATTTAAAGCGAATTGTGCATCATAATTAAAACATGTTTAAAAGACTGCATGAAGCTAAATGCTTACGAAGATTTTGTACGAGATGAAAAAAGCAACAATTTATGTTAGCCTGTGGAAATACTATACGTGTTTCTTGATGAATAACTTGATGAATGGCAATTTCTAAATCAACATTTATATTTTCCGGATCTAGTAATGGCGACATTTCATGTATCACATAAAATAATTTTGTGTATGTCTCAAGGCTCTTATTAGGTAGTAAACAATATAAAACTGGGAAAACAGGACCTCCATCCTTTATAGTCAAAATAACAAAAATTTGAGCAAAAAGAGGGGGGAGAAAGTAAAAATGTGCCATCCATAAATAATTCATTCATGCTTTGGCTCCACACTGCATGGCTTTCACGACCAAAAATTAATATTCTCATTGGGTCGACCTGTTCATATTCAGAATCAGCCAATAAAAAACGTTCAAATTGTGATATCAATTGCATAATTTTACTTCAGGAATAAATTATTGTTTCTTTAGAATCAGGATTATTGGGGTTTTAAATTTTTTTTATCTTCTGTTTTGAATATTTCTGTAGAGATTGTGCTATGATTTGGAAGTATTCCTTCTACCGCAGAAGCATTTTGTAGAACTTGAGTTCTGATTTTTGATGGGTTGCTCATTGTCGTATCCGCTAATTTTTCGGCTGTTATACTAACTTTTTGCGTTACTAACTCTGGCCGTATTTCCATAACTGCTACATGTGTGTTCCTGTTTTTCAGAAATTAGTGATCATCACTGACACTTGTCCAGATTCTACCTTTGCATCCTTTGTTTTTATTTTCACATCGCCAAAACTGAATTGAACCTTCCTTATCAATCTTGTCTAACAATAAGATATCCAAGCATATTTTTCCTTGTCTCTTTGACTTAATATTATTGAATTATCCATTTCTGAAGAATAGAAACAAGAAATATAAATATAAAAATAAAATTTAAAAAAAGTTTTCACTATTGATATATTTAAGAATTTTTTCAGTACTATTTTTCACTTGTTGGGACACAAATAAAAGATTCATCATAATAATTGTACTTAGCAATTTGTTTCATTTGAGAGATAATCAAGTTTGAAATTTATTTAAATTAATTTGGATGTTCCGTATACGATTAACATTATAAATTTTGAATATATACTTTTTATTTACTTATACTTGTTCTTTGCACGTTGTAACTGTAACGTTTACACAAATATTGGAAACGATGTAATAAACAACAACTAGTCTTAGTGTTTAATAGAAGTCAAAATATCTTGCGAATGCGTATTGAACTAAATAACCGCACACAAAGCGCCCAAATAATAAATTGCCAAAGAAGAGGAATTACGCAGTGAAGCTCAGAAATACTTCTTTACAAAATGTAATATTAATAAATGAATTAAAAAACTGTATTTTTTCTTGGTTTTAATATTGTGCAATTATACCTTTCCATTTTTAAATAATTTCCGGCCACTCTTTTTAACCATCTCTTTCTTAAATGATCCTACAAATTTTTATATATGATATAAACAAAAATATATAATATACATATATATTATCATGCTGACTCATTTCTTGTATGGGAAATTATATGGGAAATAGGGTTGCTGAGATGGAGAGATATCAGTGAGTAGTTTATTCAGGAGTAGCGTCCAAAAGACGGCCTGTGACTAGTGGTGTGCGCAGGGTTCTGTTCTTGGACCACTGCTGTTTAATTTGTTCATTAACGATATAGGGAAGGATCTAAGAGGAACGGTTCATTTGTTCGCTGATGATGCAAAGTTAGGTAGGGCAATAGTGAATGCAGATGATGTCAAAATTTTGCAGGATGATTTGGATAGATTGGAGGTCTGTGTTAAGGAGAATGGATGTCAATTTAATGTGACAAAATGTAAGGTTATGCATTTTGTGGTGAAAAGATTAGCAGCAGTATACCACACTGGTGGAACTGTACTCCAGGAGATTGATGAGGCCAGGGACTTGGGAGTGTTGGTGGATAGGGAGATGAAGTTTAGGGGACACATTGCAAAAGTGGCTAAATCAGCTCATCAAATCACTTGGTTGCTGAAGAATACTTTGACAAGCAGAGATAAGTAAGTTATTGTTCCTCTGTACCGAGCCTTGATAAGACCTCGTATCGACTACTATGCCCAGATTTGGTCACCTAGGTTTCTTCTTGATGGGGAGGAGGTTGAGAGGATCTAGAGGCGAGTGGCCAAGATGATAGCAAGTCTATGGAATGAACCTTAGGAGAACAGGTTGAAGATTTGTGGGTTGCAGAAATTGGTTGATAGGCGGAAAAGAGGAGATATGATTGAGACATTCAAATTGCTGAAGGGTTTTTATAGGATTAATTAAGAGGATATTTTTGAGATCAGGACTGGTGGTGGGAGGCCTAGGGGATATCTATGAAAGTTGGGCAAGAGTTAGTAAGGGTGTTAGAGCTAGGTTCTTTACTTTTAGAGTGGTAAATGAGTGGAATAAGATGCCAGAGTCTGTTGTGGGTGCTATGACAGTGAGTAAGTTCAAGGCAAGGTATGATAGATACTATGAGAATGTCGAATAGTTGTGTGGACATGATGTTTAGGGCCTCCCTCGATGAGTCTAAGGACTCCTTGGAGTCGCCCGTAGTAGTAGTAATAATAATAATAATAAAATCTCAATACAACGTCTACACAATTCGTAATTGTATGGGAAATTTCAATATAGCTTCTATACAATTCGTAATTCTACACAATAAAAATAAACTTAATTATAAGCGAAATTGTTCAAATTGTATGTTTATATCGTTCTTATAACTCATTTTACCTGGTACTAGATCAACAGAATAGAATTGCATATTTGATCTTTTATTCCGTTGCCTAGTTGCCCGTGTTCCTAAAAACTCACCTATTAAAAATGAACTCAGGTTTGTTTTTCACAGAATAACATCTAATCAAAAACTTAGTTGTATCAGTTGTAGTTTAAGGCATATAAAACGTCTAAGAAGAAATAGGAATACATGTTCTTATGAGATTGGATTTTTATGAGAGAAGAAATATTTGATATCGATGTGGCAAAGTATGAGTTCTCCATTGGAGAAACACAAATGTTTTCTCGTCAACGGGGCATCAGTGAGCTCATAAAAATATAAAGTGCTGCGAAACAGCTTTTTAACGTGAACGAAGTTTACTGATGCGTTGTGATCAAAATTACCTTTTTAAACTACTGCGGGAATGAAAGGTTCTGCTGTGCACTTGGTGATATCCTTTGGTTGGAAAGACCTATTTTCCATTCCACAAGACAAACAGGTCAGAGAATAGAAGCGACTAACGGATGTAAACGTATAATTAACTGTCCTGTTTAAAACATTAATTAGATTCTAAGATGGCAAGCTGACTGCGGCAAGTAAACTTAGCATGTAAGGGGAAAGATAAAAATGCTGCAATTAGTTAGGGGGCTCTGTTCTCTTACCCACTTGCGGATTACATTACCACACATAACACTCTTGTCTTATTAGCCGATCAGCTAATAAGGTACAAGCAAAATGAAACAGGAAGTGATACACATGATGGTGCATCAAATAACTTGATGTGAATTACCGTCAGAATAACAATTAGAAGAAAGATAATTATTAATATATTACATAAAATAATTATATAAAACACTCATCAATTCTCAACTTGGTCGGTCTGTGTCTGACAAGTCGTTTTCTTCCTCCAACTCCGACAACATTATAGTATTTCAGGAGATGTTACCCGTTAGGGTTAGAAATATAACGTGCAGCAGTTACCGGCCGTACTCTTGTTACCCGAACACGATAAATCATTCGTATATATGAACTATGCATGCCTCATACTGTAGTTCTCGGCACTTCATCTCGGAGATATTCCATTCCGAACTGACCATGTTAAACTGTGGACACTTGCTGAAAAGATACTGGATGTTTGCAAACGAGGAGTACTTGCATCTCTTTTTTTTTTTTTTTTTTTTTGTAGAAGCAACTTGAGAGCTGTGCTGAAAAATGCTAACAGAGATTTTCTGGTTATTTTGCTCGCAATTTGCAAGTTTTTGTCAACATGATCATTTGATACTAACACTGGAGTGATATTGCCAATGTCACTGTAAGAAGCCTCGAGCAATACGAGACAATCCCTGTTAATTCTTTTTGGAGCTATCTAAGTAATGAGCGTTGCAAAATTCTCCCCATCGGCAAGGTTATGTTCGTAAAGGTGAAGGAAAAGACGAACTGAAAGATTATGAACACAGCGGCTTGTATCTGGTATTAGCAGATCCTCTTCCCTTCCAAGAAGAAAAAAATTATTGAATTCTTGGCCGTTTCATTAAGTGATTTTTTTTCAATTATGATACGAATTAAAATTCTGGGGGGAACAATTCAAGTTTAATGAAACAAGGAATATTAAATCAGGAGATTCAGCTCAGCTACTCGGCTGTGACAGGCCATTCAAGCGAAAGACGTAGTTGGAAATATTTAACTCCATATTAAGAAGCCTGGATTTCATCGAAACTTGACTGAAGCGAATTTTATAGCTTGTTTCTCATTTCTTACTTTTATATCTTAATCAATAATAAACGTTGACATTTGTCGGTTGTGCTTTGGAGGAGCATGATTCCATCATACACACATTACTAATTTTCGAATTAGACAAAGGGATTAATTTAGAATTCGGCAAGATCTTATCCCATAGAGAAGAAAACCTAAACAAGTTACTTATTAACATTTAAGTAACTTGTTTGGATTCGTCGTTTTGTCGACCTTATGCTGTATTTTATCACCCAGAAAGGTTATATTCCATGCAAAATAACGACCAGAAGTTAATGGCTTTGACGCATGGGATATTTCTCCATGTACGAACAAGTAAAATTGCTATTTCTTCTCCTGAGGCATGTTAATATTTGTTTTAAAATATAGTATTAAATTCTACTGATAAGAGATATTTCAGTCGTAGTTGACCTGTAAGATACAAAAAAGGTAGGTCATTTCGGTTACCCCCCCCCTCCCCACTTTCAAATAAAATACCAAATTGACATTTGTGTTACTATGAAAATGTGATTCAATTTTTCTGTTAAATATCAGAAGCAGTAGAATAAAATTTGAGATGACTCAAATGTTAAATCATGTTTTTAGTTTTGAATTAAGCGGTTGAGGTGGGTTGGGGAGAGTTGTGGCCAATTGACCGTATTTAGGACGACATCAAGAAATATCCTGCAGCTCAGTACTTTGAAGACCAAAGCGTCGAAAATTAGGCATAAAAAAAAGTTCTAATTATTATTGTTAGAACTTAACATTTTCGTTATCGGATTGATTTGTGCAAATTAAATACAAATAATTATAAACAAGCTTTTATTATTATAATAATTAACTCAAGCTTAAAAAACAGTTAAGTAGAGACAAACATTCATCTTCAAAATTTCACTAAAAACATTCATGCTCAACAATATTAAAAAGGTATAGCAAAGTTCGCTATGTTAGAGGACACCATACAGAGTTCTGTAGCATGGCACTTACGCATGTTATAGCATGTGTTAATCCGAGATGCAGAAGCAGGTTCTTCTTTAAAAATATCCACATAAATTTTCTCATTTGGTTGCTTCCTTTTATTTAAGGCTGCTAATCTATCTAAAATGGTCTTTGATCATCACAGTCAGGGACTCTAAGATGAAGGAATCTTAAACTTCTCATCATGGCAATTCTAGAAACAATTAAATCAACATTCAACCAGGCCTTCTCTTTACGTGCATGCTTTCTTTCGGTCATTAGTATTAAACATAACTGGTATAAGTTGGGAAGATCACAGACAGTATTCCATAACTGTCACGAATTAAGATCTAGCAGTTCATGTTGTAATGCTAAACGCGACAGACATTTCAAGTTCTGTATTGCTCGCATTGCATGCGACATGAGAGTAAATTCACTATAAAACCAATCACTTCCAACTGCAGTCATACGCAAGCATTCCAAACGATTGCAGCTATTGGACAGTGAAATCAAAAATGAACCGGATTTAATACGTGGCAGACATGGCAGGTGAGCACGTGTTAATGATTTTAAGAATGGAAATCTAAAAAGATCTTCCAGACCCACATCTCTGCATACAGCATTTCTGAATGATTCATGGACGCATCCAAGAATGTCCCATTCTTCGATGAGACAACACTGATCAGCAATGGCGAATAAGATTGACTGACGATAATAACCATCTACTCCCAGTCCTATCCGAAACGTTTCTGATGTTTTTGTGGGATAGGTAAAAAGGTTCAGTGATTGCACATGAAGGAAGTCCAAGTTTCTTCAACTGCTTTAAGTGTCCAATTGCAAGACAAAGGGAAAGTCCATTACGAAAATGAGAACTGAGCAGATTTAATTCAGTGATGTTATTGCATGCCAGTCAAACTAGAATTCCATACACCGTGGCACACCCGAAGCCTAAGCAGTCGTTTTCCTCCAAATCTTGCAATATTATTTAATCTCTCTAAATCAAAAAGGAATCCAAAGTTCAACATGTTCCACTGAAGATGGGGGAAGATCTCTGAATACAAATTCTTTTCCATTACCGATATCTCTATGAAGAGACAGATGAGTGATATTTTTAAAGCTTTCTATAACTGCATGTTCAGCATTTGGCTGGAGTGCTGAGTTATGAGCAAACCAGCAAAATATCTTAAATTTAAATATTTTCATTTTCTCCTGTTAATACGTCAGATATTAGATCGTGAAAAAACTCTTTGATAATTGCCCTAAATTTCATAGATGGAAAAAATCTCAGATGTTAATACGAAGCCATCATTAAAAGACAAATAGCATTTTCCCCCAGTATAATGCACAAGAGTTGCCTCACATGAACACTAGTAAAAACTTCTCCCATAATATGAACATATAAACTTCGTAATCCCTTACATTTTGTGAGTATCATATGAATAATGATTAAATGCAGTGAATCAATATTAAATTCCAAATACAAATTATGAATAGTTCTAAAACAATCACTTGATAACCTCTTCAAGATATCCAGCCTTTCCAGATGATTGATAGGAGAGCATTGAACAGTCCATGAAAGATTTAAAAGCGAGGTCACACTACTTATTATGTTAAACAGAGCCAATACGTCCACATCACAATTAAAAATGTGTAACGTTTGTACATTTTTGCATTTAATGATGCATTGCTTCAACACTTCGGGATCTACCCACTCACAGTTCCTTAAATCAAGAAAAGTGATGGCCATTGCTCGCTGTTCAAGAGAGAAATATAATTGAAATTCTTGCAGCGACAGTCTTTCTGTTTTAGAAAATTCTGTTTTATCCACAAATTGTTTGTCACATGCTAAGGATTTAAATCCTGAATTTATTTCTGCAACATTTAAAAGATCTCTTAATTTCAAGAACTTAAATATCTTCAGAAGTATTTCATTTGAGAATTGTGAATTGTTTATTCTCAATTCCTGCCATTTTTTTCTTTTGAAATAGCACTACAGAATTAAAACGTTACTTATCTGCTGAATATCAGAGTTCTTTGACGAGCAATAAAAAAAGTGACTACTTATCTCACCAATCACGTGTAGGCTTCGCTAACTTTAAAAGATTTTAAAATTAACAATAAAAGATTGCGTGTGGACCTCTCACTGAGTGTTGAAATACTCATATGCATAGGAAGTTCCCCTAGCGCCCTCTACGAGAAAATGTTCAATACTATATGCATACATCACAATGGAGTACGTATTACCATTTGGATGGAAGTAATGGAGCTGTGTGTACATTCTCGGAAGTATGGTAAATAGTCTGATAACTAACGTTAAAAGTTGAAATAATTCACAAAAAAAGGGGGGAAAAGTCGAACAATTGTATTTATATATCTTTCAACGAGGAATGGCAGCATATATCTTAAAAGCAATGACTTTCATCAGCATCTCAGCATCAGACTACTCTCACTATATGCTAATTGCATATACCTTTATGTAAATCTCTCTAGCCACATTTCTTTCTAAAATGAGTTCTAGTTTCGAAGAAGCAAATTTAGCATTTTGAAACGCTTTGTTTTCTTTATTTTGTTTGCAGTTGCTGTTCCAAACGTCTGTGGGGCGAGGGGAGGGGATTTTGTTTATGATTCATTGAAACGCAAAACTTGGAATCCGAATTCTCCTTCTCCAACCGATTTGACTTTTGAAGAAATGGTTGAAATGCGTTATTTCATAGTGGGGGGGGGGGGGGAATATGAATACTTCGGTTTATGAGAGTGCATTGCTAAAGAATTCTCCACTAGTCGGAAATACTCGAAACTTGGGCTACTAATCTACCAATCTCGAGGGAGTATTGATAATAAGAGACCGCTTGAGATGTTTTTGCAAGCGAGGTACATTGCTAGTGCTGCATAGAACCAGACGGTACTTCAGTCTTGAAACAAATAAACTCCGAAAAAAATATTAACACATACTAGTAATGAATGTATCTCTCAGATATACCGCGTCCTACGCTGCAATTTTTACCATCGTGAGCTCCCGAGGGTTAAAAACCTGAATAACACACTGATAGAGCAGTTAAGCCTATCTTCCTAGTGTATTACGTATATCAACTATGTGCATCTTTCCAGCGGATTTGTTTACTTTGCTTGATCGAACAATCTAACTTTACGAATGAAATATCTAATCCCGCACCTCACGAGATCGGGTATCTCATCTTCACATGAAAAACTCTATAAAGGTTTCTTTACGTTTTTAATGGGATTCTAATCCAGGTCTCTAGAAGAAAAAGGGCATCGTCAATGCCGACTGAACCATGGACAATCTTCAAAAAAAAAAAAAAAAAGGTTTAAAAAAATTGAAAGACCTAAATATTGCTCTATAACTTTAGGAAATCTGAATTTTAAGACGTGTAGAATTTTTTTATGTGAATTCTACTCACGAAAGCTGTTTGCTTCTTTTACATTAATCCATTTAGTATTAACCGGACGATTAAATTTCATCTAACTAAGCATTCACAAACATCCATACGTGCTGTGTGATTCGACTTCACAGTTCTTCGTCGGGGAATGAATGACAAACCCCTTAGCAAACTAGAGCAAATTCAGAGCAGTATTTTTGGGTTTTTTTTCTAACTCGCGGGATATCAATGTTTTTTTTTTTTTTTTTTTTTTTTCAGAGGGAATGTTTCACGTGAGAAAAATCTCAAAGTAAAAGCATGCCTGAGTCATGGAAACGAAGTGGAATGAAAAGAAAACTTGAAGATTTTATTTAGTACTTATACCTAAAAATAACTATTAGAAATCTCCTTCTTCAACTTGGCTTCATGTATTAGGCAATTGTTTGCCTGTAACGTTTACAAAGGGTTGAGCAAATTTTCTGACCATCTTCTCTTAGATCTTCCTGTTGATTGGTGTCCCTTTGGTTTATACCATTAGAAATTATTAAAGAAATTATTTCTTTCTTCTAAGCCAGTACCGCTTGTTTATTCCCTTTAAATTATTTTTTGAAATACGATTGCCTATTAAAACACAATAACTTATATATATTTAAAACCGTACTATTACATTTTTTTCTCTGTGTTTAATAACATGGTTTTGTTTGTTTGACCAAGCGGAAAGTTACATCCAAGATGGATGTAACTTTCCGCTTTTATATTTGCATGGCAAAAAACGGTTTTTTTATACCAGTGTTTCTCAACCTGTGGTCCGCGATGATGGGACAGGTGGTCAGCAGGCAGACTGAAATTAAATAAATATATATATTTTTAATTATTTAAACAAAATAAAATTGAATAAGTAAGTAAAAATTATTGAAATTAAAGAGACTTAAAAAACAACAGCAACAAATATCTTCAGAATGTTCAAAGGCGGAAGCTATAAAACTATATTGTTGTTCACTTCACCACCTTTTATTATTCGTCATTCTGCCATTAAATTTGTAGCGACAGAATGATAATAATAAAAGAGGGGTGAACTGAACAATAATACAGTTTTATTGCTTCCGCCTTCCCTTGCTGTTTTTTCAGATTTCAACCAATGGCTTGTTGTTTATTGATTTTTATTATTGAAGGTTTCCCTCCTTCATCCAAGGCTCAATATATCTTGAGAAGTGCTAAGTGATACTTGGACAAAGTGTGTCCTGAGTTAACCTCAGTATTATATATTTTTCGGAGACGTTTTCTAATAATGGAAAAGTGGCTTAGAACTTGGACTTTGAAAAGAAGGGCCAATGAAACAGGTAATGCTAACCCTAATTGTGATACAAGTAATGGTGAGTAAATCTGATACTATTAAAGAAGAAGAAACAAGCAGTTCAAAGATAAAATACAGTAGGAAATATAACAGTTCATATTTGGAATTCGGGTTTACTTGGTGTGGAGATGAAAGTGAACAGAAACCTCAATGTGTTTTGTGTTATGAAGTATTGTCGAACCAGTAAATGAAACCTGCGAAACTCCGACGACAATTAGAAACTAAACATTGTGATGTGAAAAATAAGCCAATTGCTTTTTTCAGAGACGGTTAGGGACATCAAATCATGGGAAATATATACTTTCGACCATGGGTTCCATTAATAGCAAGGCACTGGAAGCATCCCATCTCTTAAGTTTGCTCATAACAAAAACAGGGAAACCTCATTCTCTCGGGGAAAATTTGCTACTTCCAGCTATAAAAGATGTAAAAATGATGTTCGGCAACAAGCTACTAAAAGATGTTGATTTGATTCCTCTTTCAAATGACACTGTCGGCCGAGAATTAATGATATGGCAGGTGAGGTAGAATCTCAGTTAATCGAAAGAGTTCAGAAGTGCCCTTATGTGTTGTAAATAAACGAGACTATTGATGTTACAAGTGATGCGCAGTTAATATGCTTCGTAAGATATGCGCATGATAACAACATTCATGATGATATTCTGTTTTGTAGAACTTTGCCACCCCAACAACTGGAGAAGAAATATTTCACGTTCTCAATAATTACATAATACCCAAAGGGATCCAGTGGGAAAAATGTATAGGCTTCTGTTCGGATGGAGTTCGCGCCCTTACAGGTAGCATAGTGGGGTTGTTTCAATAGTCAAGGAAGCTCTGGATATGAATTGGATATATTGTTTCATACATAAGGAAGCGTAAGCCTCCAAAGTAATACCACCTGAATTTAAAACTGTGCTATACAACGCTATAAAGCTAGTTAATTTTAATAAAGTTCGACCGTTAAATAACATGTTATTTTCAGTACTCTGCGATGAAATGGGCAGTGAATATACACAACTTTTGCTTCATTCTGAAATTCGCTAGCTTTTCAGGGGAAAAGTACTAACAAGATCATTTCAATTAAGACACGAAGTTTTATTGTTTGTAAATGAACGTAATTCTGATTTTGCATCATTCGTTGTTGACGAAGCATGGTTATAAACATTGTCCTATCTTTCAGACATTTTTTCGACATTAAATGAACTAAATCTCTCCCTTCAGAGAAATTGTTTAACTATTCTCGACTCCTACGACAAAATAAAGGCATTCGAGAAAAAACTGGTTTTATGGATGAATTATGTAAAAGACGGACAATTTGCCCCTTTTCCAAAATTGGAATCCTTTTTAGTGAAAAATGATATTTTGTTGATTATGAATTCCTGGAAAGGGTTTATGACCACCTCAAAAATCTGAAACAGAATTTTGAAACATATTTTCCGAATAATTTTTATAAGAAATTTCTGTGGGTTCGCGATCCATTTCAGGCTTGCAGTCACGAGAACAACCTTTCGTTATCTAAAAAAGAACAGTTAATTGAGCTTTCAAGTGACAGTTGACTTAAAATGCAATTCCATGATCTTGGTTTGACTCGATTTTGGATCTCGCCTTCACTGAGAAATGAATTTCCCGAATTATCTGAAGAAGCATTGAAAATCATCATGCAGTTCTCTACAACCTTTCTTTGTGAGAAAGGATTTTCATCGCTTCTTCAAATAAAAACAAAATACAGAAATCATCTTCGTGTGTATGCCGATCTTCGACTGAATTTGACCAATATCGAGCCAGATATCCAGCAACTCTGCAAGGGCCGAGAAGCTCAACCATCTCATTAAAAGTAAGCAGTAACATAATTAGATCATATTATTTATTTGTTTAATAAAAATTAAAATTTTGTTCAATGATGATACCCTTTTAATCGTTTACTTCCAATTTAATTAATTATGTGTCCATATGTATTCAAAACATGTTATAAATGGCACAGTTTTCCCGAATTGTTGGTAATTCCTACTTAGGTTTTTAAAAAAAATTACGAAAAGTCAAAATGATGTACAGGGAAATAAATTAAAAACATTATGTTTATTTTTGAAGTAAAATTTTAATTCCAACATTCTAAAATGTTATTTTCCTTGCTTTTCAGTTCACAAAATCGTCGATGACATTGGCGAAGTGTATTTCATCACTCATTGCTGTTTTATAGACAGTAAAATAAGATTTCTTAAATGCCAAAAAAAGTGCCGCCCGGGGAGGATCGCCTCCCCCAGAAACGCCTCTGTAACATAGTGGTCTGTAGAATTGTTTTCAGCATTTCACTGGTCCTTAAAATGTTGAGAAACTTTGGTTTATACCATTACCGAGCATATGTATGCAATAATAAACAACACTACAAAAAATGGCGGATCGTTCTACGCGGATCGACGTTCTAGCATAGCATATCACATTGTCAGTTAGGAAGACTTTTACAATAATAAAAGGACATGAAAAATAAAATTCATACTGCCAGATATTTTCATTCAAAGAAAACAAAAATGGTTTGGAATACTGTGTAGTAGCCGAGGATCTTATAAGGGTTATTTTGAATTGATGGTGACCGGCGTCATATGGACATGGCAGGAATTTTGCTTCATGAAATTCTAGGTTTCCATCTTGTAAAACACACAAATTAGCAATGGTTCACACTTGATGAAAGACAACAAATTATTACGTAATGGTGAAGGGTCCTATCATAGCTTTTGGATTTTTATAAACCAAGTTGGTTGACTGTAAAGCTACTAATATTAACACATTAAGGCAAAACTGAGTTTTTAGACAAGTGCAGAGCCTGAGCGTACTTTCTGCAATCAACAAGCTGTGAACTGGAATCCTACCATGGTAACAGCTCTCCAAAAACTAAAACCAATACGGACAGATAACCTTACAATGACAAACAGATTCTCCTTATTGACTAGTTAATTCAGTACTTCCTACCGAAGTGAAACTTGGATCCTTCTAAAAGAAGATGAAAAGAGGTTGTCGGCATTTGAAATGAAACGCTACAGATGAGTCGTGAAGATCTCATACGCTGATGACATCACAAATTATAAAGTAAGAGAAAGAATCAGTTCTTGTGACGCTCCAAGAGATAACATCATAACTGAGATTCGATTTCAGAAACTCAAAAAAGAGGCAGACCTAGAATAAATTGGATAGATAGACAATATTAAACATTGGACAGGTGCTTCACTTACAGAACTGAAAGCAAAATATCAATCAAGACCTTAGTGGACAACTTCTGCAAGGAATATTTCCTAATATCCCCTCTTTCTGGACTACGGGATGAAGAAACTACATCGGTATCAACAATCAAAGGGCTTTATTTGATAGTTCAATTTGAGTAAGTACCATTGTTACCTGAAATTACTTTGCTTCCATGGCAGTTCACACGTGTAAGATGTCAGATAGTAAAATAATAAGATTAATCTTATGTTATGTTACATGGCAACACTGAATGTGTTGGAATATATTGATGCCATTTTTTTAACCGTTCTTATTGGACAGGAGTCTAATTGAGGATGTACTGAGACATATCAGAAACAGTGGATATAAGATCGATAATAAAACTTGATAACATATGTATGAGCATTGTATAAATGATAAATGGATTAAGCATTTGTAGTTTATGAAGATGACGAATACACCACAGCTCTTGTTTTTAGAATGGACGAAGTGATTTTCACAAAGATGGCAACGTTAATAAGCAATCTGGTGAGTCAATAATCGTGATATAAATATGAAGGCTTGAAGTAATATCAGAGGAACTAGACAACAAAGAGGGTAGCGCAATTAGAAGTGAAATATTTCATTTACAATCATTCATTAGAACCGTCCTGTGACTTCATATGCTTTTTTAGCTGCGCAGGTTAAAACCAGGTAAGTGAATGTTATGTACAGGATCCCGTTTTGATTTCATCTCAATAACGATTCGGTTGAGTGGCTACTGGATAATAGGATAAACCAGGTTAGTGAATAAACTTTCAAAGTGTAATGCATCTTCGCTATGTCATTGACACTGTGATGAGTAAGCAATCAGCATGACACCTTTGTTTTAGTGCTATCAGCTGTAGAGCAGCTGAAAGTAACTGATAGCATGAGACAACATATGAGGACGATATTAGTCTAATATGAATGAATTTGGTTACTGAACTTTGGACTGGGGTATAGACTTGAAATTGTAACAGGCGCACAAACTTTGCGAACTGCTAAACAGAGAGAGAAGTAGTGCTCCATAGAACACATTTATAAATTTCTTTATTATGTGCATTATTAGCGGATATTGATGTAAATAACTTAAATTCAATAAAAATTAATTCTGAAATAAGTCATCCAATATCCAAAAACTTCCGAAACAGCCCATCAAGAAGTCTTTTCCTGGATGACTGCTGGGGTGAGAATTCTCTCCTGTGGATCTCGTTTCAACTATAAAAATCACGAGATAAGATCCCTGTAAGTTAACCATTTTGGAATTTAGCATTGAACAGAACAGAGATCTCTTGAGATGTGCTACAGACGTGGGAAATGTCCCTAAAGCAAGCATTTTCAACCAACAATCATGCCTCTGGTTTCTATGAGAATGGTATTCTGATACCGTTAAAGATCCATCCAGCACCCCCGTCTTTATTTTGTATATGCGAATCAGTATTCATCCGTATGTGATTCTCTCGCTATTAAACGAAAACGTAATCCTCACCTACTTGGAAATGATCATCATATACCACGGACCTTGCATTTAATGACTGCGTCATCATCATAACCCTAATTACGGGTATAGACCATACTGATATGTTCCGGTCTCATTATCCATCCAATATCCTTTTTTGAGGTCTACCCTGCCTTCTCTTTCCAATTGGGTTATATTTTAGTATTTGTGTAGGATGTCAGGTGTTGGCCATTCGGTTTACATGTTCAATCCATTTTTGTTTATAATTTAGTTTCTTTTTCTATTGATTTTATTTTTAGTTCTTTTAAAATATGTCTTCGTTCATTTTTTGATCTAATGTGTATTTTGCAGTTCGTCTCATAAAGCTCCTTTCACTTGTTTTTATTCTTTGTTTATTACCCAAATTTCACTGCTAAAGTATTGTATATTTTCAAGCCTGTTCCGTTTGTACTATATTTGGGTTGAATGTTCAATTTATCAGGCCTATAATCTGTAAAAAGTTTGAAGTTTTTAATTTCATGCCTTTTTCTCCTTCATATATTTCACTTCCAAGATAACTGAAAGTATTTATCTCTTCTATTACTTCATTATTAATAACTACTTTGCTTCAAACTGGAGTTTGTCCACAAAATGTCATTGTTTTAGTTTTATGTATGGACATTTTCATTCCAAACTGTTCTACTATAATATTTAAATTATATATTGCTCTTTGTAAATTGTCTTCCTTATCTGATATTATTACCTGATCATCTGCAAATAATAGCGTATTTATTTTGTTATTACGGTAAATTTATATACCTTCATTGTTTAAGATGTTCCACTGTATTAATATTTCATTAATGTAAATATTGAAAAGTGTTGAAGAGAGGAACATCCCTATATTTACTCCATGGTTTATAGATTGTTTTTCAGACAACTTTTCATTTATTTTTATTTCATTATCTTTGTATATATTCAATATAGCATGTAGTAAAATATTAGGTATATTTATTCTTTGTAATATATCAAACAGTATATACCTTTTTTACTTTGTTAAATGCTTTTTCTAATTTATAAACAAAAGAAGAGTTTCCAAATTAAATTCTCTTCTTTTTTTCTATAAGTAGTTTGAATGACCTAATGGATGATATTTGTTCCGGTTAGCGTTCTCCGCTAACTCCAAATTAAGGCATTTTTGTTATCGGTATGTTACTGCGAAATAATTCATATACTGTGTATATATATATATATATATATATATATATATATATAGAGAGAGAGAGAGAGAGAGAGAGAGAAAATCCAGTTCTTCAGCATAAGGGAGGGTAATCCAACATTAAATAAAAATCAATAGGCAGATAAACGAAAGATGCTCGAGTCATTTATTACGTCTTAATCTCAGTACTTAAATAAAATAACTTTAATAGTTAAAATTATAGCATCTACACGCTGGTGAAATGTATGGAGTTAAATTCATCAATAAATCTTTATGGATTGGTTCAGTATTTTTGTCAGAAAAACGGGCTTCAAGAGGGTCGAGGAACTTTATTTTCATAGGAGAAAAGAATCTTTTGTGGATTTTGGAATCTCCAAAATTATCAAAAAATTACCTTCCTGTTCTTCTGGAAGTAGCTCCCCTGTAACTTATTATCCAAGTTCAGCATTCGCGTCGTCGTCTCGGTCAGCATATATTTTTTTTTAATCGTAGTGATGTCACCCGAATACTTTCCCTTCAACCTCAACTTGAGTTTCAAAAATATGTGCGTGCCCCTCTGAGAGTAAGGAGGGCACAAATGATAATGTCGGGTGGTTTGTGGTCAGAAATTCTTTCGCAGACGAAGTCGATTGAGTGAGAGTATCTTCGCATGTTCAGATCTTATATGAAAATGATTAGGCAACATCTCAGGAAGATTATTCCTAGCTCTGATTGTGATGCGTGTTTTCCTGCACAAGCTCATTGATATTCGACACATTTATCTCTTTTGAGATGGACGTCTCTAGTGTTCAGCATCATTAACAGACATAACTCCAATTTTGGATTTAAGTTAATCACGTGTGTAACATTGTTTCCTTTCCGAAATAAACTTCGAGCACCAGGAAATGTCTGATGAAATCCCAATTTTCGACGCGAAAACATTTACATTTTGTACTGCATCCTCTCAGATTTTGAAACTCCGAATTTTTCTCTGGAAATTGCCCACTTTGAAGTGGATGTTCGTTGCACAGTCCGTAACAGAATAAGCCCTTTGATTGGAAAGACGTGGGTTCGAATCCTGTCTGGGACGAAAGAGTTTCATAAGGACGCTTCATATGAAGGTGATCACTTCATATGATCACTGAGGCCAGTGAGTTACCGGTCTAACAGTGATCGGCGATTCACCTTCATTTGAGTGTCCTTATAGAGGTTCTTCGCATCCTAGAAGAAATTCGAACCCACCTTCTTATATGACTCTGTAAAGTTATTTATCCATGTATTATCTCTGGAGGAGGAGTTCTGTCATGAATAAACAAAAATAAGAATGAGTTAATAAAAGTAGAAAAAATCTTAGCCCAACCCAATATGAATGTACTATAGATTGACAAGAAACTTTTCTTGTCGCGTCAAAAAAAAAAAAAAAAAACACCAAGTCTTCCTTTTTTTTTTTTTAAATGTTTTCCTATCCTACTTAAACCTATCGACACGGGCTTTGTGCCTCACTAAGTGCAGACATCTTTCGGTCGTTTTGGCAATATTTTAAACCATGTTTAGTACATCGATCGCTGCTGTAAAGAATCATTTCTAAAGACGTTCGCTTCTACTATCTTGTCTGGCTTCAATAAGTTCTCTTTTTTTCCAGTTCGAGAATGCTTTCCATTCAATACTTCAAACCCCATTCTTTATCAAGACTGATAAAGAATGGAGTTTGAAGTTATTCAGTTTGTAGTGTGCAGTTTCAAATGATATCGTTCCTCATTATCTACTGCTGCTGCTTACAATACACGTAAAAACATGATTGTACGACCTTTTGCTACTAGATATCACCACGCTCCGCTAACAACATACTTAAAATTTCGGTCAATCCTATTAAATTAGGAAATTTTAATCTGAGGTAATTATATTGTATACATTGTAAATTAAATATTTTAAAACAGTTATTTCCATTTCACAATTTGTACTTCATACAAGAATACATTCCGGATACAGAAGCCACTTTGTACATGGCGTAAGTGAGCATTATAATATGAATGCATGGATTGTGAGCCCTTCTTAGTGGAGTAAAAAAGTACTGGAAGATAAAAATTCAAAGTAAATTACTAATTGTATGAAGAGCCAAAAGGCTTCAATTCAGCGACTTGAATTTTTTTTTTAGTTAAGGGATTTTACATCCCATATTGTTTCATAGCCGAATAAGAAACTCGAAGAGTTTCATAGTCTTAAAGTAAAGTTATATTCCTTAGGCTACAATAAGGCATTAATATTGAAAGGAGATTTACATGGATATGGACTGGTAACGTTTTAATAAAAAGCTCGTGGAGAATGTCGATTCCCTCTGGTGAAGCCAAAAATTTTAATTTATTTGGTATAATTTCGCTGTAATGTTTTAATTTCTAAAATGATTGTCATTAAAATGAAGGAAAGAAAAAGATTGAATCTTCCTCTTGCCCTTCATTCTGCATTAGACCGTGTTGGGTGATTTTCAATTACGGGAGAAGTAACTATAAAGTCAGGATACTGTCTGTAAATAGTGCTTTAATAGCCTGTTTGCATGTCTTGCTGGATGAAAAAACTGGCTTAAAGTAGGAAATCCCCTTCGACTTCTAATTAATTGGTCTAATAGAGGCAGAACCCGTTATGGCATAATCGGTCTGCATCTGTGAGATTTGTATTTCATCATTTCAAATACCCTTATAGAGGTTCTTCGCATCCTAGAAGTAATTTGGACACAGGGATCAAATTACTTCTAGGATGCCTTCCATCAGAAAGATGATTCTATCGAATCAGCATCAGTTGCTCAACTGATAAATTAAACTGTTTTTACTGAGAAATAAAGAAAAGAGTAATCCTACAAAGTCTTCTTTTCCCAGTAGACACCACGTACCATATTGTCTGATGCAAACCACATGTGTACATATTCTTCAATCTTTGAGTTATCCATTTGTTTTCATTTGCTTAATTGGAACAAAGATTTCCGTTTTGTGTTACAGTCATGTAACTATGCTTTTCTTTTATGATACCCTTTCTGCCCTCCCCAAAGAAAACAGATTGTTTTCTTTGTGCATCAAAGATTAACTCATTTGAAAACGATGACTGAAGGAAGACCTGAAAGACGTACAGCTTAAAATAGCCGGCACTACTGAGATTTTTCAATCTCGTAGAAATTAAATGGCCAACCGTTGTAATACCCTAACGTGTATCACAAGCATAAGACCTACTGCGACACGTTTATGATTACCCGGGACGTTTGCTGCCTGACAACCACCTGCGACAAAGACATTTTGCAAGGGGCCATAAGAATTATTCTGCTTTTCTTTACATCAAAATTAAACAGTTTTCAGAAAGCTTCGGATGAGCTTAGTATAAATAAAAACGATGAAGAAACATGATCTACATTAGTTTGAACAAATTGTATTGTGGTATCAAAGCTGTCAATCTGCTTTCACATTCTTTCTGCTTTAGACTTCAATACCAGGAGAAATATTTGTCCAATGTGAAAACGGCATCCTTTCATATAAATTATTCCATCTCCCTAAGAGTAATGGAATTGGGTTGTTTGACAAGAGGAACCTGAATGGAGATAACGTTTAAGCCTGTTTCTGTCAGACACCCTAATCCTGACGTAAAAAGTTATGGAAAAAAAAAAAAAAAAAAAAAAAAAAAAAAAAAAAAAAAACAACTTACTTTGGAAGCAATTTTGCTATTTCGAGATATTTACTTACTATTCCATTTTACTACTGACGTCATTCAGTTTATTTACTGAAAATAAAAACTGATGGACAATGGCGATTTTGGCAAATAACAAGACAACGGAATACTTTAACTCCGTCTGTGAAGTTTTTCTGAGGGAATGATAGCATTCCACGAATGAATAACCATTTATTTCCAGAGGAATCAAAACAAGGGCTATATTATGAAAGATATATTATTATTACGGGAAATTCCAAGGAGTCTGTGGACTCATCGAGGGAGGCCCTAAACAACATGTCAAGAACTATTCAACATCCACACAGTATCTATCATACTTTGCTTTGAACTCACTTAATCATGGGACCCACAACAGAGTGGCAGTTTATTCTACTCATTCACCACTCTCCAAGTAAAAAACTTAGCTCTAACACCATTGCCCAGTTTCCATGGTTGGATCCTAGTCCTCCCACCACCAGTCCTGTTCCGAAAAATATCCTCTGAATTAATCTTATAGAAACCCTTCAGTAATTTGAATGTCTCAATCATATCATCCCTTTTCCGCCTATCAACCAATTTTTGCAACCCACAAATCTTCAGCCTGTTATAAGGTTCATTCAATAGACCTGCTATCATCTTGGTCACTCACCTCTGGATCTTCACCTCTTCCCCATCAAGAAGGAGCCCTGGCGCCCAAATCTAGGCACAGTAGTCAAAATGGAGGTCTTATCAAGGCTCGATACATAGGAACAACAACTTGCATGTCTCTTATCGTCAAAGTATTCTTCAGTAACCAAGTGGTTTGATGAGCTGATTTAGCCATTTTTGCAATATGCCCCCTATACTTCAACTCCCTATCCACCAACACTCCCAAATCCCTGGCCTCGTCAATCTCCTGGAGTACAGTTCCACCGATGTAGTATACTGCTGCTAATCTTTTCACCCCAAAATGCATAACCTTACATTTTGTCACATTAAATTGACATCCATTCTCCTTAGCCCAGTCCTCCAAACTATCCAAATCATCCTGCAAAATTTTGACATGTGGATTCGCTATTGCTCTACCCAACTTTTCATCATCAGCAAACAAATGAACCGTTCCTCTCAGATCCTTCCCTATATCGTTAATGAACAAATTAAATAAGGGTGGTCCTAGAATAGAACCCTACGGCACACCACCAGTCACAGGCCGTAATTTGGACTCTACTCCCGAATAACTTACTTTGATATCTCCCCATCAACCACCCTCCTACCTTTCACCAACCCTAAATCCATCCCCATATGATGCAGTTTACTGATTAGAATTCCATGTAGTATCCTGTCAAAAGCCTTAGCAAGGTCCAGCAGTATCACTGTAAAGCCATTATCCTTATCCAGTTCAGCAGTCACTGTGTTATAAAACGTGACGAAGTTACTTAGGATATGAAAAACTAAATTTGACAGCGACGAATTGGGCTGTTTTAATACGACGGAGCAACTAAGATGGTAAGAAAGGCGAATTATCTATTAATGGTACGTATTCGGTGACCAGGTTCTGTTTTGAGGAGAGGAGCAAACGTTTCTCTGGAGAAATAGAGAATCATCTTCAGCCGAAAGATCTTTTGGAAATCAATGTTTATCGCCTTCTGGATGGAATTCCAATCCTAGTCTTTACGATAAAAGAATGATTCTTACAGCGCTATTCGCCACGATGCGCAGAATATGGAGCACTGTCACTGCCGCCATTGTATATTGGAAATTCGTTGGTGTAAGCGTGTGAAAATTGTTGACGATTAAGTTTCTCCCCATCGGGAAGGTTATAATCGTCAAGTTGAAGGAAAAGACGATCTGAAAGATTATGAACACAGCTTGGATCTTGCATTAGCAGATCCTCTTCCCTTCCAAGAGGAAAAATTACTGAATTCTCAGCCGTTTCATTAAGTGATTTTTTTCACTTACTATAGTAATTAAAATTCTTGGGGAAAATCAGTAAAGTTCAATGAAACAACAAGGGAGATTCAGTCCAGCTACTCGGCTGTGACAGGCCACTGAAGCCAGAGACGTAGTGGGAATTATTCAACTCAATACAAAGAAGCCTGGATATCATCGAAACTTGACTAAAGCGAATTTTATACCTTGCTTCTCATTTTTATATCTTAATCACTAAAACGTTGACAGTTGTCGGTTGCTGCTATAAGGGAGTATCATTTCATCATACGGGCGTTACTAATTTTCGAATTAGACAAAGGGATTAATTTGGAGTTCGGTAAGATCTTATCCCATTGAGTAGAAAACCTAACAATAGTTACTTATTAACATTTAACTTGTTTATTTCATCCATTTCCCGACCTTATACAGTATTTTATCCCCCAGAAAGGTTACCTTTCATGCAAAATAACGACCAGCAGTTAATGCTTTGACGCACGAGACGTTGCTCCACAAACGAACAAGTAAAACTGTTATTTCATCTCCTAAAGGATGTTAATATTTGCTAAACAAATCAGCACTAGATTTTTGAAATATAGGATTGAAATTCTACTGATAAAGATATTTCAGTTGTAATTGACCTGTAAGGTAAAAAAAAGGTAAGTCACATCGGTTCCCCCCCCCCCCTCCCCACTGTCGAATAAAGACCAAATTGACGTTTGAGTTACTATAAAAATATTTTCTGTTAAATATCAAAAGTTGTAGAATAAAATTTGTGAGATGACGCTTTGACTCGTCAATTGTTAAATTGTGTGTTTAGTTTTGAATTTCGTGACATTTCGACAGAAATAGTCTCGGGGGGGAGGAAGGATTATTTGCGGCAACCTCAGCGTATTTCAGGATATCAAGGAATATCCCGCTGTTTACTACTTTTTTCTATGCCTACGAAAAGTAGGTATAAAAAAAAAGTTACTTTCAGTGTTTGAAGTTAGCATTTTCGTTATCTGATTGAGGTGTACAAATTAAACACAAATAATGAAAAACAAGATTTTATTCACGCTTAAAAAAGCAGTAAAATGGAGACAAACCTTCTTTAAAATTTAACTAAAGACATTCATGTTCAACAATATTAAAAAGGTATAGCAAAGTTCGCTATGTTATGGGACACCATACAGAGTTCTGTAGCATGATACTTACGCATGTTATAGCATGCGTTAATGCGAGATTTAAAAGCAGGGTCTTCATCAAAAACATTCACGTAAATTTTCTCATTTGGTTGCTTGCTTTCATTTAAGGCGTCTAATCTATCTAAAAATAATCTTTGATCACAGTCAGGGACTTTAAGATGAAGGATTCTTAAACTTCTCATCACAGCAATTCTAGAAACAATTAAATTAATATTCAAACATGCCATCTCTTTACGTGCATGCTTTCTTCCGGTCATTACTATTAAACATAACTGGTATAAGTTGGGAAGATCACAGACAGTATTCCATAACTGTCGTGAATTAAGATCGAGCAGTTCATGTTGTAATGCTAAACGCGATAGCCATTGCAAGTTCTGTATTGCTCGCATTGCATCTGACATGAGAGTAAATTCATTGCCAAACCAATCACTTCCAACTGCAGTCATACGCAAGCATTCCAAAAGGTTGCAGCTATTGGAGAGCGAAATCAAAAATGAACCAGAATTAATATGTGGCAGGTGAACGAGTGTTAATGATTTTAAGAATGGAAATCTCGCAAGATCTTTCAGATCCACATCTCTGCAAAGAGCACTCCGGAATGATTCATGGAGGCATCCCCGAATGTCCCATTCTTCGATAAGGCAACACTGATCAGCAATGGCAAATAATGTTGACCGAAGGTAACAACCATCTACTCTCACTCCTTGAAACGTTTCCGATGTTGGATAGGTAAAAAGTTCAGTGATTGCACATGAAGGGAGTCCAAGCTTCTTCAACTGCTTTAAGTGTCCAATTGCACGACAAAGGACAAGTCCATTACAAAAATGAGAACTGAGCAGATTCAATTCAGTGATGTTATTGCATGCCTGAAAAAAGTCGGATAGTGACGTTCCATCAGTCAAATTTGAACTCCATACACAATCGCACACCCGAAGACTAAGCAGTCGTTTCCCTCCAAATCTTGCAATATTATTTAATCTCTCTAAATCAAAAGGGAATGCAACTAGTTCAAGATGTTCCACAGTAGATGGGGGAAGATCTCTGAATACAAATTCTTTTCCATTACCAAAATAACTATAAAGAGATAGATGAGTGATATTTTTAAAGCTTTGTATAACTGCATGTTCAGCATTTGGCTGGAGTGCCGAGTTATATGCAAACCAGCAAAATTTCTTAAATTTGATATTTTCATTATGTCTTGTTAATACACCAGACAACAGATGGGGGAAAAACGAGTTCATAGTGGCCATAGATTTCATTGATGGAACAATCTCCGATGTTAACACAAAGCCATCATTAAAAGACAAATACCATTTTTCTCCAATATAAGGCGCATAAGATGCCTCTTCGTGAATATCAGTAAAAACGTCTGCCATGATATGAACATGTAAACTTCGCAATCCCTTACATTTTGTGAGTATCATATAAATAATGATTAAATGCAGTGAATCAATATTAAATTCCAAATACAAACTACGAATAGTTCTAAAACAATCACTTGATAACTTCTTCAAGGTATCCAGACTCACCAGATGATTTATAGAAGAGCATTGAACAGTCCATGAAAGATTTACAAGCGAGGTCACACTACTTATAATGTTACAAAGAGCTGATACCCCCACATCACAATTTAAGAGATGTAAAGTGTGTACATTTTTGCATTTAATGATGCATTGCTTCAACACTTCGGGATCTACCCACTCACAGTTCCTTAAATCAAGAAAAGTGATAGCCATTGCTCGCTGTTCAAGAGAGAAATATAATTGAAATTCTGGCAGGGACAGTCTTTCTGTTTTAGAAAATTCTGTTTTATCCACAAATTGTTTGTCACATGCTAAGGATTTAAATCTTGAATTTATTTCTGCAACATTTAAAAGATCTCTTAATTTCAAATACTTAAATATCTTCAGAAGTATTTCATTTGGGAAATTCAATATTGTGAATTGTTTATTCTGAACCGCTGCCATTTGTTTTCCTTTTGAAATCAACGTAAAACACTCAGAATTAAAACATTACTTATCTGTCGAATATCGGAGTTCTTTGTCGAGTAATTAAATGACGGGGAATAAAAAAAAAAAAAACGCTTTTACGTTTCTCAGAAAACACTGTATACCTTCGCGCGACTTTAAAAGATTTTATAACTAACAATAAAATGAAATATTGCAAGGGGACCACTCGATCGGTGTTGAAATACTCATATGCACAGGAAGTTCCCCTAGCGCCCTCTGCGAGAAAAAGTTCAATGCGATCTGCATACGTCACAGGAGAGACGTATTACCATTTGGATGGGACTAATGGAAGTGTGTGTACATTCTGGGAAGTATGGTAGATAGTCTCATAAATAAAGTAACTAGTCGAAATATTTCACAAAAAAAAAAAATAGACAATTGTATTTAAATATCTTTCAACGAGGAATGGCAAACCATATCTTAAAAGCAATGACTGCCATCAGCATCATACTAGAAAGTGATGGCCATCTCTCACTACATGCTAATTGCATATAGCTTTATGTTAACATTATGTAAATCTCTCTAACCGCATTTCTTTCTAAAATGAGTTCTAGTTTGGAAGAGGCAAATTTCGCCTTTTGAAACGCTTGTTTTTCTATATTTTGTTTGCAGTCATACGTTCCTGATCAAAATTCCTCCAGGGAGGGGGGAGGGTTATGATTCATTGGAACACAAAATTTGGAATCTGAATTCTCTTTCTCCAATCGATTTGACTTTTGAAGAAATGTTTGTAATGCGTTATTTCATGGGATGGGGGGGGGGGACAAGGAATATTTCCATTTATGAGAGTGCAGTGTTAAGGAATTTTCCACCAGTCGGAAATACTTGAAACTTGGGCTACTAATCTACCAATATTGAGCAGTATTGATTAATGGAGATCACTAGAGTTATTTTTCCAAGTGATGTACAGTGCTAGTGCTCCATAGAACCAGACGGTACTCCTTCACTCTTGAAACAAATAAACTCCGAAAAAAATATAACCAACTATTCAAAAATTCAAAACCATTAGCGAAAAATACGATATATTTCTCCCTTGGCAAAAAATCTCATCGTTCCCTTACTAGTAAGGCTCAGCGGCCTGTCATGATCAAATACCTTGGCTTCTTAAAAACCTGAATAATACACTGACAGAGCGGTTAAGCGTATCTTCGTTTTGTATTATGTATAGCAACTATGTACATTCTTTGAGCGGGTTTGTTTACTTTGCTTAATCGAAAAATCTAACTTTACGAAGGAAATATCTGACCCCTTTCTCATGAGACCGGCTAACTAATTTTCACATGAAAAGCTCTTTAAACGTTTCTTTACGTTCTTAATGGGGTTCAAATCCAGGTCTCTGGAACAAAAAGGCGAATGAACCATGGACAATCTTCAAAAAAAAAAGAGTGCTTCTAATGATATCAGATGACTTAAGTCGAGTTAGGGTAGAAATACAAGAAAACAATGATGGTAACCATGTCCCGTGTAGCGATGAGTTTGAGTCTATTTGTGAAGTGGAGGTTAACAGAATGAAATATATGGTAGAAGTTGCTACAGACTGGCAGCTCAGTTGTAGGGGACAAAGAAATGCATCGTCAAATTAGCCTTATGGGTACCAAGCGAATGATCTTTATGGGTGACTTTAATTTTCCAAACATTAATTGGGTAGAAGAGAAATCTCATGATCACAAAGAACTGGAATTTATTGAATTGTTGCAAGAAAACTTTCTCAAGCATCATGTGAAAGAAGGAACTCGAGGTCAAAGAGTGTTGGATTTGCTCATAGCTTCAGAACGGATCTCTGTCAAGAATATTGCTATTTTATTCCCAATTGGTGACAGTGATCATGCTGTTCTTTCTTGGGAAGTATCTACTTTTATTGAAGCTCCGAATAAAACGGCTACATGCTGAACTACAAAGCTGGAAATTATGATCAACTTAGAAGAATACTATCTTTGGTCCCATGGTATCAGTTACTGAATGGAAAAAATGTCAGCAATGCATGGGAATCTTTGAAAAAGTGCTTGAATGAGGCGGTATCTTAATATATCCCTAGTGTTCGAAGAATACATAGGTTGGGAGTGAAATGGATGTGCAACCTTATTAAGCAAGAGATCCACAAGAAGAAGATGATGTGGAAAGAATATCGCGAGAATGAGAGTGAGAGGAGTTATGGAATATATAAAGCTCAGGCAGAAAAGTAACGAGTATTGTGAGAAAAGCTAAAACGGAGTATGAAAAGAAATTGGCCATGCAAGCTAAAAGCAATCCAAAAGAATTTTATTGTTATGTCGATATGGAAGAATAACTTTATTGAATGCAAATGTACACGAGTGTCGGAAGCTAAGGAGATTGTTCAGTTAATAAGTGCTCACTTTGCTAAGATATATCAACCAACCAGGTGTATGTAGCATGGTGCATGGTGATACTGCTACGTTGGATGAAGATTTAGAGGTTCATGAAAATGAGGTTGAAGAGCTCTTGCATAACTTGGATAAGAATTTGTCAATAGGGACAGATGGACTATTAGCTAAAGGAATGTTCAGCTGAATTGACTTGGCCTTTCACACATTTGTATAACTTGAGTCTCAGCTCAGGAATGATACCACAGGAATGGAAGGAATGTATGACAGTTCCATGGCACAGGAGTGTTGCAAAAAGTGATGTATCTAACTACCGACCTATTAGTATCTCTGGTGTGGTAGTGAAAATTTTAGAGAAGTTGTTAAGAACTCGCATACAGAAATGTATAGACAAACATTTTATACTCCTCTGCAGGGAGCAGCATGGGTTTACTAAAGGAAGGTCATGTTTTATAACAATGTTACGGCCGAGGGAATGGATACACTATGATAATCTTGGATTTTTCTAAGGCATTTGATAGAATGTTGTGTGAACTGGAGAGTATGGGATTGGAACATAATCTATTGACTTGGATCAGAAAGTGGTTGAGAGACAGATATCAAAAAGTGGTATACAGTGGGTGTGAATCTGCCAGATTTAAGGTAACGAGTGGTGTACCTCAGGCTTCAATCCTTGAACCATTATTGTTCAATCTATACATTAATTATATTAAGCATGGTCTATCATCAGATTTGCAATTGTTTGCCGATGATGATGCAAAGATAGGCAGGGCAATTAGGGATGCAACATATATTCATCATTTACAAAATCATTTGAATGGAAATCTGGGCAAACCAAAATGGCTGTCAGTTTAATGTTAGTAAGTGTAAAGTTATGCACTTTGGTGTGATTAGAGTTCAAGCGGTATATTATATTAGCGGGGTTATGCTACAAGAAACTGAACAGGCAAGAGATCTTGGTGTATTGGTGGATAAGAATTTAAAGTTCAAAGGTCACATAGCGAACGTTGCAAATACAGCTCAGAGGATAATTGCTATGTTGAAGCGAACCTTGACATATAAGGATAAGGAAGTAATTTTTCCTTTTTATAAGGCTTTGATAAGACCATACTTGGATTACTGTGCGCAGATTTGGTCTTTAGGGTTCCAAGGGGATAAAGAAGCTGTGGAAAGGGTGCAAAGAAGAGTTACAAAGATTATATCCGGATTATGGGATTTAGATTATGAGGACAGATTGCGAGTATGTGGATTACAGACTCTGGTTAACAGGAGAAAGAGGGATGATATGATAGAGGTCTATAAACGTTTGAATAGGTGTTATAGGATTTCAAATTATGAAGTTTTTGTTATATGGAAGGCGGGGAGAGAACACGGGGTCATCCATGCAAGTTAAGGTTGTTCTCAGTCAAGAAAGGGTTAAGAGGTAGGTTTTTCTCCCAGAGAGCAGTGAGTGAGTGGAATAATTTGCATTTTACGGATAGTGAGTGCATCTAGAGTAAATGAATTTAAGGTAAGGTATGATAGCTGGGTTGGGTAATTTACAGCCTCCTTCGATGAGTCCTTGACTCCCGCGAGGTCCCAGATAATTAAAAAAAAATTTTTTTATTGATTCTCTCAAATATATACATATATACAATTATCATCTTGAGTAAGATTCAGTATATTATTTTACAAAGTTCATCACGAAGTGCTGCATATAATGAAATTTCCATAATAATGATGATAACATCGTTTTTTTGCTATCTTTTAAAATAACAATAATTTACAATTATATAGTTCGGATAATAATATATATATATATATATATATATATATATATATATATATATATATATATATATATATATATTTTTTTTTTTTTTTTTTTTAATAATAATAGTTTATTATCTCTCATATAATTACATGAATACACTAAAATTTAGGCAACTTTTTCTTGCAAATGGTTCAGTAAAATTATAATTACTCGTAATAGTAAAAAGCGTGTATTATTACCATTAATAATAATCATAGTAATACTTTACACTTAATAACTCTTCACACTTAATAATACAACTATTCATTACAGAATGTTAAGTAAATAATGTTAGATAAATACTACTACTGGGGTGTTTAATGTCTCAACTGGATCCTCGAAGTTTTGTATATTTAGCTTATCTGAGGATGACTGGTTATATATATTGTATATATATGTGTATATATATTATTGATTTGGTTGCTGTGTTGGAAGTAGGCAGGTGTTTGGGAGGTCAAATGTATGATCTGAAAGGGCTGATCAAAGTGAAATTGCCGATATATCCTGTGTTATTGCATCTGTCTTGATGGTTCACATTCTTTTTTATTGTGGACTTCTTTTTGAGCTAATTAGGAGGCTTTTTTTCACAATGGCAGCCTCTCTATGTCTTCTGATCTTTTAATTTGTATAATAATAATAATAATAATAATAATAATAATAATAACAATAAAAACTTTCGGAAATCTGAATTTTAAGATATGTAGAATTTTTTATGTGAATTCTACTCACGAAAGCTCTCTGCTTATTTTACATTAATATATTTAGTGTTAACCGGGCAATTAAATTTCATCTAACTAAGCATTCACAGACATCCACACCTGCTGTGTGAGTCGACCTCATAGCTCTTTGTCGGAGGAATGAATAGCAAACCACTTAGCAAACTACAGCCAATTCAGAGCAGTATTTTTCTGTTTTTTCTAACTTCGTGGGATTTAAATGTTTTTTTCTCTTTTTTCAGAGGGAATGTTTCATGTGAGGAAAATCTCATAAAGTAAAAGCATGTTTAAGTTATGGAAACGAAGTGGAATGCAAAGAAAACGAATTTGAAGTTTTTATTTAGTTCTTATACCTATAAAAACTATCTTCTTCTTCTTCTTGGCTTCACGTATTAGGCAATTGTTTGCCTGTAACGTTTTCAAGGGTTTAGCAAATCTTCTGCCCATCTCGTCCTGGGTCTTCCTCTTGATCATGCCCCTTTGGTTTATCCCATTAGAAATTATTAAAGAAATTATTTCTTTCATCTTTCTTTTAAGCCACTGTATGCCTGCTCATTCCCTTTAAATTATTTTTTTGAAATATGATTCCCTATTAAAACAAAATAAGTTATATATATTTAAAACCGTACTATTACATTTTGTTTTCTCTGTGTGTAATATAGTTTTGTTTATTTGACCAAGATGGATGTGATTTTCCGCTTTTATATTTTCAGGGCAACAAAACGGTTGGTTTATACGATTACAGAGCAACAATAAACAACACTACAAAAATTGGAGAATCGTTCTACGCAGATCAACGTCCAAGCATATCATATCACTTTGTTAATTAGGAATACTTTTACAATAATAATAGGTCATGAAAAATAAAATTCATCCTGACAGAAATTTTTATTCGAAGAAAAAAAAATTGGATTGGAATACTGCGCAGTAGCCGAGGAACTTATAAGGGTTATTTTGAATTGATAGTGACCAGTGTCATATGGAGATGGCAGGAATTTTGCTTCATGAAATTCTAGGTTTCCATCTTGTAAAACACACAAATTAGCAATGTGCACACTTGTTGGCAGACAACAAATTATGTAATAGGTGAAGAGTCCTATCACAGCATTTGGGTTTTTACAAACCAAGTTGGTTGACTGTAGAGCTACTGATCTTAACACATTAAGGCAAAACTGAGTTTTTACACACGTGTATAGTCTGAGCGTACTTTCTGTAATCAACAAGCTGTGGATTGCAATCCCACCATGGTAACAGCACTCCAAAAACTAAAACCAATACGGACAGATAACAACCTTACAAGGACAAACAATTACACCTTATTGATTAGTTAATTCAGTCCTTCTATACCAAAGTGAAACTTGGATCCTTCTAAAAGAAGATGAAAAGAGGTTGTTGGCATTTGAAATGAAGTTCTATAGATGACTCCTCAACAAAACATATGCTGATGACATCAAAAATTTTGAAGTAAGATAAAGAATCAGTTCCTTTGACGCTCCAAGAGATAACATCATAACTAAGATTCGACTTCAGATACTCGAAAAAGAGGCAGACCTTAAATAAATTAGATAGACAATATCAAAAATAGGACAGGCTTTACTTACAGAGCAGAAAGCAAAATATCAATCAATGACAGTAGTATGGTAGGAGCTTTAAACCAGATCAAGATAAGATAAGGAATTGTGACGTGATTCGTTGTTCAGATGATGACATCGTTGTGTGTGATGTCATGAGTTTGGAATGTTTGGAATTTTTATGGGGAACATATTTTTGTGATGTCACATTCTTTGTTTGGTTCACATATAAAATTGTGGGTGATGGTTAGAGATGAGGATTCGTGTCATGATTGGTGGGGCAGTTTAAACCAAATAGGGATAGTGTCAATGGGGAAGTGACGTTTCTGTCATGGATGTGTGTTGTTATCAGATGAAGATAAATGACATGATTTGTTAGCTGAGAGATTTTCACCAAAAATGTATGACATTGATAATCATTTACTATTTTTGGAAACTGAATTACCAGCTATTGATATCATGGGAAAAATTATTGCTAATCATTTAAATTCATCAATGGTAAAATAAGACTTTCAAGATTTTATCCAATTCGATAAATGTTCTTTATTTCGGGATATTTACGAACATTTTACAAAAACTGTTTGTGTATATCTGCTGACAAAAGAATACACAGAGAATACACAGAATGTTTAGGAAGGCATGGTGTCATTTCTAGACTGACACAATATCAAATATATGGAAGTGTGGTTACCATGGTATCTCATTTACAAACTTTTTTGCATGACCATTACATTTTGATGTAATGTCACCAAGAAAGAGTGAATAAGAAAAATTTTCTTTATTGAACACTTTGGAAAATGTTGAGTCTAAACTAAATATTGTGAAATATTTTTAGGTAATTACAGGTTTCGAATTTTTCTCAGTGAATATACTTGCAAATAGTAATTCAGTAAAACAAAATATGCATTTTTAAACTTAAATGAACAGAGATGTGTGTTGTTATTGTTGTGTTTTTCCACAGTGAAGTTTTTATTCAGTTATTCTGATTAGAATTTGATATTTAAATCCATAACTTTTATACCTTAATGCAATTCTGTTTAATTATTGCAAAAAAATCACTACTGTGAAATTAATGCCAGGAATGAAAAAAAAGTGGGGAAAACTGATATCGATGTATTGATTATTTTAGAAATTGTCTAATGCTACCTATTCACATGGTTTGCGTTATCTTAAACATTTTGTTCACATAATCGAAAAATCGAACTGTTAGATTTTAGTGGTTTTACAGAGACAGCAGATAATTTAACCCAAAAATGCGACTTAAACTCTTAAAATTTGGTATAGAAAAAAGGTTTGTACTCTCCAGATAACACAAATACAAATTTTACTTTTTCCCTCACAAAGTAAGATAAAACACATCAACAGTATATCCAGCAGCATGCGAAAACATGTTGTTGAGTCATCTGCGCAAAAGGTTCATTTTTGAAGGAACGGTCAGGATGGGGTAGGGTAAGGTAAACATTACTATAAGGAAAAACATTCGAGTGGAGTGAATTTGGACTTAAGGTAATCATTCGTCCACTGCAGTTGCTGTATTGTGTTGTGGTGTTTTGTGTCCGGTAAAGCAAAAATAATGGGTGAACCACACAATTCTTTGAAAGTTTCTTTGTGAAAAGTTCTAATTGTTTGGAATTTTGTAACAGAAAGTTAACATCAAATATAAGACCAGTTATATAATAATAAATAACTATGTATTTGTGGTGCCATATGAAGTAATGTAAGAAGAATGAAGGAAAACAATATGAAAAAGCGACAGCAGGTGAAAAATATGAATTTTCAGTTATCATTGGTATAATTCATGTACAATTTCTTTTAAATAAGAGTTCAAATTAATTTCCTAAAGAAATTTGTATTTCTGATGGAACTATTGTAAGATATGCATTGACAAAATCACCTTGTAGTTGGAAATAATTACCTGAAAGAGTTAAAAAACAGAATTCTTGGTTAATAAAATATAGCCATCAGCTGAAGTGGGAAATCACTACTCTGGACAAACTAAGAAATTGGATGATTGAATCAACATGCAAATATCAAATATTTTCACCAAAGGAAGAGAAAAATCAAAACATTAACAAATTTAATAGGCAGACCTGTTGTAGATTTAAATGAAATCGGATGCTCAAAAAATGAAAACATACCATGTACTGTCTTTTGAAAACACAGCCAAAGATTCTGTGCTTATATCAATGCTCAAAAATATATGTATTGGTTTAAAAAAAAATAAAAATGTAACCATTAATTTTACTACAGTAACAAATTCCAAACGGTCACAAATGAATAAACTTTCAGATGAGAGTCATATTGTCGAAAATCACATGATGGCAATTCCGCTACCATGGGAAGAACCTCTGAACAACAGTGCAAATTTAACAATAAGAAGATTAAGGAACAAAAAATAGATTGTATTTTTCACTTTATTTATTTTCTGTGCTAGGTTCAGTAAATACAATTTGTAAATAATATTTCACTCAAATAAATGTGTAAATTTAAATAAACAAATGGGTGTCGTTGATGTTCTATGCAATTTAAGGAAGACAATATATATATATATATATATATATATATATATATATATATATATATATATATATATATATATTGCTTTACTTAAATTATTTTTTTTCCTTGCGATATTTCTTGCCACAAACTAACCAGACTTTTTTTTGAAAATCCACTCAGCGAATTAAAAGTCTTATTTGTGCAGTTAAGCGCTGTGGTGTTTGCACACCACAGCGCTTAACTGCACAAAGGAAGACTTTGTTTCAAATCTAGTCAGCGACTAGAGGAAATTTTTCTAAGCCTTTTTTCGACCGGTTTCCGAGTTAGTCGATCTCTGACAAGGGCAAGCGGGTTTTTTCTCTCGGGTTTTTCGTCCCGTAAACTCAAGAAAATAGACCATAGACCCCACATTATTTCAGACATTAAATATATTGTGTTAAGGTTAGGTACCACGAGATGGTGGCACTTGTGCCATCTCTCTTCACTGCGTGCCACTTAATTAGTGATAACCTTGGGCCAGCTATCTCTAATTGACTGCCAGTGGAGATTGAACTGCCCACTCAGTCTCCAAAAGTTACATAGGGTAAACAGCCTTGTCTACTAAATATTTACTCCCTGTATGGGAACAAAAAGCATTAGCTGATTTTTTTACTGATATCCTGTAATTAATTAATTTAGAAAATTGTCTAATGCCACCTATTGACATTGTTTGTTATCTGTAAACATTTCGTTCACATACTCGAAAACCCTGAAGTGATAATCTCTAATAGAATGTTGGTGCCATAAGAACAACTGCACAAAATATCAAAAGGAAGATATGAGGCATGAAAAGACAACACATTGGAACTTGGTAACATGGAAATTAAACTAATTACAAAGTATACTATAGAGCTAATAGTCATTTGAAATATAAGAAAATGCTAACAAAGAGGTCCAACCCAAACACGATTTCTCACCTGGTACAACAAAATAGCGACCGGTAATGAGACACATTTTAAGATAAGATAAATGTCACACACACAATTTATTTATTTATTTATTTGCTCAGTTATTCTGTTACAATATGTAGTTAACTGAATTTTAAATGTAAAATAGAGAAAAATAAACAATCAATTTGAAAAAAATATATATATAATATATATACATAGAGAGAGAGAAAGAGAGGGAGCCATATCAAAAACTCCACATTGAGAGATGCGAAGTTACCGGTTGCTGGCAGATATTAATACAGGAAGTAACATGTAGCCTCAACAAAACAGTGCTTAGATTTCAACTCTATGATGTCATTTTGGACAGAACCATGTGAAAACATAGTATGAGACAAAATGTGAAAGAAATTAACGAAACATACAGTAACTGTAAGTAAAAAAGACTCATCTGCATTTTCAGAGCTTGTGTTTGTGTTTTATATGGCTACAAATTAACAATTTGGATATCTATTGTTTTCAGAAAACCTCACTAGTTCAAAGATGCCCCATTCTGGAAAGAATGTAAGTAATTTAAATTATCATTAGAATTTCTAGACTACATACAAAAGTTGTTGTAATCCATTTAAGTCTCCATTTATTTTGATTTATTTTTTAATGTCGTTTGATTTTTCTCTCGAATGTAAACTAACAAATACCAATAGCAAAACATTTTGTAAAAAAAAAAATAACATTAATTAGAAAAAGTAATGAAGTTGAAGATCTGAAATGTAGACAAATCAAAATATTTGGATGAGTTATGTATATGAGGAAAAAAAAGTGTGTGTTTGAGGGGATGCCATCATATAATTAATTATTTAGAAATGTCTAAAGGCTGCCACCATCTCGACTCTACTCTACTCTTAAGAATTCCCATAGCCTTTAACAGGAAAGAAATACCCCAAACTATATTGGAAAATTAGTACTGCCATCTATAGACAGCCAAACACAAAACTTGATGACAATGACGGATGTTTGTCACCATGGGAAATTCCTAGATATCTTATCTCAAAAACATCACCCACAATTCCTTAGGCAAACCAAAACACCATGTGATGTCACTAAGACTTATGTTCCCCAGAAATTTCCAAACACAAAACGTCACGATTCCTTATCTGAAAACATCACTCACAATGCTGTATGCGAACAAAACACATCACGTGATGTCCCTGACAGACGGGGTTCCCCAGCGAAATTCCAACCATTCCAAATTCCAAAAAACACCAACAATGCCATATGCAAACCATTTACTTATCTACATCTCATAACACACCAATCCACCACGGACATTGCTTCCCCATTCACCCTACTCCTGTTTTGTTCAAAGTGTCCCACCAATCACTGCACGAATATTTATCCACGATTATATCTTCCTTTTCTATTCAAAACACTAACGTTAGTTATTTACAATTAACAAATGATGTCACTTATCTTCATCTGATAACAACACACATCCATGACACGGACCTTTCTTCCCCCATTCAACCTACCCCTATTTGGTTTACACTGCCCCACCAATCACGGCACGAATCCTTATACACTAATATATGTTCCTTTTCCATTCAAAACAATAACATCACTTATTTACAACTAACAAATTATGTCACTTATCTTCATCTGATAACAACACACATCCACGACACAAACGTCGCTTCAACATTCACCTATTTGGTTAAAACTACCTCACCAATCACGACACGAATCCCTATCTCTAACCAAATACCCACAATTCCATACGCGAATCAAACAAACAATGTGACGTCACACACAGATGTTCCCCATAAAAATTCCAAATATTTCAAACTCATGATGCACACACAATGACGTCTGAACAACCAATCACGTCACGATTCCTTTTCTTATCTTGATCTTGATCTGGTTTAAAGCTCCTACCATACTACTAATGACTTAGTGGAAGACTTCTGCAAGGAACATTTCCTAATATTTACTCTACGGTCCTTTATGGACTACGGGATGAAGATGAAGTAAACAATAATCAAAAGGCTTTATTTGCTAGTTCAGTTTGAATAAGTTTACTATTGTTACCTGAAATTACTTTGCTTCCATGACAGTGGACAAGTATAAGATGTCAGATAGTAAAATAATAAGATTAATATTATGTAGCATGGCAACACTGAATGTGTTGGTATATATTAACGCTATTCTTTTCGAACCGTTCTTATTGGACAGGGGTCTAATTGAGGATGTACTGAGATATATCAGAAACACTGGATATAAAATTGATAATGAAACTTGATAACATATAGGCATTGTAGAAATGATAAACTGTACAAATGCTTAATCCATATATGAAGATGACGTATACACGACAGCTCTTGATTTTAAAATGGACGAAGTGATTTTCTCACGACGAAGATAACATTAACAAGCGATCTGGTGGGTCAATAATCGTGATAAAAATTAAAGGCTTGAAATAATATCAGAGGAACTAGACAAGAAAGAGGGTAGCACAATTAAAGTGAAATATTTCATTTACAATAATTCATTAGGACAGTCCTGTGACCTCATATATGCTTTCTTAGCTGTGCAGGTTAATATAGTTCGCCCACAGATTTGAGGTCCCTCGAAACTACTGCGCATGTCAGAAAAAGGAGAATCCATTCCGATAATAGGGTAATCAGTCTGTCTTCTGGGATGTAATAATAAACAAACTGAGTTTGTTTATTATTACAGGTCGGAAAATTTAGCTTTTCTTTTACGAACATTGTTGTTTTTAAAGTGTAACTATTTTGCTTGTATAACAGTTGGAAAAATGTACGTAGAGTGTTAATACGTGCAAATACTGCGTTCTACAAAAAACAATGTCACTTCGCTCCATGATAAGTTTCCTTTTATTCTGGGACTTTTTAAAACAAAATCCGATTTCATGAAGTATTTTCCTTAAAGTTTCTCTTTTCCAAGGAAAATTAATTTTTTCTTTAAGCACAGGAATCAATTTCGGAACAGTTGGCACTCTTTTCTCGAATACGTAAAATTCGTGAATAGCTTTTCTTATAACGTCTACATCAAAATCATTCAAAGCTACGGTTTCGATGGTTTTCTTTACTCTGGCGCTTTTTTTTTTTTTAGGAGATTTAAATTTTGGCTTACCTTCACCTTTTGATTCCCTACGAATTCTTTTAACATTCGACCCCGATACGCCCGCAATTGCACTTGCACGTTTTATGACTTGAGAAAGGGGAACAAGAAGACGGCCTTCTGACGATTCTTTTTCGCAGAATGTCAGCACATTATTCAATATTCTTTTGCAAGAGCTACTGAAACGTGTAACAATAGAACTTATTGACTGTACTGGATCCATCATACAAATTAATAATAAAAAAATAATGCTAAAAGAGAACAACAAAAATCAAGCTAGTACTAGTACAGCGACAGACAAGAAAGCACGTGATTTCGCATGTTGGCGACCAATTCGTACATCCTTCATTTCTTTCTCCCCTTCAGCATGAATCGACTATTCTTGGCACAAAGCCAAGAAGGGATCTAGAAATGGTGGGCGAACTATACCAGTTAAGTGAATGTTATGTACAGGATCCCGTTTTGATTTCATCACAATAGCAACTGCATTCGGTTGAGTGGATACTGGATAATAGAATAAACTGGGTTAGTGAATAAAGTTTCAATGTCAATGCATCTTCGCTATGTCATTGACACTGGAACGAGGAGGCAGTCAGCATGACATCATTGTTTAAGTGCAATCAGCTGTAGAGCAGCTGAAAGTAATTGATAACATGAGACAATATATGATGACGGTATTAGGCTAATTCGAATTTTGGTTACTGAACTTTGGACTGGGGTATACACTTGAAATTGTAACAAGCGCGCAAACTTTGTGAACTGCTCAACAGACAGCGTTAGAAGCAGTGCTCCAGAGAACACATTTATAAATTTCTTTATTATGTGCATTATTAGTGGATATTGATGTAAATAACTTCATCAATTCAATAAAAATTAATTCTGAAATAAGTCATCCCATATCCAAAAACTTCCAAAACTGTCCAACAAGAAGTCTTTTCTTGTATGACTGCTATGGTGAGAATTGTCTCCTGTGGATCTCGTTTCAACTATAAAAATCACGAGATAAGATCCCTCTAAGTTAACCATTTTGGAATTTAGCATTGTACAGAACAGAGATCTCTTGCGATGTGTTACAGACGTGGGAAACGTAGATTGTCCCTAAGTAATTTGAACCCAACCAAGGGTTCAAATTACTTCTAGGATGCCTTCCATCAGAAAGATCATTCTATCGAATCAGCATCAGTTATTCAACTGATAAATTAAACTATTTTTACTGAGAAATATCCTACAAAGTCTTCTTTTCCCAGCAGAGACCGTGTACCATATTGTCTTATGAACACCAATGATGTACGTAGGCTGTTCGATAAGTAATAAGACTATATTTATACAGAAAACAGTAATCTTTAATCGTCATCATTTACATGGTCTTTTTCGAAGTAACTACCGTGAGACGCGATGCATTTGTCCCAACGTCGAGTCCACTTCTTAAACACAAGTGAAAGTCCGTTTTTTGAGAATTCTTTCAAAACCACCTCCGCAGCTTTTACACATGCTTTGTTGTTTTCGAAATGGCGGCCTCTTGGTGGTTTCCTGAGCTGAGGAAACAGCCAGAAATCGCACGGTGCGAGATCAGGACTGTATGGAGGGTGTGGTAAGATATCTGTGTTGTTCTTCTGCAAAATGTCCACTACACAACCAGCAATATGTGGCCTTGCATTACCGTGGCGCAATAAGAAGCCATTCTTCAGCAATGGACGCTTGCTTTTGACGTGCTTAATGATAATCGCTGCTGTGTTGATCATTGTCTCTGTGAAAGACGTTGAAGGTCTTCCCTCACGTTCAAGCTCTTCCACATTTTGCCTTCTTTCCTTAAAAGTTTTATGCCAGCGAAAAACACTTTCCCTCGACATTGTTTCATCGTGGAAAGCTTCGCGTATCATGTTAAAAGTGTCCGATGCCGATTTTTGCAAACGCACACAAAATTTAATCGCATAACGCTGTTCCAAGGACGCTTCCATTTTGAAGACTGGTCGTGTCTCGTAGGCGCGCCGAAACAAGCTTTGCGTTTAGTCATGTGACACTCTGGCATATCAGCCCGTATACACCATCTATCAACCTCTTTTGTTAATACAGACAGCAACATTTCTTTATTCCACAGAAATTAATATTGTGATGAGTGGTTTCGCCACAGTAAAATTAGTCTTATTACTTATTGAACAGCCCACGTATATTTTCTCCAATCTTTGAGTTATCCATTTGCTTTCATTTGCTTAATTGGAACAAAGATTTCCGTTTTGTGTTACAGTCATGTAACCATGCTTTTCTTTTATGATCCCCTTCCTTTCTGCTCTCCCCAAAGAAAACAAATTGCTTTCTTTGGGGAGGGCATTTGAACTGATTTGAAAACAATGACTGAGGAAGACCTGAAGACGTACAGCTTAAAATAGCAGGCACTACTGAGATTTTTCAACCTCTTAGAAATTAAATGGCCAACCGTTGTGATAACCTAACGTGTATCACAAGCATAAGACCTACTGCGACACGGTTATGATTACCCGGGACGTTTGCTGCCTGACAACCACCTGCCACAAAGAGAGAGATTTTATGAGAGGCCATAATAATTTTTTTTTCTTTAAAACATCAAAATTAAACTGTTTTCAGAAAGCTTCGAATGAGCTTAGTTTAAGTAAAAACAGTGTGATAAAAAAAACGATAAAAAAATATGATCTCATTAGTTTGAACAAATTGTATTGTGGCATGAAAGCTGTCAATCTGCTTTCACATTCTTTCTGCTTTAGACCTCAATACCGGGAGAAATATTTGTCCAATGTGAAAACGGCATCCTTTCATATAAATTATTCCATCTCCCTAAGAGTAATGGAATTGGGTTGTTTGCCAAGAGGAACCTGAATGGAGATAACGTTTACACCTATTTCTGTCGCACACACTAATCCAGATGTAAAAAGTTATGAACAAAATATATATATATATATATATATATATATACTTTGGAAGCAATTTTGCGATTTCGGGATATTTAATTACTATTCCATTATGATAACCTAAATTATCACCAATTAAATAATGCATAATGTCGTACGGTTTGTGTTACCGACCGTACTCTCGTTACCCGAAGACGACAAATCATTTGTATATATAAACAATGCACTCCTCATGCTGTAGTTCTCGGCGCTTCATCTCAGTCATGTTCCATTCTGACGTCATTCAGTTCACTAATAGAAAATCAAATAAACTTATGGACGATGGTCATTTGGTGATTTTGGCAAATAACAAGACAAAGGAATGCTTTAAACTCCAACTGTGAAGTTTTTCTGAGGCAATGATAAAGTTCCACAAAGAATGAATTCCCATTTATTTCCAGAAGAATCAGAACAAGGGCTAGCTTATAAAAGATATATATATATATATATATATATATATATATATATATATATATATATATATATATATATATATATATATATATATATATATATATATATATATAATCCAAGACTTTGAAGGAGGAATCCCTTCCGAAGTCATGACAAAACTGTCTATAATTGGTAAGCGATATCGGTCTTCAATATACGGTAAAAATGCCCTGTTTTCATAAATAACATTCACGATTTTTACTAGGATTTTCACATGCAAACTCCGTACTTCACTACATTTGGAAAGAAAGATGTGTAGAATTGTTAAGTGTAATGAGTCGATATTCAATTCAAAATGCAAACTATGGATATTTTTAAATATTTCTGTAGGTACACTTTTGAAGGCATCCAACATCATGAAGCAGTCATCAGCATGAGAACATTGAACTGTCCAAGAAACAGCAGTGAGTGACTTCAAATGACTTATAATATTTATAAGTGTAAACCCTATATCGCAATTTATAACATGCAAGGTCTGCAGATTTTTGCAGTTCATTATACACTGCTCAAGTACTATTGGTTTCACCCTGTAACAATTTTTTAAATCGATTTTCAACCGTGATATAAAGCTGGAAGTCTTGGAATGGTAAAGTTTTACTAACAAACTTTTTCTTACAAACTAACAATCTAAACCTCGAATTCACTTTCCCAATATTTAAAATATCCTGATAATCCAGAAAAGACAAAATCCTGGAAATAATTTCATCGGGAAGATCCATTATTGAAAAGCATGTGTTTTCAATAGCCGTCATTGTCTCTAATTTTCATAGACACCGTTTGACTAACACTGCGAAAGAATTAGCTTATTGGCACACGTAGCTTAGGCTTAACTTATTGCATATGCGAATAACATACCTTATAATTTTTCTAAAACTGAGATACCTTGGAAAATCGCAGAAGTTGCATAGCTAGCGAAATCTACACTATATTATTCAACTCACTGAAATATGATTGCAATACTTCTAATAATAATTCAACCGTTAGCAAACTATATATACATAATCACGATCTCAACGTTATACAATTCATTCGTACAGAAATCGCAGTCGCTCTCCCTGGTGACTCAAAATGGAAACATAATTATTACAATTATTTGATTAATGAATACATTTTGTGAATTATCTTAATTTCCAAATAAAAGCGATGGTATTAATTATATTTTGTAAGAAACGCTAAATATTGGAGAAATACGGAATTCTAATTACTTATTTCATTTACTTACTTCCAATTAACCAAAGTATAAACTATAATATTTAATACTCATTACTTTAATTAAATAAATATAAAAATGTCGGCTTTTATTTCTCAAATAAAGTAGGCGATTTCATTTTAGCCTCGGCTATCTTTTTTGAAGATCATGACCAGTCACTCTCCACTCTTAGCTATCACTGATGGCTGGCTAAAGTCTATCAATGATCCAAAGGCATCTGGGAAGGAGAGTAAAGCAGAAAACTGTTATCATTTGATAGCCCTTGACTCAATACTATATTATATAGTATTTGAGTTATCAAATACTATATTATATAGTCTGTATATTACTTTCTAAAGTACTATGAGTTCTATGATCGGTGTTATCTTGAGTTAAAATCCAAGTTTCTTGGATGCAAAACTTATGGTAAAATCTGTGGCAAAGATCCACAAACTCAGAAACTGGCTGAAAAGAGCCTAAAAAAGTTTCTGTAGTAAACGACTAGAATCGAACTTACAATGGACTTTCTTCCTTGTACCTCTTTTCCCCCAAAGATCGAATCGAACAGCATCATTACCTCTCTCTCTCTTTGGGACTGATTCAAATCGATCGAAGATTAACAGTTAGAGAAACTGATGATGAGATGAAGACTTCAGCTGGCAATGTCGGTCAGAATTTACTTGATTTTGCTTATTTGATTTGAGAGAGAGCAAAGATTTTCTTCAGTGGTGTGTATGGTGTGCAGTGTTTGAATAAAATTTATTGACTAACCACTCGAACGGCCTGGTTGGCCGAGTAGTTAATGTATCTGCTCTCCAACCAACAAGCTGCGGGTTCGAATCCCGTCATGGGTATGGATGCTTGTGATTGTCTTTAGGTGGGAGATGAATTTCATCGCCCAACGTATAAGACCACCACCTGCCTTATTGGAAGCCTGAATTGACTTGAAAAAGTTCCATGTTTGATCTCTAGAGCGGGGTTACTGGAATATGTAAATATTCAATTAAAATTCCATAAATATATAAAATTGATTTTAAAAAAAAAAGACGGGAAAGAATCCTTATCCATCAATGACACAGAATATTCAACAGGTTTACAAATAACATTTTATGGGTGAGAGCAACTGGAGCAATTGGAAATAGAAATTAGAAGAGAGATCGGCTTTTGTAGCTACAATTCAAAAACTCAGTTTTTATATACGAAAAAAAAATTATTTTTCGTATATAATTCTGTTATTCATTATCTATATGGATCACATTATGAAGGAAAGTGGTATTAAACATGATATCAAAATTGGAGATGTTAATGTCAGCTCTTTGCTTTATGCGGATGAAGTTATACTTCTAAATAAATCTGCTACAAGTCTGCAAGATTCTCTGACTAAATTGAATACCTCTTGTATACTTCGAAAAATTGCTAAATGAAACAAGCAGTGATGACAGCACAGTGGTAAAAAACACTGACCAGGCATGCTGCAGGCAGGAATACATATCCATACTTGAAGTAGAAAAAGCCATCAAAGGCTTGAAATGTGGAAAGGCAGCAGGAGTAGATGATATTCGACCAGAAATGCTGAAGTATGGTGGTATAAGAGTCTTACAGTGGCTGCACTGCATAGTTCAGAAAGCCTGGACAGAGGGACGAATTCCCGATGATTGGAGTAGAGCTCTCATAGTACCCATATATAAAAAGGGAAATAAAACTGCATGTGAGAATTACAGTATCTATAGAGGTATTTCCCTACTGAGTGTTCCTGGCAAGATCTATGCAAGTATATTGAGAAACGGTTGAGAAGAATTGTGGAAGAAAAGCTTGGTGAAGAACAAGCTGGATTCAGGCCAAATAGAGGCTGTCAGGATCAGATCTTAACTTTACGACAAATAGTCGAGAAAGCATGGTAATATAACAAAGATCTGTATTTAAGTTTTATCGATCTGGAAAAGGCATATGACAAGGTGCCAAGAGAGAAGCTATTCAATACGCTGCAGTTATATGGTGTCAATGGGACATTATATCAAGCAATACTTAGTCTTTATTTGAGTTGTAAGTCAGCAGTTAGAATTGAAGGAAGTACAGGAAGATGGTTTAATGTTAAATCTGGTGTGAGACAAGGATGTACATTATCCCCTCTGTTATTCATTATCTATATGGATCACATTATGAAGGAAAGTGGTATTAAACATGATATCAAAATTGGAGATGTTAATGTCAGCTCTTTGCTTTATGCGGATGATGTTATACTTCTAAATAAATCTGCTACAAGTCTGCAATATTCTCTGACTAAATTGAATAGCTCTTGTAATAGATATGGTATGAAGGTCAGCAATAAAAAGACAAAGACAATGAAAATAGAGAATCATTGAAAATGTCAACTGTGTTGTGAATGGAGAACCTGTGGAACAAGTAAAACATTTCAGCTATTTAGGCACGATTTTTACTGAAGATGGTAAATTAAATATAGAAATAGACAACAGAATCAGCAAAGCTGGTATGGTTGGAAGTCAATTGAAGAAATTCATATGGAATAAGAGAGAAATTAGTCGGAACACTAAATTAGCTGTATACAAGACAGTGTTCAAACCAGTTTAAACTTATGGATCTCAGAGCTGGGTCAGAAGTAAAACACTTGACCAAAAACTAGAGACTTCAGATATGAGAGTCCTGAGAAAGATTATAGGCGTGAACAGATGGCATCAATGGCAGTATCATATTAAAAACGAGGATATTAGGAAAGACCGCGCGGTTAGCCTAGTGGCTTTGCGCTTCGCAACCATATGCCTGGGGAAGAAGTGTCCTAGGTTCGATTCCCGTCGGAGACGTGAGGAGCTGAAGGATCTTCCTCAGCCATAGCCAAGTTAGCCGGTCTTGGGCACGGGCAGTAGGGTTTTTTTCGCCAGTTTATCTGGTGTTTTTCATCCCGCAAGCAGGCAAACCGGCCCCGTGAACACACAGGGATACAGCCAAGAATACCTTGAGGCATAGGAGTGACCATTCTATCCTCGTATTTCGGTTACGAAATCCAAGCATGCTTGGAAGGTTGTGGGCCTTAAAGGCCTGTTAAAGCCATTGGGATAGATATTAGGAAAGAACTTGACATTGTCAGCATCCAGGAATGCGTTAGCAGAGCTAATCTCAGGTGGTATGGTCACCTAAACAGAATTGGCAAAGAAAGATTAGCAAAACAAGTGTTCTCTGCCAGGTTGGCAGGAAAACGACCCAGAGGAAGACCAAGATATGGTGGATTGATACGGTACAAAGTGCTTTAGACGATAGAAATATAAGATCTGATAATATTGGAGTGTTGACAAGTAACAGACTGATTTGGAGGAAAATTGTAGATAGGAAATTAATAATGATGTAATTTTTTTCATTTAGTACTATCATATCCTGTACACCCCTTGAGGGTACATGGCAGGAATTTGATGATGATGATGATTACGATAAATCATCAATACATTTATAGCATCTTTCAGCATCTACGATTTTGGAGTTTATTTTTAAATCTGCCTCGATCACCTTATTTTCCTGACTTGATAACCTACCACTTCTGATTGATTCCAAAATTGCAGCGTAAAAAAAAAAAAAAAAAAAAAATTAAAAAAAGTGATTTGATCCATCCAACCCCTATAATTATTACAAACCATCACAACATCTACTCCCAACATTAAAAAAAAAATGGGAAAAAAATCGACATGTAAATTCCTTTATTCCTGTTATCATGTCAACTGATACAATCATTCAAAGAAATAATTTTAATTTTTTTAATGTCAATAATTATAAAGTTAATAATGAAAAAAAAAATTAAATCAAATGGCTAAATAAAGCACCTCTGTAGCGTAATTGGAACGATGGTGCATTTCTCCCTTCGATTGGAGAACTGGGTTCGACTCTCGTTTGGACGAAAATTATTACGTGATACCTTGGACATATCACGTAATCATATTTACTTTTAAGTACAGATAAATATTTTAGTAACGTTAATGCTGCAAATGATACTTTGCTGCTTGCTGGATGTGTGTAACGTAAATGTAGTGTCTAACAGCAACGCTAGATGGCGGGATAAGATAAGGCTACCAAAAAAAGTGATAGTTCCTTTTGTTTCGGGCACAAACCACCTTCAAGTCGCCACACACCTGGCAGCAGTGTGTTACTGATCGCATTCAAACTGATGGTCATTAAGTTTTCCGCACAATTTACATTATTTTAAAATGCGAATCATTTTTATTTTGAATTTATTGTAAATGGTCTGCCGGTTTCCTTGCTGACAGCCTTCATTTGTCGCGGGCCTTTGAAACTGTAGAATCAAATATTGAAGTTGTTGAACAGCTTCTAAAGAAATCATTCGAAGAAACATTCATAGAGATGATTTAAAAAAGCTATGTCTACTTACACCGAAAGGGGGTGGCTGAAGAGAACACATTTCCGTATGATATCCTACGAACTTCTACGAATATATCTCACTTTTACTATAAACACAAAAGCATAAAGAAAAAAAAAACATTCTTATATTAGATCTACAATATTAGTCATTTCAACTTTGAGCATGCGCAGTGTTCTTTAAATACGTACAGAAAACCACAAGTTTTCTATTTCTTCTTTTTTTTTTTTCTTATCAAAACAAAGTTGTATTTTCTACTAATGTAAACACATTTATCACTTTGATACATAATTTTATCGCGAGATATTCTGGTGAGACCTTGGCTATCGACGATTTCTTATTTTTATCGATTACTATTATGTTTTGTGTTTCTTTTTTATTTTTATTTCCTGTTTACTGAGATAAAGGTGGCTTCATTCTTTTATTGCGTTAGTAGCAAAAACACTAAATGCAATTACAAGAATAAGTCCAGGTGGGTGTATATCTTGTAAACTTCTAGGAAAAAAAAACTTCGGACTGTGTAATTCTGTATTTAGCTGTACGGTTTAAATAATATTATTATTATTATTATTATTATTATTATTATATCTGCATCGAGGTAAATTCCAATACCTTGGAATTTACCTCGATGCAGATATGAACTGGAATAGCCATATAAAACATCTACACAACAAACTCCGAACAATAAGTGGCAAACTCTACAGGTTAAAAGACATAGTTCCCATACGCCTAAAAACACTAATATACAAAGCACCATGCCAAAATATACTAAGATACGCTATAACAACGTATGCTTTTTGTGCACCCTACAAATTAAATAGATTAATGTCGCTACAGTACAAAATGACAAAACTGATCTTTTGGGAACAAAGAGAAATTCACGACCTTATAAACATTGCAATGGCAGAACACAAAATACTGACAGCAAAACATTTATGTCACTATGCAGCCTTGCTAAAACATTATTTCGATGCCAACTACAGGACAGTTAGAAATACATACCGTATAACAAGACCTCAGGCAACTAATTATATCACATATAAATACTATAATCACTACGGAAAGGGCACGCGAAACTTCTACATCCCAGACATGATAAACAAATTACCTTTTGAATACAGAAACCTTACAAACTACAATAGCCTGAAAAGAGCTCTAAGGGCATACTACGAACAAGAAACACGCACCCAAAATACCATACAAACTTAATGAAACAATATATTCGCTCAGGCTTCCAGTTCAGCGACGCATCAGTACATTCCAATTTATTGTGTGTGTGCGTGCGTGCGTGCGTGCGTGTGAGTGCGTGCGTGCGTGCGTGCGTGTGAGTGCGCGCGCGCGAATTTCTCAATCATAGATTCCGTAGCATCCTAACACAGAAAAAAAAAAAAAAAAAAAAAAAAAACATAAGAACCAACTGGTGTCATTCTTAGATAAGCTTACATTTAAGCTTCGAGGATGAAAGGAAAAAAAAATTAGTTCTCATCCAAGATGTATCATATGTAACGAAATGCATGTAATGTACGTATCACAAGAAAACCAATGTATGTATTATATGTAAACCAATGTACGTAATGTAAATATCACATGTAAACAAATGTAAGTAATGTATCATATGTAAACAAATGAATGTAATGTATATAATAATTGTAACAAATGTTTGTAATGTATATAATAACTGTAATAAATGTATGCAATGTAAAAAAAATATATATTATTATTATTATTATTATTATTATTATTATTATTATTATTATTATTATTATTATTATTTAATAATAATATTAAATAAATAAATATTAAATAAATAAATATATTAAATAATAAATAATTATTATTTGTAGAAGAACGAAATAAGAGAACGACTCAGCAAGTTGTATTGATCACATATTCATAAGAAACAAAATGGCCTATGAGGTATCCTCTGCAATTTATTTTAGCAGATCATCACCCTATGCTGTTGAATTTATGCATTTGGGCCTCCATATCGACAGCAATCTGAAATGGAACTCCCATATCTGATGTTTAACAAACAAGTTGAGTCTCATAATAGAATATGTTATGTTAAAAATTGTAAATGCAGTATTTTTAAGATGCTTATGCTATACTTGGGTAATTTTTCACTGCAATATGGTATCTCCTGTTTCGCGTGGAGATTACTACAACAATCTGCTTCCATTGATACGAATACAAAAAACAGAATAATTACAGCTATAGCCATTGCCGACTTTACATATTCAACTAATAACTCGTTAACTTGACCATTCACAGTGACGTCTCGTGGCTTGAAATCGTGGGGATGCTGCAACTTTCGAAATATACGTGTACATACACATTGTAAGTACAGTGTATACGTGTTTGGATAAAATATCAAAATTATAGTAAAAAAAATAAAATAAACATGAAAAAATATTGTTTATTATCGATAAAATTATACAGTTTGGTATAATTCAAAATTACTTGAAAATAAAGTCCATTCTTCTTGTTTTGTTTCGAGCGAAAAGGTCAATAATAATGTTTTCTTGGATGTTTGTGTGACTGTTGAAGAATTTTTTCTCTGTTGAAATCAAAGCAAGTGCGTTTAACCTATCCTGATTCGTAGCTCCTCAGAAATATTTTTATTCTCTTTAATGTTGAAAAACAGCGTTCAGGCTCTATGTAGTCATAGGAATTGTCAAGAGAGTAATTTCACTAAAAACACAATCTAAATTATTTTCTGTTATAAATTTAAACAAGCGTCAATTAATTTACAATAATCATGCATGTCGGGTCTACTGTAGAATACCCGAAGTTCAGTTTCAAGTTTTTCTTTGTTGATCACGGGATATGCTTCAGTGGTCAATTTTATTTCTTCTGTAGGCAATTTATTTTTAAAATTAGCTAATTTATCCTTGTTAAATAAGTAAATAAAAAAATAAATAAAATAAGTAAGACGGAGTAAAGACGATAAGCACTACGAACACTCTACTACTGGCGCAAACTGCATATAAACAACAGTGGAACTGCGCGACGGACAGTGCCGCATTACGCTAATAGATCGCATCTCACTATGACGTGCATATGCTTGCGCGTGTAGTAATATGACACTGTGGTAAACACAGTGCTGCTAGCGTCCTTCTAAGTGCTACAAGATGGATTTTTATTATTTTTTATACAAAATAAGAGAATTGTATAGGATCGTTGATGATAATATTAAATATTTCAGCAAATATAAATAAATTAATAAATATATTTATTAATTTATTGGGGATGCTGCAGTTCCATAGTGCCTATGCACGAGCCGTCCCTGACCATTCATAATATTTTGCCATTACAGAAATTCTATCTTTATTGTTTTATATTATATGTAAGAAAGAACAGTGGAAAATTTTCCGTATATTGTAGACTATGGTTTACGGAAGTTGCTGGTAGTTCCAAAGGCAAACAAAGAAATTATTCATAAATCCTTTGAACACCTAACACCAAGCAGCTACAATAACTGCCAAATGAAAGTCAATAATCTCGGAATATTCTTTCAGAAAAAGATTGAGAGATTACCTCATTGGACAAATAATGTTGACTTTTATTTTAAACGCATATTATAAGAGATCACTGGAAATTATATACAGTATTGTCTAATTATGATTCTAATAGATTATGTATGCCATGTTACGTGAACCCTCATAGATACAGTCACTGTATTTAAAGTGACTGTTCTACCAAATTTAATATTTCTAGTAATCAGTATGGCTACGGCCCTTGGTGTACAGTTCCTTACACTTCCATTTCCTGTTTATTATCATGTCTTTTTCCTTAACATACCTATCCTTACATTACTGTTCATGTGGTGATATTTCAAGTGGTTATATTATATTGATATAATATAACAATATATATTATATATAAACATAAACATACATAAACACACATAAACATATACTATATATATATATATATATATATATATATATATATATATATATATATATATATATATATATATATATATATATATATATATATATATATATATATATATATATATATATATATATATATATGTTTATAACATTGGAAATTACTATAGTATTATAGTGTGTGTGTGTGTGTGTATATATATATATATATATATTCATTCACGTGCTGCAATGATTTTCTTGTTTAAACATAGCGCCACCTAGGATGAACACAATATAACATGCAGATGAATGAAAGGAAAATCTTGAGAATAGATAAGTTGGTCATTGCTGGGTTGTGTAGCACAACTGCAATATTGGAACCCAATTTATTTTGTAAAATAAACCAAGCTTAGAAGATATTTCCAAAAATAAAAAATAAATAAAAAAATAGTGTGGTTACCCAAGTCTCTCCTCTCTTTCTCTCTCGTACGCACGCCATTTTTAACGAATGCATTAGGGAACGCATTCATTAAAAATGGGTTCAGTTTAATAGAAATAAAATATGCATAAGGATTAAAATAAATAACAATTGACTGTAACGTCATTCACCTAATTCTTTGAATGAAAGAAAAGTGGTCCTTGAGCACAAGTAGCTCTTATTAATTTAGTACCTATTTTAATAAACACCAAACAAAAAATAATATGAATCGGTATATTAAAGAAGTTTAAAGCAAATGCTTGGTCATTCAAAAACACATTATCATTAAACAAAGAAAGCAAAGTAATACACGTTTGATGAAAGAAGAATGGTAAAATTCAAATAACTGATCTTTGTTTGATTGCTTGTAAGTTCAGGATTAAAAACGAAATTTACACGTAAAATAAACTACGTATTCATATTTGTTATAGATGTCGCTTTTTTAGTAAGTCGATTATGATCTGCTTTTGAGAATTCTTCATACAGAATAAGATAACAAAACTTTTTTTTGTTCAATATTAAAAGACAAATTAAAGTAGCAACAAATAATAGAGTCGAGATCTTTATTAAAACGCAAACTCCAGAATGATTGCGTCTGAATAAATTTTACTTTCTTGACACATGAAATGTTTCGCGAAATATTGTTTCAGTGCCAAGAAATCCCGAAAAATGCTGCAGTCGGAAACTTTTGCAGCAATATTCGTGTAGAGGTATTCTTTGCAGAGGAACAGTGCAGTGGTGGACAGCAAACGTTCTCCAGCGTAAATTCACGACAGGAACCAGTATCGGGATCAAATTTGGAATGAATATTAGTATTTATTTATGATTGTCAGTTATTATCATACATTTAAGAGAATTTCAATCAGTAAACAATTCTTGAATTGTAACAAAAGGTATTCGTTTAATTTTTCAGTATATTGCTTTGCATTATGCATGTCATTCTTCCTAATTGTATTTTTGTAATTAAAAAAGATAAGCATCATTATGATTTGAACTAAATAAAATACTAACTTTTAAATAAAAGAAAAATTTGAAACCAAATTGATTTTTTTTGTTTCCATTATTTGATCTATAATTATTAAAGTAATGTTAATTTAACTAGTTACATAGTTTACTTGACAGAAATAGAATTATTTATCCTTTTTGATTTCTTTCATTATCTCTTAAGCAATAAGATTATTAAACTTTAATCTAAATATAATACAAAACAGTTTAAAATACTGCAATTAATACTTGTGATAGTTTATGATGTTGATCCTAGATGGCGCTATGTTTAAACAAGAAAATCCTTGCAGCATATGAATAAATAAAGAAATTATTATTGTTTAGGATTTCAATGGAGTCATAAGACTCGTTGTGAAATGTCCTCAGCGAAAATAAATGTAGCAAAAAAGAATGCATTCTTTGATATATAATATTACTCCAAAATATTATTCTATAAATAACGCAATGCACTATTTTAAAATCGAAATCGTTATGTGAAGGAATAACCTAGAAAAACAAGGCGAAAAAAGATCATGCCCATCGTATAATTCTTTAGAATGACTACTGGGTTTTAATGCAAATAATGCAAGAAAAAATCAAGATGATTTTATAATTATATAAATGAAAATCATAATAAGTATGTTCTTGTTTTCATTATTAATTTTATCATTATTACCATCTAGTATTTATTTATTATCGAAGTGGTACTAATTATTATTTGTTCTAATAGTACTTAAGCTCATATGTCTGCAATATAACATAAACATATGCAGGCATACCCCGGTCAAGTTAGGCCCCCCCTAACCGCTGTCATATATCGACTCACTGCCTTTTTTCTTTCTTTGTGTGTGTGTGTGTGTGTGTGTGTGTGTGTGTGTGTGTGTGTGTGTGTGTGTGTGTGTGTGTGTGTGTGTGTGTGTGTGATAACGTCTATAAACAGTCATATGCGTGCGTAACTGACTTAAATAGAGCCCCTGGTCGGTATAGACGAAGCCGTTTGGTCGGAAGACCTGGGTTCGATTCCCGTCTATGACGTGAGGACATTTGGTCTCTTTCGACTAAAGCTGAATTAACCAGTTTCACACGAAAGTAGAGGTTTTTTCTTCTAGAAACTCTGGTTTTTCTTCCCTCAGAACAGGCAAACCGGCCCATGAACACACACGGATCACAGTCAAAATACATACTTAGAAGTCCCTTATTGGAGGGCACAACCTCAACCATTGCTAAGGGACGGATGAGGAAAATTGGGAGGAACATCACACGATGACAAAGACAACAATTGAGGTAAATGCGGCATCTAGGAATTACATCACAAACGAAAAATTTTAAATAATTTTCGTAAAACGAAAAAGTTATTCTAAATAGTTTGACTTATCTACACCACTGAAAGTTTTTCCATTTCAGCAGATTGTCACATTTACGGATAACTGTAGCACATTTCACTTTATCTGTGTTTTTAACAACTGTAACAGCAGTAGTCCGAGTAACTTTAGCCTGCGGCCTTTCTCGGTGTTCGATACACATCGTCACTAAATTTAATAATTTGAATCTTAGTATGTAATATAACAGGTTTGTACGCCCTCTTTTCAGTGAGAGAAACAGCACCCTTACTCTGAATTTTATCTACATTATTAACAACAATAAAATAATATAATAGTTATAAACAGTTTATGTCCGCGTGGTTAGCCTAGTGGCTTTGCGCTTCGCAACCATATGCCTGGGGAAGGAGTGTCCTAGGCTCGATTCCCGTTGGTGACGTGGGGAACGTAAGGATCTTCCTCAGCCATAGCCAAGTTAGCCGGTCTTGGGCGTGGACAGCAGGTTTTTTCCTCCAGTTTTTCTGGGGTTTTTCATCCCGCAAGCAGGCAAACCGGTTTTCTGAACACACGGATTACAGCCAGGAATACTGACCCAGCCATAGGCCTGATTCGTCAGTCTATGCCGGTTCCGGAGCCCGGAAAAAATTTGGGGGGACTCAGATGGTGCTGTACAGTCATGTAAAATAATAATAATAATAAAAAAAACGGAGCATCATACCGTTACAACCTGTCGTATGAGCGAATGCTGCATCGTAAAATGGGCATTGGTCATAATTGAAAAGCGTCGTAGGAGCGGATCATTGTAAAGCGAAGCGTCGCAAGGCGAGTTATTACTGTAAAAGGCTTATTCCAGAGGTTTCATAAAATATGTTACTATTTATACTCTACAGATTCGTTGTGTTCATTTGTCTAATCGATACATAAAATATTGTTTCCATCGGACCATTTCTAAATCAAAATCTGGCAAAGCTATTCCAAATGATACCAGATCCAACTTTATTTCATGGAAATGATCAGAGATAATCATAAAAAGGTTACTTTCGTATTTTTCATTCTTGTGGACGTCATCATCATCGCTACAAATGAGTCTAAGTTTTTGGCTATTGTAGATTAATTTATTGGCATTTGTTATTTACAAATTTACCTCTATTTACCTCACATTATATTCAGACTGAAATCTTTCTTCCGCACATTTCATAAAAATATTTCGTCCTTTCGGTTGGAAAAGGCATACGTTCGATTCTCTTCGTGACGAGAGGAATCTTTACTTGGACTTTTTTCAATTGAGTTAGTGAGTCAGCCGATCTCATACGAAGGTAGCATGGATTTTCCTCCCGGAAACTCAGGTTTTTAATCCCGCGTATAGGCAAATCGGCTTGAGAACATAAGCAGTTTAAAGACAAAAAATATTAGTGTTGGTGGTGGGCGGTAGATAGGGTTATGTGTAGATGATGATGTAGCAGTTCTGTTTAGAATTTAGAGTGCCCTCTCTCGATGTGTCCTTGGACTTCTTGGAAGTATCACGTAATAATAATAATAATAATAATAATAATAATAATAATAATAATAATAATAATAATAATAATAATAAGACGTCAATTCTGGACTCCCCCACCTCAAGCAACTTATATGTCTCTATCATATCTTCCATTATCCACCGATCAACCAGTTTCTGTAACCCACAAAACTTTACTCTTTCCTCATGGTGCATCTCACATTGCTGCCACCATCTTAGTTACTCGCCTCTGAATGCGTTCCACCTCATCCCCATCTCCAAGAAACTCAGGCGACCAAATCTGTATGCAGTGATCCAGTTGAGGTCTTATCAAAGCCTTATAAAGAGGAATAATAACCTTTTTATCTCTGCTTTTCAGGGTGTGCTTCAATAACCAGGTAACCGTATGAGCTGTTTTAGCCACTATTGCAATATGCCTCTGAATTTCAATTCCCTATCCACCCTATCATGTATGATGACACTTGTCTGCAATATTCTTGCATCACCCTTTCCAAGTGTTTAAAAATGTACTCAACGTGCCGGTATGATCTTCCGAATTTTATGTAGTATTACTGTATTTAACTGTATGTATAAACTCTGTTTTTCAACCGCTCTACTGAAAATACTTTTTTTTCTGGTTAGCAACCAGAATCGAACCTAGAAGTTTTTTTTTCTACCGACCAGTGGTAATGGGAGTTATCTTGAGCCTATGCAGATACTCAATTATAATTTTAAATTAATTAATAATAATACAATCAAGGTTGAGCTTCCGTAGCTCAATTGGTTTAGACGACCCTTTTGGTTGGGAAGACCTGGTTTGAATTTTGTCTATAACGTTTTATAATCTTTATTAACTAAATGATGAGTTAACCGGTCTCATACGGTGGTTGTGGACTTTCTTCTGGAATTGTCCAGAACACACGCAATATCCAGATACAGGACACGCTGGGAATAAAGATTAGCCACCCTATTCCATTGGATTTGGTTTCGAATCCCTGCACAGTAAAGCATGGATTTATTCGTGAGTGTAAATCAGGAAGGAAGGAAGGAAGAAATAAACAAGGTACTTATCTCACCTTGAGGGAACGTTGTTATCTGGTAACAACGTTGTTACCAGAACGACCATAAGGTTGCTTCTGGTAGCCTTATGTTAGGCTACCAGAAGATTCAATTCTAGTTACCGAAGGTTGCTTCTGGTAGTCTTATGTTAGGCTACCAGAAGATGACCGCTATAGATTCAATTCTAGTTACCGAAGATGAAGTCTTTACGTCATTTTTGAGCCTGTCACTGAATTAGTGGAGCTCTGGTACAGGAAAGTAAAGATCCTCCCCCCCCCCCTTAAATAAATTCCTGATTTTAATTCCCATCTTAAAAAATCGGCCATACTATTTCAGACAACAATACAAGTATTAGAATCTGTGATCATGAGATGACTACAGTTGATTACTATTCTTTCGACCTGATATCTTCAAAATCATGTAGCCTTGAATTCAGCTACTGATGATAGCAAAGGGTAGAGCTTTGATTTTCAAAAGTTAGAGCTGAAAGAACTCTTCCTGCTCCCTTTGGCATTAGTCGCTTTATTTATTTTTTTTTTATTTTTAATTGTAATCATCAACCATTATTTATTTATTTTCAGTATTTAATACTTGAGCTTCCGTAGCTCAGTCGGTATAGACGAAGCTCTTTGGTCGGAAAGACCTGTGTTCGATTCTCGTTAGCCGGTATCATATGGAAGTAGGGTTTTTTTCCCAGAAACTCCGGTTTTTCGTCCCCCAGAACAAACAAACCAGTCCCGTGAACACACACTTTCTACAGACACAAGACATCCTGGAATAAGAAGTAACCAACCTATTCCATAGGATTCTCGGTTCCGAATGCCTAGTAAAAAGTGAAGGTCTACGCTTGAGCGTAAACTAGGAGAGGAGGATTTAATACTTGTTTACATGTGCCTTTTCAATGGAAAATCTTTTAAACCTTCCTTATTAGATGTTGGATATTATATTTCTTATTAGTTGGATACTCCTTCACACAGGATTAGATGGAAGAAAACGAATGTGCTATTTAGGAGTAGTTGTTACAGATCTGAAAGATTATTTTTTGAGTCAGCAATGGCTTTAAAGAATTTTCCTAACCTGAACAAGTATGGTTGCATTAATTTGCCAAAAATATGGAAGTCTGTCATCCTAAGAGTAACTCCCACATAGCTGTAATGATTTTTTAACATTAGAGGGCGCCATAAATAGGACTTGAGATCTTTTGTACACTGCAATTTTATTGTTTTACTCACATATACAGTCGCGTATACAGGTGTGCTCTGATGATGCTGATTTGAAATTCAGCGAAATATAAGCAGTTAATGAAACATCTTTTTATTAAATTGTTTTAGTTTTGTTAATAGCGTTAAAAACGTTGTAAAGCTAGGCAATTTAATGTGATTTCTGGGGATACTTTCTTTCGTGTCTTTCTCAATAGCAGTGAGTGTAATCTATGATTAGCGTTTCCTCTAGGCTAAGAGGATTATTATGGAGTATTTCGAAGGCGTAGTAATATTTAGAATTTAAAAAAATAATAAATAAATAACAAAAATAACACTACTGAAATTTCATCAGACTGCTGAACAACTGATTTCAGATTGCAAAGAAATAGTACAGAATTAGAAGCTTCGACGGCACAACAATAGTATTGCTTTATTTTATTTTATTTATTTTTTATTTAATTTATTATTTTTTTTTGTCAAAACGGTAAACTGAAGTAACAAATTTTGAATACTGTCTGAAAGCTTTCAAACCTGTAGAAATTTAAAATAGTTATGTAATTGAGTTCCAGGAGAGGAGAAGGGAGGTAGATGTAGTAGAAAATCTTCAAAATGACATAAATTTTGAATTATTTCGTATAGGATATCCTTCATGTTATATTTTCAGCATATCTAGAGTGGTTACACTGGATATTATAGTAATGCGGATCATAAAAAAAAAAAAAATCTGTTGCAGTTTTAAGCAAAAGATAAAGGCGAAGAGTCTCTGATAAAATACCATTGGATATAAATTTTTTTTGATATTAAAAAGACTCACAATCGGAAACCCCGAGTAATACAGTTTAACATCATTTGTTGTTCAAAAAAAAATAAAATAAAATAAAATATCGTTCCTAAAATTGAAATGTTACGATCCATATAACGGATCGTAACATTTCGATTAACAAAGAAAGCAAAATGTCATATTTATTTCAATGTTATTTAAAAAATATAAATATTTGACACGATATTTTAAATGAAACAAACATTTGAAAATTCGCGAAAAAAAAAATGTATGTTTTCGGTAAAGTGAAAGAACATAAAGTTGTCTTGTTCCGTGACACTGATTTGAAGAATAAAAGGCAGCAAATTGACTATTACTCAATAGATTCATTGCAAAGGCTCTGGTGATTTCAGGATTGATTATTTTTGCACATGCGAAATTCGTTTTAATTGTTGGGAAAAGACACAATAATTGTGCAGGAAAAAAAAAAAAAAAAATCGTAGGACAGTAAAGGAAATTCCAAGTAACACAGTACACGTAAAGTCAAAGGTTGTTTCACTACAGTTAATCCGTTAACGGCTCTAAATTCGCCATTCAGGGATTAACTGCGAAGGGGGAATTGCATGATAAAAAGTAGAATGCCGATGAAGTTTTGATCGATTAAAATTGAATTGGCAACTATGCCCCGGAATCTTGTCCGGAAGCAGTGCAATATTTTTGTTTTATTCAAAACGTATATAATTACTTTTCATCTTCAACACGAAGATGGAGTATACTCCTTAAACATTTAGAAAAAAAAAAATCTTTAAGTTAAAAGATTAAGTGGAACGAGGTGGCCCACACGAGTTGACACTGTATTGCTTTGAAACCGTGGATATAAACAAATTAAAGAGGCATTACTTGAAGTATCCATTTCTCCTCATGAAAAACCCATTTCTAAATTAGAGCTCATCATTGGCTGATCATTTTTGACAATTCAGAAACAGCAATTTTAACAGTTGTGTGGGAGGACAAAATTTTACAACGAATAAATGCTACTAGTAAATCTCTACAAGATCCCACTATGGATTTGTTTTTAGCTAATAATTTGTTACAGTCTTTAGATGGTTTTATTTTAGATATAAGAAATAGTTTTGCCTGCTGTAAATGAAGAAGCGAATTTATTATCAGATGAGACAAAATTTAAAGATGTGAAGGAAAGAGTGAAAAAACCGAAAAAAGTCTCACAAAATTTCACGATCTAACGATGAGATTACTCGTATATTACATGGGAAAGAAAATTTCATTGTTAATTCTTTTAATGTCTTTGCGATAATTTTGGAAATTAATGAAAGAGCAAAAAGATATTTAGACAGATATGTTTGACATTTTTTTGAAGAAAGATATAGATCAAGCAAGTACAAGACTAGTATTAATAAAATTTTACAAACTTATGGGACTGATATTGATCCAGAAAAATTTACTGATGAAGTTAAGCAATTTTTAATAATGATAAAGGAAGAAAATTCTTCAATTAAAAATATGTACAAATTTATAAACGATGGATTAAGGTCTACTTTTCCGAACGTAGAAACAATTTTAAAAATATTTTTGACGATGCCTATTTCAAATGCAAGTGCTGAACGTTCATTTTCAGTGTTGAAACGAATAAAAAAATATTTAAGAAGCAACTTGCACCAAAATAAAACAAGTGACCTGTCATTATTATGCATTGAATCAGATGTAATGGACTCGATTAATTATGATGATATTTTAGATATATTTGCTTATATATATATATATATATTTGCTAATATTATATATACTGTATATATATATTTTTAATGCAAATATATGTATACCAATGTTGTGTTATTTTTAGTTTATTAAAATAATTTATTATGGAAATGTCTACTTTTATTTTCAATAAACTTAAAAAGAAAAAAGTGTATGAATTTGATTAACTGAAATAGACTTGTTCTTTTGGGACCTCATTATGATGTTGCGCCTAGGGCCTCAAAAAAAGTATAAATGCGGCCCTGCCTTTAGACCTTCGATAAGCAGTTAGTGTTACTAAACCAGGCGATGAATTCGTCTTCCACTTAAAATATTCACAAAACATCCCTACTGGGATTCGAATCCGAACTATTGTTTGAGCAGTGACGTTTGCATCGATAACCCTAGATTACTCGAAGAAAGACTTAGTAAAGTCGATTTTTATAGTCACCGTTTAGAACTTTTTCTAACTCTTTCTTCGCCTGGTTCTCGAGTTAGTCGATATCTAGCATGAGCAAGCAGGTTTTATTTCCAGGAAACTCGGATTTTTCTTCCTTAAACTCAAGAAAAACCATTGAACCGCTATTTCGCACAATAATATATAGTGTTAGGATTAGGGACGACGAGATAGTCTTTTTTATCTGCCATACTTTCTTCACCAGATGCCGTCTAAAATGAGTGATAGAATTGGGATAGCAATCTCTGATTGGCTAATCATGGACATTGGCTTTCCCTCGGTCTGCGAAAGTTAGGTCTATAACGGCCTGCCTACTTGCTGTGGAGAATAAAAGGTGTTAGCTGATTTTTTTTTAAATTTTAAAATGAACTTGATATGCTAAAAACAAACCGCCCCCAAACACAAATATTGAAAGGGAGATGGATTTAATTTATAAGTTGTAAACAAGCCTTGACATTAGGATTAAGGCAACATCAAACAGAAATGGGACAACTCTTGCAGTGCGTTTTGAGTTTAGCCTTAGCGCACAATAAGAAGTGTTGATGATGAAAGACATAACGGGATTCTAGCTAATGAAAATGTAGAGAAATAAATGAAAGGTTAAGTTTAATGAACGAGTAATTAACTGATGCAAAATATGTTATTAACCTGAATGCAAGAAGTCTGAGACATTTTACAGTTGATATGGATAATGATAAAGAAATCAACGTAGGCAATACTGGAATGATCAAAGGCATAAAAGACAAAGGTTGGAAGAGATTAAAAAAAAAAAAAATTCTGATAATGAATGCTAAAATGGACATTATTTTCTTTGCTTTTTCCCTTTTTATCAGAAAGAGTAGTAAATAGATAGTCAAATAGACAGAGAGAGAGAGGCCAGATTCATTCAACCAGTCCCAGTCTGTTTTGAAGAATATAAATACGCCATTAGATGCACTCAAGAAAGCTTTCATGTGATATTCATCTCGCTCTGTCCGACTTTTCTAGCCTCAATAATACACAATGGGCAGCACTCAACGAACAATAAGTTAAAAGTAGTGAAAATGATTATTAAATTAAGAACGCTACACACCTGATGTTCCTGTAACTAGAAAAAAAAAAAAACAGTACGAAGATGTGTCAGGAAGCTCTGATTGTGAAAAGTAATAAAAGAAATGGGACAGTTATTGTTACGGTATCAAATAAATAGTTTTGATCACGTACTTCGTTACTGCTTTGTATATGAGGTATGCAACTTACGAAATAAAAGATAAGCCAGTGATGTTTAATAGATCTAATGATCATGAAAAAATTGCTGACATTCATCACATTCAAACTTACGAATAAAATGATGCACATAATTTTTTTCCGTACTGTTATCCTCACCAAATATGGATAATCATCAACACGACGCAGGTTTTAATAGCTAAGTCACCATTCAATGCAAATGAAAGCCTTGCAACGGAAGTCAGTTAATCCGAACTTAGAAGCACCTATAATTAGAAGGGTTGTCGCATTACGCAAGGCGTTAGAAGCCCTACCGAAGTTCTGCAAATCACATATTAAATTATTTACAACAGTGATTCACAGTGCTTTATTTATGTAGATGAATTTTTAGTCCCATGTTAATGTCCCATACGTATTCACAAGCATGGTAACACCAACTTTCACAACTCACATTTCATTAAACTATCGTAATATCCTTAAACTAAGTACCGCATTGATCGCTCCGTCAAACCGGGAGTGTAACGGTAGCAAAAATCATTACATGCGATAGGGTGGTTCCACTTAGACCAGTACACTAGAGACCTGAATTATAAAGCAAATGTCGCAAGGTTCCCGTTTGCGATTACGTTGGTTTACTTTGCTAAGGAAGATGACAAAGATGTTGTATGGTAAGTTCTTTTTCCCTTCTAAGAATATCAATCTCTGTTAATTATTCTTGTAACTAAACATTGTAAACACGTGCAATGTGTTTGGAAATTTTGTAGGTTCAGAACACTCATCGATGAGTGTCCGGATTTGTTACTGAAGAGTTGCTTCTTAAATTTTTTTTTTCTCTTACTAGTCCCCACTGATGGATGAACGAAAGACGAGGGATTAAAATTTCTGCAATAAGAAAGGAGAAATATTGTTACTTCTTGAGATATTTTAAATTAGATAAACTGAAATCGTTGTGTGTAGGCAGAATTCATTTTTCTGAGACTGTGAGGAAACGGTAACTCATAATTTTGTCAAAACATAAAACTTTAGTTGGTTGGTTTTAGAATACTGATATTTTATCGCTAAATTTTCTGCTACGAGAAAGCAGTTTTTGGAACTTTTTAAAGATATACACATTGCTGTAATATACAAAGTACAATATGAATACACCATGCTCAAATAAGTGTACTATTTCTTTTCTTTTTTTTTAATGTCTTTATTCTGGTGTATATAAATGCACAATTCTAAGCGATCATTTCCAAATATTTCTTTTATTTGTTTTAGATTTTTTCTTGAACACGGTTCGAGAGTATCTAACCTTCATCCTATCCACGTTACTAATGATGTATAATGTATTACAGGTATACGTCCTTTCATTGGTTGGACACACACACACACACGTGTGTGTGTGTGTGTGTGTGTGTGTGTGTGTGTGTGTGTGTTCCTGGAGAAGAAACAATATCCTCTGAGGATCATGGCCGATACGATGTTAAAGATAAAACTCTGAATTATAATTTCGTGATTTTTTTAAAAAAAAAAATGAATAGAGAGAATGTGTTTTATTTTCCAGTATCATACAGAAAACACTTCCCTTTATTTTCTGTATAAACTACAAAATACCGTAATAATATTCGTTAAATATTTCGTTCTCTTCCTTAACAGTGCTGATTTTTTTCCAGTCCTTTTTACATCTTTCATTTTAAAATGAAAATTAGTTTTGCTGAGTTTTATCCTCATTCTTGACTTTATCATATTTAAACCTGTATGTTATTAAACTGTCATCGTAGTTTATATATTTCTTGACAAGTATGCAAAATGATTTTACTGAGGATCAAAGAAGGCTGTGTAGGATACGACGACCTAAAAATTGAAAGGTCTACACGCCTTCCTCAGTGATCATCCAGGCTAACTTAGCTGATCTCAGCGGAGGAAAGTCAAGTATTGTCGCCTGAAAACTCAGAGTTTTCTATCCACAAAAAAAAAGAAATCATAATGTATCTGACACATGAATTTATCTGCGTGATGCCGACTGAACAACTCACACTATTAATCTCTCAGAGTAAGTATAAATTCAGTAAAGATAAAAAGTAACAGACAGTTTTTATTAAGAAAAATGAAATTTTCTCAAAATGGACCAGAATAATGTACACTAATATTTATTAAACGAAAATTTCCGTTTGCTTCATGATGGTCCATTTAATATTAACTATTTCTGTCAACTCTATGAGCTTGATTTTCTATGCTATAAGATTTAACGTGATAACATAATTCACAACAGACGTAGGTGGTCAGTCGCAAGTAAGTCCAGTTATCCAATTCTTACCTGTAGACAGTTATTTGTAACTGTATACTTTGTTTGCGATATCTGGGTTCATAACTGAGTGAGGTAAGAATTTAAATGGGAAATGATAAATTAGAAAGAGAGTGTATAAGCCAGGAATAGGACACTTTAGCACAATTTACAATGCAAGAGAAAAGTCACACGTATAAGATTTCTTTTTTAAAGTTTCTTTCATTGAAATAATCTAGAAAGAACCGTACAATTCGAAAGCAATGGGTTCTGAAATCGAACATACATAATTTGAATGAGATGTTTAAAAGTTTCATATACTGTTGATTTGGTTATTCTGTATAACCGAAAAAAGACATTAATATATCTATCTATATATAATTTGTTATTATTAAAATTATTTACATAATTTTTTAATAATAATAATTTTTATTACATTATTTTTTCATGTTTCATATAATATTATCACATTATATTTTAGTATGTTACATCGTAATATTATTATGTTATTACAAATGTATCAGATTACAAACTCGAAGCTTTTTATTAAGTTACCTGAGGATAGTAAAAAAATCAGCTAACGCCTTTTTATTCCCGTATAGGGAGTAGGTGAGGCCGTTTAGCCCTATCTAACTTTTGGAGACTGAGTGGGCAGTTCAATCTCCACTGGTAATAACCTTTTGTGATTGCCCCCATTTCAATGCGACACTTTTTGACAGTCACCCTCCAGAACCTAGCTATTCTGTTACACAGCTTTCGCAATAACACCACTGCTTAATAGAATTCAGCCAAGATCTTCCCTAAATTAGTGCATACCTCCTCCACTATGTACAGTTCGGTTTAGGGCAAGCAATTGGTAGAAGCTTTTCTTCAAATGAAGTAGAAAGTTATGAGACGCATACTGCTGGATATCTTTATATTTCTGAAAATATACTAGCAATTTCTCCTTTTTAATGTATCATCATATATGAGGAATGTGCAATCCCTTTAATGCTTTGCTGTCCTGGATATTTTACAATGATATGAAGCGTGCAGTGAGAATTTGTTTCTGCGAAAACAGTATGGTTCCGGAATGCTCATGCTGTTAATGTATAATACTCACGTCTATCAATATGATGTTATAAATCTTGTTATCTATGCCACAAGCGATGTGCCATACGTTACTTAATTAGTCCTTCCCTTCACCAACTAAATGCACCTTTTAATATATAGTCATTCATTTTCTGATGCATGCTGTCTACACTTCTTCCATTTTCTTCCTATCTCTTAAACCACACGTATAAACTAGAATCACAGATTCACTGTTCAGATTCAAATAAACAGAATAAGGGTTTCATTCGTTATTTCTACACTTTTCTTCTTCGAAAAAATTTTCATTTCTTTCAGCAAATACTAAAAATTACATCTTACAATTATAATTTAATTCTAGTGTTACTTTGTCTGGACCTCCTATATACTGTAGTTCTCTTTCTCTCTCTCTCTCTGTGTGTGTGTGTGTGTGTGTGTGTGTGTGTGTGTGTGTGTGTGTGTGTGTGTGTGTGTGTGTGTGTGTGTGTGTGTGTGTGTGTGTGTGTGTGTGTGTGTGTGTGTGTGTGTGTGTGTGTGTGTGTGTGTGTGTGTGTGAGAGAGAGAGAGAGTTGGAAAGGAAATAATTGCTATTGAATATTGGATGAACCTGCGAAGCTTCATTTAATATTCGCCTTTCGTAAGGAAGGTAAAAGACAAATCATTAATATTTTTCTTCCTTATGGTTAGAGAAGTATTTTTTTACTTTCTTTTCAACAAAAGTTGCTTAGTTTCAGACTTCTATGAACGATGTCGCCTTGACATTACATCTTGAGAATGCTACCAGATTGCTGTAGAAGAAAAAACTATCATGTGTTATTTATAAGAATACCTAATAAAATTTTGTAGGCTGTTTTTACTTCTTCCAATAAATATTCAACTACTAATTCTGTTTTTTTCTACTAGGGGAACTCATAATTGGAAGCAGTTTTTTATTTAATTTTTTGAAATGGATACCGAATTGTAGAACATAAATTTTTGTATTAAACTTGAAAAATCACAGTTGGAATGTCACAAAAATAGATTGCCATTCCAACTAGTTTGACTTGGAAAATCAGTGGCGCACCCATGGGGAGCCAAGGGGGCCTGCATTCCCTCTCCAAAAAAAAAAAAAAAAAAAAAAAAAAAACACTAGAAAATTTTCCAAAAACTGTTTTTAGTTTTCCATGATAGTGCTGCATAATTAACTTAATATTATTATTACTAGTTTACATTTCTACTCCACGTATGAAATTCAAAATATAATTTTACACATCATTTATATTTCTCTAATTTAATCGTGATAATAGCTTTCGTGTTATTTTTCAGTTCCAGAAGAAGTAATGATCTTCATTTCATCCTCGCTATCCAGAAAATAGTATCATCTAACATGAATTCGGACTTTCTAGAATCGGTCTTTCTTGGAGTAGTGTTCCTCACATCTTTGGGACTGTTTGGTTACTTCATCTGTCTCATCAGATTCCTGAAAAAAATTGGAAAGCCAAATGTTCCAGAAGAATATGATCGATAATTTGGAAATGCTGATTAATTGTAATGTGTGTTTCTCTCATTAACAGTAATTAAAATTGTAATGCTCCTAGAACCTGTGGAAGAATATATTGCTCTCAGTTACTGAACAGTGTTATACTATCAGCTGATATTATTTTAAGAGGACAAGCTGGTCACTCTACATAAATCCTTCCAAAATAAAAGAAATCAGACGAATACCATAGAGTGCCAGGAATGCTTTATTTTCAAGAATGATATTATATTCAATAAATCGTTTATGGACGTATTCTGTGGTTTCTTGTCTTCAGAAAACCTCCCAGACCTTAGCTTCAGTAACTGTGATATTTTTCCACATTAGTTAACTAGTTATTACATATACGCATCCACATCGTGGTTGCATATCGCAATATGCATTTCAGTTCAAAATGCGGTTCTAAAATGTATGTAATATATGTCTGAATACTGCTTGAGAAATTGTGTTATAGCAATTACTTCAAAAAGTATTTTAGAATTACTTTCATAAATAAATTTTCAACCATTGTCAAACTGATCTTCATGGTAAAATTAATATAAGCTTCTTTCGTAACTAATCTTTAATTTAGTTTAAGTCATTTTATGTTTGTAATCCTTTTAATTGCAAGGACCACCTAACCACAATAAAAATTTCCGAATGAAGGCAACTTACCTTTGGAGAAGAAAAGAGTAGAGTTCTAAACATGGTAAGCATGAAACTCCAGGAGTTCCTGTATTTCATCACGTTCCAAACTACATTTTTTAAAGAATACCCCCTAATTGAAAAAAAAAAGAAACCTTTAAATCTGAAATTTATGAAATTTGATTGCAATTTTATAGAATATGAAACTGCATAACGAAAGTCAAAAGTAATAAAGTGAACTTCAAAAACACATACGATTATTACTATCATTACTAATAGGACCATTGTGAATGACATTTTATGGTAAAATGAAAAATAAATCTGATACTCTTTATGTAATTAATAACTACGTAACTTCTTAGAAAAATCAAAGTGTATTTTATAGTACTTTTTCGATGAATTTTTCACAAATTTTCAATATTATTTAATAACGATAAATATTGTACGAATAACTTTATGAATGACTATCAACAGGTGGAATTTTTTAAATAAACGCAAACTATAAATACGTCAGGCGCAGAGGTAGCCAGTTACGGGGTGTAGAAAAAGAATGGATGAATGCGTCTGAGCAGTCAGAAAAATTGTCAGAAGTGTATGCAGTGTGGTAGTTTTGTATAATCTGTGATACTTTAAAGACATTGTACTTAGTATTGTCCAAAGAAAGAAAAAAATTACGGATGCTCAGGTAAGCTAATTAAAAATGAGTAGCATTGACCCAGATGATCTTATTCAGATCTTAGATAGAAAACTAGCTCTAAAACTGCTCAAAACATTGTTGAAGAAATTCGAGAATGAGTGGCCAGGAATTATATGAAAGGAGATGTATGGGACTAGGAGAAGGGCGATGCATGGGACTAGGAGAAGAAAAATAGACTTGGTGATTTCTCCGTCAAGAGATTCTAAAGAGGTGCATGTACGCAAAAAGCGCAAAACAGTAGAAACGCGCACGGACGACGGTTTGGAGAGAGGACACATCCCCGGTACTGGCTCCTCTACCTCTCCCAAAGAGACGGTGCCTTCGATTGTCCTGCGGGAAAAGAACAAGTGGACGACTCTGGTATCGATTATGAGAGAGAAAAAAATAGCATACTCTTGGGCGAAGAATGTTGATGAGGGCATTAAAATTCAGTCCGCCACAGTGAGTGATTTTCGTCACCTAACTAAAACAATTGACGCCCTGTATATCCAATACCACACATTCACCCTCAGCTGGGAAAGAAATCTGAAGATGGTGTGACAGAAAATATCAACCCTGAGGAGATAGCAGCAGATCTCCGCTACCACGCACTACCACCGGTTAAGGTCAGCAGAATGTTACGAGGTCTGGTGGAGTTTCAAAACTCCTTCAGAAATATTTACGATCTAACATCAATCTGTGGGCTCAAGATCACACCTGACCCCTTGAAGAAACGAGCTTCATCAGGTCAGTGCGCAAATTTCAAAATGGTCACGCTCAAAGGCTTTGCAGAGCTAACCTAACTATAGATGATTAAAATGTGGAGAAACCACCCTACTAACATATGAACCAAGCCTAAACCACCCCGGTCAAATGTGCCAACTGCAGTGGCCCTCACCCAGTCAATTACAGGCGATCCATCTACTATCCGAAGAACAGGATGACAGTAAGAAATAGTAGTACACCTCTCAACTTCTCGTGAAGGTAACGGAAGCAGAGTTTCCCCAACGTTACGACGCTCAATAATAGAAAGCGGAATCTCCACAAACTCGGTTAGAGGTAAAGAGCGTGGATAACCCCGCTAGGGCAGGACGTATAGTGAGGCGGCTCGTCCGATGAAGGCAACGCACCAGGACCAAGCACATTCTGAATGAAATGATTACAGCTTCTCTTGATCCATGCTTCAAGATTTTAGTAAATCAAAAGATCATTAACCTCTACAGAAAGATTCCTTCAAGAAACACACTCTATTCTAACAGCACTCACTAATGAACAAATATAATCTTCTCCCAAACTCACTCCAAACTGTCGCTTGGAATGCCAACGGCTTAACTAGTAAGATTTTAGAGTTCCAGGAATTCACAGGAATTAATAAATGAAACCCACCTAAGACCTGCAGATAATCCGAAATTAAGAGGATACCTGCTCCACAGGAATGACAGACTGGATTCCTCTGAAGCAGGTATCCTCTTAATATCCATTTTTATCAAAAACTACATCACGCACAATTCAACTGCAATCCTCCAACCACTAACTTACAGATTACAGGTCGAAGTATACACCAACTCAGCTGGTGAGTTTAAAATCTATTCTACCTACAACTCACCTAGAAGATTTTTACTATTTGCTGATTTAGACGACATCCTTGGAGTAAGGGAGTCTATCATCATCGCTGGGAATCTGAATTCCAAACATCCGGCTTGGAACAGCAAAACTGCAAACAAAAGCGGCCGTATCCTTTTCAGTTACACAGGAACTAGCTGCACTGTTATGTCGGGACCAACCGAGCCAACTCATCACAGTCCCATTGCGCACCTGACATTCTAGACATTGCAATTCTACAGAATATTAAATATCAGTACAGCCTCCAGTCATTAAATGAATTATCGTCAGATCATAACCCCATATTGCTTCATTTAGGAAATTAAGAACAACTATCTCCCTTCTACTCTTTCATAGCTTGGGAAAAATTATTTAAGTATTCCCGGAATATATCAGGCATGTACCCTTCATACGATCAAAGGAAGAAATTGACATAGCAATTGGAAATCTCACCAATCAAATCAAGAAAGCCTTAGCAGCAGTCACCAAAACTACAACTGCCTTCAAGCCCAATCGTCTTCCAAGAAGATATCATGAATAAAATTAGGGAGAAAAACAAAGCAAGGAAAAGTTATCATAACACACGCTCCCCCTCAAGACAAAAAATCTCCCCAATAAACTGAATAGCTCAGTCAGAGAAGCTCTCAAAAGTCACGGAAATCATCAATTGGAAAATAAGTTATCATCTATTGCCCCTACGGATCATTCCATCTGGAAACTCCTAAAAAATCTCAGAAACAAGCGAAAATCTCTTTCCTTCCCCCTCTCCAATCAGATCTGGGTCTTGCACACACACTGATGCTGAAAAAGCAGAAGCCGTAGCAAGGAATTTGGAAAAGTAACCATATATACAGAATTCATCGCCGTGTTAGATGCACACTAAAACAATCTGACAATAATTCCAGCCTGATCATACCTACTTCAACAGCCGAAATCATTGGCACCATTAAGTACCTCAAGAATAAAAAAGCTCCAGGTCCTGATAGTATCACAAACAAAATTATCAAATTATTATCCCGCAAAGCTATTGTACATCATGCCGGCATTATAAATGCAATCTTCAGAATGCATTATTTTCCTCCCTCTTGGAAAATTGCAGTTGACAAGTCAGGCAAAGACTCACATCTACCTCAAAATTATCGTCCCATTAGCTTGCTATAGGAAAAATTGGTGAAAAAATTATCCTTTCTAGACTTCAAGAATCAGTTGACAATCTAAAAATCATTCCACAAGACCAATTTGGCTTCCGTCGATATCATAGCATCCAACAAATTCACAGGCTGATCGAATACATCACCACAGGATGCAACTGAAAACAACGCACTGGCGCCGTATTCCTTGACATCGCAAAGGCTTTTGACAAAATTTGGCACTTCGGACTGCTGTATAAACTTGTCATTTCTAACATACAGTTGAAGATGTTATAATTAATGAAATCATATCTCATGAACAGAAAGATGCAAGTCAAGATAAATGGTACAGTCTCAACCCAACGTCGAATTTTGGCGGGAGTTCCACAAGGATCCTTATTGGCTCCGATTCTATTTTCATTCTACATGGCAAATATCCCGCATAACCCCATGTCATCCTAACGTTATGACCCTTTATGCTTGCACTGCAGTATTAGCTAGATCACTTCAAGATAGCATTCCAAAACTAGAACAATGGTTCTCTGGCTAGAGATTGCAAGTTAACCCTCAGAAAAGTACAGCTATTCGCTTCACTAGAAGATTAATATCTCCAAAAGGGGACATCGTTCTGTTTAATACAATTCCATGACAAATAGAAGCTAAATATCTCGGAATACTACTAGACAAAAGATTCTGCTTCAACAACCATATTAGGAACATATGTGCAAAGGTATCTAAAGTCATCGCCCAACTCTACTCCTTGATTAATAGACACAGCAAATTAAACACAAACAAACTGCTCCTCTACCAGATAGTTATTCGTCCTATAATTACATATGCCTCTCCAGATCGGAGTCATACCACCAATATTAATATATTTAAATTGCAACGAGTGCAAAACAAATGTTTACGAATGATACTAAATGCTCCATGGTTCTTCGGAATCGATCAGATTCACTGAGACACAAATATCAGTTATATCTTCTCATTCCTACACTCTCCAACAGCAAATTTCGAAAACGACTACGGATCTTAATCAGTTGGTACAAGCTGCAAACTACAATGAAAAAGACCTCTAAGAGCACAAAAGACCTAAAGCCAATTTAATATCCAATGATGCTATGTAACCCCCAATGCCCTCACAGGGGGAGTGTACATACGAGTTAAATGCTCATAAAATTTTTCCAATCACTGTTTTCTAGGTATCAGACAACAGAGAATATAAAAAGCGATATGCTTCACTCTCTGCAACAGTAATGTTCCGGTTCCGGTAGCTAGTTACGTATAGTTTCGTATTTTAACATGTTCGTTTAATGAATGAACATGTTAAAATACGAATATATGAATATAATGGTTATTAATGAATGAACAATTGTTTGGTTTCCCTATTTATAATTGTAAAATTATAAATAAATTATGATGATGATGAATTGCACGTGTTCTCCGGTCGATTTGCCTGTTTTGTGAGACGAAAAATCCGAGTTTCTGGAAGGAGAAAACCCGGATTTTTCGTCCCATAGAAATTGATATCGAAAAGAACTTGACTCTTACAGCTTGATTTAAACACCTCAAGATACATCTACAATTTATAAAGAAAGCGACACACACGTGTAACACATTCCACCGATTTGTTTTTAAACAATGTAATGGGCACATACGATAACATTTTAACCCCCTGATTCCTGTTACTTGAGCTTTGCGCTGGGAAGTCCGTATTTTCCTTGCGTTAGTAATGTTGACGACTGATTCGGCCTGAAGCATTTTTTATGATTTTTTTCCCTTTAAAGTGTGCTAACTAATACTCAACACAGGACAAATGTGGTAAAGAAGGTGGGGAGGAAACGCAATTCTTAACACTTGACTCTGTAACTACTGTAATTACTATACATGCAAAAGTAAGTAAGATTGTGCACATTCGGGAAAACAAGCAGATCTATGAAAATGCCCTTAATAGCATTTTATGACTTAGGTCCATGACGAAATGTAAGAAATGGTAGTTTTGGAAAACACGACTATTACAAAAATAGGAGTTTCCTTGTTGTATGTTCAAAACAACAAGAAACACTTTCATTTAAGAAAAAAATGTACTCGATTAGTCACGAGGCTTGGTAAGCTCACCCTACCTGAACACAGGGATTATAAATTATGCTGTTTACCACAGTCCATCCCTCGATGACTGCAGTGATAACCTACTTTTATTTTTCCTATGGAACTCTTCATACTCAAATTAGGTTGAGCACATTTCGCATTGCAGTGACAAAGCTGGACTAACACCCACTTCTTTATGATAAAGAATTTTAAAAAATAATTCTCAAAACATTCTTATTAACCAGAAGGGAAAAAAGGTTATCGGCCTATAAGTCCCCTTAAAAACTGAGAATGCCATAATAATGAAGTCTCGAATTATGGTTCTCCAGGCGCCATCCACATTAAATGAGAAACTAATCAGCCCACACAGCGCACTAATGTGTTGTTGGTTATGTCACCTCTTTATGTGCCCGGAAATTTAATCCCCATAAAATAATAATTGTTGGGTGAACGCCTGCTAGAATTATTTGATTCTAAACTGTTTTCGGAAGCGTATGTAGTCCAGAAAATACCTTTTTTTGTCTGTTCTATTGAAATTTCTTTTATAAAACGATGACGATGCCAACACGAAATGAAGAAGGCTGTTACTTTTATTAGCATGTCCTCCTCATTTTTTTTGTATTCTGTAGACTAATAATTTCGTATACTTTCATGGCTTTCTCCATAACAACAACAACAAAAAAAAAAGTACTGTATATAGTAAGTTGTAATGTTCTTCCCCACTGTCCGAATATTGAAATATTTAAAAATTTAAAAAAACCTAAAATTGGTTATAATATTTTAAGAAATACTGTTTGATATGTGTAAACTGTATTGGAACTGTTTTCATTACACTTTACACATATCAGTTTACCCACCGTATGTGAGTGAGATTCTCACTGACATTGAGTTGGTAAAACAACATAGAGTTGGTAAAACAGCACCTTACAATGCACTATTCAATTATCGCATGAATTGGTAATTTTAGCCACCTTAATTTATCCACTGATAGGGTCGCAGATGCCCTTTCTACACAGTTAGTAGGACAATCACAAACATCCAGGACCATGGCGGGATTCGACCCCCCCCGTGCCTCCTGGTTACAGAGAGGATATGCTAACTACGCCAACCAGGCTGCTTAATGATATTAACAGCAACTGGAAAACAGGCAAAGTGTGCTACATAAATGAAATACGTCAAGTTTAAAGGCGTTCTTTATACTCTATTTTAGAATATATTCCATTTGTATTCTGTTAGCCTATTTAAATTTTAAAAGTGACTCACTATTCGGTTTTACTAAACAGTTGTTCAATGTAATCATTGTTTTTGCAAATATCGATTAAAATACCCATAAATAATTCCCATAAATCTAATCCTAGTTCAATATACAATGTTTACCAGATAGACATTTTCCTGCAGCTGTTAACGAAACTTTTTTTTTCTGTATATCAATCCCAAACTCGAAATGTTCTTGCTTATTAGTGTTGTGAACGAGCTAAAAATAGTTGAAGCCCAATTCTATTATTGGGCTTCAACTATTTTTATGAAATGGTTCAAGTATAATAATTATAAACTGCAGATTTACATAAAGACATCAAAAGTTTCAATCTGAAAAAAAGTTCAGGGACTTAATATAAGGAATTATTTATTTCAACTGGAAACAGCACCTCCGTTCAATTCTATCGTGATGCGAGGAATCTCTATGTTTGAGTTTTTAAGGTTGAAGGTGGGTTGGCAGAATTTCATACGAGTTTTTTTTTTTCTTTTCCTTGAAGCTCGGGTTTATCCTCATGCACAAAGCGGGCAAAGAACGCAAGCAATTAAAAATAGTGTAATGTGTTATAGGAGATAGTGTAGATAGATGTTGGTCTCCTGCGTGAATCTTGAGACTCCCTGGAGGTGTCATGTACTAATAATATTAATAATTAGGATCGCAACGACAATGGTATATCACCTTATGGTTAGAAAAGACCTTGGTTCAATTGCTATTTGGTACGCGAAAAATCTTTAGAAGTCATTTAGCCTCACATGAAGGTGTTAGGGATTTTCCACCTTCAACTTAGGTTTAATCTCGCCAAACAGAAAAATCGGGACGAGAATACACGTCATTAAATATAGCTTTCTTATCTGTGACCTTAGTTGCTTTCTTTAATTATAACTAAACCAAAACTGATTCAAAATCATCAACAAAACGATATTCTCAGGAGAGTTTACCCATTTTGCAGGAAAAAAATAAACCAAGCGGGGAAATGTTTGTTGATTTACAAAAGCTTTCTGTTGTTCTGAAGGATATTTTCTATTGTTCACTATCGCAGCTTGTATTTTATTTTTATCAGATAAGTATAAATTAGCTTACAAAGAATTATTGAATTACCACATTAATTGTAAAAGCTGGTTTGGCTTTTACAATGCAGTACGAATAGCTAAGAAATAGAAGAAACTATATTTGATATTTCGTCATTAGCCAGTGGTTTGTTCTCGGATTCTGTTTCCTGACTATATATTTCCGAATATAACGCTATTGTTTGCTTTAAAAATAACTCAGTCAGGACAAAGGTCAAATAGTGATTAATAGCAGCTGGTGCATTATGTCATGCGTGCATTATGTTTCTTGCGTGCAAAAGTTATAAGAAGAGAGCTTATAAATCAAGCTGGAATGCGATGAAATACGCACAGAGTCTTTAAGAGTGCTGAACTGTAACTTGTTTAGTCACGTTGACATTTGACGAAAATGATCGTGTGAGGTTACTGAACGAGCCCTTGCATTAGCTACTTTCTATTTACCTGAGCGTTTATGTCTGGAAGATAATACTAGTGGCATACTAAAATATACAATGATGCGATTTTTTTCTAGACGAAAATATATTAATATGAAAATGTATGTTGATAAACATTTGTTTTTGTATCGTAATATTGAGGTTATTATTCAGATCAATCATGCCCATCTGCTATTTGAATGAAAAATTGTACTACTTACCCTTCTGTAGCTATATATAACCACTCAACCTGGCTAGCATTTGCTTATTTTTAAATTTTCTACATCACACAATAGTTGCTATTTGGCTTCGGTCTTTGTTTTTATTTGAACTCATACCTATACTACTAGAGAAACTTGAAGTGATACAGAATACCATTTTGTTTTCATAAGAAAATGAAAATTAAAGAGGAAAAACTTAATTTTTCTGTGCTAAAATATAACCCAGAATGTTTCATCTCAGTTGCTGTTTACGAATCCTTATGTTGAGTACATTTTTTTTTTATTCCAGGATTTTCAAAAATATACTTTGTTTTGGAGTTAATAGGGGTAATTATGGAATACTTTCCTCCGTCCAAAAGAGGGATTTATATGTGCTTTTATGAAGTAAAACTGAGAAAATATAATCCTAGAAAAAATAACCGACGCCTAATTGCAAAAGCCGCACACATACGTTTTTCGCGAGAACATGAAATACGAACTGTTCCATAATATCCGACATCCCCATTTTGAAACGACGAGTGGTGTGCTTGCTCACGAATTGAGAGCAAAAAAGAAACGTGAAAACAAGACTGAAATGAAATTCACTCTTTATTCCATGCATTTCAATTAAATTGGTGAAAAAGGCAATGGAAAAGTCAGTTTCACGTGCATGTACTTAACCTTCTCCGTATTAAATACTTTCATTCCAAGAGAACACTAAAAATACAACATGGAATACGTTGGAAAGCTTGGAAAGCGATGAATGCGCCATGGACGCCATTTTGCGAGAACTAAACAGCCCTTGCACCCATCTTAATAAGATATAGTATCCCTTTTAGTTGCGTTGACTGCAGTAATCCTACAGCATATTTTCCATAAGGGTACGATAGCGATCGATGGGAATTTTGCACCATTCTTCCTGTAGCCATGTAATGAGGTCCTGGACTGTTGTAGGGCGGACGTCCCTTGACCTCACTCAACACTCCAGTTCATTCCACAGATGTTCAGTAGGGTTGAGATCAATAATGTCGCACCACTGTGCGACAGCTCCTACTAGCTAGGCATTCTTTGATCATTAAAAAATGTTATGTAAGCTATTTAGAAGAAATCATATTTTTAACCCTCTTACTTTTCTCCTAAATGGAAGCCAGTCAAGTGTGGTGATATTCGTGTCCACAGTCCACGCAGTTATAGCAGGAGCCTTATGATACAGTGCGTTGTCTTACTGAAAGAGACAATGGTCACTTCCGTAGAAACGCCAAAACACGTAGGAAGCACTGTAGTGTCTAGGATGTCCAGATACCTCTCGGAGATCAATGTTCTTGGCACCACCACAAACAAAGGTCCACGGGCAAATCAGGAAAAACAGGACCGTGCCATCACACCGCCACCTCCGAATTTCATATTTGGGGTTACGCACTCTGGTAAGTGACGTTCACCGGGCATCCGCCACACCCACACCCATCCGTCTCTTCGAGACGGACGGTGGGTGTATCGTGGTTAGAGGGTGTATCGTGATTCGTCGCTCCATAACACAGCTTTCCGAGCTTCCACGTCCCACTGCATAAGCTCTTTGCCCCACTGAAGACGACACTGCATGTTGATTCGAATATGCGGAGCTTGCATGTTGCGGTACTACCATGGAAACCCATGTTGTGAGCCTCTGTTCTTATTTTTTTTTTTTTGGTGCAGATTCGTGTTCCAGTTGATTCCTGGAACTGCTGATTCCCGGAACTCCGCATTCAATGTCGGCCAATGAATGGCAGTTTTTTCCATATTATCCTTTGTAACATCTTGGGGTCACGTTCGGTGAGTATGGTGGGTCGTCCGCTGCGGATAGCAATTGAAGTTGAGTACCTGCTCTTCTATCACAATATGGTATCACTGATTGTTGAACTGGATTTTCCCCACTTGTCAACAATTTGTCGAACAGATAGGCCTGTAATATGGTGTCCTATCACAATGCCTCTTTCAAACTTCGTCGGTTCCCTTCTCACAGCTATTTCACCAGGACACTAAGTCAGTGCAACTGTGTATATGTTACATCACATTCCTCTATTTTATACCGGCTAGAAAGCGTGATTCGCTTCATGGCACGATGCACCACACCATGAAATACATGGATATTAGTTTGAAGGCTTATATTCACTGCGCAGTAAATATTTGAAGTCCTAGTTAAATTGTTAAACAAGCTTCAGGGCAGCGTGATAATCCCAAACGAGATGCTGTTTTTGTGCACAGCTCTACTAGCTAGGCATTTTTTGATCATTAAAAAATGTTATGCAAGCTATTTACTAAGAAGAAATCATATTTTTAACACTCTTACGTTTTCTCTCAAATAGTCTACATCTACTATTCGAAGAAGAAGCAAAAACCTTACGTTGATTCTGTTTGACCTCCGACCCGTTTGGCGGAGGGACTAGCATATTCTCTAGTCACCGGCCAAGGGTTGGTTAACAGGCTACGCGTTCAATAATTATAACGTAATGTTTGTAAATGTCTTTAAAGGGGAGATGAACTTGATCGCCATGCATGACATCACCACCTTAATTATCGGAGACCTGAAGCCACCAAAGCAAATCTTTTAAACGCGTTTCTTTGATAATTTTTGTCCCTATTGACTTCGCAGACAATTATTACTTCTTTTTAGGGTCACTAGAATTCAATTCATTTTTGCCAAATCAAAAATATTACCACATAATAAAAAGTGATCTCATAGGCGGCATCTTTATTAACAGTCCCATATTTCAATAAGAGAAAAAGTCCTAGTTGTCCCTGTAGAATTGGTTGCATGAGAACTAGGTGGGAGTAATTCAGAAAAAAAAAAACTTAAAAGCTTTTAAATGCGCAAATGCATCTGATGAAATCCCACAGTCTTTACCGTTAACTCGTTCTTAATGTTCTAGGAAGAGCCAAAAAAGCAATAAGCCGGAAGTTGATGCGGTAAATGGGATCGTTTTTCTTCCTTAACTGACACTTTCATTATGCTTAGGTCATGTTTAGCAGTACAGCCGTGACGGAAGAATGGTTTATCTTCAACACGTTTTTGATCTTCACATGTACCTCCGAATCATCCCACCTATTTCATCGCATTCTCCGCACCTTTCACTCGGCAACAAAGATTCTTCTATCTTGTTTGATATATGATGTTCCATTTAATCGCTAATACTGGTTCGTCTACTTCTATTCAGGTGAGGCAGTCATCTGTTCTTCTGAACCATGACAATTCTATGTTTTGAGACATCTCCGGACATTCCTGTATTTCAGCGACCCATATCAAGAGGTCATTAATTCTCTTTTAGTATTTGATGAAAGTCAGTAAATATTTTTAACAAAAAATATTTTCCTCTAATGTGACACTGGAACTTGTTTATTTCATAAAATTCCTAAGTGGAAAGCAATCATTGACGAAAATCAATACGATAGATAAAATAGGACCAAAATTAAAATTTTTTTTCTGTTCAAAATCTTTGAACAGAAATGGAATTTTAAGTGTGATTACATGTAATCAGATATTATTACGAAGGCCTATCGAAAATTCATAAAATTATTTTTTATTTATTCATATGGGGTTCCCCCGTTTCTCCACCGTCCCTTAGGTCTGGTTGAACCCTCCTAGCGAGAGATTACGTATGTATTTTATGACTGTAGATCCGTGTGTGTTCACAGGCCGGTTTGCCTGTTTCTGAGGGACAAAAACCCTCTACCTGTGAGACTGGCTAACTCACCTTTAGTCGTAAGAGACCAAATAAAGGTTCCTCACATCATGGACGGAAATCGAACCCAGATCTTTTCGACCAAAGGCCTTCGTCTATACCGACTGAGCTACGAAGACTCTCATAACATTGATTGCTCTGAAATGGATAAACTGCGACTGTGTAGTTTGTTTTCTGTTGAGCGATTTATCAAAGAATTATTCATCGTTTTGGTGACAGCAATATATCGAATAGGTGATGAGATTTCTTTTTTTTTTTTTTTTTTATCTAAACGGTTTTTGACTTCAGTGTACTGGCTTATGCATAGTATTATGTTCTTGGCTAATATATGTCTTAATGAAAACTCTTTCTAAACCTTTGCACTGAGGAAAAAAAAACTACGCAAAAAAATGACACCGCCAATAAAAATCGATAGCGTTCTTTTTATTAAAATGCGCGTCAGTATTACTTTATTATCATTAAAAATGTAATGGCTAATTAATAATATTTTATCTCTTTAAGTTTAAGAAGGTAACATCAGCTTTTATTTACAGTGTCATTCTTTGTGCAATTTCACCACTCACTATAATGATAATTAAAATTTTAATTATTTTCTTTTTCTAGCTTTTTGCAGGCTATTGGGAATGAAGCAAGCTTTTTTTTTTAATTGTTCTACAGCCAAAAGGCTGCGGGTTCGAATCCCGCCGTGGGCATGGATGTTTGTGATTGTCTGTGGAAATACCAGTAGTGGTGGCAGACGGTAGATGTTGGTGTATTTACTGGTGGAGACAGAGAGAGAGAGAGAGAGAGAGAGAGAGAGATGTAGGGTAGTTGTCCTCCCTCGATGAGTCGTCGGACTACCTGGAGGTGTCATATAATAATAATAATAATAATAATAATAATAATAATAATAATAATAATAATAATATAGTCGTATGTTTTCATTTGTTACCCTTTTGTGTCTGATAAATTCATATAAAGGGAACTCTTAGTCAAGGAGAAAGAGGTGGGGGGGGGCTATTTGTTTAGACCAACCTGGAAGCAGTAGATTGCAGCTTTTGTTACATAAAATGGAATTCAAGTTTCTCGGTTAGTTCAGCTTTGTCGTGATTCTACATGAATATGGAATATAGCTGTGTTCTTGCACAGTCGTAAAAGCAAGATGAAGGTCCACGTTACCGAGTCTTACTTGAAACTTATCGTGAACTAGATGCCATTTTGTAATGAATGAAACTAAAACTGTTACGGGTTTTCAGTAATCAGTGGATGTTGTCTCACATCGGGCAATAAAATTCATTTACCACTTAAATATATTAAATTATAAAACGTTCCAAATATTTTTAATATGTTAAAAATTTGCATCACACTAATTTTCGGTCAGTATAGTTTTAAATCATTTAATATTTTTATAATAGAAAACTTCTAAAATAATAAAGTACGTGGCCTATTGCTTTTAAATAGGTCGGTCTCTTTATTTAATCGAGTCTTCCGAAATGGTTCAACCGAAGAGTTAGTCTAACGAAGGGTGGCAGCGTCTTCGCTTTGAAAACTCGGTCATCCCGCAAAACAGGCAAACGGGCCAAAAGAACACACACACACACACACACACACACACACACACACACACACACACACACACACACACACACACACACACACACACACACACACACACACACACACACACACACACAGTTAACAGGCATAATACACTGGCTTCACATCCTTAGTCGCTTCGGTCGTAATTCAATATAACCCAAGTTAGTCCTAAATTATAGGCGTTTAGAAGGAATCAATCAATCAGTTCCACTGACTAAAATTTCCGACTGAGAAACATACAATGCTGGTTTAATCACCGAAAAATAGTGTTCTTTTGGTCATCAGAATTTTAATTTCCTTTAATTTTAATGGTCCTGTGTTTTTGTAGTCTTTTTTAAGAGAAGTCAAAAAGCACTGAGGTAAAATGAGGTATACAACCGAATAGCAATAAACGAAGCAACATTGCTAAAATATACGAACACTCATGAATTCCTACTGAAGACTCCATTTATGAGTGAACGCATAAAAGCAGACGAAAGAGTAGCCTACGAGTAGATTGTTAAGCTTGACTTTATTATTCGACTTTCATCCCGCAATAGATCCCCCGCTTTTACGACCTAATTGGTTCCTGGACAAACGTCATTAAGCGAGCCGTCGTCCATCGAATCCTAATTTCATGAACTGGAGTTGCGTAATATTACGTAATAGAAAATAAGATGGTTGTAAACAAAGTAGTAGCAACACTCTCAGGAGGCGCGGTTGGTAACTCAAATATTACTCTTTCGACAGACAGACGCGCTAGCTGTATGTGCTGTACATGCGCACAAGGTGACATAATAGGATATGTGTTGTCGGGTTAACCAGGATATCAAGATATGACAATACTATTGCATGGCGATCATTTCTTAAATTGAAGCGATTCTAAGCTGGCATAATATACACATACCGGCCACCGAATTAGGAACTTTTATTTAATAGCGTGTTGGGCCTCCTTTATCCCGATTTACAGCACATATGCGGTTGGGCATAGATTTCTCAAGGTGTTACATTGCATCTACGTCTACAACATACGGCTTCACCAGACAGTCTTTTCACTGACTCAAATTTGATGGAAGAGGACTTTACCTCCAGGTCTGTTTTTCTAACATGTCCCATACATTTTCAGTGGGGTTCAGATGCGGGCTTTGTGGTGGCCACGGAAGATGCGGGAAGTCGTTGTCATGCTCATTAAACCACTGAACAATACTTGCGCGATGGACTAGCATTGTTGTCCATAAAACAATCCTTACTTGCTGGATAAAAAGTCAACATTGCAGGATGGACTTAATCGTCAACAATGTTCAGATATAGCTTATAGGACACCCAACCTTCCAGCAATATCAAGGGACCTATTCCATGCCAAGAACATGCCCCACACCATGACACCACCTACAGAACCTTGAGTGGTGTTTACAACGCAAGCTTGGTTCATTGCTTCATGAGTCTCTCACCAAACTCTCTGCCTACTGTCAATAGAGAACAAGGTGTACCATGTCGAACCACATAACTTTTTTCTAGTGTGTTCCAGTGTCCAGTCACGGTGTTCCTGGCACTAATGTAAACGAACTTTCAGGCTCTTCTCAGAAATCAGTGGTTTCCGTATAGGCATGCGGCTGCCAGTACCGATCTTCTTCAATTCCCTGCTCATAGTTCGATGAGATATGGGTCGGGAACAGCCTTCATTAAATGCTTTGGTCAATTGTTGCACACAGGAAATTCCCTGCCAGCCTTCTCAGACGACGGCGATCTCGTTCCTGACAGCCTGTCTTAGGGCCACAGTTACGCCTCTTAGACAAGCAATGTGGGTTATTTTTCCACTGGTTAAACACCAGGGGATATCTCACCTTTTGAGAAACCAATCAGCTCTGCTGTTTTCAAAATCGTGGCCCCAACCAGGAAAGGTCATGGCATCGGTGTTTTGGGATGCTAAAGGCATTTTGTTTATTAATTATCTTGAAAAGGGTAAAGCAATAACCAGAAATATTATTCCGAACTTTTAACCAGACTAGACGAAAAAACGTGTGAGAAAAGACTCGGTTTGAAGAAGGAAAAATCATCTTTTGTCAGAACAATGCCTGCCCACAAAGTTGTTTTGGCAATGGGGAAATTAAGGGAACTGCACTTTAAATTGTTGGAACATCCACATTATTCCAACATTTGGCTCCCTCTGACTTCTCTCTCTTCTCAAAACTAAAACTCTTCCTCGCTGGTCAGCGATTTTCTTCGAATCAAGGTGATTGCAGCTGTAGAGGGATATTTTGCAGATCTCACTGAGAACCACTACAGGGACGAGATAATGGCGCTGGAGCATCGCTGGAATAAATGTATTAGTCTTAAGGGAGATTATGTTGAAAAATAAAAATGATTTTGAAATTGTAAATTCGTGTTCTCATTGTTAGGGCGAGAACTTTCAGACCACCCTCGTAGAAATGTTTTGGGAAAATTTGGAGAAAAGAACAAAGCAAATAAAAATAGTGAGTACTTGTTTTATTTCTATTCAGGAATTGGACAAGATCTAGGTTGATTGATACACCTTAGAAGTTCCTTACAAGACCAAAATATAAGATCCGCCAATGTCCTAACAAATAGTTGACTAATTTTGAAGTAAATATGATGTAAACTTATCATGTAGTACTACCATAGTATCCTGTAACGCGCTTGTGGATGTACTGTAATATGGTATAATGCGCCACCACTTTCATCCAGAAGATATGGAAGCCACGAAGCTCAGTCTGTATAGGGTTCTTCAACGGCAAGTGAGTTAGCCAGTCTTTCTAGAAGTTAGAAACGTTTTTCTGCCCAAAAATTCTAGCAAGTGTTAGTTTTGAGGAATTCACTAGTTGGTTTACCTGTTTTGATAGGGTAACCTCTTACTCCGTTTTGACCAGTTATCCCAGCTTCAGTTGAAAAGACCTAAAATTCACAGGATTCGAATCCACATCTTTTTCTAACTGGAAAGCGCGTGCGTTCTTCGTACTGCACTATGGAAGTATCAATCTCCTGATATACTGTCGTTACTTGCATTATTTCGAAGTCGCTTTCCCAGTTGACCCACACGAAGAATTTCAGGACTGAACTGAGCCTTGCTGGACGCCCCATTGCGAAATATTGGCATAGCCAACGATGTCGAAACAAATTTCGGTTACAAGCCTTCCTGTGTCAGTCCAAACATAAATTCGATCTCAGAATTATGAATTTTATTTATTTTTTGAACCCCGTACTGTAGTTTGTTGCATAGTCCTCTGACATTTGTTTTTGTTTATAAAGTAGTCCCTGTGTGCAAAACTGGTGTTATTTTCCGACCCTTTCTTTCTTCATAATTTATTCTTGTGACATTTTATAATAGTAAATTGTAAAATGTATTTAGCCGTATTATATTACATTTAAAATATACAGGGTTTGAAATTTAAAAAAAAAAGTTGGTGCTTTTTCATAAATTTCATATATATAACAGATAATATATATCATTTGATATAATAATCATCGACCTTGTGAATGATCATATCTCGCTATTGTTGTGTCTGGAAAATCCCAAAGGAAGCTGTGTTTTTAAATGTCCTCCAGAAGCCTCTGTGGTTTTAGACTGTCCAGCATGTATATGAGTTTAATTTTTTTTTTTTTTTAATTACAATCGAATTCGTTTTGGTTGTGATTCTGGTGTATGACGTCTGTTAATCACATACGTTCTTTGGACAGCTTTCCAGGTTTGTTGGATGAAGAGCTCTGTTCCTGGATACAAAAAAAAAAAAAAAAAAAAAAAGAAATCCTGTCATCCCCCGGTTAACTCACCTTCTCAGGCTTATGATCGGATCAGGGAATCGGGATGGATGCTTCAAGGTTTCTTAGTTTTATGGGTTTAGAAATCGCCGATATCTCTTCTCTTCAAATGTACTTGTGACGTAGCTTCAGTCGCTGATGGAGTAGTAGCTTTGCTTTGACCATCGTGTCTCGTAGAATCATGCATAGAACAATATGGTAACGATCCCTGTTTCAGTTTTGTGAACTTGAATAACCACTTTCTACTTTCACTCAAACGTTGCACCTGCCACAGTCATCAACTTTGTTGCACACTATGACCCGTGTAAACCTGTTTTGTTTGCGGAAGATGAAGTAAAAGAAATAGGGATTCTTATTGTGAGCGGTTGAAATACATACTTTTTTTGAATTATAACAAAGGATATTAAACAATTCCTGATTTCTTGACAAAGGCTCATAACAATGTCGTTAACATGGAATACCCATTCAGTTCATAATGACATTTACTTAATCTTCAGTTTATCGTGCAGATGTAAAGTAGTTCGGTGCTTGTCAGCGGTACTATTCGTTATACAAGTAGTCCACTATTTTATCGAACTGATGAAGCTACGCAACTCCCTCTACACCAAACCTACGGTCATTCCTCATAGATACCAATGCTAATTCACTGTTGTAAACTTAAACTTTCTAACAATCTTTCTTTGGCCCCAGTACGTTCACTGCAGCGAGAAATGACTACCTTTTAATTACATATTTTGATCAGCTGTATACATAGTGAAAGGTGTAGTTCATAAAAAAATGCTTTCTGACGCGATAAAAAATTTTCCAAAGTACTGTGCGACCACAAATGCGAGACCCCTTGACACTTCTGCGCATGGCAGAAGAAAGCGAATCCATTCCGATAATAGGGTAATCAATAGGTTTCGTGGGATGAGTGTTTATTATTATACGTCGTAAAATTAGCTTTCTTTTATGAACATTCTAGTTTTGAAAGTGGTAACTACTTTGCTTGTACAACCAGTTTGGAAAATTTTACGTATAAAGCACGTGATTTTGCGTGTTGGTGACGAATTCGTACATCGCCTTATTCCTTTCTCCTGTTCAACATGAATCGACTCTTCTTGGCACGTTGCCAGCCGAGGTTCTTGCATCTGTGGTCGGAGAGTACTTTCATTGGATTCTCAGAACGGATGTAGTGTTTCCATGGCAACAACGATGGTTGTTGCCATGTTTAAATGTTACTACCAGTTCCAAATGATCCTGCATTGTATCTAAAATAGTATTTACTTAAAATACTCAAGTATGGCTACACTTGCAAGATGGAAATAATATCACAGCTCCATCCCAATTTTCCTTTTATTGCAACTACTACTGATATAAAATTTGTACAAAGATTTTTTGTTTCTAATTTACAATTCACTCATTAAAGCTTGATAGAAATATAACATTGAAATAATAACACTATAGCTAAAACATAAGATTCTCTTTTAGGGAAAAATGTGACCCATGTCCGTGACCGCGAAGAATATATCCTGACGTCTTGTCATAATGAAGGCGATGCATATTCTTAACAAAAAATAGAACTTTTAAGATTGAAAATGAATCTTTATGATGTTTGAATACAATTTTTAGACAGTTGTTGAAACATTAGTGCTCTGAAACCACTTATTGGTTTTTATTATGATTTCAATTCAAAATATCATATAGTATGGTATTATTATATAACTACAAATTAAAAAACAGACATAACTTTTATAGTTTAAAAGCTAACATGTTATTGTAATTTTATAATTTTAAAAAAGTGGTGACATGACGTGAATAGGATTTTGAAGTTCTGTGATATTTTATTGAGAAAATATCATTACAGAAAGGTATAGAAGCGCCGAAAAAAAAATCTTTTGCAGACAACCTTTAATGTTCTGCACAGATTACAATAAAAGAAAACAAATCCTCCTTTACGCATATGATTTTATATTAGTTTTGCCTGTTTTTAAATTTTGTTTATGTGGTCAGAGTTCGTTGAAAAAATATAACATAGGATAGATGAAATAGGCTCAATCTGAAGGACATCTCTGGATTATCATTAAAATAAGACACTGATTACATTAGTAATGAATACGTTACATAAATAATTATTAATTACTCTACTAAAATAATAAAAATTATGAAATCAGGATCGCATTAACTTAAACTTTACAGAATCGTTTTCAATTCTTCAATATTTCTGAGAATGAGGATTTTCTATAGTGACCATATTCTTTCTCTTATTCAGCATCCCATAGTCCATCGGATATCTTCATATTAATGGATTTTCAAAGGATGGTATAATAATTTAAATATCCAAAGAGTTGGTAAACTAGTCCCTGAAGACATCGTGTGGTAATTCAATTGATGGTCGAAAGCAGATCCGTTTACATTTTCAAGGGGATTTCTTCAGTTCTCTTCTGGTAACTTCTCATAAGTTTCTTCGTTCAAATAATACCAGTTGGGGGCATCTTGGCAATTAACTCGATAACTCCAGTCACAGACACGATATTGTTGATTGAACATGGTGTCATTGGGACAGATGTGAGGCACGCGTCGACCATAGGCATCGCACATGTGGAAGATCTTGCAATTGAATTCGAGGTCGGCGTAGAAACCAATGGCTCGGTTGTCACAGTCAAAGGTAAACTCAACATCCGGGAATTCTTCCCAACGCTTCACCTAAAAATTGAAATAAATTATTTGCGTTAGTCACAATCATGATGATCACAGTTACAGAATGTTTTAATAATAATATTATGCTTTTTCTTAGTACAGTATCGGAAAATAATGATCTTTTGTTGTATATTTTTTTTTTCTTATTGGTATCGCCCTAAGTAATTTAATATTCAAAAATAGTCAACCGAGAAATAAATCAATATTATGTTAAGTACGGAAACATTTCAAATTGGTCGCTTACCCTGTGAACAGCAGTTCCCAATACGACTGCTAACACTAAAAAAAGAAAAAAAATACTATGTCATGTTAAAATCGAAAACTGTATATATCGTGTATTTTCTAATCTCAGAACTTTATTACGTTCTTTTTCAGGCAAGCATTCTTAGTTAACTATCATGACATAGGTTAAATCTTAAACTACACGAAACATAAATGACAACGGGTTAAGTTAACCCATGTCATTTAAGATCAAAAGATGCATCTGTGTGATAATGAACTTCCATCATCCCTCCCACTTCAGAACCTTGAATTGGCATTACAAAAATTTTAACTGATGTTTTTTATTATTAGAAATCAGTCCGTGAGAGTCGAACTGAGCTTTCTCTATGCTTACCTTATTCGTACACGCTAGCAAGTGGATGAACGCATGTCGCCTACTTAATAAACAGGCGAGTACTACTCCGCTTAGCCCTCAGAATCCATCTTCGGATCGCAGACTTCAAAAAGTGAAGAAAGAATTCTGCATACTCGATTGCATTCCGCAGCTCTATCTCCGACTGGATCCATGTAGTAAATGGCTCTTTTCACCTCATCCATGCGCTTAGTTAGGTACAGATCATGTAAATGAGCATGTCAGTGACATATGATAGTCAGTCTGATACTCCTTGGAACCATTCCCATTTTTTTAATATAGTAAACTGGGATTTTTCATCCCTAAGAAAACAGACAGACAAACATTTCAAAACAAAATTACTCAGTAGTTCACCGAAAGAAACGTAGATAAAGACAGAAAAATCACCAACAAAAACAAATGGATATAGTTTTGCGTAGCCGAGGTGGCAAGCACAATATCTCCTCAAGAGCTAAGAGCCAGTCAAAATAGCAGTATTATTGTTGTTGTGGCTGGTTCTTGCTGAATACAAGAATTCCCGCTGTCACTATGAACGGCTGGAAAAATAAAGGTTTTCGTAAAATAGCTTCTCCATCTCTCTCTCTAAGCTCTGACTTTAGTGATTCTTCACGGTGACACCAGCTTTATAATAGTAAACAGGAGTTCTTCATTTAAAACAAAAGTTTCTTTTGTTTTAAATGAAGCGATGTATGATAGAATAATACCGAGTACAGAAGGATAAGTGATATATGATAGAAAGAATACCGAGTGCAGAAATTTTTGACCTAGTGAGTGGAATGTTCGTGTTGACTTCCTTGTTTGTCCCCAATACGAGTTTCAACAGCTGACCATATACTAATCCCTTTCATTAAGCGAACCACACACACACACACACACACAAGTAAACATGATCATCCCTCATCTCTAAACATAGCCATCAAGAGAAAGCATTAAGCCAATCCATGGACTGATCCGTAACAGAACAGGTTTGTTCAAAGCGTTACTGACTTGTTTTTGTTTCAATACACAACACTGCTGTTTACTAATGTCTGGAAGTCAAACACAATATCCAGGTTCATGCATTTCTAGATGCCATCTCAGCCTGTCCAAACTCAGCTAATAGATCATGACGACGTAATAAAGTTCAACCAGAGATGATTCGTTGTTGTTAGTTGGTTGCGCTGAGTGATGTCTTCGTTTCTTTTTAGATCTTACTTTCCATTGTTCTCCCAACACACACATATACACTTAGAGAGCGGTTTTACTATGTTTTTGTTTTTCTCCTTCATTTTCTTTGCTTTTAAGTGTTAAGACATTTTCCTTAGACAATAACTTTAAAAATACTTCTTAGAAGATCTGTCTTCCTCTCTCTCTATGTGCGTGTATGCGTAATCTTTGCATTGCGTGGCTAAAGCCAAATGTGCAAGACCTAAAGATAAATCCTGGGAGAAGAACTGTTATGGACAAACGCATCCAGTACTAACTGGAACAAAAAAAAAACTTGGTTACAGTCATTGAAAGAAAGGTTACAATTATCCAGCTCCAGAGAGAGAGAGAGAGAGAGAGAGAGAGAGAGATTAGAGAAATCATTCCACTAACTGAACCAAGAATTAGACAGCGTGGCCTGGTGATAGTCAATAATCTTTCATTAACTATCGTATAGGTGTTTAAGTTCCGGTTTGCTTCAATTGAAGAATGAAAAATAAATCTGCGAGGAAAGAAGCTTCACTGCTTCAGTGTATAGTAAGATGCAGTAAAAATTTAATTTAGATCATACAAGAATCCTGCTCTAGATACTAATGGCTGAACTCTGTTTTTATGTCAGGCCTCCAGTAAGCATGGTGGCGGCTTTATACCACGCGATTATTATCTTCCTTAAAATGAACATTCATTATACACATCATTTAGACTGTAGAGAAAGTGTTGCTAAATATTCAGAGAAACAGAGAAAAATTTAAAAAAAAACATTTTGATAGGGCACGATGTATAATATTAACATGTATAGTTGGTATAATTCCATTTGCTAATTCGATTTTATGCTAAACTATTTTCAAAGTTCTTTTGTGATGGTAAAGGTAGAGGAACTTCAGGTAATGCCATTTTGTGTGTAACATGGTATTCTGTATTATTAGCCGAAGTTCCTCTATAATTTTTCAGTAATTGTCTAGTTTGCATAACTTCGTTTCTGTAGACTCTTTTGAAGGTTAAAGGACAAAATACAGCAGGATTTCAGTGAAGAAGAATTAATGGAATATAATAATAAATTAGTGGGTAAAATGTACAGCGGTAAACTAATTAAGATTAATTATCGTTTAAATTTTAATTAAACTTTAATTAGAATGTTCAGTTTAAATATTGTTCATTAGAAATATGTTACTTGTATATATGCGATTCATAATGTTTTTATGAATCATGAAAAAGTATGATTTTTCATGATCAATAAATCACGAAAAATTCGTGCAGATTTAGTTTTAAACTCATCTAAGAATACAACAATATAAATGAAAAGTATGTTACCTGCAGAGCAAAGAGCGATGATCATGTAGTGGCGAGGCATGGCTTCAATAACAGCGGCTGAATTGAATTGATAGGTTTCTAAAAATAGGACAAAAAGAGTATGAAAAATAATATATATATATATATATATAGAGAGAGAGAGAGAGAGAGAGAGAGGTAAGCAGACAGACAAGTAAGTCAAGTTTGCGACTGTACGTAGTGTAACACTAGGCAACGCGTTGTAAAGGTGGAGCTCTGATCACTTTCCTTAGAATTTTCCCCTAATGTAAAAGCACATTTCGTCTTGTCAGTGAGAGCCAATAAAGGTCGAAACCGGTATGGGTAGTGACCATTACCTTAATGCACAGCATCATACATCTCCGCAAGGAAATGTGCTTTGCATTAGGGGAAAATTCTAAGGAAAGTGATCAGAACTTGCTCCACCTTTACCACGAGTTGCCTAGTGTTGCACTACGTGCAGCCGCTAACTTGACTTACTTGTCTGTTTGCTTACTTGGGAAAAAGGATTAAAAAACCTAGCTTATAAAATTGCTTGGTATCTTTAACATTATATATATATTATATGCTAAACCATTTTTTTTCTAAGAATTTCCTCAAGCTCATCTGCATCACACTTATGAAAACATCTCGAAGGCATAAAAAGTGTTGCTATAGCGACGTATTTGCAGTAAAAAAAAACACTTTTTAGGAAAGCAGAAGAAAACTTTTGCTTTACTTGAGGTAATATTAAAAATCGATTTTAGATGTAGTAGTTCTTTCTAATATATAATTTTAATAATCGGTATAGGTATGGTCACTATAATTCTCATCTGATCTTGTCAGATAAGATAGATTTTGCTTTGAAAGCTGATGTTTAGATACTTTTTGACACCAATATACATGTATTGAGCGTATCGTACGTTGAAAAATGCAATTTCTTTTATTTAATAATAAAAAGAAGTTTTTATATAAGCAGTGTGTTAAAGTAGGATTTGCGTACATGGAAAGCTCTCCCCCCCCTCTCTCTCTCTCATATATAGAGAGATATAAATAATCGTGCTAATGGTATACGTTGCTTTGTCTATAACACAAATATATGTCTTCAAAACCCCCGGTTCGTGGGACCATCTGTTCGAGCGCCATAGCAAGCTTTACACGTCATTAAGTGGACAGTAGCTCTTCGGGTTTACCACAGTGAATAATTCAAAATGGAGGATGTTGTAGATGAATGTAAGGACTGGTGATTGAATTCATGATTGCGGAAAATGTGAGTGGGATGGAAATTATACCTGTCTGAAAAAATGTGTATGGAGATGATACTGTTCATCTAAACACAAATACACGTTGGATCAGACCCTGATGTCCTCCGTCTCTATGACAACGCCGGAATTCAGACTAGTTTGGAACACAAGGATGCAGCTGTGCCATTTAATTGGACTGATCTGATCTTCCCAATTTTACGCTTAATTGGGATTTGACACTCCCTCTGAAGGATGCACTCCTAAGATATCATTTTGCGGGGAACGAGAAATTGAAATAATCTGTTTATGAAGATCTCCGACATCGAAGTCAGCTTTCACAGGGTTAGCATACAACGTCTCACTCAGCGATGGCAAAAGTATGTAGAAAATGATGAAAACTGTTGAAAATTGATAATGCTCGCGAAAGATGGAGAATTAATTCTTTTAAAAGCCATAGTTAAATAAATATTTTTTTGTATTGCCCACTCATAATAAGTAAATAAGTCAAAAAATGTCCTCGTGGTTAGCCTAGTAGCTTTGCGCTTCGCAACCATATGCCTGGGGAAGGAGTATCCTAGGTTCGATTCTCGTCGATGACGCGAGGAGCTTAAGGATCTTTCTCAGTCATAGCCAAGTTATCCGGTCTTGGGCGTGGACAGCAAGGTTTTCTCCCCCAGTTTATCTGGGGTTTTCCATCCCGCAAACAGGCAAACGGACCCCGTGAACACACAGGCTACAGTCATAAGATATAGCACTTAATCCCTCATTAGGAGGACTCAACCAGTCCTAAGGGTCGGTCGAGGAACGTGTGGAACCCTACACGAATAAATAAAAAAGTCAAAAAATGAAAGAAAATGCTTAAACAATAACCTCGAAGTCGGAGTTCAGGGATGAATGTCGCCCATAAATTAAGTTATTATAAAGACATTTTTAAATGAATATCAAGTATTTTTTCTAAGCATATTTATTATAAAGTTAGTAAGCTTATGGTTTAGCGAAAAAGTTATTTAATTTAAATCAGGATAATATTGCTGGTATAAAAAAATTAATCGAAGGAAAATTTTTATTTATTCATTTATTTATTCTATACTGGCTTGGTCCCCCCCCCCCTTATTCGGTTATTTTATATTCACTTCTTGTGTAGCATTTATTCTGGAAGGAGTGCGCTTGGCTAATAGTTGACTGATGTACTTGCTTTGGGTTTATCTATTTGTTTATTGTGACTGTATTTATTTATAGCGCATGCCTTAAAGAGACTCGTATAAGAAAGGGGTGGGCATCATTACCACAGTCTGAAACTGATTACCTGCACAGCGGACGCAGTTGTTCGGAAAAAATGGTACGGTAGAGGAGTTGGATAGTTTATCTTCTCAGCAAGCAGAGGCCCTTCCTTTTGGATTATCATTTGGTCCTCGAATATGCTTTAAATCTGTACAGAAAAAGGATTCCTGCGTTCCGGTTTAACATGCGTAACATTTGACCTCGTGCTTCGCGTACAGGATGTACGCCAGTACCTCGAATAAACCAACAGAAGAGCAGTAATAGTGCAGGATGAGACTGGCTATAAAAGCAAAGCAATTATGAAAATGGCGAAAGCGCAACCGAGCTAAAAATGGACCAAACTCGGACATGAAAGTTATAGCTATTCTTGAATGCTATTCTGCCATTTCTTTAATCAGTTAAGCCTCATGAAGGCGAGGGTTCGTCCATCTAATTACCGCGGGGGGAGAGTCAAATGTCTGAATGTTCAGGAGATTTAAAAAAGAACAGAAATTTGTTGCGTGACTCAAACATGCAGCATTTACTTGCTCATTTCTCACAAATAAATGCATATTTAATTCAGCAAACGATATTCTGTAACGTTTGCAAATACTCACTTGCAAAGTTTGCAAAATAGTTTACTCTGTTGCTAATTTATGCAAATGGTGATAATCGATGTCAATTTTTGTAAATCTTATCCCTTGTTTAAAGAATATCAGTCAGAAATTTAGTGTTTTTGTTCATCATATATATTTGAACTTTCTTGCAAATAAGAACGAAGTGAACATGGTTCTTACTGTATAGTACTCAACATCTAGATAGCAATACCGATTAAACGTTAATAAAATAAACATCTAAGTATTATAAAAATCGCCAGTTAAAATGTAAAATGGGATTTGTTTTGTATATTTTACATTATTTATAAAAATCCCCGCTGATATTATTTTATAAAAACAGCAAACTAAACGCTAGAAATAAAAGAAGTAGAAATAAATAATAAATGAAATCTCTAGCCTTGATATAGATACTATTACACATCTCTAAGCCTTTTTTTTTAATAATGTCCGGTCGTTTTCATAAATCTTATGTTAACCTAATAAATCCTTTATATATAATTACTAAATATATGAAGAGCCAAAGGCTTCAATTCGGCGACGTAAAATTATTTAAATTAAGGGATATTACATCCCGTATTGTTTCATAGCCGAATAAGAAACTGAACGAGTTTCATTTTTAATCAAATTTAAATAATTTTACGTCGCCGAATTGAAGCCTTTGGCTCTTCATATATTTAGTAATTTATTAGGACACCTTCTTGGCAATTCTTATAGTAGGACATATGTAAGTTTTGTTCTCTACAAACTTGGTATTATCCAGGTCTACCTACTCACTGATGAGACCTCAATAAAGGTCGAAACCGGTCTGGGTAGTGACCTTCTCTCATAATGTAGAACAGTAATACAGCTCCTAGGAGCTAAGTTCACATTATGGGTAAATACCAAGAACAGTGAACGGAACTTGCTCCACCTTTACTATGAATTGCCCCAGTGTTTCACTACCAGGTATACTATGAGTTGCCCTGGTGTTGCACTACCAGGTGTTCGCCGAACTTTATATAGTTTCTATATTCGGCATGAAACTCTTTGAGTTTCTTATTCGGCTATGAAACAATATGGGATGTAATACCCCTTAATTAAGATAACTTTTTATATATAAAATAATCTACATCATGATTTTAGATATAGCATATCATAAAAAGGTCAACTGTATACTTCTCTTAATATACACTGCTCAAAACAATTACGGATATTTTAATTTCTGTTAGATAATTATAAATTTCTGCAAACAATTATAGGCTATTGGGTACTTTATACATGAATAAATATTTCTTACTTATGGATAGGATGTAATCGATGAGATATTGTTTAAATAATCGATATTTATTACAAATTATACATTTTAGCGTGAAATAATTTTAACAAGAATAACAACAAGAATATCCCCTAATTATTTTGAGCAGTATACAATACGAGTGATATTGACTATTTTTCGTGCTCATAACTCTCGATTTCTGAATATTTATAGCTACACCAAATAAAAGATAACGAATTCATGTATTATAAAATAGTCTTATTTAACAATGCATTATGGGAGAATTTTTTTTCTAATGAAAATATTCTCTCGCTTTGTTTTTACATTGAAAGCGAAGTAAACATTTTTATAGCATCTACTTTTCCCTACATTCTAGTTTTTACCTACCTGGTTGCTTTTTTTTTTCTGGCTCCTAATTTTAAGTTGCTGCAGTACAAGAAAAATAAGACTGAATAAAATCCTTATTATTGTGCCTCTTTTAGGTACCCTATGAAGCTAATGCTTCGGGACATGCGGCGTCTCTGTAAGCATTCCAGGTTTACAGAAGATGCATACAGAGAGCAGTCGGTCAAGTTTAGCTGCTTGAAATAAGTGGATTATTTAATGTTAGCACTTTTACGTCATTGGTTGGAAGAAACAATTCTCGATTCCTACATATACTCTGAAAAGAGAAATGTGGGGAATGTTGCCTCCCCTACACATCGAATGAACTTGCTTTGCGCTGCATCCCCCCCCCATAGCTAATTGCTAATAATCATAAACTGTAACCGGAAGTCTTGATCTTAATCATAGACTGGTCGTTTAAAATTAATGTCCGGGAAGCAATCGCTAGGAGATAAGCAAATTATATTTGCAGCTATTTTTCACCTGCCCGAGTTAAAATCAGTTTTCGTGAGAGAGAAATCTTCTCCAGGCGTAAGACGTGTCGAAACTTTCACCAGTTTTATTATTTTCTTGAAATCTTAAAATAATTTATTTAATTTAACTAGGATTATTATTTAATTAGGGATAGGCAATAATAACATGTACGAATTATCGTACATTTCATATTATTTACAACCACCTGTCTACTACTTATATGAATAAAAAAATGCAACTCGACCGGTAAAATATAACCACATATAAAGTCAATTCCTGACTTTAGTTTTCTGCTTGCTCAATGAATATACAGAGTGGCTCATAAGTCACGAAGGAGTTTAAACATTTAATAACTTTTTTATTTATTAATTATTTTTATTCTCTTTGTTGTTCTAATGAAATACAAACCTGGAGATTTTTTTAAATTAGTTATGAGTTATTCACATTTTAAATCCCTTGGTAACTTATGGGCTACCATGTAGATTAAAAAAACTGGCCTAGATTTGGCGAGTATCGATTAGCAGAAGATAGAGCTTTACACTCACGCATGCACACCCACCCACACACGCGCGCGATGATGATGATGATGTTCAGCCAATAGAATCCCCAGTCGGTACTGGGCGAAGGTCTCTCCCATATGTGGGAGGATCAGATCTATTTCTCCCATGGCGACCCAATCCATCTTGGGTGAGCGTATATCCATTTTTATGTGTGAATTGATGAAAAAAATCACAAAAACAATGCCGTTGATGGGATTCGAACCCGCCGCCTGGAGAGTGGTTACGCTAACCGCTGGGCCAACCAGGCCGACACACACACACACAGAAATATATTTATTTATGTAGAGTTTTTCATCATACTACGAAACAGACAAACCGACCATAGCACATACTTTCAGTTAACAAACTGGAATTTCAAATAGCCATTATTCGCAGTAAATAATGTTATTAAGAGTTATTTGCTTGTTATTAAGAGTGTAAAGAAATAATTTTAGCATATCGTAATAGGAGTTATGATATAGCTGTGTTTTTTTTAATGAACCTCTTTTTGAATCACTCGTATCTGTAGTGCAGCGAGAAAAACACGTGCCTTCTTGTATTATTATTAACCCATTATTGACTCTAAATAACCAACCAAAACTAGCAGAGTAAGGATTTTATTTTATTTATTTTTTTTTTTTTTTTAATTTTATCTAATCGTGGTGAAAAGTGATCTTGCAATAACACCTTAGAATTTGTGCTGTTTGTTAGTATTAGTTAGTAACATAACAAAGTGTGATTTAATATTTATTATTTTTCATTGATCAAGGTCTATCGACAAATATCGATAATAAGAAATATAACCGTGTTTATTTGACGAAGAAGCTTAGTGAATAACGGACCATTGATGCAAACCGGTAGCGCAAGTTTCATACAATCCACGCATAAGAAATAAAAAATTAATAGAATTTATAATAATGGTTCAAAATTGTGATTCATCACCTTACCTTTAGAAACTTTAGCTAACTTTGAAGCATTCAACAGTCGATTTCTGGTATTCTAAATCGGAAACGACGACTACATCCAGAAGCATTAAGCTGGCCTGTACCTACATATCCTTTCTATTATTATCAACGGTAGTCTTAGGGGGGAAAACGGGGGGCAGCAGTCCTAATGTCTTCCTGATGATATTCATCCGAACAAAATTGTCATCTGTTTCCCTTGATATCCTTTATGGGTAATTTTTGTCACGAAATTAGACTCAACACGAACATCAGGAAAGACCGATCATTAAATGACGTCACGAGGTCTGTATCAGCGATTATCAGAGTATTGATATCAGAGTATTCAACGGAATACATTTATGGTATCAATGGAATGACTTTCTATTTCGCCGAGTTTGTTTCAATCAATCTTCCTTGTTACTTATTTTATACCGGATAGCTGATAAGGAGTGAGATCCATCACGAAGCAGATAGTCTGCGTCTTGATTAGGACAGGAAACAAAGAGTCATATGTCGTAAAATTCTCTGCATTGTGTTATTTAAAAGACGCAATCCGAGACACTCGCATTTTTTTTTGTCTTTTAGTTTTTTAATGCATTTTTAGGATGGCATGTGAATAGAACTTTCCGCTTTTGCTCGAAGGCAATGATGAGTTACTCGAAAATATATTTTATCAGAATTTCATATAACGGTTGGTTGTTAGGATATTAGCAACTCTTCACTGCTCGAAGGCTATGTCCGAACAATGTACAATAATAACACTAGAATACATAAGCAGTACCTTAAAATTACTGGGTAGGGAAAATGTGGATACGTTATCATTCTTGGAAAGCTATCAGCTTTCCAAATAGCGATTTCGATCGATTATAGATTTCGAATATATACGAACTGCAAAACTTACGACACAAGCAAGTGCTCAGCATTTTTTAAAGAATTTCAACCATACCCCTAAGATGAGGAGAAAGAAATGTTCCAAACAGTACTCCAGATCAGTGAAATCCTAAACACTCTAAACATAAAATCGTTTGGGATCTTGTCATCGAAGGGGTTTGATACCGAAGTAGCAAAGGTATTGCTAGCTTCTTATGCTATTACACTATTTTTATGCAACTAACAGAACTCGCGTATTATTTTACTTCAAAAGGATATGGGAATATTAAAGCTATGATAGAATATTTCGATTCACTATATAATTACATTCTAATTTCAAATTCAAATTATTTCCAAATGACTTATTTAATCAGAACCATAAACATTTTGTATGTTCATTATATTGTAGGCAGTAGATGACAGTTGACATCCTGTGCATCATGAATTATTTATTGAAGGTGTGAACTGAAAAAAAAACGGATTTTTTTCTGCTTCTGGAAAATACAGAATAGGCTTTTTCCCATCTGTGGGGAAAATGTGGGGAAAATTTTAACCATGGTATTAGTACTAAGAGTTGGAAACCTTTTGTATGGAATTGAGGTAACCAATGGATACAGCATCCGAAGCACTTGAAATCCAAATTGTTTTAAATAATCGTTTAATTTTCCAATTTCTGTTCAAGAAATTCCCTCTCTAAGATTCGAATCTATTCGACTTAAATTTTCAGTAGATGCAAGCGGAGCAATTACCATTTTTCTTAAACTAAAAATATTAATTTTCAATAATATCCAAAGAAAAAGAAATGAGAATAAGACAGAGAGAAACTTCTTAGATGTAGGCAGTCTCAAAAATCCTGTTCTTGAGAAAATGGCTTACACGAACGGTGTATTAGTCTATCTAATTAAAGCTGTATGATCCATTCACCTTTATTCCACATAGCAGATGCTCCACTAATTGCATGGCTTCTGTCCCACTTCAGATGTTGTTATGCCAAGTGCTCCAACGAGAGTAGGTTGTACGAAGGAAGCAATCCTGTCAAGGTAAACATGTGTGGTGGTTGTTCGAGATTTAATTTTTTTTATCTGAAGAACTGGGTAAGACAACAGTAATCTCGCTAACGAGATTCTCGTTTCTTGATAGACCGAGTACAGTATTCCATGGAACAATATTTCTCCGATGCTCCTTTTATAATTACTGGCTATGCGGATATCAAAATATCAAAAGCAAAATTAAAACGACTTTAATCTCTCTCTCTCTCTCTCTCTCTCTCTCTCTCTCTCACACACACACACACACACACACACAGCAGAAGGAGTTTTAAATTTGAATTAGGCCCTGAAGAAAGAGCGGATAAATATTTGTACTTTGTTGAATCAATCATCATGAAGGTCCATTTCCTAAGATGAAGCAATAAGTTTTCACTTCCTACTTTGCTACCCGCTTGATGAGCCAAAAACAACAACGAAAAAGCGACTGGAGAAACTCCGATCTTATGAAACGTTCAAAGGTATTCGAACAAACGAGTTTTACTTAAAGAGGACAAGCGAGCAGTATGGAACTTGAGGAAGCTGTTTCCCAAGGATATCACCTTTGACACCATTGTCTGATCGCCAGTCTCGCATCTGTGCTTGCGATAAAGAATATCCGTTTCGCGAGGATTCGCACACAAGGACATTTTTAATTAGGAGATTAATCCTATCTTCTTAGTCTTTATATTGAAATTGAAAAAATTTTAAAAACAAAGGATGAGTTACAATTGAACAAAATAACAGTAGTAAACTTAAACTGGATAAGCATTGTATTTTGTGATTGGATGGGGGAGGGGAAGCAAATACATTCTGGATATAATGGCATTAAGTATCGATTATTATTCACCAAATTGTCTTCAGCGAAACAGAAAATCCGTTAGCGAACTCAAGCACTCGACAGACATAACCACTAAGTCCTCTCGGCCTTAGTTCTCCCTCTTAGTTAATCCTAGATGATGAAAGATTAATGAAGCCATGGTCCGAATCATAATAGCACTCTGTCCATTAGGATTTGATTTTTCCAAAAAAAAAAAAAAAAAAAAACAATTAAAGAACGAGTAATAAGAGTCGTTAAGGAAACGCTGATATTATGCTGTAAACGTTTGCGCTGGTGTGTCATAGCTGCGATGCGATTGTCTTGCCTGGAAAGACATGGGTTCGAATCTTATCCAGAATGCGCAAAATCTTTCTAATGGCTTTTCAGTTTGAAGAGCTAGTTAATCATATAGGGGAGTAAAGTGTTTTCTTCCCTGAAATTTGAGTTTTTAATCACTCAAAATAGATGCACCAGCCAGGGAACACACACATATATATACGCGCAGCGAAGAAACACGGTATACTGGCCTCATAGCGTTAGCTATTTTGGTATATAACCAACCAACAGTAAATTGCATCTCCTGATTTATGAACACGCCTTTCAGACGATGCCTCTAGTTTAGGAACAGTTGTTTAAAGGGTTATAACCATTCGATCAAAAAAAAAAGATCACAGATTAATATTTGACTGCACTAGAACTTTGAGAATAAGCTTCCATAAGTTGAATCCTAGATGCACATTATCTCTGAACAATTTGATCTGAAGCTATTTACAAGCATTTGTTTCGAAGTTTTTATTTAAGAAAATAGGATATTAAGTAAAACTACATCACTTATACTACTACTCAGTGGCGGCTCGTGGCTTGAAATCGCGGGGGTGCTGCAACTTTCGAAATATACATACACACTGTAAGTACGGTGTATACGTGTTTGGATAAAATATCAAAATTATGGTAAAAATTTTAAAAAAATTAAACATGAAAAAATATTGTTTATTATCGATAAAATCTACAGTTTAGTATAATTCAAAATTACTTAAAAATAAAATCCATTCCTTTAATTGTAATTAGAGGAACGGATTTACAATTTTTAGACATTACAATTAAATCTTTAATTGTAATGTCCAAATATTTAAAGAGACGGAGCACTACGAACACTCTACTACTGGCGCAAACTGCATATAAACAACAGTGGAACTGCGCGACGGACAGTGCCGCATTATGCTAATAGTTCGCATCTCACTAGGACGTGCATATGCTTGCGCGCGTGGCAATATGACACTGTGGTAAACACAGTGCTGCTAGCGTCCTTCGTCCTCTTAAGTGCTACAAGATGGATTTTTATTGTTTTTTATACAAAATAAGAGAATTGTATAGGACTGTTGATGATAAAATTAAATATTACAAGCAAATATAAATAAATTAATAAATATATTTATATATCGAGAAAAATGGGGGTGCTGCAGTTCCGCATTGGCTATGCACGAGCCGCTCCTGCTACTATTAATAATAATAGTAATAATATACAGGTACTTTTTAACATTTCCAGTATTTATACCTTCTCATGACATAAGATCTTCCGCTAGTGTAGATGACCTCAGTCAAAATTTAAAAAGAAAAACAAACGAAAAAGAAAAACTTTAATAGATTCTCATCTTCCTGAAAGTTAACGTATCTCTTAAAGTACTTTAATTGCGGCAATAAAGATTTTGAAGAGCTCGATGCTTATAAAGCTATTCAACTATTGTCTGGCTTTTCCGCCTTAGATATCGAGTCGCAATAATCAAAGAGAAGTAGTTTCCGTACCGTCTTAATGCTTTCAAGATACGGGTCAGTGCCTGATCTCAGAAGTTAATATCCCTTGTCTTCGCTTTCATTAGTTGTAACATCAAAACAAAACAAAGACAGCAAAAATGCTTGCTAACATTTATCTTTATTGTATATGCAAAAGTTATGTTAACTGTACTTGTTTTTGGAAATGCTATCAGCAAAACGAGATACTTTAGACTGAATACGCAGTTAACTGAGCATCGAAATTTCCCGTAGGCAACCCTATTAATTTCCCATAGTAACAAGCGATTTGCATATCTTCTACTAGATCTCATTTTCCCACTACAAAAATATGAAATTGTCATGGAAAAAGATTCAAAACATGAAGCTGTGATGATGGTATGTTGAATAGCGGTGGTTTTGAGAATGAAAAGAAATGCTATACTTTTTTTCTTTGCTGGTATCAGGCTAGATCAAATGAAAGTATTCCAAACATTTATAGTACCCTATATTTAATTATTAAATATCTGTCGATTGAATGAATAAATTTTAATTATTAAAATATTAAACAAAATTTAAAAAATATAATTTAATTATTAACTTTTAATATTAAATTACTTTATAATTATTAAAATATTAAATTAAACAAAATTTAAAAAAATATAATTTAATTATCAACTTTTAATATTAAATTACTTTAACCAAACAAAAAAAGAAAGAAAAAGAAAAGAAAGGATGCGTTTATTGGCAGTGCAAGTGAAATAATCCATGTTATTTCACAAGACTTCAATAGAATTTAAGGATATATCTTACTTATTTATATTCAAAAAAGGTGTAAAAGGAATTTTAAAGTCATTTAAAAGTACTACAATATTAAAATCTTAAATAACTATATTTTCATTTCTTACAACATTTTATATATATTTTTATATAAAAAGAGAAAGAATTTTAATTTATTTAAAATGTTAACTTATAATATTTCAAACGTTACATGAACTCTCTACTGGTTTGTATTTCACATAGCAGCACAACATTTTAAACATAAGTACGAGTCAAACTCAAACTCTAAAAATAACGAATTATTGCGTGGAAATGAAAATCAAAACGCTAAATGTTGTAATCTGTATTCTAAATTTCACAATTTCTTTGTGCTAATCAACAGAACTTGTATCAAATGAGATATTTTTGGTTTATATGTGATCATTTATAATATTTTTATATGCTAATCTATTTATTTGTTTTGGGATATTACGTATATTACATCTCTGGGTACAAACGTCACCAACAGTTGCACATATTCAGGTTTATGCCCAATGCAGTACACAACTATGGGAAACACTGAACATGTATGTTCTTTTTTCTTTAGTTTATTCCAAATGCCAGCCAGCTGTAAGTCCAAGACGATATTCCAAGACGCATCAACATTTAGCCCATAAATATTGGATAGTACATTCTAAGGGTTTTTTTTTTTTTTTTTTTTTTTTCGTTAGAGAAAGGAAAAGCAAAGCGTCTCAGAGAAGATAATTTTGTAAGGAAATATAAAAAAAAAAACAGCTTTATAATAAATGCGGACATCTTTGAATGTGGAAACTTCAACAGAAGTTTCCTACTTCGTTGTTCTTATTAAGCTCATCACCAAACTTCATACAAATAAAGCTTTTATCTATCTAAGAATTTCTGTTAACAGAAACATCACGTTTTTATATTTAAATAAATTATTTGACACCATCGGACTATCAGCGCCAAAAACATGAAGATAAAAAGTACTCAAATCAGAATCTACCGGTGATCGAAAGCATTTTGGAAGGTACAAATTTTTGAGAGAAAATAAGTTGAAATCTGACATAGTAAAAAAAAAAAAAAAAGAATCGCTCTCTTCACTTACCCTCGTCCAAAGTAGGTCTCGGGTAAATACCTTGTTACCGAGCAATATGTTGCCTTACCTGTAACGTCCGGTGTTTCAACTATCCCGTTCGTCTACTCCTAACGTTAAGTTTCTGACCCACTTCACTTCTTTGACTTCCGATGCCCAAACGGAGGGGGGTGGGCTTTTATATAGCACCTTTCGTTGCCGATGATTTACGTATACACTGCCGCACGGATCATCATCTTCCGAACCAATCCAAGGTACCTCTGGTTACGTCAGTGACCTACCTTCGCTCTGCGTATCGTCCTTGTGCACAAACTAAAAATGCGGTCGACGTCGCAAATTCTCTATTCACTTTTATCCCCTTGTTCCCCCTCCCCCTTCCTCTTCTTCAGGAGAAGGATGGATACACTGATGTGATTGGGGATGGGGGGCGGGGGAAGATGGTTTCATGGTCCGATGGGCACTCCGTATACTGATTTAAACAAGTACTCATTGACAGCACTCAAGACTAACCCCCCCCCTTTATTGCACTTTCTCTCTCTCTCTCTCTCTCTACCAATCCAAGGCAGTTGAGTGCATCAAGGAATTTTTCTTGTTGTATCAGCTTAGATCTTTTCAGGCTATTCGTTTATTGTAATCAAAACAACTTTAATGCAAGGTAAGTCTTTTTAACACTGCCCATGAAAGGCAATTTTAAATTATTAATTGCTTTTAGGAATTGCATCCTATTTCATGCTTTTCTGGGCGAAATGTTTTAGTCCTTTGTATATTAATCATAATATTTTTTCCTTCATTAGAAAAATGTTTTCTGGCTAACAGATGGCATGTCTAATAGCACTAACCTTAATGAACAGCCTTAATACGTCATTTGTAATAAAAAAAAAGTGAGCAGTCATCTTTGAAATACTCCATTTGTGCACTCACATATATTTCCAATGGAGACAGAGAATCTAGAAACAGTTTTGGGTTTTCATGACAATTTCGCTGCCGCTAATTTATTCCACAGATAAAAATTATCAGGTTAATCGAATCGCGCTTTGAAACTTACTTCGATTTTGGGAAGAAGTAGAATTCGTAAAGAGAAAGAATGAATTGGATTCCTTTATAATAATAGCAGAGGCAGTGAGGTGATGTAATTCTTGTTAACGGCATATGTTGTTTGCCGACTGTTTTATGTGAGGAGCTTTCGGGATAAGACAAAAATAAGAAAAAAAAAGTACTTCTGTTTGAGACTGCTTTTCCTGCGTGAGGAAAACTACTCGCAGTCTTCCTCACAAAATGCTCGTAAACAGCTTCCAGCTGTTGAAGAAAAATATCAATATCTTCTCCCTTAACCCTTGCTTTCACACGGTACCAATGCGCTGTAGGTTCCGCAACCTTTGATGTAAAGGATTTATCTAAAAAGATTCCTGACACCTATCATGTTTGTATCTTCATTTGGATGGAATTTCTTAGTCATTTCAACACTTTTGTACTAATTTGCAGTCTCTAAACTTGTCCGAAAAAGAAAAAAAAAAGTCTTCTGAATCAACCTGAGTTAACATCAACTGTTTCCATGTAATATCATTAAGTCATTTCTTAGTCTTCTTTAGTGACTTAAAATATTTGAAAATCTATATTTACCGAAGTCACACTCGCGTATCGTTCGCCTCGTGGCAAACACTGTGATGTTTGCCATTGCTGACAACGCTACAGGTCTTCCACATAAGAAAAAATGCAGTAAAAGCAGAAAAAGAGGTGGGATGATGAATAATTTAAGTATTTTCAAATATGTATATAAATCAGGTAGACAATATCAGTCCTGTGATAGTCTTCTTGAATATTTGAAGTTCTATTCGTTTATACAATTAGTGCCAGACTGTTATTATTTTCATTTCGATATTGCAGCATACCATTCTGTTAATAGTACTGTAATGACTGGGGAAAAATATATATATATATATAAAAGGCTTCTCGTTTGTAGTGCTACGACAACATCTACAAGGACGTGTTATCTTTTCCATGTTTCTGTTAGCTTCGGGACAAAAATCCTTTTGTGCCCTATGACCAAGTTAGCCTTGAAGGACTCTGCAGTTTCATCCTCGCTGTATTTACTCACCGAGATGTAGGATGCGAGCGAAGCTATTCTTGCTAGATAAATACACGAGTGTCCTCTTTTTCTGCGTACAACAACAAATACTGTAAAAGGCTGAAGACGTGATAGTTTCACTGCTAGAAGAGGTTACGCAGTGAGCAATATGATGGGCACTGAGAAGTCATTTTCTCTTAGAAAACTCTGGCTTAGCCTTCGTCTGTAGGATCAGTTTGACCATTTAGGATTTCTAAAAAAATCATGAAACAAGTTTTTTCCCCCTAAAAATCTAGTAACACATTGATTAATTCTATTACAAGACACAATGAGAATTTTCTAGACCATTTACCATTTTCAAGTCGATCTACTTTGAGTTGTCTTCAACGAAAAGTGATTTTTTTTTATCAAAAACGTTGGTTGGAACGTTTTATCAAAAACGTTCTCTCACGCACTGCGAAGAGAACCAACTCAGGTTTTACCGACCGAAGGGGAAAAAAATAGAATATGATTATGTACAGTTTTTGTACATCGAAATATGACTTTTGCTATCTGGTTAACTTGAAATTCCCATCACCCATACTCTCCTGTAGAACAGCAGACATATAAGGAAAACAGCCCCAAAAGCAAAGTATCCATCCTGGTCGCCTTTTGAAGAAAGAATGCAATGAATTGCTATGGAATCCATACCTTTTCTTCAGCGCTTATAAATTCTGAACACTCACTCGCAATATCTCGCGTGTTTACCGAATATCTTCGTTTGAAACAGAAGTAATTAAAAAAAAAAATGTGCAACTAACGAACAGATGGACAGGGCTTTGCTGAGGATTATAAATTTTCGGTAAATTTTATATAAATATAAAACAGTGGAAAGTTTTCGGCTTAAAAAGCTTTCCATTGTAACAAGCCTTTCCTTGTTTTAAGTCTAACTTACATTTCCGCATGATGAGCTCAACTTTAAAAGGTCTGTGACCTTCTCATTGAAGTATTATTTAGTCATATATCAATCAATAAAAAAGCATTATCCTTTTCAGGAGCATTGTCTGTTTGATTTATTTTTACTGAAGCAAATGATTTGTACTTCTTGTGTTTAATTAAATACACAATTTCGATTGAATAAATCATTGTTATTATACGATAAGAAGTGCAGGAACTGGAGAATTAGGCTTCAACAGTAATATTTGATTTAGCACTCACTAGGATGATCATTTCCCGGTCCTAACTTAAACATAAATGAAATAATAATAAATAGTATTCAAGAGGTTACATGGACCATTCATTTATTTGATATGACTCAATTTTTTTCCCGATTGGGAAATTTTCACGAAATATTTTTTGCAGTTAGTACCATATGAGTTTAAGAGGGGAAAAAATGTTCCGCAAGTTAGCTAAATTCGTCGTACGTTTCTGTTTCGTAAATCATAAACAAGGCGTGAATATTATCACGTGACTCATGTATCCTTTCTTGCTGATTTAATACACCTACCAGGTAAATCTCTTCGTGAGTTTGCTACCCATAATTTATTAATTTTGTGAGTCGTTTTAGTTTTATTTTTTTTTCTTTATATAGTAATTAATCCCGAGTGAATATCACTGTCTGTTAATGACAGCAGTTTTCATTTTATTAATTAATAGTAGACGTTTAATGATATGCATGTTATGTTATGTTACCACAGTTATATTAATGAAAGATAACCGAATATTCATCATTAATTAACTTATTAATATAGAGACATTTTTTGCCCCGAAAAGGGGAGTTAACATCCTGCAAAACAGATAAAGAAGCCTGAAAACACACGCGACTAACAGACGTAGCCATACAGATAGGCTTACTTACCCTACTAGAGCATTGATCATGTTTGTATGAAGCCAGATTAATTGTGACAAGCCGAGCCCAACACTTCAAGATGTAGATAATCTTTTAAAGATACTTTTTGCTGCACCAGTTTAGAACTATATTTGACCCATTTAATAGTATTAATTCTATCTCCGTAATGTATATTTGAGATAGGAGTGCGGAAGAAATAAAGATTACAATTTGCTAGTGTTCGGTGATTAGTATGATGAGAATCTATTTATCTATGAGTAGTCAATGCGACTGTATTTAGTAGAATTTTTTGGTAAAAAAATTCTCTGAAAGATTCTCTCCATCCTAGACCGAATTCGAGAATACATCTTTCTGATCAAAGGATATCGTTGTTAACAACTGAGTTATAGAGGGGTAGAGGCTGAACAAGTTATGCCTTAGTCAAAATATGTTGAGCTTCTCAATAATTTATGACTGAGTAATTAGCACTGCGAACCTCAGGCAACTGCCTGTTACAGAATTGACGATGTTTTATTCACTCTCCTCTCTCTCTCTCTCTCTCTTGAGAAATATCACGTTGCATTTGGGACATCCTCTGGATTCCGAAGACCTTCTCCCTACATCTTCTGTTCTAGAAAAGGGATTTTTTTTTTAAATATTATAGCAAGACAGCTAATGCCATGAGCAAAGGGTGTCTTATTGTCTGTCGCTTGCGTATGCTCTCTGGCAGGTTTGTGTGTTTTATGAAAGGGGGGAAAAATATACCCTATCCCTATGAGAGGCGGTAATGATAATAAACGTTAATCAGTCTGTGTGCAATTCGGTGAACGTTCATATTCGCAGTCCATCTAACGGTCTGATTTTCCATAAAAAAATACAAAACAGCATCGTTAGAAAATCCGAGTGGCCTGCTACCAAATGGTTGGAGAAAATACTATACAGTACTTAGTATATACTATAATTTCCAATTTTCATGTTATAAATGATATAATTTTCAATTGATGCCACATCAATCTTTGAGGGAAGCCTGGCCATATGTGGAACGATGTCATATCGCAAAATAATTCGGAAATCCAAATCATCTTAAGAAATTTGACTTTTTCATATTAGGAATCCCTAGTCTGTTTTAAAATTCTTTAAAAATCATAAGAGTATTCAGAAATCATTATGTTCATAAGCAGAAACTGCGGGAATAATTCAACCTTAGTATATCAACTAAATATATGACATAACTTGTTAAAAAAATAAGCTGGCGTGCCCTTCAAAATCATCTCTTTTTTTTATCAGCTACAATAATTGCTATAGAGAAATTATGTATATATTAATGTATACACATACATTTTTGAAGAAAAATGTTTCTAATTTCCTGAACTGGAACTGTCTTTTGCATTCTATCGTTTAAAACTTTATATGCTCCTGTTTAGACTTAATAGGTTTTGCAATACATTATAGTATGAAATCTACTAGTTTTTTTTAGATTTGCTGAGTTTTCCCCATCATATACAGACGACTATAAAAATCAGCTTTTCTTTGGCTGTAAAATTTTGCGAGCAACTCCAAAAGTGACGAATATATATTTGTACAAAAAGAAACACGCTTGGAAATATACAGTACTTTACCTATATTACAGTACAGCACCTGTATTATTATATGACAGTGATTGAGCAATAAATAAACAAGTGAAATGAGATTCATGAGCAGAACTGCAAAATACACATTGGACAAAAATTATTAGACAAAAAAAGGAACGAAGATATTTCAAGAGAACTAAAAACGAAATCAGCAGAAGAAAACCTAAACAATGTAAAAAAAAATTTATAATATTACAGCACAAAATGAAAATATTGATTTAATATAAAGCTGTACAAAATGAACTAATATTAAATATTTAAGATTACTTCATTTTAGCTATCTAACTCATTTGAATCTCAAAGCACGAACAGAAAGTGAATACTCTTTGATTTCCTACGCTTTCGGATGAGCACTTGATAGACAAGATCTCATCTAATCCTCCCTCCATTTCCTTTGGTTTTTTATTGTTTTCACACTTCGTAAGAGCGTATCACCTATAATGACGCAAAGATGATGTTTCCTACTTCCGGTTATCTTTGACTTAAGTAAATTGTACGGGAAAAAAAAAGTAGAAATGTTACAAAGTAATGAAAACAGGCATATGAGGATGTCGTTCCAACTCGTTGCGTCTATTTTTAAGTGAATGAAGTGTTCTAACAACCAGAAAACCTTGAAGAATATCAAGCTATAACGCCCTTTGTATGTCTCGAAGCACAACGGGTGGTAAGAAAATTTTAGGAAATGGTAGGAGGTTGACACAGCAGCCATAATAGTTCATGGATGTTCTGCCAAACTAAAAGTTGCTAGGCTGTGGTTGATGGCTAGAATAATGATTTTTTTTTTGTGTACGTCTGTGTCATTTGAAAAATCGGAAAAATAGCTTTCAGATTTGACAGATTATATAGCCGCAGATGCCCTCCTTTGATTTCCTCTATGTCGTTTACAAATTTGGAAAAAAAAATATGAAAACACAGTTTCGCCTTTAAATTTCCAAATAAATGCATTTCCACTTCTTTGTAACTTCAATAATTGTATATCATAACACTCACACTATTATATTTTTTAAAAAAGCATAACACATAACATTTATCATTCTGAGAACAAGAATTTAAAAAAAAAAAAAAGATGAAAAGATTTCTTAAATCTGTATTTTAATGATTTTCAAGACTTAAAATATCTTAAAATGCTTTTTAAATGTGAATTTTCTAAGAAACTTTTTGATGTGATAACATACTAGATATTCCTCATGCATCATGTCACAGCATCAGACTTTCTTTCTTAAGAATGACCCCGTTAACTGAGTAAAATAAAACAAAAGTGTATCGACTGGAAATATTAAACATGTTTAAAAATATGACAGTGTTGCAGTAAAAGAGGAATCTTGTGTATTGTTTAAAACGTCAGTTTGCAAAATTCGTATTTAGACATTATATAGTAAACAGTGTTTGGACACAGTCTGCTTATTTATGCATAGCTCCATATCGTTGACCTACTTTTGGCTTCGATTACATATTCCACGGGTCTGGACTGAATGAAGAATTTGTCCTAAATGTGATAAACAGACACAGATATTTTGGTCCATTCCTCTATCAAAATGACAATCCATCTCTGTAGTGAAATTGGAAGTGGTAGTCTCGTTCCTCATTCTTCCCAAATGCTTCCCATTCCACATGGTTTGTTACAAGGAAATTTGGAACCCAGAGATAAACCACGTAGAGCTCTTTATGGGAAGAGTTAGAATCTCAACTCGAGGCAAACATACGAGTATACTTGTATATCGTCACTGCAGAAACTGGTTACTATTTTGTAGAGAATAGACCAGAATGCTTGTTGTCCATTTGTCAACAGTGAAAAATCTACCTAAGAGAGAAGAAGCTAAAAGCATAGCGAAATATAAACCAACAGGTGTATTGGACTTTGCAATAATAAAAGATTTGTGAAACACCTAATTAGGCATCCATTTAATTTTTTTGTGACAGCGTATTCCATGTGACATAGTCCTCTTCAAATTACTTCTAATATATGTTTTCTTCGATACATTTCTTTCTTCAGTTAAGTAGAAGAAACATCATTAAATGGTGTCACACGACTGAGTATAGTGTGACACTATGAAGGGAGGAGAGGTATATCTAGAATGTCGTCACAAAGAAGTCAAAACATTTTCTTAGAAAAATTTTGTAATTTTGACATTAAGAACCACCACAGCGTACACGATGCGGAAAGAATGGACAACGAATATCATATTGATATTCTAGATAATATTCGTTGTCCATTCTTTCCGGGATCTTTCCTTGATTGCTTCAAGGGATCTTAGTAAACATTATAAAAAAGCATTTCTACACCATAATACCATAGCAGCCCTTCTATGGAAACCTAAGCTATCGAATTCAGTTTGTAATGTTCTGGTCTCTAAGCTTTGGATGTCCCGAACTCCTGGTAAGGGAAACTACTGAGGCACTATTTAGGAGCGAACAATCATTTTCACCATGCTCCTATTCCTTTGTGATATTCATATTTGCTGCTTAATTATTTTTATAGATTTCCTTTTTTCCATCATGTGTCCATGTTTTAATAACTCGGTTTATTGTGCAGTTCCTTGTCTTATACCTAAATGTACCGATTGGTTTGCTCTAGTATGCAATATTTGAAAAAAAAATGAGATGTCCAAATAATTTGTGCAACATAGTTTATGTGAAGTGTAGCCAACGCCATTTTATTTTATTTCAGTTACTATACTATTCAGTCCATCCCATTCTTACCAGCTATATAGCATTTTAAAGACAATCGGATAGTTGTCCGTTCTTAAAATAGTCAAAATACGAGGTACACTGTTTCGATCTTGACTTCTCAATTAGGAGCTAAGTTCATGACCTCGTATTCCGATCATTACACGCCATAATCATGATACGAATGAATTAATTGTATCATCCGTCATGACTTAATTGGGATTTCGAAATCGTATAGCCAGAAAACAACGTACTGTTAACAAGGGATGGAGATGATAGTAATCTAAATTTCCAAAACCGACAACACACCTCTTTTCTCTAACGAATCTAGTTTTCCCAGTTTATATTGCAAGAGATGTTTCAGATCCTGCAAATAAAGTGGAACATGTATTTGTGTGAAAGCAGGTAAATCTAATGATAATGACGGTTGTGTAATAGTATTGGCTGCAATTTGACAATGCTGGTTTATCATTAGGGAATTTGAAGAACATGAAGAATAACATTGAAATGTTAATTGAAATCCTTATTTAGAATAAACATACACGAGGATTTATTTTTGTTCTCAATGATGATAATACATGAGATTTCTTTTTATTTATTTTATTCTTTTTGTTTCTTTCCTTCAATATTCGACATTATCAATACTCTTATATGCATCTCTTCTTTAGCGATCTCAAAGAACCTCTTCTGACTTACAGCTCATAGAAGTGGGCCATAGGGCGAGGTTCATAGAGCGGGAAAAGTTAGTTGTTACATGTGCACGGTTTTGAGTTTATCTTTAAAAGAATCTTTGTTAAAAAGAGCATTTGCGTAATCATGTTTCTTTGATTATTTAATAGTATCATTTTGTATGCTTCCTGTGTAAGAAGTAAAAGCCGGAGTCTTTTACTTCTTACACAATACAATAATCACTTTATCACTACTTTGCTGGTTTATCATTAGGGAATATATATAATATTAATAATTAATATATAATGTTATGATTTTATAACAGTATGTATTGTGATATGATATGGCACGATGATATAAAACACAGTGGTCTTGGCTATCATTTAGAGTCTAGTAAAAAAGCGTAAGTTGCAAAAAAAAAAAAAAAAAAATGTATATCTCATCTTTCTCCCTGAACTATGAGGTACAGTTGCTTGTCAAGGGTGCAAGTAACTTCACTTCATACAAACTTCTACTATGACAGTGCCGTTATTAACTACTGATATGTCTGTCAGTTAGGTATGTTCACTGTCAGATTTAGTTGTGTTTGAGAGAAGAAAAAAAACGAGTTTCCGGCACGAAAACCATGCCATCGCTACATGAGACCTGCTAAGTCAACTTCATCTACAATTGCAAAGAGCTTTGAAGATTCTTATTGTTCCAAATGAGATTCGATACAGGTGTTTCCGGCAAAAGAAATTATCATGGCTTTTTAGTTATTTATCTTTTTACGAGAAAATTAATAATCTGAGATGACGTTTATTTACTTACGATCTTGTGAATTTTATACCGACCAACTATGGAAAATGAAAAGCATTTACTTTGATAGAATAGATGAAGAGTTAGTAAGACTAACTGCTTACCGTCTTTTTCTCATCTCTGATCAATCTATACCTGTTTCATTTTATTTCTATATGCAACTAAAATAAATTTACATTGAGAAGTTGTATTAAGAGAAATTAAAGATAGTTTAAAGTACGTCTGATGTTTGCTTAGCCACAAAATGGGTCTTATGTTTTCGTTATCTTTAGATTTGCTGGAAAAAAAATCAGGGTCTTGTAGTTTGCTGTAATACGAAGGCATAAATCCAAATAAAAAAAAGATATTTAAGTTTGTTAAGATAATTTTTCATTATTTATCTTAAAAATGGGTCATTTTCTAACGTTTATTGCCTTATTTCAGTTCTGATACTTGCAAAATTTGCAGTTTCATTTGTTTCAGCGTATTAGAAGAAAGAGAGAGAGAGAGAGAGAGAAGAAGAGAAACATGTCGCTTTTGAGATGTCATCGTATTTCCGGGATTTAAATAAGTTCTGTTCTCATTTCGTTCCCCACGCTGTCAAACAGTTTTGATCTCATTTTCGTTCTTAACGCTGAAATGTGCAGGTCACAATTTGTGTCAAAACGATTACAAAACCCACCTTTTGTTATTCGTATCATGTGAGCAATCATCACCACCATTTAAATTCTTTTATCATCAGCACAACAAACAGGAATTCTCTTTGCCTATTTTTAAACGGTGAAACCATTTTGATATGATTTAACCATCAGCTGGTTTTTAATCTCACATAATCAATCATCGATTATTAGGATATGACACTTGACACAGTCCGTGCCTGCTTGATAGATAGATAAATAGATAGAGAGAGAGAGAGAGAGAGAGAGAGAGAGAGAGAGAGAGAGAGAGAGAGACTTTTACATCTCCAAGTGTTATGGTGAATTTCGATCCTCAACGTTTGGATAGATTAGAGGTGGCATTTACTAACTCAGTTATTGATACCATCAACAGTCGCATTTTAAACTAATCTTTATATATATCTCGCATCCCTTCCTCTTTTGAAAACTTCTTTTGAAGAGCTAGAATGCACTTAAAAATTCAATCAGTAAGCAGATAATTTTCATGGCGTCAATATATTTTTTAAAGATTGTTGAAAAGTGCATTAGGCCAGAAGGAAGGAAAAATCTTTTTCCAGATAATGTCCATAAAAACCTTTGAGAATTCATCTCTGAAATTTGAAACACCAAAGAACTCCATGTATACAGAAAATCTGTATACATGGAGAGCTGCTTTGTGTGTTGTTCTCTTCTTCTTCTTCTTCTTTCACTATGCCTTATCCCATGTTAAACGGGGTCGGCGCACCGAACTTTAACCTTCCTCTTCCAAGTTCTCCGGTCCAGGGCGTCCTTCGGACTCCATCCTTTCTCCCTAAGATCCTCTGTCACCTTATCCCTCCACCTGAGCTTGGGCCTGCCTCTTTTCCTCCTTCCCTCCAACTCCATATACTCCACTCGTTTACCAACATACTCCTCACCTTTCCTCTCTACATGTCCGAATCACCTCAGCCTACTTTCTTGTATCTTATTGCCAATTGGTTCCACCTTACCATCCCTCTGATGTAGTCATTCTTTATCCTGTCCTTCTTTGTCACACCACTCATCCATCTCAACATCCGCATCTCCGCTACCTCCATCTTCCTCTCCTGTGCCTTTGTTATAGGCCACGTCTCCGCGCCATGAATCTTCGCCGTCCTCACCACCATCTTATACAGCTTTCCTTTCCTCTTACAACTCACTCTTTGGTCGCACAGGACCCCGCTCATCTTCCTCCAGTTCATCCAGCCGCATGTTATTCGGTGCTGTATTTCCTCATCCAGGTCACCATTCCTCTCGACGACCGACCCAAGGTACTTGAATTTCTTCCCTGAAATTAGCCTTTCACCCTGAAGTCGTATGATCATATCCTCGTTACTCCCCGTTGATATATATTCAGTCTTCTCCCGGTTAATTTTCATGCCTCTCTCTCCAATACCTTTCTCCAGTCTTCCAGGGTATTTTCAAGCTTCTCTCGGGATGATTCACATAGAACAATGTCGTCGGCAAACAGCATGCTCCATGGTGCCTCCTTCTTGACATCCTCCACTAGTACATCCATGACCAGGTTAAAGAGGTAGGGGATCAGAACTGACCCTTGGTGTAGCCCTACGACAATTTGGAACCCTTCTGTCATGCCGACACTAGACCTGACCTGAGTTTCTGTTCCTTCATACATCTCCTTCACCATCCTCACGTACTTCTCCGACACCCCCCCCTTCTTCCTCATACACCTCCATACCTCCTGCCTGGCCACTCTGTCGTATGCCTTTTCCAGGTCTATAAACACCATGTGCAGCTCCACTTACATCTCTCTATATTTCTCCATCAATCGCCTTAGCGCAAATATCGCATCCGTTGTCCCTTCCAAACTACTCCTCACCAATTTTCGTTTCGTGCCGTATCCTCCCTTCAATTACTCTTTCCCATATCTTCAATGTGTGTGACATCAGCTTGATCACTCTATAGTTGCCACAGTCTTGAACATCTCCTCTTCCTTTGTAGATTGGGACGAGAATACTTTTCCTCCATTCCTCTGGTATCTTTTCCTGTTGGGCTATTTTCCTCATCAGATCCCATAACATATCCATGCCCTCACTGCCCAAACTTTTCCACACTTCCCCAGGTATCTGGTCTGCCCCCCCAGCCTTTCGATTCATCATTTTTCTTAGTACCCAATCCACTTTCTCTCTACTTATGTCTTGCACCTGTCTCTCGTTTGCCTCTCCATCCTCACACCTCTCCCTCGGATTCTCCTCATGTAGTAGTTTACGGAAATATTCTTTGCATCTTCCTCTGATTTTGTCCTCCTCTTGTAATACTACTCTTGAGGCATCCTTTATCTGCTTGACTGATGTTTTGTCTTTCGAGGCCTTATCTCTGGCTTTCGCTATTCTCAACAACTGAGCTTCACCACCGTTTCTCTCCAGTTCTTCATAAACCTCATCAACACCCTCCCTTTCGCTCTTACCACAGCTCTCTTTGCATTTTTCTTCGCTAATCTATATGCCTCCTTGTCGGCTGTAATTCCAGTCATGTCCCATTTTTTCTTTGCCTCTTTCTTTTCCTTGATCTCCAACTGCACCTCCTCATTCCACCACCATGCCTCCTTATCCTCAAGCGGTCCCTTTCCTGATGTTATACCAAGCACCTCTTCTCCATTTTTTCTAATATTCCGACTGTTAACGTCCCGCCATTCTTCCACATCCTCTGGTAACTTCATTTCTTTCAATACCTTTTCTCTTTAAACTTATTCCTTGGGCCTTCCTCTTCCAATTTCCACCATTTTATTCTCCTCTGTCTCCGCCACTTACGTCTATTTTTCTTTTCCCCTTTTATATCACGGTATACCACAATCAGCCTGTGCTGTGCCGCTACACTTTCTCCATTAATCACTTTACAGTTTTTCATCTCCTTCAGATGTTTCCTACGGCACATAATATAGTCAATTTGACTCATTTTATCCCCGCTCTTATAGGTTATCAGATGCCCAACTCTCTTCTCGAACCAAGTGTTAGCTATAGCCAGATCGAAGGCCTCAGAAATGAAGAAGGTAAAAGAAGAAATGAAGAAGGTAAAAGAATCATATTCTATGATTCTTTTACCTTCTTCATTTCTTTCACCACTACTCCAACTCCCATGTACCCTTTCTTCACCGCTTCGTCGCCTTCATACATGCCCATTCAGATCTGCTCCGATGATCACTCTCTCACCATCAGGGATTCCCATTACTACTTGGTCAAGTTCTCTCCAGAATGTCTCTTTCTCCTCCTCATCACAACACCTACTTGTGGAGCGTAGCCACCCACTATAGTAGCCACACTTCCTCCCATCTCAAGCTTAACGCTCATAATCCGATCATTCTTCCGGCACACCTCGCAGACTCCACCCTTCAGCACCTTATCATTGATAATTCCAACTCCGTTTCTTCCCTTCTCATTCACACCGCTATAAAACAGTTTATGTCCCTCCGCCAGCTCCTTTGCTTTATTGCCCTTCCACTTTGTCTCCTACACGCACAAGATCTTCAGCTTCCTTCTTCTCATCATGTCCACTATCTCCCTACTCTTCTCATTCATCGTACCCACATTCAGCGACCCGATTCTTACTTTACACACACTCTCTTTCTGTTGGACTCGCTTCTTTAGCCGAACCCGTCCTTGGTTCAGTAGCTCTAGCCCACTTCTCACAGTCCTCGGACGACAGAACTGCGCGTCGCTTACGGGGTACGCCCTAACCGTGGTCCTTTCTCTGTTATTCAACATTTCATCCTTGGTTTTGGCATGGCTTTTTTTATGGCCGGATGCCCTTCCTGACGCCAACCCTCCCCATTTATCCGGGCTTGGGACCGGCACCGAGAAGACTAATTTGCCCTCCCCAGTGGCTGGGTTGTGTTGTTGTTCTAACGCTTAGAAATACGATTCTGGGATTTTTAAAATGTGTAAATTCTATTATAACCAAAATATTTGATGTTATTGTTTAATATCGAAGTTATAAAAAAAACCTGATGCTCTGGTATACCAAACTGAAGCGAGTAAGGAGATACTTTTAACAGAATGCTATTAATAAATTTGTTTTAACCGCCATAATTCCTATGGTTTATACAATGGAAGAGCATGGCTATGAAAATCTGAGCTTTGTTATTTAAAAGATAATATAAAGGTAAATCCGAGAAATGCGATAAATCTAACTAACAGATATGTGTTCAGCATTTTAATATCCTAAAATCCTACAATACCAGGAAGTGCTCTGGCAAAAGTCTAGTTTTACGAATCTTTGAGCAGATGAGAAGTTCTCCCTTGCTATGAGTCGTATCTACCACATGACAGCCGAGGTTAAGCGACAAGGCGCACATTGCCCCTGAATAATGGGGTAGGTGGAGAAAAGCGTGGCGTCCCACATCATCATGAAAGAAATTACGTAGAAAGAGAATAAAAAAAAAAAAGATCTTAAAGAAGGAGGAAGTCTAAATGCACGTTTCCATCAACGTTCCACGCCCAGCGGTAATATCAGCAATAATCATATGCCATTAAAACTGCAATGTTACACGGAAGATCATGAGATTGTTGAATGTGTTTGTCTAGGGGGAAAGAGTCTACTGATGAGAGGAAGTTTGGGTTGACTTAAGGTTGGCAATTAAGAACAGTTTCACTATTTCGTATAGATGGAACATCTATCACAAAAGACTCGTTTAAAAGCCAAAAGAGCAAAGATTTTAATTTTGCGGAAGATGCAAAGCGGTTTCATCAAGAAATAAGGAACTTCTATGACGTGCATACACACTACCTGCCATGAAAATAGAAACCCACTTTGATATCGCGCAGAGATCCCACATGCGTACGAACTTGAAGTTTGCCAGCCAGTGATTATATTTATATCTGAAACATACGTGCGGTAATTTCCAAGCAACTGCTGTTTGTATTAAAAATAAAGGGGCTGATTTCACTACCATGAGGTGCACACCTTTGAAAAAACAGACGTGTGCAATACAGAAGTGTGTTATTACGTTGAAAACGATCATTGCACATCCGTAATGCAATCGCGATGATGATGTGAGATTTGTCTAAAAATTAGAAAATAATACCTTTATGTTTCACGAATCCTTCCGATGACAAACCACTTGCAAAAACAAGAAAATAAACTGGCGATGAGCATACTTGTATGAAGTACTGGAAATGGTATTTTTCTCCAGTTTTTTCCTTCGCTCTTTTAGAATATCTAGTCCAGTTAATCATTCCTTCAAAGTAAAACATGAAGCAAAACAACACCATTCCCAAACTAAATAAATTCTTGAAAGAAAAGTTGTGTTGCGTACATAAGCTGTTTATTATAGTTATCAATATGTCTGTAGCCATTTGTGTTCTTTGCTCTATTCACCTGATTAAAATGAAGTTGGATTCTACATCATGGAACCTTTCGATGTAAAAAAAAAAAAAAGAAATCTCGATACGTGTCAGTTTTCCTTAAAAATCACAACTCGTGAGAGTATCTTACTTCTCCTCTTGCAAGCATGCTCGTGAAAAACCAGAATGTCCAGCTAGACAAGTAGAAATTTCGTGCCCTTTCTTTGTTTTTCTTCCATTAGACCAATAGGTCAAGGCACTTATTCTTAATCGTCTATACTTAATGGAATATATCATATCTATCAACGTTTTTATATCATCTTCTCTTAAGAAGTACGATATGTTACAAAAAAGTATTGGGGAGCATAAGCACGATGTGTTAATATAGGCTGTTATCGTTGGCGATTTTTTAGACATGAATATTAATGGTTGTATGATTCACCTCATTTATTTGCATTAAAGTATCTTGAAAAATATTTTAAGAATTTTGAACTGGACAGATGGTTGGATTCTGCATTGTTTGTCGTTGACTTGTGGTTTTCAACCGAAACCAGAGTAACTACTTGTTTTTACAAAAGAGCTACCTCAGAGCCATCGTACCTTGTCAAATACAATTGTAGCAAGAACAACAATGGAATCAAAACATGATTCCCCCCACCACCACCACCCACGGTACACTGAATAGGACTTCATACTAACTATGATACTCTAGATAAGTCAGTGGTACCTGCGTGATGAAATTCTATAGTCGATTCTCTCACTTCCCGTCATTCACAGATCCAGATGTGTAAAATTCAGACACGAATTATGATATCTATTCTAGCATGGCGTACACTCATTATAACATGCAGGGCGAATGCAGACTGCATATTTTTCACTACTTTGTAAAATATTTCAGCTGAAATACTCCTCATCCATACTGTGCAGTAATTCAACTCAAGAATATTAATTTTTTATTTATTTTTTATCAGCCACACCCACACACAGACACACGAGAGTTCTCAAGACCAGTAATACGATAGTGTCATGTGCGACTAGTGATTAAAAAGAAAAAAGTTTCCTGTTAATGTATTTCTTTAAGAAATGGAGGTTGTGCCCGTTGTGGATGACGATAAGGGAAAAGAAACACTGTTATAAAGAACAGAGGAAGATAGAATAAGGAAAAGAATGAGAAGCTTAACAGTTTATTATCATTCCCATTACGTATACAAGATATTTATACAATACAATTCAAGTTTTGCAATTCAATATACAATATTATACAATACAGTTCAAGTATTACTATCATTTTCTGTTGGTAATTATACTTATTATTGGCTATTAGTTTGTTATAGTTAATAAATGTTTCCTTATATATATATATATATATATATATATATATATATATATATATATATATATAGATTTGATTTCATTTGTATTGTATTGTTTATTGTAGCTGCTTGTCGCTAGGTAATCGCAGGATTTATGTAACATTTCTTTGTTTGCCTTGGGTACTACCAGCATGTTCCGACCGCATTGTAATCCATAGTCTACATTATATACCAAGAAACTTTCAGCGTTCCTTTTTACGTATAATAGACAACCATAGAGATATAGTTTCTGTAGTGGTAGAATATTATGCATGAACAAACAGATCGTTGATTGAATGTGCGAAGTCAGTAGTGGTTATGGCTCTAATTATTCTGTTTGGTATTCTTATTAATGGAAGCAGATTGTTGTAATAATCTCCACCCCAACAAGTGATGCCATATTGCAGTGAGGAATTTACCCAGGAATAGTACAAGCATCTTAAGAATGCTGTCGTTTCGATAAATTTTGAGGACCAACGGTTGTCCTTCGTGCATGATCAGTGGAAAGAAGAGTGGAGGAAACCAATTTAGGGGGATTCAGGCTCATGGAAATACCCAATCAAAGACGAAGCATAAACTGAGAGTATATAGAAAAGTGATTGGAAGGAGTCAGTGAGATATATAGATAGATTTTTTTTATTGAACTTGATAAAATATACATTGGAAGATACATAACAAAAACGGACTATTTACATATTATAAGAATGTATATTACAGGACAAAAGGGTGTTTTCTTTTTAGATATACAACAGAAATGAAGGGGGGAAAGGTATATTAATGGTAGGCAGGATGTGTCTTTTCAGTAAGAGTCAATATTATAGTTCAGCATCACTTATAGCTATTTTTCAGCTGAAGTGTATTGTCGTCGGCGATCCAGAACAGGGTATCAGTTGGATTCCACTCCTCTATGAAATTTTTTACAGTTCCTCTTTCTTTGTAGTAATCAAATTCCAGTGAAAGCTTACTTTGTAGTTTCCTCCGTAGGCTACATATGAGGGTTTGTTCCGATTTAGTGATGGATGGGTGCTGGTTATTTCTGGTGTGCTTAAGGTAGAAACTGTAAATGACGGCCTTGGCGCAGATGAAGAGGAAATTGCATATTTTGTATTTGTTCTCTTCTGTATGGACTAAATTCCAGTAGTCTTCTTGGCTGTGTGCGTAGTTACATGTGCTAGAGACTGTATTCAGGGCGTAGATGATCATCGCTTTGTTTGCAGGACAGGTTAGATATGTGTGTTCCGAGGTGCCTGAAACTTCGCAGAATAAACACCGATCCGATTCTGAAATTTGTGGAGCTTAGAAGGAGTTGGCAAGATGTTATGCCATAGCCTCCACTGTATGCCGGAATCTGGTTTGGCACAAATCGATTTATATGGAAGATCCCACTGAAAACTGGGTGGCATGTGCAGCTTAGTAAATGAGAGGATTAAGGATGGATATACGAAGGCGAAGTTGGAGGAACTGATATAAGGAAGTGGTATATTTTCTTGTAGTTATAGGGAATAATTGGAAGTGAGGCTTCAGATGATGCAAGATGAAAGGTAAGCTCCCCGCAGTTTCTAGAAGAAATATGGATTCCCTGAGGTGTAGAGATATTTGGATAGGCTTTTCTAATAGCAGCTTGCATCTGTTGGTATTGCTTTTCAGTTTTGGGGGTTCTTCATTGGTAGGCTTGTGAATGTTTCCCACTTTAGAGTCTGGGTCAGGAGGCCCCCAATGATTCTTATTCCTGCCCAGTTCCATGTAGGGAAAAGAACGGGCTGACCAGTTGTGAAACTTGCTGTGTTCCTGTTCGAAAACAGTGGTTCTGATAGTACAGCTAACTCTGTTGATCCTGTGAGTGTGTGATGAAGTTCTGTCTTTTTCCATCGCTGTAGAGCATCTTTGTAAAAATTAGGTAGTTTAAGAGGAGATGGTGTAGAAATGGCCATTCGGAGGATTGTGGAAAGTGTATGTCCTCGGATGGATGATTTCATGATGTAATCTAAGGTGGTTACGTATGCATGACTGGACTGAAGTGTTTTTAGGAGAAGTATTATCCTGAAGGATGTAATCTTGTTTTCAAGGGATATCAGGCCTTGACCTCCCTTATTGAGTGGCTTGCAGAGTTCAGAGTATGTTGTCCAATTAGTATTGTTCTAGAGGAAACGTTTGATTGCCTTTTGAATGTGATGGATAAATTCTTCAGGGGGGTGTGAGCACTTTGACGGTATGCCATAACACACTCGCAGCCATCTGGTTAACTATCTAAGTGAAGACATGGAACGAATGCTGTTCTATTTGCTTAGCACCTGTGTCCAGTTCAGTGTGTTATATATTCTGCTGTTGCCAAGGTACACACCTAAGTATCTTTGTCCTTCACTTGATCAGGTACATCCGATCGGAGAATCACTTCTATCCTTCCATCTGCCTGACCACAAGCCAGTAGTTTTTGAAGAAGTTTTTTATTTAGGCCCTTAGGCTTGTGCATATAGTTTGTGTGCTTCCTCGGTTACTGTCATTTCTTCTTCATTTCGGATTATTACAATGACGCCATCGGCATATGCTGATAGGGTTATTTTTTTTATGAGGATCTGTTATGCTGGTTCGTTTGGAGATGATGGTGTTGTGTACGCTTTTTAAGAAGGGTTCTATGGCCAGTGTGTATAATTGTCCAGCAGAGAGAGGACATCCTTGCTTGATCCCTCGATATATATATATATATATATATATATAACCTCCTAATATATATATATATATATATATATTAGGAGGTTATTTTATGACAGACCCTAAACAGAATGCTAGAACAATATTATAAAGTCTGGCACAGGATTTATATAGTATTAAGAGTTGAACAGAAGACAAGTAATGTTTATAACAAAAAAAGAATAATACCAAGCTTTTTGGAAGCGGAAGAAGCTATGAACGTGATGTATTTATGCCACGATAGGCTACTTATGAAATTCTGTTCAAGAAGAGAGAAGTGATCTTGTCTTGATCTTGTCCTGATCATGGTTGAACGAACATAAGTCAGAGTGAGTGAAACATCATCTTTCTTCCGAGAAATAAGACACGGTTTGTTTGGGGAGTATCAAAATTCGCTAGATTAGTTTAACCCTACTTGAAAATGGCAAGGATATCGGTGTTTAAGGCATTGGATATAGAAGATCTTGAAACTTTACGGAGCCATTTGAACACTACAAGTTGTCAGTGAGATTCGGTTGGATTAGGATTGGACTCCGAGATTTTCATCTTTGTCTTAACACTTACAACTCAGCATGAAAACAAAGCCATGGCAATCTGCTTAAATGTAAGCTATATAGAAATTTTTACAGAGAAATGTATATGCTCCTCATCATCATGGGAAAACATGACAATGGTCTCGTATATAAATATGGTAGATTTCTCCTACCTGAAACAAACTGTTCAAAATGCATGCCATTGTCACATAGGATATGCATTGTAGTCTTAACTCCATCTACCTCATCGTAAACAACCACAACAATGATCGAGATAGCGAAGGGCTTGCTAATTCGAATACCTTGAAGGAAACGATGATATATATCATAAAAACCCACGTGGTAAATTTTCTTACTGCCAAGCAATTACTTGCAACGGAAACCATCTTATCTTGACCTGTTATTGCTACTCAGTTGAAGACAAATGAACCATTGTCTTCACCATCTGAAGGAACACAACAAATATCTAAGCATTATTAAACATAATATACCACAATGAACTGATGTCGTTAAGTTAAAATATTGACCTTTCCTGAGATTGAACTTAAATAAGTTAAAAATCATGAAGTAATGCTTCACTCAAAAGAGGTAGCAATTCTATTCTAAACATTTTTACATCAGAAAAACTAAGGCTATGAGGAAGTATATTATGTCTATGCCTTTATCAAATAAAGCAGGAAATTTTAAGGGATATTCAACTGAAGGTGAGTTAGCCGATCTCATAATCGGATCGTGTCAGAGTTTACTCTCAGAAATTCGGATTCTTCATCTCACAAGACATGCAAACCAGCCATGGAACACATGCCATTAACAAACATAAAATACTGTTTTCAACCAGTTCCTGTTCGCCTCGTATGTTTACTGAGTGGGAACAGAATTCCTGGATAGCAATCTAACCTCTAATGCATGAAATCAACTAACTAATTTTTGGTTGAAATGGCCTAGAAAAGTTTCCTCATCCTAAACGGATATCGAACCTTTTTCTTTTCAATGGTACTTCACTGCAGAGACGTCTGAAGTCATGCATCATATTTACTATTATTTTCTTAGGCAACTTAGTGTACGATGTAATTTAAGTTTAACTAAATGTAATAAAAATTCTCGTCCTTATTTAATTCTTTATTTTATCGTAGATTTGTTCATGAGCTGGCCTGTTTAATGCCTGCTTGAAAGGAGGTTTTATTGTACTTCGGTGTAGAAATTTTTAAATGTTTATTACATTAGAATGTACGAGATTACTCGTGCATTTCAGTAAGAATCTACGAGTGTAATTTGAATAGATTTCAGTAAGAATGTAATTTGAATAGATTACTCTGCATTCTAGTATCACTATTTCTATAGCACGTTCGAAGAGCTTTTAAGTATCCTTGATTTTTCAAAATTTGACAAAAATGAAAAAAAAAAGAGAAATAGCATAACCACCTCTTCTTTAATAATTTCCTAATGAAACAGAACTAAACAGCAAAAGTGCAGTATTTTTGATCAACATGTTTACTTTTTTTTTTCATTTCTCAGCTGTGACATACTCAGTGCATTGTACTTTAATTCGTAAAGCGCATTTATTGGAGAATCTTTTAGCAACGGTTCTGGAACTAGTTATGATGAAGGATTCATTCGAAATCATCCCAGCTTCATATTTGAAATATTTCACGCGAATTTTTCACAGCACGCTTACACTCATTCCACATGACTTTCAATGTTTGATTATAACTTACAGAAGTCGTAACACACGAATACAAACCAGCCTTAAAAGAACAATACATCTACTTGTGGCGTGCACCTTTTCGTGATTAGCAACATTTCATCTGTTCGTAAATCAGTAATCCAGACAGATAGCCGCCCTGTGGTCTTACAAGTCAAATCATATAGAAAGAAAGTTGATCTTCCTGTCTTTAGACTTGCAGACCAGGTAGGAACAACTGATGAAAGCCTCGTTCAGCTGATAATGCACCGACACCCCCTTTGTACTTGTAATCTTATCTAGCAACGTTACATTAGGGTCAAAATAGAGTCATCATGCTCCTCCTCAAGGAGAGGAGGTCATTGTAAGGCGTGTCCAGAAGTAGGGGAGAAAAAAACGTCTTCACGACTTCACATACCAGCCAATGGTAATAAAGAAAATTTGCATTTGTGTGACTGTAGCAGCTGGGAAGTTGGCCGTAGTGTTTCTTGCAAGCATGCAGTTGAGAGATGGTTCAGAATGAGTGGTCATTTCATAATATCCTTAATTATATCTTGAAGAAGTAATTTTTGATGAGAGAGAGAGAAAGTGCATATCTGTGAAAGAGAACGAAACACACACACACACACACACACACAGAGAGAGAGAGAGAGAGAGAGAGAGAGAGATTGATTTCGGTAAGAAGGCTTAGATGCCTACATCGTCGACGAGCACGACAATCTGATGACTTCTATATGATACGTTTAGCGTCGATAATAGTGCACAGATGAAATCTCAACATGCACGAAATCTCCAAATTCATCAGGTTGGCCATGTTTCGTAAGCCAACTCGAGATGCAAGGTACTGTTTCATCTTCATATCATCTTCAAGGCTTTCCAGGCCTTCTTTAACATACAATTTTAAAAAAGAACGCCATAGCTGTACCGTTGAAAAATATGAATATGTAGAAATATGTAGTAAAAACCGAAATGGTTTTTCCTTGGGGTTATCAGATATTCAATTATTAATTCAATTTACTGAAGATAAATGAATCTGAAAAATAAAATGGAATGGATCTATTGGATGCTTACAGTACACTAAAGCACCACAGAACAAATGTGTTTATCACTTTAGGTAGTGTGTATTCTCTGACCAGTTTAAATGTTATAGTGAAGGGGAAAAAAATTAGAAATTCCAGGAGGGAGGAACCCTGTTAGTTCCATATAAGACCAGTTAAACTCACATACAGATAAAAAATGGTGATAAATAATCCTGTATTAGTAAACACGGAAAACAAACTAAGGTCATTATAATCAAAAGGGTGTCATTACTGTCGAGTGTGCTAGCAAGGCTTTTATAAATTAAACTCAATCTACTAAATTAGTGGCATAAGACAAAATTACGGCAATGGGATGGAGTGAAGAGTGAAACCGGTCAAGGTGGTGAATGACCGCTGCCGTAAATATATATATATATATATATATATATATATATATATACATTGTTCTTACTTTCGCAATGATCTTGAAACAATGAGTTCTCCTGCTGATCAGCAGAAAAGAACGAAAATTTCCTACTTTATTTCCTTTTAATACCTTGCACGAGCACGCACACACACCCACACACGCACACACGCACACACACACAAACATATTCGTTTTCAATGTTGTTGGTATATTTCACAAGGACCGTTCTCACTACTTGACGACCATAAAAAATTAATCTGCTTTCTCTCCGTCTGACTATTGTCTTTTTGAGATGTTCAGCGATGGTTGCGTCTGACCCCTTTCACAGACGCTCCTTTTCTAAACAATAGTTCTTTCGAGCATTACTAACTTCGTGACGACTGACCTTTTAGAGACTCTTCCCCCCCCCCTTCTCACATTCACCGTGTGAAAGAGGTTGTGACGACAGTTCCGCAGTAAATGGTCGGAGTTTAAGAATTATTTCAGAAATGAAGTGTCCGTAAATAATGTGAAATGTTTTCATCATTACGAAATGTGTAAGGAGAATAAAAAATAAAAAAAAGAAGGATATGAGCGGAATGCTAAAGGAACATTAATTAGACAGACCGCATCATTCTTCTTACTTAGTAGTCCGAGAGAGGTAAAAGAAGGGTTTAAACAAATAGATAAAGGAAAGAATAGATTAAGCTGGTTTGAAATTGAACCGAGTGCAAGTATTGATTTAACGACAGTTAAAACGGTGAAATTTAGGAATGAATAACTAAATCTAATTGTTTTAACTGATTTTTTTTTATTTAATCTCATCTATTTAATTTTATTTAATTTATTCAATTAATGTTTTTCTGGATAAGGGATTTCCTTTTGAAATACGGTACCTCAACACTGTACTAAGGAAGTTAAGAAATGATAGTAGAATTTTGTGTTCTTAGTTCCATGGATAAAATCCAATCAGTGCTGTTTAATCATAATTCCAAACTGAAAAAAAAATTGTTGGCTAAACGAATAACAGAACGATGGTTACAATATGGAAAGCGAGCAACGAGCAATATTAAGACAGAGCCTATAATTATTTGTATTGTTTAGTTGCTTTCTGATGACGCTTATTGATATGGCTCAGTGATTTCTGTATCGACTTTTTTTTTTACTTCAACTGCTAGGTAAAAAAAAAAAGGTGATTGAACTCGCTTAGATGAGAAGTTGCTTTCATTTAGTTTATATATGATACATATGAAAGATTTTATGAAGGTTCGATTCTAGTCTCCTACATGACACCATATAACTGCAGCGTATTGAATAGCTTCTCTCTTGGCACCTTGTCATATGCCTTTTCCAAATCGACAAAACTTAAATACAGATCTTTGTTATATTCCCATGCTTTCTCGACTATTTGTCGTAAAGTGAAGACCTGATCCTGACAGCCTCTATTTGGCCTGAATCCAGCTTGTTCTTCACCAAGCTTTTCCTCCACAATTCTTCTCAACCGTTTTTCAAGTATACTTGCATAGATCTTGCCAGGAACACTCAGTAGGGAAATACCTCTGTAATTCTCACATTCAGTTTTATTTCCCTTTTTATACTGTATATGGGTACTATGAGAGCTCTACTCCAATCATCGGGAATTCGTCCCTCTGTCCAGGCTTTCTGAACTATGCAGTGCAGCCACTGTAAGACTTTTATACCACCATACTGTAACATTTCTGGTCGAATATCATCTACTCCTGCTGCCTTTCCACATTTTAAGCCTTTGATAGCTTTTTCTACTTCAGGTATGGTTATGTATTCCTGACTGCATGCCTGGTCAGTGTTTTTTACCACTGTGCTGTCATCACTGCTTGTTTCATTTAGCAAATTTTCAAAGTAATTACGCCATACTTCAAGGATATCTTTTTCTCCTATTTTCATTTCACCTTTATCATCTCTAACACCTTTTACAGCACTCTTTCCTCCATTCCAAAGCTTCTTCAACAATCTCCAGAATATTTTGCCACCTTCTTGATATTTATTTTCTATGTTCCTACCAAAGTCCTCCCATGACTTTTGTTTAGCTACTTTTACACTGTTATCTTTCTTACATTTGTCTCTGTATTCTCTAAGAGCACAAGCTGACTTATTTGCCAGGAACTTTTGATATGCTTTCTTCTTTTCCTTCATTGCCTCTTTAACTTCCTGTGTCCACCATGGAGTTCTAATTTTTCTAGCCTTGCAGACAACTTCACCACATGCCTCTCTAGCTGAATCAATCAGGATTTTCTCCAAGGCTTGCCACTGAATCTCCGAGGTTTGATTCCTGTTCTCAAACTCTTTCATTTTTTCTTCAATAATGTTTGTGTATTTTAGTCTAGAGTTCACATCTGAGAGCTGCTCAACTTTTATTCGCTTAAAACTTTCTTACATGTTATTCTTTTCAATATGAAATTCAATTTTATCCTGCTCAAGACTAAATAGTGATCGCTTCCAATTTCAAATCCTCTGTACACTCTGGTGTCCTGCACCAGGGAGAAAACATCACTATCAACAATAACATAGTCAATGAGACTTTTCTTATTCCTTGCCACTTCTCTCCATGTGAATTTGTGCACATTTTTATGTTGGAACATGGTGTTAGTAATAACCAGTCCATGTCCTGAGCAGAAATCCAACAGATATTTGCCATTATTATTAGCTTTGCTCTTTTCTCCAAATTTTACCAAAATATTTTTGTATGTCTCACAATCATTCCTACTCTGCTATTTAGATCCCCAACAAGGACCAACTTTTCATTTTTCATTGTGTCAGTTGCTTTCTCTAAAGCCTCAAAAAATTCCTCCACTTCTACCATAGTAGAACCGTCTGTGGGACCATAGGCACAAATAAGTCTCATTGTCCAGTTCCCCATTCTCATATTTGCCCATATTACTCTACTTGAGACTGAATGCCATTCAAGAAGATTAGCCTCGTATTTAGTGTTGAATACTATGGCTACTCCTTCTTTTCCTTGATTGTCATTGCCTGAATATAACATTTTGTATTTATTGCTCAGAAATATCTCACCAGTTTTGGTCTTTTTTGTTTCAGTCACCCCTATTATGTCAATCTGGTACTTATCTAATTCCTCAGCTAGCTTCATTTCTTTGCCATTCAGTCTTCTTACGTTGACAGTACCAATCTTTAACTCTGGCGATGTTGAGTTGGGGTTTGTTTTCAGATTTTTTTCAGTAGCTGACTTTTCGCTGTTCGCCCTGGTTCCCTGGCGCAAATAACGGGGGCCTTATTTAACCGGGTGACGCCTCAGCCGGCATGAAATTTTGTCATGTTGTACCATTATTTTTTATTTTGGTTTAACCAATAAGAATACAATTTGGTCGGCAAAATCCCAAATTGCCAGCCCATCCTCGTTCGTTCAGTATCCAAGTAGATACCCAACAGGGTGCACCACGAGAAGGTGAGGATTGGACATTAGGTCAGAAGCCCTGGTCGGTTTTCCGCATTCCTTCAAAGGCTATGTGGAGGTCTCCTCTCAGTTATACAGCTTTGACCTTTAAGCACTCCCTTTTATAAGCATTGTTATTAAATATGAGATGGGATATACCAGTGGCAGCATTCTGAATGCTGATAGTTGGCATTACTTGCATTAGTTATCTAATAACAACATTCGTGAGAGTCTTTAGATAAAATATAATTGCTATTCAGCGATCTGCAATGTTAGAAAAACTAACAAGGTCTTGGATCAAGATTTAGGAGGGCAGGGGGGGTATAAAGCTGTGTGCATGGTTGAAGTAAAGTCTGTGTATATAAATTATTCTTCGATAGGTGAATACCGACAGCGAGATATATTTAAGTCAGGAATTTTTCAATAGGATCTTTACCTAAGTGCATCGTGCTTCTTAGCGTGACTCAAGCCTCTTCAGGTAATCTATTTGGTCTAGCTACTCACTGATGAAGCCTCAAAAAAGGCTGAAACCGGTGGGGGCTATTATGAATTCGCTCTCTTAAGGTTTTTGCCTTAAGGAAACAATTTGAGTCTCCGGGGAAAGTGTTCTCCGGCACGGCCCGCTGTGGGGTTTTGTCGGTGAATGCTTTTCTTCGGAATTTGAGCGGTTCGGCTCAGTGGTGGCGTGTGGGTGGAAGGCTATCAGTGAGTGGAGCCAACGCTGAGATGGACGATCTTTCTCCCACGATTGAGTGGCCTAGGGATCGTCCGAATTTTTAGAGACGGCTTTACTTTTTCATAAAGCCTCTTCAGGTAATCTTAAGCGCGTTGAGGATATTCAGAAATGCTGTTTTATGGGCAAAAGCTGTCTCGATTCTGGGGTCTTAAATTGAAGGAATGAACTTTGTAAAAAGTAGAGGGATATCGCTTAATTCCGTAGATGTGTCCGTGGACACTGTTTTCCGTGAAACTGAGAATAGTTCGAAAGCCATAATTTGTCAAAAGAAACAAATAGACAATTATAATTTAGCAGTTGCAAATATTTCATATAGTTAAAATCTGCTTTAAAGAATAAAAATGAGCGAAACTTTAACTTTAAAAATAAATAGGCTAAAACATAGCGAAATTTCGAAAAAAAAAAGAATAGATAGTGTGGATAGCGTCACTAGTTTTAACCAGTAAGTCGTGGGTTTGAATCCCACTACGGGCATAAGTGTTTGTGAATGTCTTCAGGCAGTAGATGGATTTAATTGCCCACCTTGCTTATCGGAGGTCTGACGTGGCTTTAAAAAGTTCCATGTTTGATCAGTAGAGCCGAGTTTCTATTACGTAAAAAATAAATAAATAAATATAATAAAAACAAATAAAACCTTAGCCCACCCTCAATACTAATTTACAAATTTTCGTGAGTAGATTTCAGATTTAAAAAAATTGCTATATATTTATCTAATAAATGTTTGAGACTGAACTAAAAACTAGCTATTAATAACGTAACAGTTTCAACTTCCTTTTTATGTGCAAGCATCTCTTATGTATAATATTTCTTTCGTCTATACCAGGGGTCGGCAACCTTTTTGGAGTGAAGAGATATTTTTGAAATTATATCTGTTAAAAAAAAATTAGGGAGCCGCACGTTTTTTTTTTTTGTTTTTTTTTTTGTTTTTGTTTTTTTTTTACAGTAACACGTTATCATACTTGTGAAACACAACACAGGGGTGACATGTCACATGAAATTATATGATATTTTAAAATATTAAATAATAAAACAAAGTTTCTCAATATGCGGCGAATACGCCGTAATTTTCATTTTCAAACATGATGAAAAACTGACGTTGTTTAGTTGGTTTCTCAACTTACTTTTAATAAAATTCATATTAGAAAATATTTGCTCACACAAATATGTCGATCCGAAAATCGATAGAAGTCCAAATGCGTATGTTTTTAATTGAATGTAAGTTTCCAGTAAACAGTTCCACGTGTCAAATACAATCTAATCTTGTTTTTTAAGATTTATTTCAGACCGTTTATGTTGTATTGCAAGGGTAGATTTTTGTCTTTTCAACTCCTCCAGGTCAGCTTTAAGATTTCTAAATTTTAAATTCCACAAATCCTTGGTTTTCAGGTCCTCTAACTCAAGTTGAAATGCAGCCTCATCAATTCCAGCAAAAGGTGAAAAATTTAATTCGGTAGGATTAATTTCAAGTGGTCGCAATAAAAATTACATAGTTGCCTTGTTCTTTCTAAACTCCACAAATCTCCCATGAAATTCAGATCGCATATTTGCCACTTTGAAAAAGGTTAAATTTATGGAATTATCAGCTTGTTCTTGTTGATATTTCTTCATCGTAGGAAAGTGTAATAATGTGCCTTTCTCTAAGTCTGTAGCAAACAAATATAATTTTTGTTCAAACCAAATCACGTCTTCTAAAAGCAAAACTGCTGTAATTCCCTTTCCCTGTAGTTTCTTATTTAGTGCGTTTAAATGGGAAGTCATATCCACCATAAAGTAGAATTTTTTGTAATCAATGAGTAACTTCTAATTGTGCATATTCAAGGTCCTTTTGTCTTAGAAACAACTTAATCTCTCCAAGGCAGGTGGCAAATCGCATCAACACCGCACCTCTGGAAGGCCATCTTATTCTGTTATGCAAAAGAAGATCGGAATATTCGTATTTGATTTCTTTAAGAAGTTCACAAAATTTCCGATGATGTAGCAGTATTGCCATTATTTTGTTAACAATTTCTACAACCAAATCCATCGCTACTGTTATCCCTTTTGGAAAAGTTTGTGCACAAAGTATCTCTTGATGGATTATGCAGTGAAAGGAAAACATGTCATGCAAAATTTGTTTTTTAAATAAAGAAACAAAATCTTTTTTTGTACCTTTCATGCTTGGCGCCCCATGGGTCGCAATAGATATGATTTTGTTAATATTAATACCCTTACTTTTCAAGCAAGTGGTAACAACAGATTCAATGTCTTCTCCACGAGTTTATCCTGTAAGTGGCAGTATATCGAATAATTCTTCCTGAGGTCCTTCAGAGTTTATGTATCTACAAATAAGTATAATCTGTGCAATGTCATCCATGTCACATGATTCGTCACAGGCAATGGAGAATCCTGGTGTTGAATTTAGATCTGTAACCTGCTGATTTGTTATATCTTCTGCCATTCGTATAGTTCTGTCCCTTACAATCTTAGCAGATAATGGCCTGTCTTTTATTTTTGTAATTATTTCCGCTTTGTTTTTAAAATCGCAGAAGAGAAATTCGGACATTTTAATAAAACATTCTTTCACATATTCGTCGTCGGTAAAAGGTTTTACTCGTTTAACAACTTCTTGAATGGCCACAAAACTAGCAATAGTTGTATTTCTTGATGCTTTTATCCATTTGGAAAATGAACATTTAGTTAGGTTTACTTTGCCTTGCAGCTCTTCCACTGCCTGTTTTCTTTCATCCCCCTGTGGATATGCTTTGTCAAATGTATCGTGTTTATTTAAAAAATGTCTCTTTGTATATTTGATTTTTTTTTATTCTTTGAAAGCTTTTCATGGCATATTAAACACATTGGAAATCCTGCTGTATTTGCTACATTGCAATGTAAGTTTCGGTCCATTCACTTTTAAACTCCCGATTTTCTTGTTCTATCTTTCTCTTCTTTGCTGACATTTTAAATACTATAAAAATATTTTTATTCTGTTAATATTTAATTTAATGTTACAATATTCACGTTACCTAACACAATCACCAGTAAATAAAAGCACGGCAACGTCCACTACAAAACCTTTACTTATTTTAACAAAGTGAGCAGTTTAGTAATTCTAGTAACATTTCTGGCTTAACGGGTGAAACAAAAGCTTTTCGTATTCCCTGATATCTTAATAGAGACTGTGAGTAGAAAGAGTTTATGAGCTATATTGCTCGCCCTGAGTGGGCTATGAGATTAATCCTCAGTGAGGGGGTTGAGGATGGCTTTAGGTCTTTTGTGCTTAGAATAGTCCGTTGCATCATAGTCAGCGGCCAGTTGGATCAGTCTGTTAGGATGCACAGTTGCTTTTGAAAAGAATTTGGTTGCTATAGTTTGCATGAAGGTGTAGATATAGGGGACCTCCGTGTCGCGGTGCAGTTGGACAGTTCGGATGAACCATGGAGCGCCCAGGATCATTCTAAGACACTTGTTCTGAATGCGTTGTAATTTAATGATATTTGAGTTTGAAGTATGGCTCCAGGCCGGTGAGGCATAGGTGAGTATTGGACGAACCATCAGTTTGTATATGAGAAGTTTGATTCTGGTGCTCAGTTTACTGTTTCTGTTTATTAGTGGATAGAGCTGGGCTATGGTTTTTGATGTGTTTGCACAGAGAGTCTTGATATGGGAGTTGAAAGTCAGTTTACTGTCCATTACTACACCGAGATACTTGATCTCTGTTTTCCACTGAATTTTTGTGTTAAGGAGGAGAATATCTTCTTTGGGAAGCACTGATCTTCTAGAGAATAAGACGGCTACGCTCTTCTGAGGATTCACCTGGAGTCGCCATTTGGCAAAATATTGTTCTATTTGCAGTAGGTTTTCTTGCAGTTTCTTGATGGCTAAGTGAAGCTTTAATGATCTGGCCAATATCGCTGTGTCATCAGCGTAAAGAGCTTTAATTGAAGATAATGGGTTGTGTGGGATATCATGCAGGTATAAGGAGAATATGATTGGTGCTAGTAAGGACCCTTGTGGAACTCCAGCCAAGATGTGTTTCTGTGAGGACACTACTCCACTTAATCTCACTTGCATGCGCCTATCGCAGAGGTACGTCTTGATGAGTTGAATGATTCCGATTGGAACACCGGATGATATAAGCTTGTATAGCAAGCCATAATGCCAAACCATGTCAAATGCACTGGCTAAGTCTAGGAAAACAGCCCCAGTGCATTGACGCCAGTTAAAACCTGTAATGATATGTTCCACCAATCTGTGTATTTGTTGTGTGGTACTATGCAACTGTCTGAAGCCAAACTGCTCCTCAGGCAGGATGTTTAACCGGAGTACAGAATCTTGATGCCTAGTAAGTGAGCAGTTTACAGACCACACCAAAGACAGGCAAGCGCTACTGTAGCGCTACACGTGTTAGTCAAGCGTGACGTCATAAATGTGTCCGAGCCAACTGGTCGATCGTAGAAGTTAATTTGTAGCGATCGCCATTCGCTACAAATTTAATTAATTTGTAACGATTAATTTTCGCTACAAAGTAGCGCTCCGCCTGGCTGATCGCGCCCAATGTAAACTGACGTTTTTTGAGTATCGGCATATGGTTAGGGGTCATTTGACCTACTAAATATTTCTTTTTACTTCTATGTTTAGATAGATCGTTTAATAACGAAAAGAGCCGCAATTATTCATTCAAAGAGCCGCAGGTTGCCGACCCCTGGTCTATACGTACCGCATGAATAATAATAGCATTTGGTTGGAGAGATTTTGATGAAATTTAGTACTTGGGCTCTTTTATTATTATTATTATTATTATTATTATTATTATTATTATTTAATTTCCTGGAGCAAAAACTAATCGAGGGATGTAAGAGCAGGAAGCAGGCACACTGTCTCTCACACCCTTTGTAGTTCTTCTAACATTTGTTACTTCATCTCAGTTTTAATTTCACTCAAATCATTTTAGAACCGGAATTAAGCAAAAGAATTCGACATGAGAGCAATAATTTGCTTTATTTGGAAATTTCTGTCCGTTTAATAGTTATAGAGTAGTCTCAAATTTGATTGGTTTCCTTTGGTACTTTTCTCAGTGAAAAAAAAACTCCAAAAAGATACAAAATTATATATTGAGAAGGGAATGAACTGTTTTCATACAAACCGTCATAAACTTCTCTAAGTTCTTTGAATAAGCCAATTTAGGCTACACAGAATAGACTATACATGCAATGGGATTGATGGGTAGTAATTGCATAGTTCCATGAAGGAATAGGACACCTGCAGCGTTATCATGACGAACGCTGACTGTTTAAAATCGGTGATGAGCTCATTCTGTAAAGGTTTTTGCGCAAAATACTATTTCAGAAAGATTCTTTGAAAAGATCTTCTTACTTCATTATTATAGCTTTTACCCCGTACAAGATACAGATTATTGCCATCTGTTAAACTATTAGAAAAATTCTTTCCCATTGAAAATCATAAATTCCTACAATATATTTATTCACTGATTCCAGTTTTTACTTAAAACCCAAACTAATCTGACATGTTTTCATGTAACACGATTCTGTTTTCTGAAAAATGAAATCATACAACCTTCTCATAATACATGTCCACTATTTACGTTACATCCTTAATATGATTTACTGTGGCAAACACACCATGCATTTTTGAGTCAGGTACGTGAACTGCATTTAGTAGACCATGAAATCGTGATAGCGTAAGTCAATTTTTCTTCATTCTTTCCTAAAGCCTTGCCAAAAAATGGATAAATAAATGTACAAAGATATTAATCGTTTTTCCACGATATTTAGTAAACATACCATCTTTCCAAGGACTCATTTTATTTGAAGAAGAAGGAGAAAAAAGCTTCAGTTAAAAACCATAGAATTTAATTACCATGCTTCACGTATACAATAGAAAATAAAAGGAATTAAAAAGAAGAAAAGACATAAAAAACGAGGTTATTTCATTAACATTTTTCTTTTCCTACATATCCAAAATGCTATTTTGCGGTCGTCCGTTTCGCATAAAGGTGATAATTTAAAATAAAAAGATTCAGGTCAACTATGTGACCTTTTAGCATAGCAGATTGGATAAAATGCGCTGTTAAAATGAGCTAAAACTGATACTAATAATAAAAAAATATTCACTAAAATACAATTTTAATATGAAGGAACTATCACGCAACATTACTACAACACGTTCATGATTTAAGAACCATGCGCCGATTAATTGCAGACGACTTTCGACTGATGCAAACGATGACGGTGCATGTAATTGAAATTGCACGCTTTCGTACGAGGGTGGTCTGAAACGTTATCGGCCTCGACCATAGATGGCAACACTATCGGCAAGATTTTTTTTTTCTAAGTTGGTACATCTGTCGTAAGCATCCGTGTGAAAGTGCAAGTCATTTTCTCAAGTAGTTTGTTTTATACATCTGTCTGAAGCCAAAGTGTTGTCTGTATCCCTCGAAATGGATAAAATTGAGTATCATGCAGTTATAAAATTCTTTGTAAAAGAGGGTTTAACGCCAAAAGAAATTCATTCAAAGTTCATCAAAGTTTATGGGCACTCTTCTCCTTCGATTTCGACAATTAAAAAATGGGCTGCCGAGTATAAACGCGGCCGTACCAGCCTTGAAGATGATCCACTTTAAGGACGTCCAAAAAGTGTAACAACACTAGAAATCACTGATGAAGTGCACGATATAGTACTGGATGACCGGCGAGTCAAAGTGCGTAAAATTGCTGAGACTATAGGCATTTCAAAAGAACGTGTAGGTGTTTTGCATGAAGAATTGCAAATGAAAAGGCATTGCGCAAGATGGGTGCCGCGCTTGCTCACAGCAGATCAGAAACGCACTCGCATAAAAATATCTGACCAGTGCTTGGAACGTTTTAACAAGAATAAAACTGATTTTGTGCGTCGATTTATTACTATGGATGAGACTTGGATTCATCATTACACAACAGAATCCAAACAGCAGTGAAAACAGTGGACAGAAGTCGGTTGTTCAAAGCCAAAGAAGACAAAGTCGGTTCCATCAGCAAGAATGGTCATGGCATTGGTGTTTTGGGATGCTCTTTGTTTATTAATTATCTTGAAAAGGGTAAAACAATAACCGGGGAATATTTCGATCTTTTAACCAGACTGGACGAAACAATTCGTGAGAAGACCCGGTTCGCAGAAGAAAAAAATCATCTTTCATCAGGACAATGCACCTGCCCACAAAGGTGTTTTTGCAATGGGAAAATTAAGGGATCTGCATTATGAATTGTTGGAACATCCACCCTATTCCCCATATTTGTCTCCCTCTGACTTCTATCTCTTTCCAAAACTAAAATTCTTCCTAGCTGGTGAGCGTTTTTCTTCTAATCAAGAGGTGATGCAGCTGTACAGGGGTATTTTGCAGATCTTACTGCGAACCACTACAGCGACGAGATTATGGCGCTGGAGTATCGATGGAATAAATGTATTAGTTTAAAGGGCGATTATGTTGAAAAACAAAAATAATTTTGAAATTATACAATCGTTTTTTCATTGTTAGGCCGAGAACTTTTCAGACCACCCTCGTATGTAATGAATTGGAATAAAATCATATTTGGCCTATATCTATTGGCACCGCCACTTGACAATTACTAAAACAGAGTCAAAATTTCTCATTTTGTAATCAAACAATACTAGTTTTATTTTATTTCATTTTATTATATTATTATATTTTATTTATTTCATTATATTTTAACTATTATTGATATTATTATGCAACCCCCTAATTATGCTAATATTATGATAATTATGAATCAATATATCAACTTTCATTATACAAAGTCCGGTTAATTTGAGAAAAAATGAATTTAAGTGACATGCAAAATATAATTTAGAGAACATGTCATTTATTCTTGTTCCACAATATTGGGTTAATAATAATAATAATAATAATAATAATAATAATAATAATAATAATTTTTCCACATAGAAACATATTTGCTATTTCCAAAAAAAAATAATAATAACTTTACTTGTTTAAACACTTTTTATCATATGAAAAAGCTGTATTTGTCAAACATAAATGAATAAAGATATAAACAAATAAATGGAATGAACTGTACGAAATTGACCTGGAAGGTGTTATTTTAAATAAAAATGAGACGAAATGATGGTCTATTAACCTAAAATCGCTGTGAACAAGAAGTAATCTGAATTGCTGTTCAGATTACTTCTTGTAATATGGATTTCTAATAGGACTGATTAGAAATCCAGTTTCTATGTAAATAATTAAAATATTAACGATACTGAAGAACATCGCAATGCCATTTTTATGCAAAATTTTTTACTTCAATCTCGCTTTACTTTTTTTACTTTACTCTTTTACTTTTACTACGCTCACCAGCGAGGAAGAATTTTAGTTTTGGAAAGAGATAGAAGTCAGAGGGAGACAAATCTGGGGAATAGGGTGGATGTTCCTTGGATGTAAAAAAAAAAAAAAAGCAGAAAAGACACGAGATTAATATACTTAATGAATTATAGCTAATTTTTTTTTGCTTCATTTTGCGATATGTCTTATATTTATAATACAAAATGATGCCATCCAACGGAAATATTATGATTTAAAATAGCGCAATAAAAATAATAAAATATGGAGTCCAGCAAGGTTCGGTGCTAGGGCCCATCTTATTTTAAATATACGTTAATGATCTGTGTGCATCCAAACTTTTTGGCAAAATGATATCGTTCGATGATGATAGGCATTAGTATACACTGAAACGACCCTTGAGGATCTAGAAAATTGGATTCACCATGATATGTTGAAACTAAATAAGTGGTTTAGCAATAATCGTCTTAAAATTAATACCGATAAAACGAGATATATGTACTTCACGTTAATAGATAAGCTAGATCAAAATATGACCATAAAATGGCATGAAACTAAATATAGTGATATCCAAACTGTAGCTTATTAAAATCAAAATCAGTCAAGTATTTGGGCTTCCACATCGACAACAATCTGAAGTGGAATTCCCACATCATATTTTAAAAAATAAGTTGAGTTTCGTAATTAAAAACTGAATAATTCTTTTATGTTAAAAAATTTGTAAATGCAGCAATTCTTAAGATGTTTATACTATTCTTGGGTAAATTCCTCACTGCAATATGGTATTACGTGTTGGGGTGGAGATTACTACAACAATCTGCTTACTTTGATATGGATACAAAATAGAATAATTAGAGCTATAGTTATTTCGCATATTCAACCAACGATCTGTTTGCAATTCATAATATTTAGCATTACAGAAACCCTACCTCTATGGTTGTATATTATATGTAAGAAACAACGTTGTAAATTTTTCGGTATATAATGTAGACTATGGTTTACGCCAGGATCTTCAACTTTTCAGACAGTGCGGGCCGCATTAAAAATTTCAATGAAGCCCGCGGATCAATAAGCTATGCTGCGGTATTTAGAATTGTAAGATGCTTTCCAGACTCATGAGGTACGCTGTGTATTTGATACTTTACATAAAATCCTATAAAAATAAACAAACTCAGCTTTAAGAGTGTAGGTGGGAGTCGGGTTCATGATAAGTAAAGACAATCAATACTTAAAAACAGATAATTTAATGAAGAAAACATTCATTTTTTACAATGTCAATGGGAAACTTGGCAATGCTTTTCCTTGACCAGCTTGTCGATGTTGGCATCAATGTTGGAATTCGCTATGCGCAGAGTATTCTCGAGATGTTGGTCCGTAATCTGAGTGTTATTGTCTTGGACTTCACATGTTTCATTCTGGAGAAGAATTGCTCACATAAGTATGTGCTTCCTAACAAAGCACATCTTCAAAGCATGCCGGCGAAGATTGGGGAATGCGTCCTCAGAAATGTAGTCTTTATAAAATGTAAGCAAGGGCACATTGAATAATTTTTCTCTCAAAGAAGAATTTTTTGGAGTTCAAGCAGCTCCATTTGTACTGAGGCTGGCATTTCGGCAGCATTGACACTGAATGGCATTGAAAATAAATCTAAAGAAGACTGTTGGTTACGAAAATCACTAAATTTCTCTTCAAACTCACTTCGCAACACGGCTAATTTTGTACCTTGTTCATCAAGAGACGAACAGTTGGACTCAGCGAGAAGCTGAAAATGAGTTAAGTCTTTTTTTGCGAGTTGTGCCTCCCAAAGTTTGAGCTCGGCCACAAAAGCTTTGATGTGATCAAACAGAGTGTGCACCAGTTGATCTTTAGATTGTAGCCGCGTATTTAGGTCATTCATATACAACGATATGTCGGTCACAAACGCGAAGTCTGTCATCCACTTCGGATCGTTGAATTCTGCAATCGGCTTCCCGTTGGTTTTCATGAACTGCTGTATTTCGCTCCTAAGTCAAAGACTCTGTTAAGAACCTTTCCTCTGCTCAACCAACGCACATCACTATAATAAACCACGTCGCTGTGAGTCACTTCGCACCGTTGGGTCAAAAACTCTTGGAATTGACGATGATTCAATCCTCTTGCCCTAATAATGTTGACGACAGTCACGATAACTTTCATGACATTCTCAAATCCAATAGTTTTCGAGCACAAATTCTCCTGGTGGATTAAACAGTGGTAATGGACGAAATATTTTCCTTCTGGTTCCGGTTCTTTCCGTAGCAGCGCAACAAACTCTTCGTTATTTCCCACCATAGCAGGGGCATCAATTATCACATCCTCGAGGTTGGTCAAGCTGAGGTCGAAACGCTGGAGCGTTTTTTTTTTTTTTTTTTTCGGCTTCAAGCATATCAGTGCCTTTCGTCGTTCCCTTCATAGGTATGAGCGCTAGCAGTTCTTCTGTCACATTGAATTGTTGATCAATGCAACGGACAAAGATATCCTTCACATCTGTGCTCTCATCTAAAGCAAGTGAATATGACGTAAATTCGGATGACCGTTTTTTAAAGGTCCTTCAATGTCATTGGCAAGTTCTTTGACACGTCGTGCTACAGTGTTTAAAAAACCAGACAAACTCGGTTTTTTAAACACTTCCTCATTATTTGGGCACATAATATCCCCAGCAGTAGATGCTCTTTCACGAACTCGCCGTCCAAGAAGGCTTTTGATTTTTTAGCAATTTTTTCAGCTATTACATAACTTACTTTGACGCACGCTTCGCTCTCTTCCCTCTGCCTTTTAAACGTGCCCTGTTAGCATTTTAAATCAATTGGAGACGGTTCACTTTGTCCACACCCTTGAAGGTGATCGAAATTGGATGCATGCTTTGTCTCATAGTGTCGATTTATGTTGTATTCATTTGATACTGACACTGACTCACGACAAATTAAATACACTGGCTTATCGTCGATCGGCACAAAAAAGTGCAAATTGGCCCACTTTTCATTAAAAACCCAACAAGAATCACTTTTTTTACGCCTTTTTACTCGTAGACGCCATAGTGATGGAAGGTGAACCCAAACAATGATCCAAAATGGCCGTGTAACGGTTATTATTCACTGAATATGTCTCATACTAATGAAACAAGTCTGGCAATATAAAACCACAATAAGCTATGGTTGACACGACGAGCCTGCATGCGCTTATACACGAATATCACACTATTCATGACTGACTGTGGGTGAGATCGTCTTGTATTTATATGAAAATAACGAAGTATCGAGAACTTTCGAGATGTATCTGGAAGGCACTAGACAGCGCACTCGAACGAACTATTGTTTCAGCCGTCTACCTGCGACGTTAGTACTAGTACTTAAGTACCGCTTGGCGCTGGTAGACCGGCTGGAGAAGCATGTCTATTTAATATTTATTTTTATAGGATTTTATGTAAAGTATCAAATGCACAGCGTTCCTTGTGAATCTGGAAAGCATCTTACAATTCTAAAATACCGCAGTATAGCTTAGTGGTCCGCGGGCTTCATTGAAATTATTTTTTATTTCATCGCGTTTTATTGTTACGTAGTTATTTTTTCAAAATGGCCTGCGGGCCACGGCAAAGATCTCCGCAGGCCACCTGTGGCCCGCGGGCCATGCATTGAAGATCCCTGGTTTACGCTGTGGCAGAAACTTGCTAGTAGTACCTGAGGCAAACAAAGAAATTTTTCAGAAATCTTTTGAACTCCTAGCGACAATCAACTACAATAAACACCCAAATGAAATCAAATCAATAACCTCAGAATATTCTTTCAGAAAAAGATTGAGAAACTACCTATTGGGACTAAAATAATGTTGACCTTTATTTTAAACGTATATTATAAGAGATCACTATAACTTACATATCATGTCCAATCATGATTCTAATATACTGTATTTCAAGTGTATACTATGTTATGTGACCCCGGATTTTATAGTGAATCTATCTCGCAAATTTAATTTTCTAGTAACCAGTATGGTACGGCCTCTGGTTACACACACAAAAAAAGTTGTAAAAACTCAGTAACTTATTTTAAACATTTTTATAAACTATGAAAACTATCTGATAATGTCTCTTACGCTGTTTGTATATATAAGGAAAATTATAAGGAATATTTATAAGTATTCTATAAACGTGATGAGAATAATAAACTTTGTTATTGGCAAAAAATAAATAAATAAATAAATTTAGATTCTTTTTTTGCAAAACGATGTTGTCAGTGGACAATGTTTATACTTGTATTCAGTAGGATATTCTTTATCATCATATACTACTTAAATAAATAGTATGCTCTTGTTCTTTGACTCCTGTATACCTATTATCTAAACAGCAATTTTATAGTTGGCTTTTGTTGCTCTACAGCTTGTGTCTATTGTCAAAATATAACTTCCTGTTTGTATATATGTGTAGATTTGTAGGTACCATTCGGAGGGCATGAGAGGCAAGCATTCTAGGACAAATAACAATACTAGAACGTGTCCCTCAACACAATAAATTCGTGCTTGGACATACCCACTCTCGTGCGAAACATTCTATCATCTGAACTTCTTATCCATCCTTGGCTATATTAGTCTGCCTATGAGGTCATCAGAATCGCGTGATGGATTTATATTTTTATTAATATTAGAAATTAGAAGCCGTTTCTGTTCTAAAATAATATATAAATCATTGGCAATAGAGCTAATTAAGTTTTTTTTCTTTAATAGTTACAAGTTCTCTCCAGGAAAATAAACGTTATTTTGTTTTCAAAGGCATACAGATAAGTAAAAAAAATAAACTCGATTGTCTTTAATCGTTTATTGCCTAAAATATAGTTTTATTTTAGCGGGTTAGATACCAGTGGCGGAATCAATATTTGTATAACGTATCTGCACATTATGGATCCCCACCTGAGATTTTTAATGCAGCAGAAAGATAAAATGGTGAGGCTCTAATCTCTTCCATCTTGCAGTTATTGTCCTATTTCTGTAGATATGTGTTTTAATGCTGCCTGTTTGCCTATTTTGCTTAAACCTATCGTACGAAGTCGCAGTTTTACTACTCACAGCATTTGAAAAATTAAACGAAATTTATCCCACTCAACATTAAAGACAGCATCTTGACACACGAATAACTTCTTAAAATTTCTGAGCTGAACTTTTTTTTTGTTTTTCATTGCAATCAAGCATCCTAAAACTAGATAATATACAAAGCCCCAAACTTTACAAAATCTCTTAAGTACATCTTGCGTATGTATCATTAATAGTTTCATATTTGTCTCCACAAAAGACATACTTTCATCCTTTAAAGTAAAAAAAATAATTAATCTTGAAAGAAACACAAAAGCTACCGGAAAAAAAAAAGAGAGAAATAACTGTCCTTGATATCTTAAAAATTATTTCCATAGGTTAAAACCTAAGGTCTTCTAAACTATTGAATTTGTACAAAAGGGCTTTGTATTCTTTGTTTGGGCCACTTTATTGAATTAGCACGATAACTTCACTCACTTTTTCGATTTATGTGTTCGCCAGCGTTATTGGGGAGTCTGTATCTTAGTTGTTAACTACAACTTTTAGTTGGAAAATTCTAGATTCGAATTCCAGGGCACGAATGAACTTTATAGGGCTTTTCAACTGAAGGTAAGAAATTCTGTTTCATGCGAGGATAACAGAATTTTATCTTCCCGGAAACTTGAATTTTTCAACCCAACAAAACAGGCACACTTACCAGAAGGACACATGCTATTAACAGACAAAATACATAAATTTGGAATTACAACCCAGGAACTAAAGCCCATAGCCTTAGTTCCTGGGCTGTAATTCCAAAACAACAGTGGGGACCGATCAGTTCTCTTCCTCTTTTTTCACAATAATATTAGAAAACTAATTTTATAACTTTTAAAATTTTTAACTTCTTTTTATTAAAAGTGAGTACTTTCGCAGTGTATTTGCGGTAATGTCACAGTATGAGAAACACATATTCAATTCTACTTATCGACCAGATGAAAATATATTTATAGGTCTTTTACAGCCAGTTTCAGAATAAGTCAAACATCACTGATGTTTCTGACAAGAGATTTAAAAAAACATCGACTGGAGAAAACACAATACATAATGTAGTGTTGTTGTTGTTTCGAAGACTGGTGGTGTTTCAATACTTATTTCAGTGTAGTGTATGGCTATGCAAATGACATAGGTCGTGTTTAAGAAAAATATCTGTATAAGGAAGATGTAAATGTGCACCGAATTCATTTGAAACTAAAATAACAAGAGGATCAGAGTTTACCTTTGTTCATGCTCGCCAACGGTTACAGCGGTGCTTAAACTGCAAAAGCTGGAATCTTGACAATTGGAAACAGCTTCAGCGGAATGATGAGTTTTGTTACAATATGTTTTGATCAGAAAGAATAAAAACCCAAACTTTGCGGTAGCTACAACTATGAGTAAAGCTGCATTCAACCATCTATGAAGCATAGAATGGTTACAGGGTATGGAATTGGTTCACTCGTTTTTGTCAATTTCAGTTTCCAATTTTTCATTTTCATTAATTGAGAGATATTTCTACTCTTTTTTTTTGGGGGGGGGATAATTCTATACTTTCAACTTGTGAAATTCTACAGTAAATGTACATGTTCAAGCAATGCATTGTGTTCTGTAGCACAGCAGTCTACAATGGCTTGTTTTGAGAATAACAACTTGGTTCTAATGGATCTGTCTGCTGAAAGTTCCAATCTATACTCCACAGAACTCAAAACAGCTGCGTGCAGAGAATGGAGACTAATTTTCCATGAAACTTTTCATATGTACTTGGACATTTGCCCTATAAACAAAATACTATGTTACAGATCAATGACGGACTTAATCTTATTTAAAAAAAAAAGTGTTATATGATGAAAACCAGAATTTTCGGAAGAGAACATCTACTTATTTAGTATGAGGCTAGATAACTCATCTTTACTTGAAAAAATATGTTTATTTATTTAAATATATATATATTTATTTATCTGTATTTTTGGCAACATGACAAGATAACAATATAAGAATAGAGCAGTGAATTGTTCCAATATCCTTAATTAAGAGTTCAACATTAATTATACTTTATCAATACTAATTATACGTGCTTATTTACGTATACTTATTTGTAAATTGCATGTGTTCCACAACGGATAAGAAATTAATACAATGAAATGATTAATTTGTGAAAAAAAGCGTTCTTGGAGTTGCATCTGTAATAATAACTTACTAAAATATCAAAGCAGAGACAGCTTTTGACATGTTTATGCTTCTTGGGTCATCCTACTAACTTTTTTTGTTATTATTGATTTCGCCTTTTGTTTTTTAGTTACATTTTAAAATGGATAGATTGAATATGCAGATATTATTTTAAATTAATGTTTTATTTTTATTTATTACTGCTAATCAAAAATTCGGAGTTGTCGGCTCTGACTGAATTTCAGTTACGCAGTCACTTTGATGATGCGAAGTCTACTTAAGTCTGCCGAGGTTGCTTTATTTCTATTGTATGTTTTCTAATAGTTAAAAATATCAGAAGGGCTGATATATTTTAAAATAATTCTAGGATGTAGCAACATAAAAAAGTAATAGATTGTTGTGCATCAGCTCAGCATTGAAGTTGTAAGACCTGTAAAACCAGATCGCTTTGTTCGTCTTTTATTAGAAAAGCAAAATTATCTCACTGTTTTAAAACTAGATCCACCAGTTCAGCAATGTCGCATTAAGTAAATGACGAGAAAGTGGGGGGGGGGGGGAAATAGAAATAGGCGCAAGTGCGCACATGCTCATATTTACATACAAATACATGCAGTGTAAGGTATCTGGAAATGATTAACCCACTTTCTTTCTCTTAAACTCCCATATTCTTTCCCTTCTGGTTTTTTTTTTCTAGTGTGTTCCATTGTTTTATTGGAAAGCGAAGATGAACAGGTTTCTCTCGTGTATCCGACCCTGCACTACCTTGCAAATATGTTATTGACGCTTTTCAACAGACGCCTCCGTGGCTGACTGGTTTCGTCACCTTGTACTGAAATCTGCATTTAGTATCGTGTAAATTAAATAACAACAACACAAAATGAAAGCACTTAATCAAAATTATTGTCATAATTTTCCCATGAGCATAATTAAATATAGCATTCTGATCCAAATACATCATTCCAAAAGTTTGTCACAAATATATCTCAACTTGAGTTTCCCAGCATCCAAAAATAGGTTTTCTCTACCGTCCCAGACATCACTTCTCATTCAAACAACTGTTTATCTTCTACGAATTCTGAATCTTCCTTATATGGAATACTGCTACCATATCTGTGGAGGTGCCTTCAAAACATCCTTAAAAGGGTTTGAGTCCCAGTGTAGGCATGGATGTTTGCAAACAGTTTTAGACGTTAGACAATTTTCGTCGCCTCTGAGAGACTTGGCTAAGGATGAGATAATCCGGAAACACTACTCTAGTGACTAAATGGTACTTTTCAAGCTACATGAAGCCTTCAATAAAGTGGTGGTTCCACACTGGGCGATGCAAATAATCTTCCACCTAAAGATTTTTAGAAACATCCATGGCGGTATAGAATTCATTGACATCCAGAGGATGTGGACTCAAATTCTAATCAGATACATTGTCTACTCTTAAACTAAAAGCTTGAACTAAATATTCTTGAGTTTCGTCAAAAACATATGAAGAATGTGCTTGTATGCCATACTAATATCTCACCCATCGTCTGTGCATAGAATAAAAATGAGTGAAGACCATGAAGCAACAAAAGAAACCACAATCACAGTAATAAACATGATGATGAAAAGTTATATAAATAAAGTGTTGAAAGAATGCAAATCAAAATTGCTTCAGAAAGAACCCAAGTAGCCGATTTATCTATCTTTATGTCATTAGATTGAGGTGAATTCCCTAGTTGTGAATACCGGTTTTACCGTTTCCGGCAAATTCAATATACTGTACGTGATCGCATGAATTTGTTTCGTAATACATAACCAGTTATGTCAATGAGCGATTAAGAAAGTCTATGAGACATTTCTTGTGAAGTGTTTGTAAAGTGCTAAAAGAATACGGATTAGATGGAGAGGAAAAAAATCTTAATAAGGGACATATCGCGGAAAACACAAGTTATTAATTGACCCAGAAAGTTATTAGTCAGTTTATCCTGTTTCGGAGTCAATACTGTCTGCACTCAAGCAACAAATCAAATTTTTTAAATATGTAATATGAATTATTTCTACGAATTTTATTTCTTATCCATTTATTTTTTAAAGGGCTCTTTCAACTGTTGTAGTAATACCTACAGATACAGAATTCCAAAGTGTAGGTCTAACTGCCGTGACCCGTATATTTCTCCTTTCACATCGTATTATGATGGACACTGGTCCATGACCCTAACATTTAGGGAGTACTTAACACGATTGACAAAAACCTGCTCCTACTGAACAGTTTCCTCTTCTTTGAAACATCTTTGACCTACATAGAAGTTTAGGGGTTGACACCTTTTCTCCGAATAGGCGGTTGCTTACGCTATGCAAGTCATAGGGGATCATAGGTGACTTCTTTCATGTCTTTACTAAAAAGCGAATTGCTGAAAAATATCGTCATCCATTCAAAGGCATCTGGAAACTTGGCTTTCGGTTCTTCAAACGACATATATATACTTAATTTGAATTTCAAAGGATGCTTTGAAATTGAATTTAAAATCATTCACTGCGGCAATTGCAGTTCGTCAGGGGGTCATAAGGAGGTCCTCCAAATCCTTGGATATTTTCCTGAAATGCTAACCTTACAGTACGTATAACTCCGAATAGGAAAACATTTCATATTTGGTATGCTAGAAACTTAATATGAAAAGAATAATTAAGATAGGAATCTGTTTTTATTTTATTTTATTTTTTATTTTTATTTTTTAGTAGAGAGAATGTATTGAAGCAGTTTATGATGCAAACAGTAAGTTCACCACAAGATATTTTTTACCGAAAGACACTATCAAAATAAATAATAAAAACATTCGTACATCGATCACGCCTCTCTCAAGACTATCTAAAGTTATAGCGTATTTTAGAAAATAATTTAAAAAATATTTTCAGTATCCAGGCTAAAACTGTTCTTTTGGCATAGTGTAGTTACGTTAATCTCAAGTGTGCTTTACACTTCTGCACACTGAAAAATTAAAAAAAAAAAAAAAAATTACAATAAAACGAAAAAAAAAATAGTAAAGATTTTTATTGTTGTTATAATTAAACACGATTTTTTATTTTGAAAGATTGTCTTTAATCAATGTAGTTTGAGTAGGTTTTCTCTGCGTGCATATCTTTTGGAATATCGAATAGCCTTTTTTTGCAATGCTTGCCGAACTTTAATGCTAGATCGGCGTCCATAAGAAAATCAGAGGTATCGTCTATTTTTCCGATAAAGGTCGAAAACTCATTTAACGAGAATTTTTTTGTATGCGCTTATAATTGCGTATAAAATGGTGATCGTATGTAATAAAAAAAATAATAATAAAATAATTGTAGAGCGACCATAACTGTATCGATGCACGCTTTTGAAATAATACTAAAGTGTGCATCGATATAATCCTGCGGTATGCTAAAACACTACGGTACTGCTTTAGTACAGTATTACCGATATGACATATTACTGTACTACCGTTAATTTTTTAAATTAGTAAAAAAACGCAAAAAGCATTAGTTAGTCCAAACTATCTAATTAAATAAATAATCACCTCGAAAATTCATGACTCGAATTCCAATGAAATTCTTTAGATAATTGCCTCTGCTTTGTCAGATGAAGACCAAGTTACTTATCGTCTGACACTACTGTCAACAGTAATCCACCTGGTGTTTGCTAAGTGCATAGAAGAAAAACGATTTTGGGGTGTTAACTGATCGTTTGTAAACCACACTTTCGCCAACTGAACCTGAAGTCTCATTAAGTAACCAAACTGATGTTTTGTCATTAGCTTACTAGGTTGATTTTATTACCCATTATTTGACTTTGATAAACGTAAATCATATAACTTTATAGATATAATGTATTCTGAAATTTAATGAAGAAAGTGTATTTCTTTCTACACGCATGCGTGTAATTTTTCTCCCACAAAATATATAAATTTTGTTAGATAAAAAAATATATGCTATTTTTGGAATTTCAGGAAAATTTTCAGTATATAATTTTTTTTTTATATATTTTCTGTATAATTATTTTCTGTTTATGCAAAATATCGCACACAAGAAGTTCTCCTGTCTCGTGGAAAGAGGTCGTTACTCTAGTTGTCTTTCTTCTCTCTCTCTCTCTCTCTCTCTCTCTCTCTCTCTCTCTCTCTCTCTCTCTGGTAATCTAACATATGCTTTCATTTCGGACACTATGAGTTGTCGTCTTCAGGTCAAATATCATGGCAGTAGTCTGTGACGTTGAGAAAATGAATGGTTTATAGGAAAAGAAACCATCCTTACCTCATCGTTTAGGGTTTGACCTTTGTAAGAAGGTTCCCTATATATTTTTCGATGATGAAACGCGATCTTTATTCATAATTCCGTCAGATTTAAATAGCTGAGTAAATTATGGATGCTGACACATGCAGGTTAATGGAGCAACATGTAATATATTAATATTCTTTCTTCAATGGAAAGAAGAACGAACCCGTAAATTGTTAAATGACAACAAAAGGAAAATCCTTTAATTTTCCTGGATTTTAACCAAAACAACAACAAAAAATTCCATAAAACATATGAAGGATTTTTTTAGAAAAAGAAAAGAAAGAAAGAATTACAGGAATCATTAAGGAAAAAATTTAACCGGCTGTAACTCTGGTTCTAAGTTGAATATTAGCAATGTTCGACGAAGATAATCAGTAGAGTAGCTTGATAATTTGAAGCGGATCCAATTAGTAATGATGACAATAATAAAAATTAGAACTTTTTTTTTCGAATACCGAGGAGGAAAAAGACCCAAAAATTTCCCTCTTTTCCTCCCTCAGTAAACTCTTCTAGTGATCATATCGTCAATCAAATTGGGCATACGTTATTCCTTGCGTGGCTGAAGCCCACTTTAGCAATATAATGCAAAGTAATCTTATTAAATTAAAGAGTATATGATGGAGTGGTTTCTTCTGCGGATCAGATCGCGTCATTCGACCGCAATCATAATGGTCTGAATCCTTGATCTTAATGATAATGATGAGAAATAAAATAAAATATGAGAATCTTTACTACTGAAAATTGGAGATTATTTAATAACTTAATTTATCCAAATACATAAACCCTTCATCTTTCTCTCTCCCAATTTCTAAATTAATCACATTTGCTAGTGATGGATCTCTGTCGCGAGCATCTCTAGCAATTATATTCAGTCATTAATATAATCATAGGATAATGGTGAATAATCATACTTGGTCGGAAAAAATATTCGGGTAACCATACCATTCAGTCCTTGCTATACTGGCATCAAAGGGGCCTAAGGAATACAGAAAAATATATCCCAGACCATTACTCTACGGTTACTCTTTCTCTGTTTGTGATTAAGTACGACGTCTTCGTGTTTTTGTCGCCATACCCTTCCCCTATCCGTAAGGAATAATATGAACTGGGATTCATCACTCCATGAGTCTTTTCTCTAGTCCTTTGATGTCCAATGCAGGTGTTTGTTCTCCCGCTTTATTCGTAATCGCTTCTTCTTTGCGGATTTCTCAAAACCGGAGAAATCTCTTTCTCTGGTTTGCGAGATGAAAAGATTTCAGAGAAGACAGAGATTAAGTCAGGGAAAATATAGCGATAAATGTAATAATAGTAGGAATAAAATAAATTGAATCGTTGTTGTAATTAGTGGTACTTGGGGTAACTATCGGAATGAAAACAGTATAAAATTGATTCTTGTTCCATTTTCGTTACTTTTAATTTCGAAAGAAGAATCTGCTTTCTTCTTCATACTGTTCCATTAAGGGATCTAAAAATTCTTACTGAAATTGTCTGTCAAAGAAAACCTGTTATACCAATATCGTGAAGCAGCTGTGTTTGGAATTTGTACTGCGTGTTTTTGTGATAGAGGTTGAAGAATCTTGCGCTACTGGCTAAAGTGAGGTCATTGCTTTCTTTAATCCCGAAATTACAAGAAATCTATGCCACTTCCGGACACCAAAACAACTTACCTTCTCTTTCTTCTTGTGTATCATTTAAGCGTTTTCTCCACATGATGCACAGGTGCTGAACCGAACGAAGTAGCAAAAACAATAAAATTGGAACGTAACATAAGAATTTGTGTGTGGGGGGGGGGGGGGGGATCAGTGCAAGTAACATTGCAAGAAACGAGGTATATATAATGAATGTTAATTGGGCGACTTCTCTATATTTTTCAAGAAATCAAAGTAAATGACCGTTTAGACAAAAACAAAAAAGCAATAAAATGGCAAAATATAAAATATGGTATATTTCATTCTTCATTAAAATTCCTGGGATCCTTCGATCTCCACAGAGTGTCGCTAGTTGATATTATGGAGCAAACAGTTCGTAACACTTTGCGCAGGCGCACTTGAAGAATGGGGGAACACTTGTTTTTATCTATTCTGACAATCGCATTCTAAGAACTGCTTTCTCATAAATTGGAAAACAAGCCTTCTGTAAAAATAAAGAACTGAAAGTGCTGATATTTCTCCTTCCCTTCTGTATAATTCCGGCACGATACCACATGGACAGTGGGGGTCAAGAAGGTAATCATCATTATCATTAATCGTTGTCAGTAGGATGATAAATAGTCGGATACTTTCACTCCTCACATTCATGCAGTGGGAATGGCTCACTAGATCTCTTGGATCTCATCTCTCCTTGTCTTCCATCACGTTTCCTTTTACCACACTTGCATCTACTGAGTAACCGGTTTAATTAGTCACGCAGATTCCTCTCACGCTAGGCACTCAATTTTAGTAGCTATCGCCACATACGTTGTTTAACTAAAGACCTACATTAACTTGCCGCATTATTAGACTCATCCGTCTGTTGCACGTTTAACTCCGCACGTCTGAATTGCAGCTTAGACAAGAACACACACACACACACACACACACACACACACACACACACACACACACACACACACACACACACACACACACACACACACACACACAGTTGGAAAATATAAACGTATTCGATTTAAGATTTTTCAAATGTCTCTAGTTCGTCTCGCAAATATGAGACCAACTAATTTATCCTTGTCCCATTAAGGTCTAGGACTCTAGATAACATTTCTTACATTATGGGTTGGTGGATCGTCAATCAAGGAGCACTTATCATCCTTCTGTGTGCGCCACAAGATCCTTCGGTATGAGTAAGCATTTTTTTTTTCTTTTATTAGGGTCGTGTTAGTGATTCTCGGCCTTTTCTTACTGCCTATCTCATACGCGCTGAAAATTTGATTCCAATATTCAGGTGCTATAGAAGTTATGTTCATATATACTGTACGTGAACCCATTCTCATAGGAGTCCTAGGATTGGAATGACAATAAATATAAAAAAGTGGTGAAATAAGTTATATTTAAGTTGGGGGTGGGTGTAATAGGTATAATTAATGAGAGTTCTCCATTGAAAATTTAAAAAATTGTGGCAATAAAGAAGAATCGTGATCTGAAAGGGTTACGAGAAATACACAAGATTTTAGTTCTCAGGGATAAAGTTTAGTTTTAGCGCTAAATTCTTTACTTTATTACTTACCTAATATAACCACAATTGAATAAACAAGGGAATTAATAACATGGACGTTCAGTGGCGTCGAGAACCAACTAGGTTCCCCCCCCCCCACTTTGACGAATATTTTTCTATCCCCCTCTCAAATCTTAGTTTAGAATAATTTAATAATATTAAGCTAAAATATACGAAATATTTGAAACGATATTTAGGTAGTATTTACCAGTCTTGTTAGCCGAATGGATCATGTCCACTCCCTTCATCCATCAGAGTGCGGGTTCAAATACAACACAAATCCCATCAGTCACGGATCTTTTTCTAAGCCCAGCCAAAATTCTCAAGATCTCAATAAGACATATTAATACCTTATTGTAGGGAGGGAAGAAAAGTTGTAGTTACCCTAGTGGTTAGTAGGAGTAGCGAGCAAGTAACTCAAAAGTTACCCATCATGATCAACTTTAGCCGAAAATCTTAGCAAGTCTACGCAGCATCAGTAGTTAGCCTACCATTTTCGATAGTTGCATTACACAGGGCTGTTGCTTACTACAAAGAGAATCATCACCTGTCAAGCCTTCTTGAAGAAGAAGAAGAAAAAGATTATTCGAAAAAAATTTTCTGAAATGGACTAAAGTATTAACTGGACTAATTTCTAAATTAGTCTATTGCAATATGCTATAAATTATAAATATATATTTTTTGGATTTTATATTAATTAATCCATCCATCGAAATTATAAAGATAGTTCGTAGACATTTTTCGGTGTGCATTTTTCTTAATACAAATAAAAAATATCATCAATTATATGCGAAGTTATATAAACATGATCTTCTATAACATTAATTATCTTAACGTTTATTAGTATTATTTTAATACTCTAATAAAATTGTTCTTTAAAATTGCTATATTAAAATATTTTATTCTCTACTTTATTTATTTTTTTTTATTTTGTAATAACAAAGGTGTGGGAGATGGTCGCATGTGAGACAGAAAGTTAAAAGAAGCGACAACAAAATAAAAAAAAAGCGAGGAGAAAATGAATGAAGTGGAAAAAATAAACTGAAAGAAGAAAAAGAGAAATAGGAAAAGTATGGAGGACGTAAAATGTTTATGATAAAAAGCAACACATTTTTAATTAAATAAGACATTAGAAGAAATAAAATAAAATAATAAAAAACAGTCTAATACATTAACCGGAATGTTTAGTTTGACGAATTAATATCACTATGATTTTCACATTATTACAGAAATAATTGACTACCAGATGGCGACACTGTAAACGACGCCGGATTGAAATTCCTCCCCACCACACATACACTGTTTACTGCTTTCTATTGAGGAAACCATAGCGTCCTTCATTCTTGTAGATCACCTGCGTATACTATACCGATAGTAGTGAGAGAGATAGGAACTTCTTTCCTTGAAAGAATGCCTACGAACGAATGACACAGTGAACCCTGACCCTTTGCTGACGGGTGGGGAAATCCGCATTAGTGAAGAGTATGTAGGTCAACTGGCGCGCCTCCTTTGTATTTAGAGGGAAAATGAAACTTGCCAATATATGTGCTCTGGTCGAATATGCTATCAACACCAAAGAATGTCCATTAAAGAAAGTCTTATAACAAGCAGGGTGTCATTGTTATTGCTGGAGGTTGGACGTGGAATAGAAGTTTAAACAGGGCTTTTTATCTGTGTTATGACCATTAGTTCAAAAGAAAAGAACAAGATAACTTATAAGATTTATCTGATAAAATTCCAAACTGATTTTGGTATGACCCGGCAATTGAATTAGGAAAGGTGTTTAGGAAAATTAAAGGACTTGATACATTAGGTTTTCAAATGAACTGATGTCATTGCATAATCGAAGATATCATTGTATTGGTGCTTAAAAATATATTAGTGTGCATATAATCCTATCAAGGCATTATTATCAAATACTGAAACAGGATTACAACATCTGTTTAACAGATTACTGGAATCCTGTATCAATTATGGAATGAAAATTAACATAAGAAAAACAAAAGTGATGAAAATAGCAAGGAAGGAGGCAAATATGGATATCAGAATAAATTGGGGAAAATTTAATCAAGTAAAGATATTTAAATATCTAGTAAGTGTGATTAGTAGTGATGGAAGATGTAAAAGGGACACAAATGCAAGAATAGCGATGGAAGGAGATGCCTTTAATAGGAAATGGAATTTATTCAGAAGTAAAATAGACAAAAACCTAAAGAAAAGAGTAATAAAATGTTATGTGTGGAGTGTTGCCCTCTATGCAGCTGAAACTTGGACATTGAAGAAAGAAGAAATTAAGATTCTGGAAAGCTTTGAGATGTGGATGTGGAGAAGGATGGAAAAAAATCAAATGTACAGATAAAATGACTAATGAAGAGGTCTTAAAAAGAGTAGAAGAAGAAAGAAGTCTGTTAAATAAGATAAAAAGAAGAAAGGGAAACTGGATCGGACTTATTCTGAGAGGGAATGGAATCATCAGAGATGCCATCGAAGGAAAAATAGACGAAAAAAGACCCAGAGGAAGAGTAAGGAAAACAATGCTAGATGACATGCTGAATGGAGACAGGTACACAACCTTGAAAGAGAAGGCTCAGAACAGAAGAGAGTGGAAGGAAAGTTTTTGCTACTAAGAGAAAAACCTGCGTAATTGCAGAATACTTAAGAGAAGAGATAATCCTATCCACGAAGCGTAAACACATCATTGAATATTGTGGGTGTTGGATTAAGGGTTAAATAATCCACTTCGGAAACTGGATTATCTCACCCTCACGATAACAAACTTGGCACTTTTTTCAAGCCTGTCAAGGCTCCATTAAGCAAGATGGTCGCACTATACGATGGAAATCGTTGTCATTTACTAAAGGTATTCACAAACATTTATGCCGCGGTTTGGATTCGAACCCGTAACCTATGGGATGCAACCTTATCCACGTAGCGACGTATAAAATATAAATGTTTTTAAATGAAATTGCAATGTGTATAAAATATAATGATAAATACGAATGAATCATATGTAGTATTGCATATTAAAAATATAATGTGTTGTCAGTGGACTTGGGAATGCCATGACATAGCTGAGAGAAGTATCGCGTTAGAGGAATCAACATGATCTTGAATATTTAAAGTTAATGCGCAAACATGATCATAGTCTTTTCTTAATAATCAGTATAAACCAGAAGTGAATATAATCATCCAAACAAGATTTTTTTTAAAAAGAATGAAGCTTTTTATCCAAAGTTTGGATAAAAAGCAAAAGTATATGGGCCGAGGTGAACCGGGTCTGTGTGTGTGTGTGTGTGTGTGTATGTGTGTATTTATGTATTTTCTATCGTTAATAAGAAAGCATGTGTATACTGCGTGGGAAACATCATTGAGCGTTTAAAGAAAGTTATGTCGAAGACCAGAAAGCATTGTTTGGAATATGTTATCCGATTGTGATCTCACTTTTTTTTTTTATTATAAAAATTTCCCTTCGCTTTGTGTTGCGTGCTTATAACTGCAGATGCAGCATCCTTTGTTGATGAATAAGTATAGTTGTTCAGTTGCAGTTCCCCGTGCGGAAGGACACGAGAAGGTTATGGGAAGGGCATAACGTTCTCAGGGAGTGAAGCGATTAGACACGACTCACTAGTCAAGGAAAAAAAAAAAAAAAGCTTGTTGAAGTGTGAAACTGGGTTGGTTATTTCAATGGCAGAGTATTAAGAATAAAAAAAAAAAAGTTCAACCTGTCAGTTGAAGCGCGAGATTACAATTCGATAATAGTCTTGATCATCCGATTCGACTTTCATAGATTTACACACTCTTGATCTTTAGCTCAAGTCTGCATTACCCTATGAAATTTGCGGTTTAGTGTAATGTAACGGATGAAAAAAGTGCTATTCCGACATGCCAGTACTCATTGTCATAAGGGACTATAAGAGTGTATATTAGTTTATCGTCCACACTTTGTTTAGTACTGGGATCTGAAATGCCGCGGCTTGCTAGTCATCCAGTATACATATGTGGCTATTTCATCGGGAGAAAAAAAAAAAAAACATGACCTAGTATGGGATCGATTAGAGAGACTCATAAGAATGTGCATTTTGTCCTGGAACGAAAAACCCGAGTTTCCCTATGAGACCGGCTAACTCACCTGTAGTCGAAAGAGACCAGATAAAGTTCCCGTCACCGATGAGAATCGAACCCAGTTCTTTCCGACCAAAGGGCTTCGTCTATACTGACACTATGTGTGTCTTTTTGCGCACATGATTTCTAACTTCAGCACCGACTTCTCAGGGTTTAGTCATGCGATCCATCACATTTTGTTACCATACGTTGAATACTTTGAATTAATTTAAATCTTTGAATTAATTTTGGTTATCGTGATATATTGGACATCAATGGAATTACACTTTTTCTTATTATTCAGTTAAGTGTGCCGGCCTGGTTGGCCGAGTGGTGAACATATCTACTCTCCAACCAAGCTATTGGTTTGAATCCCACCGGATGGATGGTACGTTAATTAGATATACGATGAATTTTATTTCCCGGTGTGAGATCACACACACACACACATTTATAACGCCAGTTCTTTTTTCTTTTAACTAATTCACAAGAGGATTTTTTCTGTTTAAATTAAAATATATAAATAAAGTACTGTATATAAAACGATTATACCTCAAATTGTTTTTGTAACAAGAAATTTTTAATCTTCTTAAACCAACGTTATTTCGAAATAGATTCGTTTACTAACATTCCTGACTTTGAGCTGAAGAAGGGATGCTGCCTTAAGTTAGTTTAGTTTAAAAACTTCCTTCCAATGCACAATAACTCTTTGATGTACAAAGTGCAAGGAAGCTTCCGCTCCTGTTATTTGTAGGGGAAAATGCCATGACTTGCGTGGAGTGTTTTCCCCCAAAGTGAATTTCTTCAAATCTAAAATCGAAATGTGAGTATGAATTAATGTCGAGAAATGACTTTGCATCATTTCCCAAAAAAATTAATCGTTCTTGTACAAAATATATAAGTAAGTTTGGTTTGTTTCATTTCTTTATTCTTCAAAAACATTTATTTAATAAAGTTGCATTATAACTTAAATTATCCTGAACCTAGACACTTGCTACATACCAGGACTGTGCACAGAATTTGCAAATTTAATTTGCAAATGATGCATCACTGTATTAATTATTAATAATTGCATGACACCACTTTAACAAATAATATTTTTGTTTTTTAAAAACCAAATTGATAGCTATTTATATGATGTCTTTTAATACTGTAAGGATCATTTGATAGGACAATAGGGACATAATAAGACAAATAAGAATAATAAAGAGAATGGAAATCGGCATATCAACCAAGTTTTCTTAATGTTAAATTTACATTTTGAATATATATTTAAATATATTTTGAATACATTTGACTTATATTTCAATTCAGTATTAAGAACTTGTTTTACTACTTTTTTCCTGCGGTAGTTAATGATTTTTGCTTAATCTTTTCTGTTTCATAGTGTTAGATATTTAGGAAATATCTTTAGAATTTCTTGCGCTGCCATTCTCTATGATCGGAGAGAGAGAGAGAGAGAGAGAGAGAGAGAGAGAGAGAGAGAGAGAGAGAGAGAGAGAGAGAGAGAGAGAGAGAGAGGGAGGGAGAGAGAGAGAGAGAGAGAGAGAGAGAGAGAGAGAGAGAGAGAGAGAGAGAAAGAATTGAATGCTAATAATCAAGAAAAACAGGTATAGTAACATCATAAACCTTGATTGAGAAGTTATAAACTAATGAATGAGGTTCTCATTTGCACGAAAATAGTTCGTGGGAAAGGGTACAATATGGTTCATCCTCTAATAGTTCACAGTCTAAGTAGCAGGTGTGTCCTGAAGCAAATCACATTAATTTAAAATGATGGAAGGCTGACCCAAATATTAACAGACAGCTGAAGGTCTGTGTCAATGATTAAGTATTAATTATGTTTTATTAACTGAGGTAATGAAAAGTGATTTCAATACGATGCTTACAGATGGGTATTATGGGTACAGAATGGGAATGCAAATGGGAATAGACATTCTTCTTTATGAATTAGATATATATCATCCTTTAAAACGGCTCGTATTCCTTTGAACTAGGGTGATCTCCTTAAGTACAGAGTGATCATTACCTTATTTTGTTCCGAGACCTCCATAAAATCGTGTAGTGGATGAAATACTTGTATATTCAAGAAGAAATCATGCACTTAAGAAATGGGTAAAGGAGAACATGCAGAAGTTATAATGGTACAGAGAAAATTGCTTCATATATTCAGTGCCAGATAAAGTGGCTTCGTAATCTATTATTTGTTACTGGTGCAATATGATTTCCCCCGATAATCGTTATTTTCTTAAACCCGAATTGAACGTAGTGATATCATCGGTAACGTTTCAACTGACATAAGATGGCTGCACTTTTATTTCTGTCACGTTCTCCAAGTTTTTGCGGTACATACGGTCTTTCAGTAGTCTCACGGCCAATTACGAGGGATGAGATAGATTGAACAGGATGACCATGCTGATGTAGAATGACTGATTACTCTGTTATTGGTGAAATGCCGCTTATAGCTGACGATATGCGGAGGTGCACCATTCTATATCAATACTGCAGTTTTAGTGCATCTTCGTTGTTGAAGTTGATGAATGGCAATGCTCCTTTTCCCTTATCATTCATCAAATACATTCTGGACTCCTCAAAATCACTTTCTTAAAATAAAATAATAAATTATCATTCGACGGGAATTCTACTTCGATTTTATATGCTTCGAAAATATGGTAATTTTATCAGTTAAAATATTGAAACTGGTAAAATATCTTTGTAAGTTAGAGAAATATAATTATAAATTAAAGTAGTAGTCAAAAAACAGGTTTCGGGCCTTAGATTTCAACTACCCTTGAGCGTCCCATAATCAGTGCGTTAGGTCATCACTTATTATGCTTTTACTTCATCATAGTGCATTTTTAACTTAATGGCACCATATATTTAAAAAATAGTAGTTGCTAGATGGTTAACTGGTAATACAATGTACATTTATAGTGCTATTAACTAAAGTCATTTGTGTCAAGAAAATCAGCCAGTCATAAAACTTTGGTTTCTCAACATCGATAGACATAAAGACAGTCTGGAATGAACTGTTAAAAATAAGAAGAAGAAGAAGAAGAAGAAAGCACCATTGAGTGAATTGTATACAAGTTTCAAACTCTCTCAAGGTTGGCAACGTAAAAAAAAAGGAGTGCGAACAAGCAAACAAACAAAAACCTGAAAGCGAATTTAATTGATAAACGAATATTGCTCAGTTTATTTAAATGCATGAATTCCAGTTTTTGTTTTTGAGCTCCTCTTCGTGGCATTTACTTGATCTACAGAGGCTTCAGCAAATTAAACATGTCAAAGATGGGATTGGTAATCGAAGCGTTTTTCCCATAAAAGTATGAAAGAAGCAACTCCCGATGAAGAGATATTAATTTTAGAAATGACAAATAGAAAAGAAATTCACTTCAAAGAAATTGACATTAATAACACATTCACTAAAACATGGAAGTGATCTATAATATAAAATGATAAAGGTTTCTCATATTATAGATCACTCAGTAGTAGCGTGATGGTCTTGCACAGCTCAGTGTGGGTTGAAACTCACGCTAGTATCACTTGCTGAAATAATAAAATCATTTAATAATGTTGTTAGGAAGGAAACATTACACTGATTGCATTTAAAGTTTGTTTTTTTTTCAGAGAAACTGATTGCTCAATTAGTATTTTCTTTTTCTTTTTTTTTCTTTGGTAAGAATTATAAATTTTGGTACATTGGAGGGCCTTCATCTACACTTGCTGTTTTCAGGTATAAAATTACTTCATGAATATTGCAAGGGTTTCCATTGTTTTGAAACACATACCCTTCCTCTTGTCGCGACAGCAATCACTTTTAAAATAAACATTAAACATCAGTGTTGAATCTAATTCATGCCAAACCAATGAATGCCTCATTCCAAGTCGGCTAATAAAATCTCAAAGGATGACAACAGACTAAGCAGGAGATACATAATTAAATCTAAACCCGACATCCATTTATCACAGAATACCATTAATGAAAGACAATTTTCTCAATGCAATTTCCTCATAGCTATTGTAGAGCTGCTTTACGTTTTCAGTTTTCAATTCTGTAATAAATCATATTCACACCCTAAAAAGTTTTACCTTTTCCCCCTCGCTACTCTTTTTTTTTTCAGCATTTGTCCTTATTTTTGGATCATTTACTTTTTCTTTCTTAGTTCATAATATATTTCGTACATCGATTCTATTTCCCTCCCCACCTCACTCCATTTTGCAAACAATTTCAGTTATTTCACTTAATGAAATTTTTCATTAAAGAAATAGCTTTACAGTTTACTTAGTGCATATTGCAGACGTGTAAATTTTATCTCAGTGTGCGAAGATTGACGCTTGCGTGTATTATAAATGAATAATGTTAAAACATCTGGACGATAGGCTATTTTTCGTGGACGATAAATTCTTCCTTCTATAATATACAGCTTCCATTTTGCTTCAAATTTCGTAGTAGCCATAGCGACACAAAAAGAACAGTCCTCCGTAATCTTTGGGACGGGAATTTATTGGAACTGTAAATCATAAAAACCCGTTTCTTCCGTGTTATTTATTTAACATTATTCTCCTGTAGGAGGGAAAATCTAACTTCCATGTATGTGATTTGGAGTAACTGAAAAAAAAAAAAACTTTTATCGCTTTCTAGCTATTGATTAAAAATAACGTTTTTATATAACTAATAAGATTTCTTACATCTTTTCATTTATAAATTTCGTGAACAGTAAAAAATTCTTAAACTATCAAGTATTATTTTGAGTGTTAAGTGAAATAATTAGTGCATGTATAGCCCCGAGGAAATAGCATTTCCATCCACAGCACTAGATTCCCAAAAGATAGACGTCAGTTTAATTCTAGTTACCGACTAAAGAATGTTTTTCTGGGCCTTTTGTTTAGCTGTTTTCTGTGTCGATCTTGTTAGAGGGAAATAGGGAAGTTTGTAGTTTTTAACGTCACAACCCAAAATTTGACTGTAGAAACTTTCAATACTCAAACAATAATATACGTGTCCTGTTAGGATTTATGACCATGGGATAAAAGCTTAAACAAGCTGCTCGTTCACCAGAAATAAAATAAACTGTACAAGTCCCAGATAGTTCTGCGACTTGTAAGGAAGTGACATGTAAATACTAATATTTTCATGTTTATTATTAATTTATATTTAGGTATTTATAACAATTTATAGCTCTATAGCAAATATCTTGTGCTCGATACAATTTCATTATTGTAACATGTATTCGAAAAGATATTTTATTAAAGATACTGTTTTTTACCTTGGGTAATAAATGTTAAAGTTACCAAGCTATTTTAAACCTGGTTTTACTCTATTTCCCAAGTAAGCAAACAGACAAACAAGTCAAGTTTGCGCCTGCAAGTGTTGCAAGTCTAGCTGATCCTACAGGTAGTGCAGGCCCAAGGCAACTCATGGTAAAAGTAGTATAAGCTCTGATCACTAATCTTAATATTTACCCTTAATGCGAAGCACATCTCCTAGAGGAGATGTATAATGTTTTGTATTAAAGGCAAGGGTGCCACTACTCAGACCGGTTTCGACCTTTATTGAGATCTCATCAGTGGGAGCCAGGCTAGCCAGGTATTACTAAAATCTTGGTATTTCAAGCCTGGCTCCCACTGATGAGACCTCAATAAAGATCGAAACCGGTCTGGGTAGTGGCCTCCTTGCCTTTAATACAAAACATTATACATCTCCTCTAGGAGATGTGCTTCGCATTAAGGGTAAATATTAAGATTAGTGATCAGAGCTTATACTACTTTTACCATGAGTTGCCTTGGGCCTGCACTACCTGTAGGATCAGCTAGACTTGCAACACTTGCAGGCGCAAACTTGACTTGTTTGTCTGTTTGCTTACTTGGGAAATAGAGTAAAACCAGGTGTTTAAAATAGCTTGGTAACTTTAACATTTATTATACCCAAGGTAAAATACTTTCTACATTTATATCTCGTCCTGAGATTTTTATTTAATAAGGTTAAAGATACTGTTTATTTTGTTTTGCACGCACAGATCGAGAGATGGTATCTTTCGGGACAGCAGAACAAATTATTCGAAATTGGTGCAATAATCCCCGTCAAACTGGGACGTATGGTCGCTTAATTAGTAAAGATACTTTTATAATCTTTTTGTTTCTTTAAGCATTTCAAGATCGAATAAATCCAGCATGTTTAGAAGTCGCATGTATTGCAAAATTAAAATAAATAAATAAATAAAATAAATCCATTAACGCCTTTTTTTTTATTCACCAAATGGAATAGGCAGAGCTCCTTTAACTCTAAATTTCTGAAGAAAGGCAGATAGCATTTCCATTCTTTAAGCGTCCACTGATAATGAGTCCAAGCTATCAAAGAATCAAGGTTTTTCAGTAGAAAGAGTACGGCTAACTGTCTACAAACTCTCACCCGGGATAAAAACCCAAGTTTTAAGGAGGGGAAAACCCTGTTTGTTCATGCAAAAGATAGACCAACGCAGGAATCTGTCGGAGAAAAGTCTTTATTTATTTATTTATTTATTTATTTATTTCTCTTGTATTTCGCAATGAGAATCGAACGTTTCTTTGTTTCTTTCTTTGATATGGGACCATAGATGCAAAAGGAATTTCCACTGGGCCACACAGGAATTGCATTGCTATAGAGCTATAAATTGTTATAAATACCTAAATTAATATTCTAATACTGTCTTGTTTTAAAATTTTAAGTTATTTCCCAAATTTTCAAATGAATTCATTCGATGTTTTCATTTAAAAATTTTTAAATATTAGATTTTAACTTGATGCTTTTTTTTTTAATCTAACATGTTTTTAGGTAATCTACATGCAGACCAATCACAGATTAAATTAAATTTATTTTTACTTAAGTATTCGTTATGTAATATTTGATTTTTAAAAGAAACTAATATCAGTGAATTTCCATTCGGCTAGTGGCCTATTGCGAGCCAACTTCAGATATCGGAAATTTGCTAGAATAGGATGTTTTGCCTTTTTGTAGTTATCTCACCTGTCTGCTCGTTTACTTTCTGTTTTGTTTGTTTTCTGGAGGGTAAAAACTATTGCTATCTCCAACTAAATTAACATTGCCTGAGAAAGACCTAACAAAGTCCTAAGATAAGGTTAGGAGCTTCTGCATAAAGTTTGGAAGTCACTGGCCTAATACATAAGAGAAAGATCAATGGAATTTTAATTTTCTAATCATATAAAATCTATTAATCATTTCAATCGACACGTCGGCACGTTCTCCTTTAAATGTGGCCTTCCATAAGCACCATATGGAAGTTTCCAATATACGCTTTATAGCATTAAAAAATCTTATTTTTTACATTTTCTGTGGAATTATAATAGGAATTGATATGAAAACATATAGTTAAACTTCTCTAGTCCACTATAGGTCACGACTGATGCAACTTTCATTGTTTGATTAGTATTATATATGCAAGGGATCATTAGATTACAGTCTAGTGCTGGGATTTGGCGGCTGAAGGACATCGTGATGGACAAAACGGAAAAGGTTAACTCTCATTCTGAAGGGTAAACGCAGCTGTCTCAAAGACAGGATGTAACTAACGAAGACCATTTCAAATCCTTGACCTGATTTTATGGAATTACCGATCGAGTATATGCCTTCCATAAAGTATTCACATCTCACGTTTCAATGTGGATCACAGCAGAATTCTGTGAAAACGGACGCTAACAAGTATCGCAATTCTGCTTCCTTTAATATTGTTATAAAGTGTAACAAGAAACATAAGACACTCAAGAGGTGGGGGGCGGAAGAGATGGGCAACCTAGTAGAAGTAGAACAAGGATACATTCTTTTGCATTATAGTTTTCCCCTGGCTATGAAGGGTTTCGAACCGGTTTTAATCATGATTACGTTATAAAAAAATCTTAGGCACTTTCGAAAAAGACTTTAATGACTGGTTTTCTTCTATCAAGTAAATTAGAGAAAGGAGGTTGTTGAGAACCAAATAGAATTCAAAGCGTTGAATTCTTTGAAAATTGACCTTTTTGAACTAAATGATAAACCAACAATTCTCACTATATTCAGTACAGTGAGAGCTCTGGACTGGAAAAAAAAAAAAACTAAAGAAACTAATTTAGCATAGTTAATGATCTAATTATAAGGGCAAAACTCAACATAATCTAAAGAAAACACAACGTGTATTTTAATTCTGGAGTTTTTTATGTCTTATCTGTGAACACTTAAGTTTCTGGAGTATTTAGATGAGCATGTTCCTGAAATAAAGACTGAAGAATTCACTGACTACAATTCAATTCCTATAGCAAATTACTTTCTCATCTTTTCCTATCTGACCATACAGTGTAGAATTGGTTGATGCCATTAATATTCTGTCAAAAGTTTTCTGAATACTTATAAAGTAACATTTTATTAGATTTCCGCATGGTAATTAAAATATGATATAGTTCATGTTTTAATAAGAGAATTTTGGAAAGCCTCAGTTAGATAAACTTTATTAGTTCCACCATACCAAGTCAACCAATGCTATATTCAAATTCGAGGTCTTCTAATCGACAAATACCATCTTGACTGACAGAGCCGCTGTCAGAATTTTTTCCCACCTCATGGTTGATATATTTTGTTTCCGAAAACGAAAAGAATTATAAGATCAGCATGACATATCGTAGCAGATATCATAAGTCATAATATATACCACGGTAATCGGGAACTGAATCAAACACATTGTTGCTGATGCATAACCAAATGAGAAGTGTCGTTAGCAATGCAAAATTTAAATGTACTCTGCTTGCTCTATAGGAAAACCTCGCTTAACGCGAATTCGATAAGCGCGATAATCAGTTAGCGCGATTGAGTGAAATGATACTATTTCCCGCTTTAAGCGAGTGATTAATCAGTTAACGAGATTTTTTTATGTTAAGCAAAATTTTTTGTCGCCAATCTACAGCGACGGAAAAGCTGAAAGTCATTAAGAGACATGAAAGTGAGGCTAGCAATACAATGATTGTGCGAGACTTGGGATACAGCGAGTCTACAATTTGGACTATATTAAATAAGAGCAAATAACAAGGAAATGTTGCTGCTGCTTCTTTAAGCAAGCCGATCACCCGAAATAGAAGCCATTTAATGATCGAGATGGAACGTACATCTTCTACCACTCTGAATTGAGGATTTTAAGCAAAAAGGAATATCTCGTAGTACAAGGAATATTCAGGCAAAAGCTCTCAATATTTTTACATCACTGAAAGAGACAGAATTTCAAGAGAAATGTGAAACTTTACTTGCGAGTTTAGGATGGTTTGACCGTTTTAAAAATCGAGCTGGACTGCATAACATAAGAATAACTGGGGAATCTGCCAGTGCTGATAAAGATTCGGCCAAGTTTCCTGAAAATTTTCAAAGGATAATTCAAGAGGGTGATTATGACGATCAGCAAATATTCAACATCGACGAAGTTGATCTCTTTTTGAAGCGTATGCCAACAAAAACTTTCCTAGCTAAAACTGAAGCATCTCAACTAGGATACGAAGTATCTTATTATTATTACCCAAGATCCCACGGAGTCACTCAAGCCTGTGTTAATTTATAGTGCACGAAATCCAAGATCTTACATTATTGAAGAAATCAGCACAACTGGAAAAGAACTTGGATTTAATGAACTGGATAATGAAGACGTGAGAACCTTGCTCGATTCCTATTCAGAACAGTTAAGCGACTATGATCTCATTCAACTAGAAGAACAGTATACATATGAAGATGATAAGGAGTTTGAACAAGAAGTGAATGTTATGACTAAGAAGTTAACTGCAAAATAACTTGAGCTAGTTTTCAAATCTGTGTAGCTTAATGGATGTGGCGTTTGCACACCACGGCGCTTGACCGCACGAATGAAAACTTGATGTTTCGAATCTAGTCGGCGACTAGAGGAAATTTTTCTAAGCCTTATTTCGACCGAGTCCCGAGTTAGTCGATCTCTGGCACGGGTAAGCGAGTTTTTTCTCCCAGAAACTCGGGGTTTTCGTCAAGTAAACTCAAGAAATTCGACCGTAGAACCCACACCATTTCAGACATTAAATATATTGTATTAGGGTCAGGGACCACGAGATGGCGGCAGTTGTTGAGCCGCCGCTTAATTAGTGATAGCTTGGGCCAGCTATCTCCAATTGGGTACCAGTGGAGATTGAACTGCCCACTCAGTCTCCAAAAGTTAGATAGGGATAATGGGCCTCGCCTACTCCCTACACGGGAATAAAAAAGGAGTTAGCTGATTTGATTTGATTTGATTTATTTAAGTTTTCAAATCACATTGAGTATGTTAATGAAATTTTGTTTGATGCTGATCAAACAAAATTAAATAAAAATTTAAGTAATTGATTTTTATTAACATTGATGATTTTATCCTCTAATATAGCTCATACTGTAATTTTTCCCCCAAATTTTTGCTAACTGATGGATGAATTATAATTATTCCTATTGTTTATCGTATTGGCTTAACGTAACTTCACTTAGCGTGCATTAATTGATGGATTGATTAATCATGTCAAGCGAAGTTTTCCTGTATTAATTCCACACAACTCTTAGTTGTTTGCTGAAGATGGTACTTTCAATTGGCTCCTTGAAACGTCACATTCGCTAGTATTTAGCTGGTTGTTTTTAAATTATAGCCGAAGCAACTAAGGTTGTGAAACCCTGTGTATCATGCCTATTAATAGCGTGTGTTCTTCTGGCTGGTTTGCCTGTCTTGCAGAATGAGAAATCAGTTTTTTGAAGGTAAACCTTTCTTCTGCCATATGCGACCTGCAATTCACCTTCAATGATCCCTTACAAAGGGTTCTTCTTGGACGGAATTCGAACTCGCCTCTTTTCAACTAAAGAAGCGCATAGCAGAAAAGTAGTCAACTATAGAACAGCACACGTAAAATTGTTCAGCATTTGTTGATTAAAATGATTTTATCTCCAATGGACATGGCCTTTGTGAATGGCGCCGAAAACCCGTCACAACTGAACAGTGTCTAAAGTAATCGAAAAACAGAAAAGACAATTCAAACAGATGGCAGTTCTTGTAATAATTAATAATTTAAGTAGCAAAAAATATACTATATTTGTCGCTACTTATACTATGAGAGAAGATATGACAGATCTATTGGAAGAAGCGTTAAAGAAGTGTGAAAGAGTAAAAATTCTAGGTTTGCTACCTAATTACGACAGTACCTATTTAAGGAGGGCTATGATAGCAAATGATTCCATCCTTAGGCTATGTAGAAGAAATGGATGCGAGTTTTAAGATGTCTGAGGTGTGTCTGATGGCAGTAAAGACTTGCATAAGTGGGACAGCCTGCACCTGAATTCACTTGGCATCAGGAGCCTGGAAAAATTACTTATTGGTGAGACCTAATGCAAAGGGTCAGGGAAACTAGGTCATCAAGGGAGGAATGGGAAAAATGTGTGTGAAAGTTCAGTTATGGAATGCAAAAATGAGGTGGAAAATATGCTTTGGGTCCGGATCTTTGGAGAGGATGTCTGGGGAGAGGAAAAAGATTGTCCTACTTCTTCTTCTGCAGCTTTTCCCACATAAGTAGGGTCGCTGTTTGTAGTCAGTCTCCTACACAACTTCCTGTCTTGGACTGTAACCGCATCCAAGTACTTCATCCTTAAGTGCTCCTCCACCATCTCTTCTTTGGCCACCCGTGCTTTCTACTTCCCTGCACATCCATCTGCATGACCTTTCTTCCTACATACTCTTCCTCCCTCCTCATCACATGACTAAACCATCTCAACCTTCTCTCCTGTATCTTTGCTCCTAAGTTCATAACTTTCATCGTTCCCCTTACATAGTCATTTCTCAGACGATCCTTTCTGGTCACACTGCACATCCACCTAAGCATTTTCATCTCTGCTACCTCCATCCTGCTGATGTTATTTTTCCTCGGGGCCAGAGTTTCCATAGCATACCTCAAAGCTGGTCTCGGTCTCACTACTGTCCTGTAGATTTTGCCTTTTAGATTGATCGGCACCCTCTTATCGCATAGCACTCCAGCCATCTCTCTCCAGTTCCTCCATCTTGCTTGTATCCTGCATCCCACTTCCTTCTCAGCTTCACCATCCTCTTTCATTGTTGAACCTATGTATCTAAAGTCACTGACATTCCTGATGACATTTCCTTCCAGCTCCAGATCTGTCGTCCGGCAGCCATCCACTTTGCAACACATATACTCTGTCTTACTTCTGCTCAGTCTCATACCTCTCTCTTCCAGTACTTTCTCCAACTTTCCAGTTTAGCTGCCACTTCTTCTCTTGATTCTGCACAGAGCACGATATGCATATAACATAGTTCAAGGCGCGTCTTCTCTCACCTCCTCCGTCACCACCTTCATCACAATATTAAACAGGAACGGACTTAATGCTGACTCTTGAGGCAAGCCAACTGTCACTGGAAAACTTTCTGTCTTTTCCACGCAGATACGAACACTTGTCTTCACATTTCTGTATATCTCCTGCACCAGCCTGGCATATTTCTCCTGTACCTTCTCCCTCAGACACCTCCAGACTTCTTGCCTTGGCACTCTATCATATGCTTTCTCCAGATCAATAAATAGCAGATGTAGCTCCCGTTGCTTCTGTTGAAACTTTTCCATCATCTGTCATAACCCAAAGATAGCATCTGTCGTCGATCGACCAGGCATGATGCCAGATTGCTCCTTTGCAATCTCCATCTCCTTCCTCAGTCTTCCATCAAGTACACTCGACAGGATTTTCATTGTGTGGGACATCAACTTTATTCCTCTGTAATTCTTACAGTCTTGTGCATCCCCTTTACTCTTCTGGATGGGGGACAAGAGTACTTTCTCTCCATTCCTCGCGTATATTTTCCTGTTGACAAACTTTTATTAACAGGTCCCACAGCAGGTCAATTCCCTCTTCCCCCAGTGCCTTCCATGCCTCCACTGGGATCCTGCCAGGGCCCACCGATTTTTCCATTCTTCATCCTCTTTATGGCCTCCTTCACTTCCATTCTACTAATGTTCCACTCTATCACAAGGCCAAATAGATTGCATATCTAATTACAAGATTAGGCAAGGTGGTAATTTGTTATGTGTATACACAAATGCCAGGAGCATCAGAAACAAATAGGGTTGAGTTCGTTGCTTTATTGAATACGATGTGGCTTAAGAATGTTAGAATTAGTGAAACCTGGCTATCAGAATCAGATATGGTAACTGGGATCGACAGTATTGGGTATACTATTTTTAGGAATAACAGAAGAGATAGGAGAGGATTAGGGGAGTACTACTAATGATATCAGACAACTTAAGATCAGTTAGGGAATGGATACATTATGGTAATATTGGATTTTGCTAAAGTATTTGATATGATACCACATGAAAGGCTGTTGCATAAATTGGAGAATATGAGATTGGAATATAAACTCTTGACTTGGATCAGTGGATGGTTGACAGACAGATATCAAAAAGTAGTATACTGTGGATGTTAATCTATCAGATTTAAGGTAACCAGTTGTATACCTCAGAATTAAGTCCTTGGGCCATTATTGTTCAACGATACATTAATGACAGGAAGGGTCTAATAGGAGATGTGCAATTGTTTGCCGATGATACGAAGATAGGCAGGGCAATTAGGGATGCCACATATATTCATCATTTACAAAATCATTTGAATGGAAATTTGGGCTAACGAAAATGGCTGTCAGTTTAATGTTAGTAAGCGTTCAGTTATGCACTTTGGTGTGATAAGATTTTCAGCGGTATATAATATTAGCGGGATTATGCTACAAGAACCTGATGAGACTAGGGATCTTGACGTATTGATGAATAGGAATTTAAAGTTCAAAGGTCACATAGGAAAAGTTTCAAATACAACTCAGAGGATAATTGCGATGGTGAAGCAAATCTTGACATATAAGGATAAGGAGGTCATAACACCTTGATACTACCACACCTGGATTATTGTGCATAGATTTGGGATAAAGAAACTGAAAGGAAAAGGATGCAAAGAAGTGTTACAAACATTATATCGAGATTACGGGATTTAGATTATGAGGGCACATTGTCAGTATGCGGATTACAGACTAGTTAACAGAAGAAAGAGGGGTGATATGATAGAGATTTATAAACATTGGAAAATGTTGTTATACGATATCGTTTGATGAAATGTTGCGTTATATGGAAGATGTGGAGAGAACACGGGGGGGGGACATCCATGGAAGTTAAATTTATTTGCAATCAAGAAGGGGTGAGAGCTAGGTTTTTCTCCCAGGGCAGTGAGTGAGTGGAATAGTTTTTTTTTTAGGGGTAGTGCGTGCATCTAGTGTGAATAAATTTGGGATAATTTATAGCCTCCCTCGATAACTCCTTCACTCCCTGTAGGTCTGAGATAATAATAATAATAATAATAATAATTTTTTTTTTATTATGTCTCTGTATAAGTTACATACGATAATAATATTTACAATATTTACAATAAGGATTATACAGAATTTTTTTTCTTTTTTTTATGTCTCAGATGAATTGCATACATAGTTGCTGTAGTAATTATATGTATTTAATATTTATAACGCATTACAAGTGTGTATACCAGATACTTGCAGTTAGTAATTTTCTTCCTCAAAGCTTAGCAGAGCTTATCTGAGGAAGATAATAGATGACAGAGGGTGGTGGTTTCATGGTTGTGTTCCTATAGTGGTCACAAGCCAGGTGTTGATTTTACTGTTTGTTGGTACGTGCTTGAAAGACTTCGACTGCTATTACAGTTTAACTTTTTTTTTTTTCTTTTTGTGAAAATAGGGTTGGATTTAGACATGGTGTGTTTGTTGCTTTGTGTTCTTGTAGTGATATTTTTGGAGAGGGGGGTTGTCATAGGTGTGTGTGTGTGTGTGTGTGTGTGTGTGTGTGTGTGTGTGTGTGTGTGTGTGTGTGTGTGTGTGTGTGTGTGTGTGTGTGTGTGTGTGTGTGTGTGTGTGTGTGTGTGTGTGTGTGTGTGTGTGTGTGTGTGTGTGTGTGTGTGTGGTGGAGAGAGAAACAGGAATTGCTCTAATTTTCATTCTCGGTATAATATTTATATAGTGCCTGTTTCAGCTCTCTGTACGTTCCTAGGTTTCTGTTCTCGAACGGCAGTTTGTTTATCATGTCAGGTACGTAGAAGTTTCGGGTGGCTTTGCTGTAGTGATTGTTGTATTTATATGTTATGTAGTTTGTTGACTGTGGTCTTGTTATTTGATATGTTGTTCTGGTTACTCTATATGTTGGGCTGTAGTAGTGTTTTAACATGACTGTGTAGTGGCGTAATTGTTTCACCTTAAATATTTTGTGTTTTGTCCATGCTTCCTGCATAAGAGTGGGTTGTTCCCAGAATATCAGTTTTATCATTTTATCTTGCAACCATTGTAGCCTGTTAAGTCTGTAGTCTGCACAGAATGCATATGATGTGATTGCATATCTTAAAATGTTTTCACATAATGCTTTATAGATTAGTATTTTTATGTGGGTTGGGGCAATGTCTTTTAATCTGTATAGTTTACTTGCTATTATCCTAAGCTTGGTATGTAGGTAGTTTGTATGGCTATTCCAACTTTGATCTGCATCGAAGTGAAGTCCAAGGTAGCGTGTTGTTTTCACCTGTGTGATGGTTGTGATTTTAGGTTCTGCACTTTGTGTATAGGAGGATGAATGTTTGATAGTGAGATATTTTGTTTCTATGGGCAGGGTTTGGGGTTTTTTGAATATCATTAGCTTTGTTTTTCCAGGGTTTATATATATGCCGTTTTCGGTTAACCAGTTAGTGATTTGATTGATGTCGTGTTGCATATTTTTGTAAGCGATTTTTGCAGTGTTGTGAATGGATACTATGGCAGTGTCGTCTGCATACTGGAAGATTTTACTTTTTAGGGGGAGTTGGCTTATGTCGTGTGTGTATATGTTAAATAGAATGGGAGATAGGACAGCTCCTTGCGGTACTCCACAGGTTACATGTACCTCTTTGCTGTGCGCTGATCCTATACGTGTGATGTGCTTTCTGTTTTTCGTGTATGCTTTAAACCACTGGAGTAGACGACCTCCAATTCCGATATGGGTAAGTTTCGTTAACAAGGTTTTATGTGTTAGTGTGTCAAATGCTTTTGTTAGGTCAATGAATACCACTAATGTTATTCTGTTTTTATCCAATGCAGCGTTTATTAGATCTGTGAAATCTTCCAGCAGTGTTGCTGTTCCTTTATTTTTTTGAAAGCCATATTGTGTTTTGGGTATGATTTGAAATTTTTCAACGTATGTGGAGAGTTTCTGATGTACAATGCGTTCCATGATTTGGTTGATTACAGGCAGCGTGGCGATAGGTCTGTAATTACTTATTATGTTTCTTTTTCCCTGTTTGTGTATGGGTGTGATTAATGCAGTCTTCAGTGTTTCAGGTATGTGTCCCGTTTCGAAGATTTTATTGAACAGTTTTTGTATAACTGGAAGTAGGTCGGTTGAGTGTTTCTTGATGTCTTTTGGTCTGATTCCGTCTATCCCCGGTCCTTTGTTAGGATTAATTTGTTGAATTGCCAGTGATAGTTCTTCTTTTGTTACTGTGGGAAACCACATTGACTGGGTTGCTCGTGGACCTAGTGGAGAATGTTCGTGTGTGTGAGGAAAGGTTGTTTCTTGTAGCTTTTGGACAGAGTTCACGAAGTGCTGATTAAAGTTGTTTGCCAACTGTTTGAGGGATTTGGGGTCGCAGGCAAAGCTGTGTTTTATTGTTTCTGTGGCAGTGGTTCTGTGTATATTGTCCAGCATTTCATTGATCAGGCGCCAGGTTTCCTTTATGTCGTTCTGTGCTGTTGTTAATTTGTTGCTGTAATAGTTTCTTTTTGCCGTTCGAATCTGGGTTGTTAGGAGATTCCGTTTTCTTTTGTATTCAGTTTTTAAAGCGATATTGTTCGGTGACTTCTTAAGTTGTTTCCATAGGCATCTTTTCTTTGTATGTCTGTTAGTATGTTGTCTGTTATCCATGGATTTTGTTTCGTTTGGGGGCGTATTTTTACTTTTGTTAATGCTTTGTTGTATATTCTGTTAAATGCAAGTTTAAGATTATTATATACAGCTTCAGCAGAGTCTAAAGATGCTATCTGCATCCAGTCTGTTTTTCTGATTTCATCGTTCACTATTGCTTCGTTTACAATGCTATGATACTGTTTTGTAGTCTCAGTGATTTTTATGGGTTCTGGTTCAGTGTGTAACTGCAATGCTGTGAAATAATGGTCTGCTAGTTTGCATGTTATGACTGCTGCTGTGTGGCTGTTTGGAGGGGCCCTTATATTTATATGATCAATGCAGGTTGAGGTTGTTGTGTTTCCGACTATCTCTTCTCGTGTATACAACTGTATGGATGGGGTTATGTTATATGCCGATAATAGGTCTAGGTATTGTTCTGTGTTGTTATTTATGTTCCTAATGTTTATATTCATGTCTCCTATTATTATCAAGTATTCTGAGGCGCCTACGTCCGTGGCTGAAAGCCATCTGTTTAGCTCTTCTAGGAATTTTGTGGTGCTTAAGTTGGGTTGTCTGTATATTGCGTTTAATATCAGGGAGTTTTCTTGTTTGATGTTTTTAATTTCGATGCATATGTTTTCTGCGTATTCTAATTTATAGTTTATTACTGTTACTTCTAGTTTATGTTTGGTAAATATTATTATACCACCGCCTCGTTTTGTTTGTCTGCAGTGTTTGTGTTGTTGGAAGTGTGGCATTTGGTAGGAGGATGCCTCTTCGTTTGTCGTAGATACTTCAGTCAGTATTAAAATGTCTATTTCGTCTATATCTTCCTTCAGATAAGCTTGCAGGGTCAGCCAGTATTTTTGAATGCTTCTGATGTTGATGTGGAGAATAGATAGTCCTTTTTTGGGGATTGTCAGTTGTTTCCATTCTGATATTGATTTCAGAATGTGGCAATTATCATGTTCCGGGGTGATTACGTCTGCTTGATGGTGTGCTTCCATGTTGGCTGGGGTGCTGGTCCTTCTTTACGGGTTGTCAATCTTCCTTTCAATGTGTCAGCCTGTTGAGGTCATCTACGGATTTTATTTCGATTGGTTTTGAGTCTTGTGTCTTTCTAAGGAATATTTTGCTGTCTCTTATCCATATAAACTGGTAATTGTTTTCTGTTTTTACTTTCCTTGCTTGGTAGAATATTTTCTGATAGTGTGGAGTAAGGTATTCAGACAAGTATATTGGGGTGTTGTCGTGGTCTCCTTTCAGATCCTTTACTACTGGATTTTTAATCTTGCTAGCTTTTATAAGTGTAGTTTTTGTTAGGCTGTTGGTGAGTCGCACTACGACGGGAGAAGGACGAGTATTATTTTCTCTTTTCCTTTTTTGTGGTAACCGATGCACTGACTGGATGTCTCTTGGTTCAATGGGGGAGCCGATTTTTTGGCTTAGTTGTATTACACTGTCTCTTAGAGGTTCCGTGGCTATTTCTGGGAGACCATTTATGAGGAGGTCATTTTTGTGCTGCTGTTGGTTTGAGAGCTCGTACTGTTGCTTTAGAGAGTTTAGTTCTTGCCGTAGGTCCGTTGTTTCTTTTATTAAATTATGCTGTCTTTCATTTAGCTCTTTGATGCAGTTTTTAATTTCTCTAACAGTCTGTAACATATCTTCTATCGAGTTATTATTAAATTTAATAAATGCCTCGTATTGGTTAAATTTTTCTGTAATTTGTGCGGTATGTTTTTTAAATAGTTCTCCAACAAAATCGATTAAACAGTCTTTTAGGTTTTGTAATCTATTTTCGAGTAATGCATTTAAAGATGGCTCACCTGGGTTTCCGTTGTTGTGTTCTTTGTTTTTAATTCCCTCTGTTGTTGATAGCTGTTTACTGCCTGCGGTTGTTTTCTGCGTTGGCTGTTTTCCGCCTGCGGTCGAAGGCGACGTTCCTTTGTTATCTCTGCAATGGGGACACTTCCACTCTTCACGATTCTTGTTTGATTTTCGCTGCCAGGTAGTCTCGGACAATCCTGAACATAAAAAATGCGTTTCTTTGGCAGTTCCTACATGTTACATGGTTTTCTTCGCCCATTAGGTCTTCTTGGCATTTGTAGCACTTCATATTTCTTGTTTGACGATCTTGCTGTATTTTCTAATATGGCGTCCTCCTTTGTTCTCTTCTCGCGTAGTTGACCAATGTATACTTCGAACTTTGAATACTTATATTTTACTTATTACTTAACAGATACTTACAGTTTTTACATCTATATGTTCGTCTTGAAGAAAGGAGTTCACTGATGTACTTTAAATTTTAATTCACAAGAAAAGATCTACTTTGCAACTTAAAATATGGTAGCATCGAAATAGCGTGCTTGCTGCTAAAGCGCCCTCTAATAATAATGATAATAATAATAATAAAATATTGTCTGTAGCACAAAAGTTACAGATCGGTTCAATCTTAATGTGCAAATGACGGTATGATATATATATATATATATATATATATATATATATATATATATATATATATATATATATATATATATATATATATATATATATATATATATGTTAAAAATACCAAGCAATTTTAAACCTGGTTTTACTCCATTTCCCAAGTAAGCAAACAGAAAAACAAGTCAAGTTTGCGCCTGCAAGTGATGCAAGTCTAGCTGATCCTACAGGTAGTGCAAGACCAAGGCAAGTCGTAGTAAAACCTTCTATATATATATATATACGAGGGCTGTTCAATAAGTAATATGATTCATTTTACTGTCGCGAAACCACTCATCATAATATTAATTTCTGTGGAATAAAGAAATGTTGCTGTCTGTATTAAAAAAAGAGGTTGATAGATGGCGTATACGGGCTGATGTGCCAGAGTGTCACGTGACCGAACGCGAGCTTGTTTCGGCGCGCCTTCGAGCCGCGAGCAGTTGTCAAAATGGAAGCCTCCTTGGAACAGCGTTATGCGATTAAATTTTGTGTGCGTTTGCAAAAATTCGGACACTTCTAACATGATACGCGAAGCTTTCCACGAAGAAGCAATGTCGAGGGCAAGTGCTTTTCACTGGCATAAAACTTTTAAGGAAGGAAGACAAAATGTGGAAGATCTTGAACGTGAGGGAAGACCTTCAACGTCCATCACAGAGAAAATGATCAACACAGCAGCGATTATCATCAAGGAGGATCGCAGAATTACAGTGCGCCAGCTGCTTCTTGTCCTGAATATTTCTGTGGGAAGTGTTCACTCAATTATGGCTGAACATTTGGGACTGAAACGTGTTTGCACCTGATGGATTCCCAAACTCTTGACACCGGAGCAAATGCAGCATCGAGTGGATGTGTGCACAGAATGACATGAAAGACTGGAACAAGAAGGCGACAACTTCTTAAAATGCATCATTACAGCAGATGAAGCTTGGTTGTATCACTATGACCCTACAATGAAACAACAAAGCAGTGAATGGAAGCATCAGTCTTCGCCTACTCCCAAGAAAGCAAAAACTGTAAAATCGGCTCGTTAAATTATGGCCATAATCTTTTTTGACTACGAAGGCATTGTTTACCAACATGCTGTAGAACCCGGGAATACTGTAAACGGCTCATATTATGTGGATGTTTTACGGACGATGGTACAGCACGTCAAAAGGAAGCGTCCATTGCTGAAGAATGGCTTCTTATTGCACCACAGCCATATATATATATACTAACTCGGAATACAGCCGAAGAAAGGCTTAGGAAAACTTGTAGTCACTAAAATCGAATCTTTAACGGTCTTTCTTTGGAAAGTGTAACACTGTGGAAGCAAACTCCAGTTTTACAGGACTACATAGTTGCCCAATCAGAAAGCATAATCAGCAATTTTCTCTCAGGGAAAAAAAAAAAAAAAAAAAAAACGGAGAGATACACAAATTTAGCATTTAGTCACAATTTTAAAAATATCTAGTTGTCTGCTGGGCTGGATTTAATCATCAGTCAGTTTGTGTGAAGCAAAAAAAAATTGGTGGACCGAAACAACTGTAGCGATGAGATTAAAAAGATAAATTCGAATAACATAGTCAGTGTCGCACTGATATGATCGTCGGCTGGTTGAGAGCTCCTGAAAAGATCAGTATTATTTTATGTTATCATTGGCAATTTTACAAGAATTTTACGTAGTATTGTTTGCTTTTCATATCTTAGTGTGTCTGTGTGATTTTTGTGTGTTTTCTGTGTTATTACAATTATTATTTTTAAGATACGATAGCGTCCACATGGCACCGATTAAAAAAAATGGCGGCCAAGCCGTCATGTTTGTTTAAGAATTTTGATATAAAAGAGTTTCTTCAATGTGCTGTCTGTGAGATGTATGCTTTGCAGAGAGCGGTTGGAGTCTGGTTAGATGGTGATAGTGGAGTGAATATGTGCAGAAAGTGTAAGGAGAACGAGAATCTAAAGCATGTTTCGGCTGGTGAGAGTGATATCGTTATAGAAAGTCAGAATATAGAAAATAGTGATGTGATAAGTAATTGCGAGGTAGTACCAGATTGGTGTGAGAGCGACGTTGAAAGTGTAAATGAAGGTAAAAATACAGAACGAATGGATGATTTAAATGATAATAATAATCATGAGATAGATGCAAGGAATAAGATCGCACGGTTGAGCGGAGCGATACATAGAGAAAAGCGGCAGCTGGAGCGTATGCAAAAATGTGTACTGAATGTACCAACTAATAAACGGCAAAAGTCGGATACGAAAAATAAGAGAATGTTCGTAAACGAAACAAAATGAAGGAGTGAGTGTTGTACAGAGATTCATTAGTAAGAGGTGGTGTGATAGTTGAGAGTTTCACGAAATCGTACCAACCGGATGCGAAGATTAAGGACGTCAGCGAGTCTATTAGAACGCAAAAACAGAGGGTGAAAGAAATGATAGTTGTGGCAGGAACAAATAATTTGAAAGAAGACAAAATGGAAATGATAGAGGATGTGAAGGAATTACTTGAGGTAGCAAAAGAGAAGACTGAGAGAGTTAGGATGGTGAGTATTTCCCACGGTATGACCGTGAAGTGTTTAGAAGGAGGGCCATAATTGTCAATGACTTTATGCACGGGTTATGGATGGAGAGTAATGTGCAATTTGTGGAGTGAGTTCGATGGGCAAAAGGATTTATATAAGATGGATGGTTTACATTTGAATGGATTTGGTGTACAGAGGCTTGAAAAAGTGTTGATTAATGAAGTGGATGTGGATGTACAGACTCAGGGAAACTAGATTTATTAAGGTGGGAAAGCGGATATTCAGACTCTAGGGAAGCAGTTGAGTGTATGAATGAGTATAATGTGCCCGAGCGATTACGAAAGACAAAAAATCAGAATGGTATAGTTAGTATAAGGCATCAAAGTTGGGATGGGAATAACGAACTTCTGCAATTCATGTACACTAATGCCAGGAGTATTAGGAACAAGCAGAAGGAGCTTTTGGCCTTGGTTGGCACTTCCAGGCCACAGGTTGTCGGTATTAGTGAAACATGGCTGACAGAAGATGATAAAGCTAGTGGGATTGAATGTGACGGGTATAGTGTGTTCAGGAGTAACAGAATAAAAGGGGGGGGTGTTATTGATGATAGCTCATGAGTTTCAGCCAAGGAGAATAGAAGTTGAACTGCAGTATAGACAAAAGAGCACATTTGAGGCTATTTGGTGTGAGATAGAGCCCAGCAGAATAAAATATACAATTGGGTGCTGCTATAGACCAGGTGATGGAATAGGTGGTGGGGATAGTATGCATAGGCAAATAGAAGAAATGAGTGGAAGGAGGGTAATTATTATGGAGGATTTCAATTGTGGTGACATTGACTGGAAGGAGAAAAGGGCATATGGGAGGAAGGAATAATTCGATTTTATGCGGTTATTAAGGGACAACTATCTGCGACAGCATGTAATGGAAAATACTAGAGGGCGGAGATTGCTTGACCTAGTAATCGCATCTGAGAATGTGGCTGTAACGAACATGACCATGTTGCCACCAATTGGTGAGAGAGTGATCATAGGATCATGTCTTGGGAGATGGCTAAAGGAGTGTAATTTACAATTAAGACAGGGTACATGTGGAATTACTGGGCTGGTAAGTATAACAAGCTTAGGAGAGTGTTTGGCTCAGTGCCATGGCATATAAAACTGCAGGGCTGGATGTTGATAGTGAATGGGAGATGGTTAAGAAGTGTTTGCTGGAGGCAATGGTTAACTGTATACCAAAAGTCCGAATAATAAATCAAGTAGGGGTTAAATGGATGAATAACACCATTAAGCCTGAGCTGCAAAAAATAAAACAATTATTATTATTATTATTTGACACCTCCAGGGAGTCCAAAGACTCATCGAGGGAGAATGTGCCAACAGCTTCGAACGATTCTCCCCCTTCCAACTACTAACCGCACTCAAACTTACTTAACTGAGCCATTAGTAGCAGATGCTCTACCAACTGACCCACCTTTGCCAGCATTGTGGAGGGAATTTAAGGAGAAAGGTGACCTGCAGGTGCAGGAACAGTATGAAGCTCAGGCTAGAAAGGTTACAAGGGTGGTAAGAAAAGCAAAAGCGGATTATGAAAGAACATTGGCCAAGCAGGCTAAAGAGAATCCCAAACAATTTTTTCAATATGATGCAAGTAAAAGAAAAAATGTTCATGGCAGAATGATTTCAAAAATGCTGAGGGCAGGGAGGTAACCGAATCAGTCGATATAGTGGAATTACTGAGCGAGCAAGACTTTGCAAGGGTATATCATCCAGGTGGTGACATTGAAGGAATGAAGGAACCATTAGTTTATATGGGAATTGTGGTGAATGAAATGGAGGTGAATAGTCTATTACAGAACATTAATGTGAATACATCTGTGGGATTGGATGGTATACCAGCATGAGTCTTACGTGAAGTGGTTAAAAAATTATCAGTGCCCTTGACTATGTTGTTTAATCTGAGTCTCGGGGTCTGGTTTAGTCCCGAAGGTGTGGAAAGGGGGGGGAAATAATTCTGCTGCATAAAGGTGGTTCCAAGACTACTGTTGCAAATTACCAACCGATCAGCATATCAGGAGTCATTGTCAAGGTCTTGGAGAAAGTAGTCAAGGGAAAAATACAGGAATGGATTGATGAAAATGGGATACTGTATCGGGGACAGCATGGTTTTGTGAAGAGTAGGTGATGCCTCAGTAACTTGCTCATGTATTATAACACAGTGACGGCTGAACTGGATAAGAGTAATGGATTTATAGTGATTCTAAGGCCTTTCACAGGATACCACATGGAATGCTAATCAGTAAAATGTAGTATATGGGGATGGATATAGGGTTGGTGAGATGGATAGGAGGGTGGTTGATGGAGAGATATTAGAGAGTAGTTTATTCAAGAGTAGAGTAAAATGACGGCCTGTGACTAGTGGTGTGCTGCAAGGAGCTGTTCTTGGACCACTGCTGTTTAATTTGTTCATTAACGATATAGGAATGGATCTGAGCGGAACAGTTCATATGTTCGCGGATGATGTAAAGTTGGGTAGGGCAATAGTGAATGCAGATGATGTCAAAACTTTGCAGGATGATTTGGATAGATTGGAGGTCTGGGCTAAGGAGAATGGATGTCAGTCAATGTTGCAAAATGTAAGGTTATACATTTTGAGGCGAAAAGATTAGCAGCAGTTTACTACATTGGTGGAACTGTACTCCAGGAAATTGATGAGGCCAGAGATTTGGGAGTGTTTGTGGATAAGCAGTTGAAGTTTAGGGGGGCACATTGCATTAGTGGCCAAATCAGCTCATCAAATCACTTGGTTGCTGAAGAATACTTTGACGAGCAGAGACAAGCATGTTATTGTTTCTCTGTATCGAGCTTATTACTTTTACTGGATTTTTACTTGATAAGACCCCATCTCAACTACTGTGCCCAGATTTGGTCATCTATGTTTCTTTTGATGGGGAGGAGGTTGAGAGGATCCAGAGGAGAGTGACCAAGATGATAGCTGGTCTGTGGAATGAACCTTATGAGAACAGGTTGAGGATTTGTGGGTTGCAGAAATTGGTTGATAGGTGGAGGAGGGGAGATATGATTGAGACATTCAAATTACTGAAGGGTTTCTATAAGATTAATTCAGAGGATATTTTTGAGAACAGGGCTGGTGGTGGGAGGACTAGGGGATATCCATGGAAGCTTGACAAGAATGTGGTTAGTAAGGGTGTTAGAGCTGGATTTTTACTTTTAGAGTGATGAATGAGTGGAATAAGCTGCCAGATTATGTAGTGGGTGCTGTGACAGTGAACTAGTTTAAGGCAAGGTATGATAGATACTGTGTGAATGTCGAATAGCTGTGATAGACATGATTTGGGGTCTCCGTCGATGAGTCTAAGGACTCTCTGGAGTTGCCCGTAATAATAATAATAATAATAATAATAAAACATTATGCTGAAACTTTGACAGACAGTCTGATCTAAAAAACTGATCACAGAAAAGTGATGAAAGTGGTTTACGATATCCACAATCATTATGGATGTCGTTCAGAGCTCTGTATCTGTGGAGGTCTATATCACACTGCTTAATTAGAAGTCAACGGACAGACCCTCATGAGCAAGGCGCATCGTACCATGTAACGAGTCGCGTGTCTGTAGACAGCATAAATTGGAGGAATATGATGCTCCCAAGTCAATGCAACTGTGTCTGAGTGAAATGGCTGCAAGAAGAGAATGGACGGAGTTTGAAAAAGGCGTTGTGATATGTGATAGGATGCTATGTTGCAGGCCTATCTGTTTGGCAAATTGTTGACAAATTGAGCCAACAATAAATAATACCATACTGAGACCGAAACGCAGCGACTGCAAGTGCTATCCAGAGTGAACCATCCACCACACTCCTCGAACGTGACTGTAGGGTGCTACGAAGGATAATTTGTTAAAACCGACAGACATTCTTCGACCTAGACGTGGAATGCGAAGTTCGGGGCATTGACTAGTGAGACAGGGCCCAGAATCCGCACAAAGACATTCAGAACTGAGGCTGACACATGGGTTTCCATGTTCGGACCGCAATATGCAATCTCACATTACCCGAACCAGCATGCAGCATCGTTTTCAGTAGTGCAAAGAGCATGTACAGTGGGACGGAGATGTCACTACACATCTGATGGTTATTGACACAGCTTGTATATCGACTTCGTCTGTTGGTTGTAGATTACGATTATTTTTGTCGTTTAAATTGGGCAGGTGGCGCAATGCATACAATGGCGGGCGAATGTGAAGGAAAGTCTTTCGGATGTGCAACTCCAAAAAATGAAAATGGCAATGTGTATATTAATATTAATTTAGAAAGGCTTCGAAAAATTGTACGAGAATATGTTGATAAAGTGAGTAGGAAATAAAGCTAGTTTCATGTGCTCAGGAATGACCTTTCGATTAAAATAATGAAACGCTATCTTTTGAAATATCTAACCATGTGGGAAGAATTTATACATTGTTGCTGTTATTAATATATAGATCAATTTCAAACTTGCGGGATAATAACAATCTGAGGCTTATTTGGAAGTTTCTGTAATTTATTTTATTTTTACATTACCCAACAACTTGATAAATCACTTGTTATGCAATTGGGTCGTATCATCCCTTGGTATGTTATCTCTTGAATAATGCTTCAATCTTTCAGTCCTAAAAGGACATTTGCTGGTAGATGGAATATATCAAAATTATTCAAAAGAATTTCCATGCTAAAAAAATAAACATTTCTTACAAACTAAGTATACTGGAAGTGTGTTGCAGTAGTTCCACTTGTGTTTCATCCACCTCTCTCTCTCCTTGGAATAGCCTCCCTCACTCAAAAACATTTATTCAACTTTCATTCAAAAACAGTAGGACTCCCAATGCTCTGAATGATTTAGGAGCATTAAAAATGTTGCATGAAATTTGTGCAAATACAGCAATTTCTTAGCTCAGATGCTAAAGGCATTTGCAAGTGAATTAGCAGGCCTTCCCCCTCACATATAAACACACCATTCTGGTTGTTAATTTAGACACTCAGTATTTCATTGTCTCAGTTCTAAATGGAAGTGCCTTTTGGTTTAGCTTATAAATGTCTTTGCTATCCTCTGTAGAGGCAAATATTTTCATCATGCATTTCTGGTGTGTTTTTGATAGAGTTTGACTAGCATTTTTAGTATTTTTTTTATCACCATTCAAAAAAAAAATATAGACCAGTCAGCATCTCTGGAATGGAGATGCTGACTGGTCATGATGATAAAGTTACTAGAGAAACTTGAAAAAGCATGCCTGTGGACAAGATTAAAGGGATTAGTAATTACTATACATTTATTGCAGCTAGTAAGGAGATTTTGCAGTACATATAGTACAGTGGAAAGTTTTATTCCTAGTGTCTGAGTATGCATGTGATCAAAAAGGATGTGAAGTCCAGGATTTTCTCATGGCATGTGGTAAGTAAGACAAAAGTGTGGGTGGAGAGGGAGAAGAATTTAAGAGAAGCACAGTTGTTTTGGAAAGGAGCAGATGACCAGTCAAAATGGATGCTGGTTTTATCAACATCCATTTTGATAAGAAATAGATGATTTAAAAAAAGAAAAAAGGTAGACTCATGAAGTGTAATGAAATTAGTGATAGGATAATGAGGCTTGTATTTAAATGTAATGGAAAACCAGTTATATGCACCACAGCAAGGTTTAGCCAAAGTGTGTAATCATGTTACCAGATCTCATTGCACAGGTTAGAGAAGAAAGAACAGAAGTGGAAAAATTTTTTAACCCATTTGGTTTTGATTGAAGAAATGAGGAAGGACAAGGAGATTGTCATTAGTTTTTTGCATCAGAAATGGACTTAAAATTGGAAACAGCTGATTTGAGAAAAGACAAAGCCACTGTTATCAGGTATAGTTGGGATGGTGAGCAGAAATCAATAATAAATTACCATATTTTCTGGTGTATAAGACACACCCAAGAAATTTAATACAATTTTTGGGAAAAAACCTAAACTTTAAAGTATGATTTAAAAAAAAAATTGATAAAATAATAGGTAATTTTTAATAGTAAACTGACCTTTCAGAAACCTGCATCTGTCATGCATCAATTTGATTGCACCATTAACCGCCTACGAAGATCTTGGAACATAAAAGGGAGTGCATGTGAATTTGAAAAGAGGAAACAATCTTTACCTTCATTATATAAGATGCACCCCATTTTTAAGGTAAAAAAGTGCGTCTTATACACCGGAAAATACGGTATTTTATCCTTGATAAAGAATGAGCAAGGTGGTTGTGGACATCAGAGTGTTACCTTCCATTGCTTCAGATGACTTCTTATAGCCATCTTTAAGATGTGTGTGGAAAATAAAAGCTGCAGTAAAAAAAAAAGAGAGAGAGAGAAACTGAAGCTATAGATGTTGAAATGATGAATTACACTGAAATAAAGCAAGAATTTGGTTATCAGATCAGCTCTAAGACCCATTAGTTAATTACAGATAATGTAGATGAGGAATGGGAAAATATTTGAAAAGTGGAAAATACAATGGTAGGAACAGCAAAAGAGGTGTGTGGAAGCAGAAAAAGGAAAAACATAAGTGGGATGAGATAAAGAAGCAATCAAGTCAAAAAATAGTTTTTTTTTTTTGAAGTTCATTAAGACTCAATCCAACAATGATAGAATTGTTTATGATCTGAGAAAGAGCCATGCAAAATAATAATAATAATTAAAGAGGAAAAGATAAAAAGTTGTGTTAAATTTATTCAGTTAATGAGAACAAGAATATATCATGTGGACTAGTGAAGAATAGAAGCAGTAGCAGCAATGTGTTTTAATAAAGCTCATGATTGCTAGAAGAGAGATCAGGATGATGTGGCAACATTATTTTAGAGACCAGTTAAACAAAGATGAAAGCCATTGTGAGATAAACTGTAATGAATACAGTGATGAGAAAGATAAGGAAATAAGTCTGGCTGAGGTTGAAGAAGCATAAGGAAGATGAAGAGTTGATTTGATTGCTTTTTCAGTGAATGTATTCAAAAGGAGATATTTGGTTATGATGATGAAATTACTGTACATGTAAATTATCCATAAAGTAAAGTATTTAAGTATTAAATATAATTATTAAATTTATATATTCATATGAACACATTTCATGATGACTATCTCATCATGTCACAGTGAGATAGTCACTTTGATAATTACATGATGGTTGATCATTTATTCAAAACTTGGCATTCTCAACAGTATTGATTCTATAGTTTCATGTTAAATGCTGGTAAGTTTAGCATGACATCACATGTTAAAATGTTTGGTCACGAAACAAATTTTGTCAGAATTATTTCATATAGAATGTCGCACTTTTCTTCTGTACAGTATCATACACAGTCCTCCTCTTTTCCATTTCCCATCTCTTATTTATTCATTATTATTTTATTTGTGTACAACTTTATTTATATACACATTTTTATTTTATAAAGTATTTAATTTTAATTTGTTTTATTATTTGTTGTGTGCATAGCCCTAAAATTTCTTCAATAAGTGATTTTAGGATTATATATGTGATTATATATCTTCAATAAGTGATTTTAGGACTGCAGTATTGAATATGAAGGACAATGCAAGAGACTGCAGATTTCAGAGTTGGACCAGTAGGTAGATAAAAAGGGAATATGATAGAGAAATATAAGTTGGAGGGATTTTACAAGATAGTTACAGGGGGAACTTTTTGAGTCCATGGTAGGAGATAAATGACAAGGTGGTTATCATTGGAGGTTGTGATCATGTAGTTAGCCAAAGAGGGTGGAATCAATTTTTCTTTTAGTGAATGGAACCTGTTTCCCTAGAAAATGGCTAATGCACTGACTGTGAATAACAAAAGAAAGTGTGGTAGGCATTGTAAGTAATGTTGAATTAGTAACGTTATTCACTATGAATTATTAACTATTTTTCACTTAAAAAATAGTCGACTGAAAATTATTTTTAAGATTTTTAATTTGAGATGTCTTTCTCTTGTTTTGTATAAGTAATGTTTGGAAACACTGGTTGACACTTGTGGCATTTACTTATGAACAATAGTGAAACTGACTTTTATAGAATATGAAATATCGGTAATAGTTCCAACTATAAATTTATATATGAAGCATATGAAAGTTTTCAAAATCAATCTGATTGAATACTAAACATTTTTTAAATGATTTTATTTATTTTTTCTCTTCTAGCATCATTATCAATCAGCCATATTCTGGGCTGACAAAGCAGTTTCCTTGTCTAGAGGTAAAGAAATTTACTAAATTACAGATCCTAAATTAATATGAAGTTTCTTTGCTTTTTTTTTTATATACATGTATATTTACACAGAGTTGGCTTTGCATTAGGAACACCCACCTAATAATGTGTTGGTCTACCTCTCTGTGCATTCACGGGCTCACAGAAACCTAGGAACAGATTCCACAAAGTGTCAAACATCCTCCGTGAATAACTTGACGCATCTGCTGCAGCAACTCTGTCAGTTCACGCTCATTCCATGGAGGAGGATCAGCAGTTCCCACACCCCATTCTAGCATATCCCACACATGTTCAATTGAGTTACAGTCAAGAAAGTTTGGGGGCCAAGGCAATGTGGCAAATTGTTGTTGTGTTCTTCCAACCACTCACTAGTTGTACAAGCCCAATGACATGGTGTGTTGTCCTGTTGAAAAATGGCACTGTGGTCAGTGTAGTAATCATACACCATTCAGAATTTGTTAGATGATAACCAATGGACCCGGGGCATGCCAGGAAAAAGCTCCCCAGATCATAACACCACCTCCACTGTCCTATCGAACCCCAACTGACGACCTTCTTCCATCTATCAAGGGTCCATTGTTGACGTTCCTTGGCTCATGTGAAGCACTGTTTGCAATGCCTGACTGTCATCATATGTACCCTTGTTGGTCTCCATCTGTGGAACCCTAGGTGAATCAAGGGTATGGTGCGTGTGGAAATGGGTTGTGAACTGCCTTGCTGTTATACTGGTGGGTGAGCTGTGTGGCTGTTGCACATCGTTGCTGAGTTACCAGTCATGACACCCAACGTTCACCTCTAGGATCAACCACACATGGCTGAGCAATGTGAGCCCTTCTGCTGGATGTTTGTTCATGGTTAATCCAATCCTGATACACCCTTGATACAGTAGTATGGGAGCAAACAACAAGTGCACCTGTTTCTGAAATACTGGCACATGTCCTCCAGGCCCCAACTATCTGCTCGCATTTAAATTGACTTATGTAACTACATTTCTCATTATTGGAAAACGTTTACTGATTACATACAGAGGATAGGTGTGCCCGTTTTTAGTAGCCACACTTGACATTGATGTCACATGGTACTTTGTTATCATGCTGAATATGTAAATTGGGGAGGGGTGAGTTTCTAATACAAAGCTAACTCATCTGTGAATTACTTTTAGCAAGAATATTTCTGTAAATAAATTAAGCAGATGGGTAGTGCATGACAAAGAAATATTTAAAAAACAAAAAGCATTGTACAGCAATGCAAGAGTACTAGACATGATAAATAAGAATTAAGTGATTGAAGGCAAATCTAATGCAGAAATGGAAGCAAGACAAAAGTGTAGCAGAACAAGCAGCATTTAGTGTCTAAATTCTGAAAGGGAGGTCACATAAAGATTAAAGCTGGATAACTGGGAAGAGACATCCACATGACCTTTTAAGGAATGGGGAGAACCGACCAGGACTTCTGATCTAATGCACAATCTTCACCTTCAGGTTAACCCCATTAGTAGGCATCTCTGAACTTGCATTATCAACCTGGATAATGAATGAACAAGCTTGTTCCAACAATTTGGATTTAGCTGACCAAATTGTATTCTTCTTGTCTTAATCCAAAATAATATGATGGTACAGCATGATGAACACCTGGGCGATTGGTACTCTCTTGCAGCCACCCCTAATCATTAGCAAGGAAAATCAGAACTCAACATGATGGATATACAGGAAGTTAGAGATAGTCAAGGAAAAGAAAAAGCATACTGAAAGTATCTGGAAAGTAAGTCAGCAACTTCCTATCTACAATTTTCCTCCAAATCAATCTGTTACCTATCAAGACTCCAGCATTGTCAGATTTTATATTTTTATCTTCTAAGGCACTTCTTACCATATCAATCCACCTATATCATGGTCTTTGCTGGGTCTTTTTCCTGACAACCTGCCAGAGAACACTTGTTTTGCTAATCTTTCCTCTCCCATTCTGTTTAAGTGGCCATACCACCTGAGATTAGCTCTGCTAACACATTCCTGGATCATAACAACATCAAGTTCTTTCCTAATATCTTCGTTTTTAATACAATATTGCCATTGATGCCATCTGTTCATGCCCCTAATCTTTCTCAGGACTCTCATATCTGCGGTCTTTAGTCTTTGGTCAAGTGTTTTACTTCTGATCCAGCTCTCAGATCCATGAGTTAAAACTGGTTTGAACACTGTCTTGTATACAGCTTATTTAGTGTTCCGACTAATTTCTCTTTTATTCCATATGAATTTATTCATTTGACTTCCTACCATACCAGCTTTGTTGATTCTGTTGTCTATTTCTATATTTAATTTACCATCTTCTCTAAAAATCGTGCCTAAGTAGTGAAATGTTTTATTTGTTCTATAGGTTCTCCATTCAAAATACATTGATATTTTCAATGCTTCTGCCTATTTTCATTGTCTTTGTCTTGCTTTTGCAGACCTTCATACCATATCTGTTACAACAGTTATTCAATTTAGTCAGGGAATCTTGCAGACTTGTATCGGATTTATTTAGAAGTATAACATCCACATAAAGCAAAGAGCCGACATTAACATCTCCAATTTTGATATCAGGTTTAATACCACTTTCCTTCATGATGTGATCCATATAGATAATAAATAACAGAAGGGATAATGTACATCCTTCTCTGATACCAGAGTCTACACTGAATAATTCAGAGGGTTGAATTCCAGATGATTGGAGTAGAGCTCTGAGAGTAACCGTCTGAAAAGGAAATAAAATTGAATGTGGGAATTTCCATATTATGTGCACATGGTAAGATTTATACAAGTATTATTATCATCATCACACTTCCATGGAGTCAAGTGACTCATTGTGGGTTGTCCCACTATTATGCACACAGTTTATCATACCATGCCTTAAATATATTCACTGTCTCCATATTCACAACACTCTCAGGCAATGCATTTCAATCACCCATACAGCTGCCATGAATGACCTCCTGTTTTCCCTTTGTTCTTCCCCTTTCTATATAAAACATCATCCACATTAATCTGCTAAAAACCCCTTAATAACTTATGTCTCAATCATGTCCCCCCCCCCTCTTTCTATCCACTAGTCTCTGCAATTTACATTTCCTCAATCTGTCTTCATACTCAACATTCTGGAGACCAAAAACTATCTTAGTCAATTGAGCAGGGGGTCAGCATATCTGCTCTCCAGCCAAGAGGTTAAAGGTTCGAATCTCACCGTGGGCATGGATGTTTGTGATTGGCTATTAAAATACCAGTGGTGGTGGGCAGTAGATGGCAGCAACGATCACGTTGTTCAGTGATTTGAATTTGCAGGATGATATTCAGTGCGGTGTATGCAAAATGTATGTGTTGAGGAAATTAAAGAATATGTGGAAGGAAATTGAAACTGAAGAGAGAGTATGTATTATGTGTTTTAAAAGTGAGTGTCTGTTAGGTGACGAGAACGGAACAAATATCAACGATAAAATGGAAAATGATGTTAGTAATATCGAATGTGCAGCTATGGAAATAGAGGAGAACTAAATTGATATCAATAAAGAACTAGCTTGCTTAAATATTATCCTTCATAGGACCAAGTGCGAAATTCAAAAACTACAGAAGCGCCAAGAATTAAGCAGGGCTGAAAAAAGGAAAGAAGCAGGTGATCTGAAAGAATAATAAAGAACGACTGAACAAACAAGAAAAATAAGTTAAGGAGAAAATTATGTATGGAGACTCAATACTCAGGGGAGTACTTAATGAAAGTATGACAAAATCATGTTTCCCCGGAGCAAAAATTCACGATATTAGCCACACCATCTACAAAAAGGTAAGTCGAAAGAAATAATTGTCTTTGTTGGTACAAATGATTTGAGAGGCGAGAAGTATTCTATGAGGGAGGATGTAAAGGAGTTGTTAGAACTGGCAAAACTGAAGAGTGAGAAGGTGAAGATTGTAAGTCTCTTACCATGCTATGATAGAGGCAAACAGTGAGGAGGAGGGCATTGATAGCCAATGACTCTATACATAGATTGTGCAAAAGGAATGATGTAGAATTTGTGGATCTGTGGTCTCTGTTTGATGGAAAGAAGGATTTGTACAATGCAGATGGAACTGCATCTGAATGGTGTTGGTGTCTGGAGAGAGCTTTGTTCACTAAGCATACTGACGTGCAAAGTCAGGGAAACTCGAGCAGTTAGAGTGGAAGCAAGTGAGTTCGTGTGAAGGCACTCATGAAGTAAGTGAGTGTGAGAATGACCAAGTAAGGAATCTAGTCTTTCAATCAAAAATAATGAATAGGGTAGTCAATTCAGAAAGTAAAGGTGGGTGTGGGGATGTTGTGATATTGCCATTTCTATATACTAATACCAGAAGTATCAGGAACAAGAGGGGGTGAGTTTTTGGCATTGGTCAGTGCAACCTTGCTGAAATTTATAGGCATTAATGAGACTTGGCTAACAGCAGATAATGTAGTTACAAGGATTGAATGTGAAGGGTTTAGTATTTTCGGGGAAGATAGAGAAAATAGGATGAGAAGTAGCGGGGGGGGGATACTGCTGATGAGAGCAGATGAATTGCAATCAAAAAGAATAGGAGACAGGTGGAAGGGTGACTGTTCATTTGAAGCAGTCTGGTGTGAGATTGCAACTAGTAAGACAAAATATACAGTTAGTTGTTGCCATAGGCCAGGGAGTTCCACAGATGATCTGGAAGACATGCACCAGCATATTAGTACAATGAGTGATATAGATTGATTAGTACTATAGAGATATAGGCTGGAAGGAAGAAAGATCATATGGCAGAAAAGAAATAGAACTTATACACCTGCTGACAGATAATTACTTAAGGTAGCATGCGATGAAGGGGACTCAGGGTGGGAGAACCTGTTCATAGGATCAGAAGAGCTATTCATAACCAAGGTGATATTGCCTCCAATTAGTGAAAGTGACCATGTTTTACAATCTTCCGAGTCAAGAGACTTCAGAGATTGTAAAACATGAGGAATATTCTATCAAGAAGAGGTATTTATGAAACTACAAGGTAGATGATTATGACGTGCTTAGGAAGAAGCTTAAATCTGTACCGTGGCATAAAACACTCCAGGGTAAGGATGTTAGTAGTGCATGGGATATAGTTAAGGGTCATCTAGACAAAGCAGTATTAAATTGTATACCTAGGGTAAGGAGGGTTAATCGGGTAGGAATTAGATGGATGAGTAATATCATTAAGCATGAGCTGCAGAAGAAGAAACACTGTTCAGGAGGGTGTATAAAGAGAAAGCTAACCAGCATGGTAAGGAAGACAAAATCAGATAACGAGAAGAATTTAGTTGAGCAGGCCAAAGAAAATCCCAAAGAGTTCTTTCGTGATATGGCAACCAAGAGGAAGAATGACTATGGAAGATTAACCTTAATGAGTGATGATGGTCACAAGGAGACAGAAGCAGATAAAATAGAATTACTGAGTTACTCAATTATTTTGCAAGCATATATCTTCCTGGTGAGGTTACTGCTTTAACCTATGTGACAGACACTAATGTGGGAACAGAGGTGGATGAATTCGAGGTTCCTAGGATATTGCAAAATTTCAATGTAAATACAGTCGTGGGGTTAGATGGGATATCAGTTAGGGTTTTGCGAGAATGTGCAAGGGAACTGGCAATGCCTTTGACTAAGCTGTTTAATTTAAGTCTCAGCTCTGGTAGCTAGTTCCAAGGGAGTAGTGGAAAGAGTGCAAAATTATTTCTTTGCATGAGGAAGGTTCTAAGACTGCAGTAGCAAATTATAGACCAATCAGTATCTCAGGCATGGTAAAAGTACCAGAAAAATTAGTAAAAAAGGGAATTCAAGAATGGAGAGATAAATATATACTATATGAGGGTCAACATTGCTTTATGAAGGGTCGGTCATGCCTTAGTAACTTACTAACTTTTTATAATAAAATAACAGCTGAGTTGGATAAAGGAAATGGCTACATGATGTTTTGCTGAATTTTGCAAAGGCATTTGACAGAATACCACATGGAACACTGTTATGCAAATTAGAACAAATGAGGATGGATATGACTGGTTAAGTGGATAAGAGGGTAGGTGCTGAACAGATATCAAAAAATGGTATATGGAGGGACAGAATTGAAGCAAAAACAGGTGACTAGTGGTGTGCCACAAGGTTCAGAGCTGGAACCATTGCTGTTTAATTTCTGTATAAATTATATAGGAAATAACCTGAAAGAAAATATTCAGTTGTTTGCTGATGATGCAAAATTAGGTAGGGTGATAGTTAATCAAGGCAATGTGGAGAGCTTGCAGAACACTTTAAGTAGGCTGTTAATATGGGCAAAAGTTAATGGGTAAGGTTCTGTAACTCAGTAACTCAATTATTTTATCCGCTTCTATCTCCTTGTGTCAGTTTAATCTCAAGAAATGTAAAGTTATGTATTTGTGATAAATAGATTACAAGCTGTGCATCACATTGATGGCACTGTCAGTAAATATATGGAGCTAGAGATTTATGGGTGGTGATAGAGTTAAAGTTTAGAGGACATATTACTAAGGTTGCTAAGGTAACCCATAAGATTTCTCCTATTGAAGAACACATTAACAAGTAGAGATAAGGAAGTTTTATTCCTCTTTATAAGGCCTTGATATGCTCACATCTGGATTACTGTGCTCAAGTCTGGTCTCCTGGGTGATGGAAGCAATGCAGAGGATTCAGAGGCAAGTGACCTGTGGAATTTTCCCTATGAAGATAGATTGAAGGTGTGTGGGTTGCAGAAGTTGGTTGATAGGAGAAAAGGAGGGGATATGATAGAAACTTTTAAGTTGCTTAAAGAATTTTATAGGATAGAATGGGGGGGGGGATGTTTCAGCACTTGGCTAGAGAAACTAGAACAGGGGATCATTCATCCCTGGAAGTTGAATAAAGGTGTGGTCATTAGGAGTGTGAGTACTAAAATTTTTTTCTTGGAGAGTTGTGATGAATTGAGTGGATTGCCACAGTCATTTGTAAGTGCTGTTAATGGGTTCAAGGAGACGTATGATAGATTGAGTTTCCTGCGATGAGTCTTCAAGCTCCATGGAGGTGCCTGTATAAAAATAATAATTATCTCTGCACCATCTCCAATATCTTTTCATCCTTTTGAAAACCAGGTGATCAAATTTGTGCACAATAGTGCACAAATTTAATCAAAGCCTTATATAGTGGAGCCGTAACATCCCGGCTTCTACACGTTAGTATTCTCTGCATCATTGCCATAATCTGTTGTCCTGTCTTCACAATCTAGCAATGTGTCCTCGAAAGTTTAGGTCCTTATATACAGTCACTCTTAGATCCCTCATCTCCACTACTTCCTCCAAAATGTTGCCACCAATTGTATACTCTGCATTCCATCTTTGGTTCCCAAATTTTAAAACTTTACACTTTGCAACATTAAACTGGTAATCCCAATTACTTGCCCATTTAGCTAGTGCATTCAAGCCCTCTTGCAAAGCCCCAACATTGACTTCATTTCTGATTGTTCCCCCCCCAACTTTGCATAATCTGCGAACAACTGAATATTGCCATTCAGATTCCTCCTCCAAATATCATTAGCATGCAAATTAAACAGACCCTTGGTGTACACCATTAATAACTTTCCTCTTCTGGGATATTGCTCCTCCATATGCAACTTGCTGATACCTATCAGACAGCTAATCCCTTATCCAACATATTATACCACTATCCACCCCATGCTTTCCAGTTTACTCACCAGCTTATCATGTGGTAGTCTATCAAAAGCCTTTACAAAATCTAAATATATCACTGTGTATGCATCACCTTTATCCAATGCATTGGTCACCTTATTGTAATGAGTAAGCAGATTGCTAAAACACAATCTTCCTTTAGTAAACCCATGCTGGCCATCAAAGAGGATGTTGGTGTTATCATCCAAGTTCTGAATCTTGGTCCTGACCAACTTCTCCAATACTTTAACCACAACTCCAGACACACACAGATTGGTCTATAATTTAAAGCTTTAGTCTTATCACCTCCTGTATGAATTGGAACATCTTTATCCTCTTTCCACTCCTTTGGAACTCAGCCCAGTGCAAGACCCATGTTAAAGAGTATGTCAGAGGTGTTATTAACTCTCTAGAACATTCCTTCAAAACACGTGGTGATATATTATCAAGCCCTACTGCCTTATTAACCTCATGTTTATTCAGTTCCTCATATATCTCCTGTTCATTTACCACGAGTATCTACTCCTCCATCCTTCCCACTGTATTCATCTGCATGATGTCACATTCACAAGAATTAAATACCTTTATGAAATGTTCATTAGATATCTCAACTAATTTATCATTCTACCATTTTCACCAGCTAGTATCTTTCCATAATCATTCTTTCTTCTCCTGATGTTGTATTGAAAAACTCCTTTAGCCTCATGAGCTAACTGTCACTCGTACTGCTCTTTTGCTATCCTCACCAAGTGAGTCACCTTTCTTGCCGGATCTTTATACACTTCATGCAACTGGTTATTGCCACTCATCTTATGCTGTTTCCATGATGCATTCTTTTTCTGGATTGCATGCCTTACTTCTTAATTCATACATTTCACACCTACTCTATTTAGCCTCTTAACTTTTGGTATACATTCTAATATTGCCTCCATTAGATAGTTCTTGAGTAAACTCCAAGCAGCATTAATATCCTTTCCACCGAGTTTCTCATTCCATATTTTTGCTACAAGCCATCTCCTAAGCTTTTCACAATCAGTGGCCTTATAGTTCCGTATATATATATATATATATCTTTCTAACAGTTCATATGTTTAGCCACCCACTAAGTGATCATGTCATGGTCACTTTCCAACTGTTGGATGATCATTAATATCATCATCTGATGAGATGATCAGATCCAAGACCTTTGATTCCCAAGTTCCATCTGTTACATAGTGCCTCTTAAAAATTCCATAAATTTATTCTCTTTGCTTCTAGCTGCCATCTCTTCATTTCAATCTGTAGTACATTAATTGAAATCACAGACAGTGATCATTCTTCTCTTATTTACCAGGCTAATTTGCTTATACATTCACTGCTCTCCATATTACCAGGTCTATAGCAACACCCAACTAAATATTTTATCCTGTCAACCTCTATCTCGCACCATACTGCCTCAAACCACTCGCTTTGTTTGTCCTTTGTATCTTCACTTTAAATGGGCATAACATCTCTGCCATCATTGACAGCACTCCTCTCCCCCTCTTTTTTCCCTACCTGTCTTCATGAAAAATATCACAACCCTCCATCTCTATTCCTGTCTAGATATCATCCTCATTCAACTAAATTTCACTTAATCCTATGATTTTTGGGTGAATAGACCCAATCAGTGCAACAATTTCACTCTCCTTATTTCAAATGCTTCTCAAATTGGTGTAAAATCATAATAGACTATTTCTGATATTATAACAAGTCCCTTACACCACCTTGAAGATGTGTCTCCTTGGTCTTTTCTATACAACCACTGATCCTACAACTCTCTCCAAACCCAAATGCTGTCATCTCATCCCAGGCTATCTCTGTCCTCTCTTGGCTACTCACACATTTACTTTTGAATTAGCATCTGTATTTCATGCAGTGACCCTTCCTCCAGCCTGACTTTCCCCATTTTCCTATCTGCATTGCATCCCTGCCTTCTCATCTTCTTTATACATGCTGCTCACTTCTCCATTTATAAGCTCTCCTACCCTTTCTTGCCCTTTGACATCACTTTTCACTACAAAAAATCTCTGAAGCTGACTCATAATAAAACCATTTAAATATAATCCATCTTCCTTATACAGCATGCTTGAGAAAAAGCTAAAAAAAAAATTATGTAGGAAGCTTGGAAAAACCAAGCTCGGTTTAAACCAAATAGAATTGTTGGGATCAGATTTCATTTCAAGACATAATTGAGAAATCAGAGGAATATAACAAGGATCTGTATTGGTTTTGTAGATCTGGAAAAGACGTGATAAGATACCAAGAGAAAAGCTGTTCAAAACACTAGATTATATGCTTTCAATTGAGCATTATATCAACCAATACATTTTCTTGTTTGAGTCGAAATTCAGCAGTTAGAATTGAATGAGCAATAAAAAGATGTTAAATCGATCGTGAGACCAGGTTACACATTTCTACTGTTATTTGTCATCTGTATGGATCACATTATGAATGAAAACAGCATTAAACCTGATTGCAGAATTGGATATATTAATCTCAGCTCTTTACTTTATGCAAATAGGCTCTATTTCTAAATAAAATCCAGCATAAGTCTACAGGATTAACTGACTAAATTGAATAACTTCTGTAATAAATGTGGTATAAAAATCAGCAATAAAAAAACAGACTATGAAAATAGGCTGAAACATCAAGTGCATCTAAAAACATTTCATCTATTTAGGCACAATGTTAGTGAAGATGGGAAATTAAATATGGACTACCAAATTAGCAAAGAGGTATGGTGAGGAATTGATGCATTTATATGGAATAAGAAAGAATCAAAACACTAACCTAGTTGTATACAGGACACCTGTTCAATCCAATTTTAGGTTATGAATCTAAGAGTTGAGTTGCAAATAAAATACTTGATCAAAAACTGGAGACCACAGATATGAGAGTTCCAAGAAAGATTAGAGGAATGAACAGATGGCATCAGTGACAGAATCGTATTAAAAATGATATTATGAAGGAACTTTGCATTGTTAGTGTTTAGGAATATGAGCAATGCTTAAGTGATATAGACACTTAAAGAGAATGGGAGAGAAAAAAATTAGCAAAATAAGTGTTTCTTTTTTTTTTTTTTTATCTCACTTTGTAAATGTTCATATATACTTTGGAATATGATATATTAAAAATCCTATTAATTAAAAAAGTTCTTTCACATAATTCTTTTAATGTTAATGTAATAATATGCATATTTTATCACATGCTGTATATCTCAACATGTGAGTGTAGTCAGTCTCACCACAGATTTTCCACTGAAAAATATTAAAAGTTGTATGTTATACCAACTCTTCTACTATTTTACACTTAGAAATGCTCACCTCTTGTGTTAAACTGACCTGTCAATAATGAGTTGGGTGGGGCTAGTAGGCCACTGAGTTAGATACTTTGTCCAAGTGGGCCGTGGCCATTAGAGTTTGAGAATCATAAATTTTATTTCTCTGTTCCCTGCATTTAAGATCAGTCCTACGCATCATTAAATGATGCATGGGACTACATTTTTATTAATGTTATATATTTCAAAAACAATTGTTGTTAGATCTCTTAAAATGTTTATCTTCCTGACAGAGCTCTTAGTTAATTACAGTGAAACATCTAGAGGTTTTATTTCTTACTATAATAAATCTATCTGTAAAATCCTGCAAATATTGTCTTAGGAATTTTTATGTTCTAAAACAATGTTAAATTATGGTACTACACTGATCAGTGGTTTTAAACTGTTTTTCTACAACACTGGTGTTTCGTAAATAACTTTCAGGTGTGTTGTGCAAGCATTTCAAAAAATATTCAAAATTTTACAGTAAATAAGCATTTTATTATAACACTCATGGGTAAAAGTTTGAGAATACAGCAAGGTTAATTAGCTTAGTTTTGCCTTTCTAATTTCTTTTATCTCAATTCATTTCACTAGTCAAATTAATACCCTGCATTTTAATCTAATTGACAAGCATTTTTAATGGTATTAAAACACCAAACAAAATAAATTATAAAAGGATGTTTATTAACTGGTTTATATTTCATTATATTTCAAACCAGCATCTTCAGTGCAATATAACATTAATTTTACACATGACACTGATAAGTGAAACAATTCAAATTGTAACAGACACAAGATCTAAGGTCCTAATTTGATACTCTAATGTTGATTAAAAGAAGTATTACAGTTGAGTAGGAGTTGATCTAAAATAAGTCTCTCAAATTTTTGGCAGATTAATGCTCCATACTTGTTGAGGTTATGAGAATGCTTCATAGTCATCAGTGACTCAAAAAAATAGTCTTTCTGACCTGTAATGACGTCTATATAGCACATTTTCCCCCCATCTAATTCTGTGTGAAAGGATGTCCAAAGCATAGTCTGCCAGACCTGACTTACCATAATAATGGGAGTGAATGTATTTCTTATGTTATCCAGGGCAGATGTTCCTGTCTATCCATAATAGGCTAAGTCACAGAGGGAACTTTATACACTCTAAGACAGCAGTCCTTAACCATTTTACTGGGCCTCACCTCAGTGAACTTCAATTTACATTCTTGTACTCCCTTGAAAAATGTGTTTTTTATTTGTTAGAAAAGAAAATTTATTGCAAAACAATTTATTGAAAAATACATATACATATATGTATCAACATAAAATCAAAATAACATATCAATTTTTAGTGACTAATTTGTTATTGCTTTTTCATAATAATATTTTGAAGGCAAGGTTCCTTTTTCGAAAGGGCTGCGCGCACATCTTCATTTGCATTCAAGTGATTTCGGGTTTTTGTTTTATGTGCAAAAGTGATGAAAATCCTATTTCACAAAGATAGGTGGTAGCAAATGGTAAAGTGTCTACAACGCTGCCTTTGCCAGTTGTGGAAATGGTTCTGAATACACTAGAATTGTTCTAAATCCAATTTTCAAATTCCATTTGAATACATGCACTGGCTCGCATTTCAATATGATCATCTTTTATTAAATTATTATTAAATATATTTAATTAATTCTATAAATTATCATTTATAGAATTAAGGTAAAAAAGAAATGGATCCAGTATCCACCTCTGCTCTTTGCCAATATCTCCCATGGAAAAATATTCATTAAAAGAATCAATTGTTGCAAATGTATTACAATTTCAGGTAAAATTGTGATGTTTTTCATTTTCCAGAACAATTTCATTAAGCAAGGGAAAGTTTGCAGAATTACCATTTTCAATTCGACGTATCCAAATTTTTAGTTTTTCAATAAAAGAGGGTGCTTAAGGGTCAAAGCTGTATAACTGAGAGGAGACCTCCACATAGCCTTTAAAGGAATGCGGAGAACCGACCAGGGCTTCTGACCTAATGTCCAATCCTCACCTTCTCGTGGTGCACCCTGTTGGGTATCTACTTTTATACTGAACGAACGAGGATGGGCTGGCAATTTGGGATTTAGCCGACCAAATTGTATTCTTATTGGTTAAACCAAAATAAAAAATGATGGTACAACATGACAAAATTTCATGCCGGCTGGGGCGTCGCCCGGTTAAACAAGGCCCCCGTTGTTTTCGCCAGGGAACCAGGGCTAACAGCGAAAAGTCAGCTACTGGAACAAATCTGAAAACAAACCCCAACTCAACATCACCAGAGTTAAAGATCGGTACTATCAACGTAAGAAGCCTGAATGGCAAAGAAATGTAGCTAGCTGAGGAATTAGATAAGTACCAGATCGACATAATAGGGGTGACTGAAACAAAAAAGACCAAAACTGGTGAGATCTTTCTGAGCAATAAATACAAAATGTTATATTCAGGCAATAACAATCAAGGAAAAGAAGGAGTAGCCATAGTATTCAACACAAAATACGAGGCTAATCTTCTTGAATGGCAGTCAGTCTCAAGTAGAGTAATGTGGGCAAATATGAGAATGGGGAACTGGACAATGAGACTTATTTGTGCCTATGGTCCCACAGAAGGTTCTACTAAGGTAGAAGTGGAGGAATTTTTTGAGGCTTTAGAAAAAGCAACTGACACAATGAAAAATGAAAAGTTGGTCCTTGTTGGGGATCTAAATAGTAGAGTAGGAAATGATTGTGAGACATACAAAAATATTTTGGGAAAATTTGGAGAAAAGAGCAAAGCTAATAATAATGGCAAATATCTGTTGGATTTCTGCTCAGGACATGGACTGGTTATTACTAACACCATGTTCCAACATAAAAATGTGCACAAATTCACATGGAGAGAAGAGGCTAGGAATAAGAAAAGTCTCATTGACTATGTTATTGTTGATAGTGATGTTTTCTCCCTGGTGCAGGACACCAGAGTGTACAGAGGATTTGAAATTGTAAGTGATCACTATTTAGTCTTGAGCAGGATAAAATTGAATTTCATATTGAAAAGAATAACATGTAAGAAAGTTTTAAAGCGAATAAAAGTTGAGCAGCTCTCAGATGTAAACTGTAGACTAAAATACAGAAATATTATTGAAAAGAAAATGAAAGAGTTTGAGAACAGGAATCAAACCTTGGAGATTCAGTGGCAAACTCTGAAGGAAACATTGATTGATTCTGCCAGAGAGGCATGTGGTGAGGTTGTGTGCAAAGATAAAAAAATCAGAACTCCCTGGTGGACACAGGAAGTTAAAGAGGCAGTGAAGGAAAAGAAGAAAGCATATCAAAAGTTCCTGGCAAATAAGTCAGCTTTTACTCTTACAGAATACAGAGACAAATGTAAGAAAGCTAAACAGTGTGTAAAACTAGCTAAACAAAAGTCATGGGAGGACTTTGGCAAGAATATAGAAAATAAATATCAAGAAGGTGGCAAAATATTCTGGAGGTTGTTGAAGAAGCTTAGGAATGGAGGAAAGAGTGCTGTAAAAGGAATTAGAGATGATAAAGGTGAAATGAAAACAGGAGAAAAAGATATCCTTGAAGTATGGAGTAATTACTTTGAAAAACTGCTAAATGAAACAAGCAGTGATGACAGCACAGTGATAAAAAACACTGACCAGGCATGCAGTCAGGAATACATATCCATACTTGAAGTAGAAAAAGCCATCAAAGGCTTGAAATGTGGAAAGGCAGCAGGAGTAGATGATATTCGACCAGAAATGTTGAAGTATGGTGGTATAAGAGTCTTACAGTGGCTGCACTGCATAGTTCAGAAAGCCTGGACAGAGGGACGAATTCCCGATGATTGGAGTAGAGCTCTCATAGTACCCATATATAAAAAGGGAAATAAAACTGAATGTGAGAATTACAGAGGTATTTCCCTACTGAGTGTTCCTGGCAAGATCTATGCAAGTATACTTGAGAAACGGTTGAGAAGAATTGTGGAAGAAAAGCTTGGTGAAGAACAAGCTGGATTCAGGCCAAATAGAGGCTGCCAGGATCAGATCTTCACTTTACGACAAATAGTCGAGAAAGCATGGAAATATAACAAAGATCTGTATTTAAGTTTTGTCGATTTGGAAAAGGCATATGACAAGGTGCCAAGAGAGAAGCTATTCAATACGCTGCAGTTATATGGTGTCAATGGGGCATTATATCAAGCAATACTTAGTCTTTATTTGAGTTGTGAGTCAGCAGTTAGAATTGAAGGAAGTACAGGAAGATGGTTTAATGTTAAATCTGGTGTGAGACAAGGATGTACATTATCCCCTCTGTTATTCATTATCTATATGGATCACATTATGAAGGAAAGTGGTATTAAACATGATATCAAAATTGGAGATGTTAATGTCAGCTCTTTGCTTTATGCGGATGATGTTATACTTGTAAATAAATCCGCTACAATTCTGCAAGATTCTCTGACTAACTTGAATAGCTGTTGTAATAGATATGGTATGAAGGTCAGCAATAAAAAGACAAAGACAATGAAAATAGGCAGAATCATTGAAAATGTCAACTGTGTTGTGAATGGAGAACCTGTGGAACAAGTAAAACATTTCAGCTACTTAGGCACAATTTTTACTGAAGATGGTAAACTAAATATAGAAATAGACAACAGAATCAGCAAAGCTGGTATCGTGGGAAGTCAATTGAATAAATTCATATGGAATAAGAAAGAAATTAGTCGGAACACTAAATTAGCTGTATACAAGACTGTGTTGAAACCAATTTTAACTTATGGATCTGAGAGCTGGGTCAGAAGTAAAACACTTGACCAAAGACTAGAGACCGCAGATATGAGAGTCCTGAGAAAGATTAGAGGCGTGAACAGATGGCATCAATGGCAATATCATATTAAAAATGAGGATATTAGGAAAGAACTTGACATTGTCAGCATCCAGGAATGCGTTAGCAGAGCTAATCTCAGATGGTATGGTCACTTAAATAGAATGGGAGAGGAAAGATTAGCAAAACAAGTGTTCTCTGCCAGGTTGGCAGGAAAACGACCCAGAGGAAGACCAAGATATAGGTGGATTGATACGGTACAAAGTGCCTTAGACGATAGAAATATAAGATCTGATAATGTTGGAGTCTTGACAAGTAACAGACTGATTTGGAGGAAAATTGTAGATAGGAAGTTAGTAATGATGTAATTTTTTCATGTAGTGCTGTCATATCCTGTACACCTTTAGGGTACATGGCAGGAATTTGATTGATGATGATGATGATAAAAGCAAATAATTTTTCACTAGATGTTATTATGTTCTTACTATTCCCTTGCATTGATATATTTAATCATTTAGGTGAGCGAAAATATCTGCTAAGTAGACCAATCGAATTACTGCATCTCTTCTTTCAAAGTCTTGAACTAAAATTACAATTCTGGTTAGTAAGAAACTGTATAATCTCCTTGTGCATTTCAAAAACCCTGCTAAGCATACGTCCCTTGGAGAGCCATCTTATGTCAGTATGATAAAGAAGCACACACTATAGTTAGCACCGATTTCTTTGCAAAAAGCATGAAAGATACGATGATTATGTGCTCGTCCTCAAATATAATTTACTGTGTTTACCGCTATAGCTAAATATTTTTTAAAGTTCTCTGGCAAAGTTTTTGATGTAAGTGCATGGCAGTGCGACATGCAATGTGTTATTATAACTTGCGGTACATCTTTTTTGATATCGGCAAAAAAAAAAAAAAAGGAATTTTTGCCTAACATCGCAGGTGCACCATCAGTACATATTGAGCTAATCACATCCATTGGTATTTGATGTTTCAAGAAAAAGTTTTTAATGTGATTAAAAACATCAATTCCTTTTGCCGTCAGTTCCAGTTGATCACAAAATAAAAATTCTTCCAAAATTTCCTTTTCCTTTATGTATCGCACAAATACTGATAACTCACTGCAATTATCAACGTCAGTTGATTCGTCCAATTGAGTACACACTTTCAGAGGACTTTTAATATCTTTTACTACTTGCAGTAAAATATCCTGACTGATGTCTTGAATGCGTGATTGAATCACATTGTTTGATAATGGAATCTGCTGAATTTTCTTATGTGCTTCAGAGCCTAATACAATTTTTGCAATTTCCAATATACATGGTTTCACCAATTCTTTAGCTATTGTATGAGGGCTTATTTTCTTTATGCACAGATATGCCACCTGAGAAGAAGCTTGTAGCAAAGGCTTCTGAACTACCGAGTCAAATTTTGTAATAGTACCGCTGCTATCGAGTTGTGCCTTCTTAGACTTCAGGATATTAAGTGTATGTCCTGCAGCTTTACTACCATGCTGATTGTTGAAATGTTCTAACAACTTTGACAGTTTAATATTGGAATTGGAAAATATTTTGCAACATAAAATGCATTGTGGTCTTTGAGTACTATCTTTCTCTGTTGCACAAGTAAATTCATAAGCAACATATTCATCTTTCCAGTGGTGTATTTTTGACATGGCAAGGATTACTACAAATAATAAATTAATATTTACATATTATTTAACTATGCATTTGGCTATGGTTCCTTAAGAAAATTATAAAATAACATGTAAACAAAAATGAATTTTAGTTCTTACTAAACTTTTCAAAATTCAAGAGAAAAAATTTAATCAATTGTTCTTTACTTAATGATTACTGCCGGTAAAAAAAAACGCATTAGTTTGTCACTTGATTCACTTAGTTGATGTTTGTACACAACGAAATGATGTTTCTCATGACAATGGCAAGTGTATGAGCAGCAGTACATTTGGGGATATTTTTTGAATATAGTGGTTTTTAATTTCTTAAAATGTAACAAATAAAAAATATGTATAACTTATATTTAATGGTTCTTGGTGAAATAGAATAATTCTTTATGGATTGAAAGATTGTATATCTTAAATATAATTTAGTTTGCATAACTTTTTTCCTCTTGTGGAAAAAGCAAATGTGATTTAAATAATTAGCCAATATATGCTAGGATATTTTCCAGCTTGCACCCCTAGAAATGCTTTCTTGCAACCCCAGGGGTGCATGCACCCCTGGTTAAGAAACTGTGCTCTAGGATATGCTAGACAAATGGAATTTGTCCTTAGGAGAGCAGATGAACGTTGCCAATCTGACATGGTTTTAATGTGTCGTGCAGGTTATAATTTATTAGCATTTTGGCTATCTTTTCAGATTACCTTTGGTATATTGAATAGGATAGTGGTGTTTTGTTCTTATTTTATCTATTTTGTTGGAGCTGTAGCCATTGGCCAAGAAAATATGGCAAAGAGAATTGAGTTCTCTGGAAAGGGCTGCATCATTTGAACAAATAGCCCTAGCTCTGTGTGTAAGTGTTTTTAGAATTCCATACTGTTGGGCTGGATGATGGATGTGATTGTTTATGTAGATATTTTCCTGTATCTGTTGGCTTTATATAAATGGGAAAAAAAAAATTGAACCATCTAGAAGGTGAAGGTGCGGAGGCGTAGCTAGAGGGGACGGAGGGAGCAGTCTTCCCTTGGCGGCATGAACGTTTTTGAACTTTTGCAGTTAATTCTAAAATACAGTCTCGAGAACTCAGTTCCAACTATTGTAATACTACAGTGAATTTTCCTCACAATTGCTGTAAGTGTTGCTAGTTGTGAGAGAGTTTTTCTAAATAAAATTGATTAAGAATTACCTACATTACTATGAAATAGACTTCGACAATGTCATCGATTTTGCTAACAGAAAAGCAAGAAAAATAACATTTTAGAATGTTGAAATTAAAGTTTTACTTCAAAAATAAACATAGTGTTTTAATTTATTTCCCTATACGTCATTTTGACTTTTTGTAGTATTTTGGTGTGTATTGTGAGAGGGGCAGCAAACTCAGGGACCGCCTCGGGTGGCAAAAGCTCTAGCTACACTACTGCGAAGGTGTCAAAAAAAGGCAGACAGCTTTTTATATTGTGAAGTAATAGGAAATTTTGGTGTGTTGGCTATTAAAGTAAGTTATAAAAGAATCCAAAGTGTCTTGCAAGACATTTCAGATTCTTTTGTAATTAAGTGTATTTTGAAAAATCAAAGCCAGGTTCCACTTCTTAAACCTGATAAATTAGGATTGGCTCAACATGGATCGACAAAATAGCCAGGATCTGTTGGAGCAACACAAAACTCCTATTTATATAATAGTATTTATAAATATATATTTATCCTTAATTATATGTTTTTTTTTTTTTTTAAATAATAATAATTTCCACATAAAAGATTGCTAGTATTATTCTTTAACCTGCACTGAAAATGCTTTATGAGATGCAAAATGGAATATCTGTGATGTTTTGATTAATGAGGATGCTTGTGTCAGATAACTGTAGAAGTCCCACAGGCTTTACTCAACAAGAATCATGTTAAAAATTAAGATATTTTAAACAGAACTATCATTAGCATTCAAGAATGTGTAAGCAGACTTATTTTACGGGCGTATGATCACTTAAATAGAATGGGAGAGGAAAGATTAGTAAAGCAGGTATTTCATGCCTAGATTATTGGAAGAGGTTCCAACAGAAAACAGATGATAGTTTCATGCAGTTTATATTTGGAAGATGGAAATATAGAACTAATGGTTATGAACATTAGACATATAGCAGAATACATTTTTAAAAATTGGAATAAGTAGACATATTAACAAGAAGAATTATACAACAGACAACTTATGTTTGAAGATTTAATTGTATAACATTTTCATATGGCTATCAAAGGCATTTTCTGTGTAAAAAAACAAAGCACATGCAGCAGTGTGAATGCACTAGTCATCATCATCAGTTTTCCGATATGTAACTTCAAGGTGTTCAGGCTATAATGACTGCACTACATGATTACAATTACATTATTAATAATCTCCTATCAGCAATTTTCCTCCAAATTACTCTATTACTTATCAGCATAGGACTCCAATATTGTTGTATCTAACGTTTTGTTCTTCTAAGGCACCTCTGACTAAATCAATCCATCCACCTAGACATTAGCCTTCCTTTGGGTCTTTTACCTACAGTCTTGGCATCAAACATCTGTTTTGCTTACCTTTCCTCTCCCATTTTATTTAGTGACCATACCACCTTAGATTAGCCCTGTTCACACATTCTTGAATGCAAGCAATGTCACGTTCCTATCTAACATCTTCATTTTTAATATGATTCTGGCAGTGATGTTATCTGTGGTCTCTAATCCTTGATCAAGTGCTTTATTTCTAACCCAACTCTCAGATCCATAACAAAACTGGTTTGAACACGGTCTATATACTGCTTGTTTAGCATTTTGGCTGATTTCTCTCTTACTCCATATAAATTTATTCACCTGGCTCCCCACCATACCAGCTTTGCTTATTCTATTTCCAGATTTAACTTGCCATCTTCACTAAAAACTGCCTAAACAGCTGAATGAAGTGCTTCCACTCAGAATCCAGCTGAAGGTGTTTGTTACTGCCTATTTTCATAGTTTTGATCTTTTTATTGCTGATTTTCATGCCAAACTTGTTACAGATGTTATGCAATTTAGTTAGAGAATCCTGGAGATTGCACTAGATATGTTTAGGAGTGCATCATCATCTGCATAATGCGAAGAACTAAGTTTTATATCTCCAATTCTAATATCAGGTTTAATGCTACTCAGTTTCATAATGTGATCACCATATAGATGATGAATAAGAGTGGAGATAATGTGCATTCTTGCCTTACATCAAATTACCTGATTTTACATCAAACGATCTTCCTGTATTCCCTTCAATTCTAACTGCTGACTTACAACTGAAATATAGACTATTTGTTGCCCTGTATAATGTTCTATTTACACCATATAGCTGTAATGTTTTGAAAATCTTTTACATGGTCACTTTGTTGTAATGCTTTTTTAGATCTACATAACTTGAAGTGCAGATCCATGTTTGTCATAATCCCATGATTTCTCAACTATTTGTCATAAAGTGAAAATCTGATCCTGACAACCTCTATTTGCCCTGAATCCAGCTTGTTCTTATCCCAGTTTCTCTTCTATAATTTTTCTCAGCCTCTTTTCAAGAATGCTTGCATAAATCTTACCTGTAACACTACAGAATTTCCTCTGTAATTCTCACATTCAGCTTTATTCCCATTTTTATAGATGGGAACTATACGATCTGTATTCCAAGACTGCAATACTTATACCTCCACATTTGAGCATTTCTGGTTGAATATCATCTACTCCAGCTGCCTTTCTATATTTGAAGTTTTTGATTTTCTACCTCAATTATGGATATATACTCTTGTTTGCATTTCTCTTGAGAATTTCTTCTACTATTCTGTCACTGCTTGTTTCATTTATCAAAGTAATTACTTCAGGCATCTAGGATATCCTGTCTTCAGTTTTCATGTCACCTTTTCATCTTTGATTCCTTTTACAGTATGCTTATCTCTATTTCTAAGCTTTTTCAGTAGCCTCCAGAATGTTTCCACCTTCATGATATTTACTTTCTATATTCCTACCAAAGTCTTGCCATGATTTTTGTTTAGCTACTTTCACACATAGCTTAACTCTCTTGCATTTTTCTCTGTATTCTTTTAGGGCATCTGCCAACTTATTTGCAGAACTTTCAGTATTCTTTCTTCTTTTCCAGAACTGCTTCTTTAACTTCTTGTATTTACCATGGTGTTCTTATTCTTCTATCCTTGCAGACAAGTTCACCATGTGCCTTCCTAGCTGAATCGATGTTTTCTTCATAGTTTGCAACTACGACTCCAAGGTGTGGTTCTTGTTTTCATATTGTTTCATTTTTTCCTGAATAATGTTTGTATAGTTGAGTCTACAATTACCTATAAAAGATGCTCAATTTTAATTCTTTATAAAACTTTTTAACATATACTGTTCTTTTCAATATGATATTCAGTTTTATCATACATAAAACTAAGTAATGGTCACTTCCAAATTCAGATCCTCTGTACACTCTTGTCCTGAACCAGCATGAAGATATCACTATCAACAATAACCTAGTCAGTGAGAATTTTCTTACTATGTTTTGTGCCTTCTTTCCATGTGAACTTGTGTGCATCTTTATGTTAGAGCATAGTGTTAGTAATGATTAATCCATATCCTGAGCAGAAATTCATCAGATACTTACCATTGTTATTAGCTCTGTCCTTTCCTCCAATTTTTCTCAAAACATTTCTGTATTCCTGGTGGGATTCACTTCCTGATCTGCTGTTTTGTTCTCCAGCAAGTACCCCTTTTTCAATTTTCTTTGTCAGCTGCCTATTCTACTGTTTAAAAAAAATTCCTCCACTTCTTCCTTAGGAGAACCTTCTGTGGGACCATAGACACAAATAAGTTTCATTGTCCATTTACCCATTTTAAAGTTTTCCCACATAACTAATTTAAACTGTATTGCAATCAAGAAGTTTATTTTCATGTTTTGTGTTAAATGCTGTTGTTACTCCTTTCTTTTCTTGATCATTATTGCCTGAAAATACCATCCTATACTTATTAAGATCTTGCTAAAGCAAGATCTTCCCTGTTTTGGTCTTCTTTGTCTCAGTAATGTCAATTATTTTCACATGGTATTTTTCCAATTCTTTTGCAAGCTTGATTTCCTTTCCATTAATACTCCTTATATTCATGGTTTATCTTTATCTTGCTATTTTCAGTTCTTTGAACATTGGGTTTGTTGTTCTTCTAGGTGTTGAGCTTAAGTGTGTTCCAATAACTGATTTTTCAATATGCATTAGTCACAGGAATAATTCAACCTGTTGTGCTCTCTCAAGTCCTAATGATGTTTTCTATATATATAAAACAAATTACATATACAAATATATATATATGTGTGTGTGTGAAGTAAATTTGATGGATGAAAAGGACCTGTGCATGCTTGATAGACTGCACTTTGAATGGCTTTGGAGTTAGATGTGGAGAGGATTGAGAGACAAGTGATCAAGTTCGTGACAGGTCTGTGGAATGTTCTTCTTCAATCTATCCTCATAGAGATGAGGATAGATTGAAGGTGGGTTGCAAGCTTAGCTTACAGGTGGATGAGATGGGAAATGATAGAAACTTATAAGTTACTAAAGGGATTCTATAAGATTGACACAAAAGAAAATTTTCAATACATAGGGAATAGGGGAAAAACAAGGGGTCACACTTGGAAATTATCTAAGAGTGTATTAAGTAAGGGTGTTTGTTCAGACTAGGTTCTTTACTTGGAAAGTGGCGTGGAATGGATTGCCAGAGGATTGTGAGTAACTGTAAGATGTGTGATAGATATTGTGTTAATGGATAGTCTGGGTCTCCTGTAATGAGTCTTTGACTTCATGGACTACTCATATAAATAATAATAATCCTGATAACTTTTAAACATTTTTTGAGACCTGTGAATAGTTTGCCATTATATTACGGCTTTCTCTTTCAGGAGAGACACAAGACATTTATCTGTTAGCACAGAGTTTGTTTCTTACTGGGCAGTATCACAGAGCTGCTGTTTGTATAAAAAGTCGGAATTTGCATAAGGTAAGTCATACTGAAATTTCAAGTTACTCTTTTTATGACAGTCCTACCAGTGAAAGGTTGTTCACCTAGATAATATTAATGACATATATCCAAGAACTCTACTCTACAGACCAAATATGGTACTTTTTTTAAAACACTTTTTACCTCTTATAAGCATGGTGGTATTGTATCGTCCTATCTTGCTGACTGATTCATATATGTTGGTTTATCGAACTTATCGTTATTTCCTTAAAATTACTTTTTTATTTGTTAGATGTTGATTGATACTGATCCGAATATAAAGAAATTTATATTATCCTGCGCCACTTTATATTCAGATTAGTCTATATATTCCAGAGGAATCAATCGTCAGCTAACGTTTACAATCTCACTTTTCTACAGGCCGAGGTTATTAATATCCTTCAAGGTTTCCGCAAGGTCCGATAAATTTTTATGAGCGGTGCAATGAATGAAGATCAGGCAAACAACGAATTGAATTCAATAAAACAAAACATTTAATGCAGGGTTATATAACATGTACATCCAAGTATAGCTTTCTAAACAAGATAATGCAAGTGAACAAATCCAAAGTATCTCTGAGATACAGGTAACTTTTCAGTTAGGTTTTAAGTTTAAAGCCAAAGTCTTAGATCTTATTATTCAAGAGATAAGTATTTCTATCACAACTTGTCTCTGTTCTATGAGACAAATCATATCTTCTACATATCGATTTAGTTCTAGTGCTCAAAACAGATACAACCCGTTAGTTATCAAACATTCAACTCTCAGTTCTCTGTATTCTGTCAATTTATAGAAAATAGTTCTCACAGTTAAAAGTTCCAGAATTCACAATAAATATTCTTATAGTTGGCTTTTCTAATTCACTTCTAGTCTATAAACACTTAATTGTATTACAAGGCAGTTAAGAATTCAAAGGGGGAACACTTTAGTGCTTTATTCCTGTGACTAGTTATAGTTAAATGCCACAGCTAGGGTTAAGATAAATTAGGCAGAGCTAACATTCACTTGTGTCACACTGGATATAAAAAAAGACAAGTCTTACCGGGTTATAACTTCAGCATATTGAATTTACTTAGGCACATTATCAAAATTTCTGTTAGCTGGGTTATCATGAGGAAACACAATTCAAAGAAATCTTCACTATGTTAACTGAAATATTAAACACAGAGCCACATAAGTCTTGACACATTGGATTTACATCATATACTAATTCCTTATTTTCCAGTATGTTTTGACTTCAGCTTTGAGTATTCTTCCTCTAATCATTAGGAATCTATCGTGATATCTAAATCCCATAGAGGTAGTTATTAATGCCTTTTTAATCCCGGTCCTTTCCTTGCCGAATTTTTCGCATATCTCCGCTCGCCTTTCGTTACACACCTCCGTCTTCGCTGTCCCTGAGCTTTTTCTCTTGGTTACTTTCGTTTTCCAATTTAAATGTGTTTATTCTTCCTGCCAAAATCCGGTTCTAGCCAGTTCAGCTTCCATCTACAGGTTTCTCTCCATAGCATAGCCGTTCACGTTCTAAGCACACGCTAACTAAAAACAACTCCGTTTCTCCTTTACTAGCCAATCAAATTCAATCAGAAGAATTACATAAAATCTTATCAACAGAATTCGACATATATACATTCTCTTTCAGAAATAATAAATAGGTAATAATCCGTAGTTCACATAAAATACATTTAAATATGATAAATACAAATTCTCATAGTATATATGCACAGCTTCTTATAATTTTTATACAGGAATAAATAAAATAAATTGAATGACATTTTAATACTGAGTCCTTTCAGTACTGATTACATATTCCAGATTAAATAATTAAACAATAATAAACAAACTCAAAGTAATTATATGAATAATAATTTACTAGCAAGAAATTAACATCAAATAATATTTACAAGTGTTGCTTAAGTTATGGCAGATTATGTTAAATGTGAATGAAGTATTATAATTCTCAAATATCTTCATTCACAGTTTAACAAAGGCCTACCCTTTCACTGAAAAATTTTTCACACAAGTCCCTTTTGTGGAAGATTTGAACTTTATATTTTCTTCATGAGGTCTCATACAGTGCTCAGACTCACTAAAACTCATCTTGTCATTACAATTTGTGCACTTATTTCTTTTTACTTCTCTCCTTGGATTCTTTCTGTTCCATATACAAGGAACTAATTGTTCTTTGTGCTTATTGTAAGGAAATGTCTTTTTAGAGTAAGAATCTTGTTCTCTGTCACAATAATTGAAACTTGGTTGTTTCATAACTGGTTGATTGGTTGTATTAGTGTTCCTCTTTTGATCACTCATTTCTTGCCAATTTTTTCTCTTTCCCCATACTTCCTTTATTCTTCTTCCCTCTCTCTTTCTTATTTTTCCAGTTCTGTCTTGCAAATCAGTCACCTCGGCAAAATTAACCTTAATCATTGGTTGATCTTTATGATTAACTTCTGGTTTAGGTATGGATATTAGTTGCTGTGAAGGCTTATCAGTGTCAAGTAGGGTTTCTGGCTGAGAAGGTGCAACAAATTCTGTATCACTATCCTTCACAGTTGGTTCAGTCACAGATAATTGTACCTTATTTGGAGTAATTTTTTTATTAGGTATACAAAACTTTTCCTTCTGTCTCCTTCTTCCATCATACATATAATTGCTACCTCTTCTGATATTTCTTTTCCTGTTCATTAGGGATATTTCCTTTCTAAAAAAATCGCAGGAGAACTGATACCTTTCTAAGAAATTTGTTCCTAGTATGATGTGAGAGCTTATGTTAGAGGTTGGGGGATAACAAATAAATCTTGCCAGACACTTAGTTCAAATTATGGTAGGTAGATTCTTGTACGAACCTTTTTCATAAGCTATGAAGTTTGAGTCTGAAAGAGTAGTAATTCTTACAGGTTCTCTTAGTTTGGCAACGTTCTTCCATAATTTGTGTTTAATACTTAACAAAATAGTCCTTTCTAATGGTTGAAGCATTACATCCTGTATCTAATAAAATATGACACTTAGAGTCTAGGATTTCACCTCTAATTCTCATCAATCGTTCATTAGATCTTTGGTGTTTCTAAATTCTATTATATCCTCTATGAGGTATGTGTCCAAACTTTGAATCCCAGTTTTTGTTAGAGTAATTTCTTTTGTTAAAAAAACAATTTCTAGCAAGATGTCCAACTTTATTACAACTATAACATATGGGAGGATCTCTATGTTCTTTCTCCATCTGAGGTTGAGAGAAAATGGGTATCTGTTGTTTAAGATTTTTAATCCTTGAAACAACTCACTTAAATTTGCTAAAATGGGTTGATTTTGCCTTTCCACTTCTAGTTTGATTCTTTCATCAACCTTATCTGCTGTGGGGTTTTTGTCTTCTTTAGTTCTTTCAGTGATTGCTGACAATTGTCATATCACTTCATTTAGACTATCCATAATTGGTTGTGGGGTGCTTAAGGGCCAAAGCTGTATAACTGAGAGGAGACGTCCACATAGCCTTTAAAGGAATGCGGAGAGCCGACCAGTGCTTCTGACCTGATGTCCAATCCTCACCTTCTCGTGATGCATCCTGTTGGGTATCTACTTGGATACTGAACGAATGAGGATGGGCTGGCAATTTGGGATTTAGCCGACCAAATTGTATTCTTATTGGTAACCAAAATAAAAAATGATGGTACAACATGACAAAATTTCATGTCGACTTGGGCTGCGCCCGGTTAAATAAGACCTGTTGTTTTCACCAGGGAACCAGGGAAAACAGCAAAAAGTCAGCTACTGAAACAAATCTGAAAATACACCCCAACTCAACATCACTAGAATTAAAGATCGGTACTATCAACATAAGAAGTTTGAATGGCAAAGAAATGGAGCTAGCTGAGGAATTAGATAAGTACCAGATTGACATTATAGGGGTGACTGAAACAAAAAAGACAAAAACTGGTGAGATCTTTCTGAGCAATAAATACAAAATGTTATATAATGACAATGACAATCAAGGAAAAGAAGGCATAGCCATAGTATACAACACAAAATACGAGGCTAATCTTCTTGAATGTGGTCAGTCTCAAGTAGAGTAATGTGGGCAAATATGAGAATGGGGAACTGGACAATGAGACTTATTTGTGCCTATGGTCCCACAGAAGGTTCTACTAAAGGTAGAAGTGGAGGAATTTTTTCAGACTTTAGAAAAAGCAACTGAGACAATATAGAAGGAAAAGTTGGTCCTTGTGGGGGATCTAAATAGCAGAGTAGGAAATGATTGTGAGACATACATAAATATTTTGGGAAAATTTGGAGAAAAGAGCAAAGCTAATAATAATGGCAAATATCTGTTGGATTTCTGCTCAGGACATGGACTGGTTTGAAAAGTCTCATTGACTATGTTATTGTTGATAGTGATGTTTTCTCCCTGGTACAGGACACCAGAGTGTACAGAGGATTTGAAATTGGAAGTGATCACTATTTAGTCTTGAGCAGGATAAAATTGAATTTCATATTGAAAAGAATAACATGTAAGAAAGTTTTAAAGCGAATAAAAGTTGAGCAGCTCTCAGATGTGAACTGTAGACTAAAATACACAAAGATTATTGAAGAAAAAATGAAAGAGTTTGAGAACAGCAATCAAACCTTGGAGATTCAGTGGCAAGCCTTGAAAAAAACACTGATTGATTCAGCCAGAGAGTCATGTGGTGAGGTTGTCTGCAAGGATAGAAAAATCAGAACTCCATGGTGGACACAGGAAGTTAAAGAGGCAGTGAAGGGAAGGAAGAAAGCATATCAAAAGGTCCTGGCAAATAAGTCAGCCTGTGCTCTTAGAGAATACAGAGACAAATGTAAGAAAGCTAAACACTGTGTAAAACTAGACATTTTCTATGTCTAGATATTTCTTGATATTTATTTTCTATGTTATTGCCAAAGTCATGGGAGGACTTTGGCAAGAACATAGAAAATAAATATCAAGAAGGTGGTAAGATATTCTGGAGGTTGTTGAAGAAGCTTAGAAATGGAGGAAAGAGTGTTGTAAAAGGAATTAAAGATGATAAAGGTGACATGAAAACAGGAGAAAAAGATATCCTTGAAGTATGGAGTAATTACTTTGAAAAACTGCTAAATGAAACGAGCAGTGATGACAGCACAATGGTAAAAAACACTGACCAGGCATGCAGTCAGGAATATCCATACTTGAAGTAGAAAAAGCCATCAAAGGCCTGAAATGTGTAAAGGCAGTAGGAGTAGGTAATATTCGGCCAGAAATGCTGAAGTATGGTAGTGTAAAAGGAGTTAGAGATGATAAAGGCTGCATAGTTCAGAAAGCCTGAACAGAGGGACGAATTCCCGATGATTGGAATAGAGCTCTCATAGTACCCATATATAAAAAGGGAAATAAAACTGAATGTAAGAATTACATAGGCATTTCATTACTGAGTGTTCCTGGTAAGATATATGCAAGTATACTTGAGAAACAGTTGAGGAGAATTGTGGAAGAAAAAGCTGAATTCAGGCCAAATAGAGGATGTCAGGGTCAGATCTTCACTTTACAACAAATAGTCGAGAAAGCATGGGAATATAACAAAGATCTGTATTTAAGTTTTGTCGATTTGGAAAAGGCATATGACAAGGTGCCAAGAGAGAAGCTATTCAATACGCTACAGTTATATGGTGTCAATGGGGCATTATATCAAGCAATACTTAGTATTTATTTGAGTTGTAAGTCAGCAGTTAGAATTGAAGGAAGTACAGAAGATTGTTTAATGTTAAATCTGGTGTGAGACAAGGATATACGTTATCCTCCTCTGTTATTCGTTATCTATAATGAATAACAGAGGATCACATTATGAAGGAAAGTGGTATTAAACATGATATCAAAATTGGAGATGTTAATGTCAACTCTTTGCTTTATGCAGATGCTGTTATACCTCTAAATAAATCCGCTACAAGTCTGCAAGATTCCCTGACTAAATTGAATAACTGTTGTAATAGATATGGTATGAAGGTCTGCAATGAAAAGAGAAGAACAATGAAAATAGGCAGAATCGTTGAAAATGTCAACTGCGTTTTGAACGGAGAACCTGTTGAACAAGTAAAACATTTCAGCTACTTAGGCACGATTTTTAGTGAAGATAATAAATTAAATATGGAAATAGACAACAGAATCAACAAAGTTGGTATGGTAGGAAGTCAGTTGAATAAATTCATATGGAATAAAAGAGAAATTAGTCGGAACACTAAATTAGCTGTATACAGGACAGTGTTCAAACCAGATATTTACCTCTTCACTTGCCTCTTCATGAGATGACAGTTTAGTAGCTTTTTCAACACTAGTCTCAACTTATGGATCTGAGAGCTGGGTCAGAAGTAAAACACTTGACCAAAGACTAGAGACCATAAATTCATCAGTAGTTATATTTTTCAAGGTTTTGATTCCACCTAATTTTTGTTGAGGGTGATAGAATGAGCTTGCTTATAAGCACCTGTCTATGTGGGTTTCTTTGCTATATACTTCTAATGATAATCCTCCAGCAATGTTTTTTGTTGACAAGGATGTCTAGGAATAATAATTTTCCATTCTTTCTGACTTCTAACATGAATTTTATTTTTGGATGTTGATTATTCAGAAAATATAGAAAATCTTCAAGGTTTTCTGGGTGTGTTTCTAGATGATAAAGATGTCATCCACATGTCTCCACCATACATATGATTTTAAAGTTGCCTGTTCTATAGCTGATTCTTCAAATTTTTCCATGCGATGGGAGGCACCAGACCATATATTTGGTAGTAAAATTTTCCTTTCCAAGTGAAGAATGGAGATTTTAGGCAATATTGGAAGAGATGTGTGATGTTCAGAGGAAATAGATTTTCTAGTATATCTATTGATTCTTCAATAGATAGATATACTTGAAATAGATATACTTTTTTAAAAGTATATCTATTTCTCTGAGGAGGTTAGATAAGTGTTTAGAGAGAAGATATTTTGGAAAGTTTCTGCCATCAACTATTGGATGCAGAGGGATGTCTATCTTGTGAACCTTGGAGCACACCATCTAATCTTGGAGTGATTGGATGTCTGGATTTCAGTTGTTTTTTAAAGTCTTCTGTAAATTCAAAAGTAATGAACATTAGATCATTCGTTTTTAAGTGTGATGACCAAGGCAGATCATGGCCCATTTCTGAATATGTGGAAGAGTCCAATAACATGGAAGTGATCTTGATGTCATAGTCTGCATTATTTAAAATGAGTGTTGAATTCTCTTTATCTGCCTTTAGTATAATGATTTCATCATTGATATGTAAACTTCTCATAACTTCTTTCTCTAAAGCTGTGAAATTATTTTTTTGGCATGTGACTTTAATAGAATGTAATGTTAAGTGATCTTGTGGATAATGCCTCTTCATGAGATGACAGTTTAGTAGCTTTTTCAACACTAGTCATTAATGTCTACTTTTGTGATGTGTCTTGGAGTGATGGTATTGATGTAGTTAGATGTGCCTAAGAAGACTGAAATATAAGCGCTGACAATATTTTGAAGCCTCGATGATAACAGAGTAATTTCGAGGAAAGTTAATAGTACTGTAAATTTATTATTTAATATTACCTTTGTATCCTATACATTCCTTGAGGGTACACAGTAGCTTGATGATGCAAAACATACACTTTCCAAATTTTAACAGATGCTCTAACTACTATTATGGGAAATAGTATTATTACTTAACACTTCTCATTAATGTTAATTCAATTTCTTCAATCTTAGCAACTTGTCCTTTCGATCAGTTTAGTTATAATTAAGAGGGCCATACTGTTATACTACACCTCATGATGCCACATTTGCATTGTTGATCCTTCTATTATTTACATTTATGCTGTTTAAATCGCATTATTTAACATGTATTTGAGATGGTTATGAAACAACGAATGGAAATTTATTAAAATAATGGCAGCCCTCGGTTTATACCGGTTCACAATAATGCTGGGCGCCTGCACATGCTGTCTTACTGTAGTGTAGTTGACTGAGAAACCATGAAAAACCACAAAGAGACCGATCTCTTAATAAGTAATATGACTAGATGGCATCTGGAATTACAGCGAAATCTAAAATCTCTACATCCATTATCACCACGCTTATATGGTGTACCAAAAGTTCATAAAGTTGGAATTCCGCTCCACCCGATCATGGATAGTAGAAATTCTCCAACATATTTACTAGCCAAACACCTAGCCGGTCTGTTGAAAGAGAAGATAAAGAAATCGGACTCTTTTATAAAGAATTCTAAGCATTTCAGTGAAAAATTGAAAGGTATCAACATCTCAAATACAGACATACTTGCAAGCTTAGACGTAGTATCATTATTTACGAACGTACCAATTGAAGAAGTGATTAAAATCATAGAAAATCTCTATCCACACACACACACACCATTGCTCAGCTTTTCCGCCATTGTCCCAAATCAAACTACTTTAAAGTAAATAATATAATGTATGAACAACTTGATGGCTTAGCGATGGGCAGTCCCTTGTCACCACCTTGCACAGATCTGTTCATGGAAAAACTAGAAGCTGACATCCTATCCAAAATAAATCCGAAACCATTAGTCTGGTGAAGATACATGGACAATGTCTTCGTTATTTGGAAAGACACAGAGAATGCTTTACATGAGTTCCTTCAAAAAATAAATTTTTTTCACCAAAGAGATCCGAACAATGCCAAATTTCACATTAACTTTTTATTTTTTATTTATTTATTTTTTTAATCAACCAGCATTTCCTGTAACTTACGAGTTTGTAATCAATCTGTTGTTTTTTCTAAGTTTGGTTTTCCAAAATAAAGAAATAAATATTTTATTCCAATATATATATATATATATATATTTTTTTTTTTTGTTGTTGTATTAAAATAATTAAAAGTGCTAACTAAATTTTTAAATACACAAATAAAGTTTTTAGTTGTGTATTTTTTTTAGTTGTTTATTTGTGCGTAATCAGATATCAGGTTGAGGGAACGTGATCTATATAAGAGAGTAGATCACTGAATCACTTTTTATAGAAAAGTAGCTTGCGTTGTAAAAAAGGTTGAACACCACTGCCATAATGCAAAGCACATCTCTTTGCAGACATGTATAATGCTAGGGATTATGGGAAGGACCACTACCCAGACTGGTTTCGACATTTATTGAGGTCTCATTAGTGGGAACCAGGCTCAGAGGTGATACTAAGGTTTAATTAGTGCAGAAGCTATATTTTCATATAAGAGTAGCAAAAATGTGTCACACCTTATTATTAAAATACTCTGAATTAGAGAAAGTTGTTGGAAGTTTTTCCACTTGGTTATACTATAAATTAAAGATACCAAGAAATTATATACTTAGTTTAATCTGTTATCCAAGTGTAATCAAATTAGTTTGTGCCTGAACTATTTTCAGGGTAATGACTTCACTTGCTTAAGGGTCAAAGCTGTATAACTGAGAGGAGACCTCCACATAGCCTTTAAAGGAATGTGGAGAACCAACCAGTGCTTCTGACCTAATGTCCAATCCTCACCTTCTCGTGGTGCACCCTGTTGGGTATCTATCTGGATACTGAACGAACAAGGATGGGCTGGCAATTTGGGATTCAGCCGACCAAATTGTATTCTTATTTGTTAAACAAAACTAAAAAATGATGGTACAACATGACAAAATTTCATGTTGGCTGGGGCGTCGCCCGGTTAAACAAGGCCCCAGTTGTTTTCGCCAGGGAACCAGGGCAAACAGCAAAAAGTCAGATACTGGAACAAATCTGAAAACACACCCCAACTCAACATCACCAGAGTTAAAGATTGGTACTATGAACATAAGAAACCTGAATGGCAAATAAATGGAGCTAGCTGAGGAATTAGATAAGTACCAGATCGACATTATAGGGGTGACTGAAACAAAAAAGACCAAAACTGGTGAGATCTTTCTGAGCAATAAATACAAAATGTTATATTCAGGCAATGACAATCAAGGAAAAGAAGGAGTAGCCATAGTATTCAACACAAAATACAAGGCTAATCTTCTTGAATGGCAGTCAGTCTCAAGTAGAGTAATGTGGGCAAATATGAGAATGAGTAACTGGACAATGAGACTTATTTGTGCCTATGGTCCCACAGAAGGTTCTACTAAGGTAGAAGTGGAGGAATTTTTTGAGGCTTTAGAAAAAGCAACTGACACAATGAAAAAGGAAAAGTTGGTCCTTGTTGGGGATCTAAATAGCAGAGTAGGAAATGGTTGTGAGATATACAAAAATATTTAGGGAAAATTTGGAGAAAAGAGAAAAGCTAATAATAATAGCAAATATCTGTTGGATTTCTGCTCAGGACATGGACAGGTTATTACTAACACCATGTTCCAACATAAAAATGTGCACAAATTCACATGGAGAGAAGAGACAAGGAATAAGAAAAGTCTCATTGACTATGTTATTGTTGATAGTGATGTTTTCTCCCTCGGGCAGGACACCAGAGTGCACAGAGGATTTGAAATTGGAAGTGATCACTATTTAGTCTTGAGCAGGATAAAATTGAATTTCATATTGAAAAGAATAACATGTAAGAAAGTTTTAAAGCGAATAAAAGTTGAGCAGCTCTCAGATGTGAACTGTAGACTAAAATACACAAAGATTATTGAAGAAAAAATGAAAGAGTTTGAGAACAGAAATCAAACCTTGGAGATTCAGTGGCAAGCCTTGAAGAAAGCCTTGATTGATTCAGCTAGAGAGGCATGTGGTGAAGTTGTCTGCAAGGATAGAAAAATTAGAACTCCATGGGGGATACAGGAAGTTAAAGAGGCAGTGAAGGAAAGAAAGAAAGCATATCAAAAGTTCCTGGCAAATAATTCAGCTTGTGCTCGTAGAGAATACAGAGACAAATGCAAGAATGCTAAACACTGTGTAAAACTAGCTAAACAAAAGTCATGGCAGGACTTTAGCAAGAATACAGAAAATAAATATCAAGAAGATGGCAAAATATTCTGGTGGTTGTTGAAGAAGCTTAGCAATGGAGGAAAGAGTGCTGTAAAAAGAGATGATAAAGGTGACATGAAAACGGAAGAAAAAGATATCCTTGAAGTATGGAGTAATTACTTTGAAAAACTGCTAAATGAAACAAGCAGTGAGGACAGCACCGTGGTAAAAAACACTGACCAGGCATGCAGTCAGGAATACATATCCATACTTGAAGTAGAAAAATCCATCAAAGGCTTAAAATGTGGAAAGGCAGCAGGAGTAGATGATATTCGACCAGAAATGCTGAAGTATGGTGGTATAAAAGTCTTGCAGTGGCTGCACTCCATAGTTCAGAAAATCTGGACAGAGGGATGAATTCCCGATGATTGGAGTAGAGCTCTCATAGTACCCATATATAAAAAGGGAAATAAAACTGGATGTGAGAATTTCAGAGGTATTTCCCTACTGAGTGTTCCTCGCAAGATCTATGCAAATATACTTGAGAAACAATTGAGAAGAATTGTGGAAGAAAAGCTGGATTTAGGCCAAATAGAGGCTGTCAGGATCAGATCTTCACTTTACGACAAATAGTCGAGAAAGCATGGGAATATAACAAAGATCTGTATTCAAGTTTTGTCGATTTGGAAAAGGCATATGACAAGGTGCCAAGAGAGAAGCTATTCAATGCGCTACAGTTATATGGTGTCAATGGGGCATTATATCAAGCAATACTTAGTCTTTATTTGAGTTAGTTTATTTGAAGTCAGCAGTTAGAATTGAAAGAAGTACAGGAAGATGGTTTAATGTTAAATCTGGTGTGAGACAAGGATATACATTATCCCCTTTGTTATTCATTATCTATATGTATCACATTATGAAGGAAAGTGGTATTAAACATGATAGCAAAATTGGAAATATTAACGTCAGCTCTTTGCTTTATGATGATGGTATACTTCTAAATAAATCCGCTACAAGTCTGCAAGATTCTCTGACTAAATTGAATAACTTTTGTAATAGATATGGTATGAAGGTCAGCAATAAAAAGACAAAGACAATGAATATAAGAAGAATCATTGAAAATGTCAACCGTGTTGTGAATGGAGAACCTGTGGAACAAGTAAAACATTTCAGCTACTTAGGCATGATTTTTAGTGAAGATGGTAAATTAAATATAGAAATAGAAAACAGAATTAGCAAAGCTGGTATGGTGGGAAGTCAATTGAATAAATTCATATGGAATAAGAGAGAAATTAGTCGGAACACTAAATTAGCTGTATACAAGACAGTGTTCAAACCAGTTTTAACTTATGGATCTGAGAGCTGGGTCAGAAGTAAAACACTTGACCAAAGACTAGAGATCGCAGATATGAGAGTCCTGAGAAAGATTATAGGCGTGAACACATGGCATCAATGGCAATATCATATTAAAAACGAGGATATTAGGAAAGAACTTGACATTGTCAACATCTAGGAATGCATTAGCAGAGCTAATCTCAGGTGGTATGGTCACTTAAACAGAATGGGCGAATTTGTAAAACAAGTGTTCTCTGCCAAGTTGGCAGCAAAACGACCCAGAGGAAGACCAAGATATAGGTGGATTGATACGGTACAAAGTGCCTTTTTATTGTCAAAAAGCTTGGATTACACAAGACGTTTTTATAGATTTGTACACAAATTATTTTTGTTTTACCGTGATTCACTTCTGTAAAGAAAATGATTTGTCAGCCAAGGCATTGCTTCTCTTGAATGCCCCTGGAAATCCTCAAAACCTTGCTGAAATAAGAATACCATTGGATGTCAAGGTTGTTTACATGCCCTCAAACACAACATCGCTTTTGCAACGGATGGAACAGGGGATTATATCAATCTTCAAAGCCTATTACCTCCGTATAACATTTATGGAAATGATAAGAGTCTTGGACACTTCAGGAAAAACTATTAAAGACTATTAGTTGTCATTCAATATCTTGAAGGGCATTGTGACGTGTCAGCAAAGTGTTTAAAAGGAGCATGGGGGAAACTTCTTCCAGCATTTATGCACGACTTCGAGGAATTAGAGCAAGAGGAGAATGTTATTGAAGATGTTACCAAGCTTGAGCGAGAGCTGGGATTGTACAATATTACAGCTGAACATGTGACAGAAGTCTTAGAGAGCCATGATAAACTGCTTTCCAATGAAACTTAAAAAAATTAGCTGAACAATTAAGTCAACATCCAAAGGAGGAGAAAGAAAATGAAGAAGATCCTCTGAGAGATATGAAAACGGCCGATTTACCGCATATCCTTGCAAGCATAGAGACATTGACTGATGAACTCTGCGAAATGGACCATGATTGGGAACAGAGTGTGAACTTAAAAAGGAGTGTAATCACATCTATTCTACCTTACACTGACCTCCTTAAAGGAAGAAAAAGAAAATCTAAGCATTTAACACTGTATACGTTTTTTAATAAAATGCAGGTGATCTGATACCAGGAAAACTTCAACATAGAGATATGTAATATCTTTTCGAAATTTCATATTTTTTATATATAATTTTGTTTTGTTTTAGTTATTAATAATTTTATTTTAACAAATATATATGTGTGTTATCAAAACTTTAAATATAATAATGTTACACATACTTCATGTGCATATTTTTTGACTGCACGGAACATAACTTCATACCTCCCATTAAAATTGGGTTCGTTTTACGCCGATTCAGGTTACGGCCATTTTTTCAGGAACGGAAGTGCAGCGTAAACCGAGGGCTGCCTGTATTTTCTTATTGTAAGTAATAATGTTTATTAACTAATTTCAAATGTATATTGTCAAGCACTCTAGGAGCTAATTTTGCTTTCCATTAAATATAGCTAATTTGATTTTATATTTGAAAATTGATATATAGTAATTGCAATATATATATATATATATATATCAGCAATCCTACAATTTTCACTCGTACTATTATTACAGAAGTTTTGACTACATTCTGCTGCAGTGATAACTTATTTCTTATCTTATTGTTTGGTATAGTTCTCTCACACACACACACACACACACACTGCTGCACTCTGCTTGGAAAGAAGTCAGCAGACATCATAGTGTTAGGAACAAACAGCCATGGTACCCACCTTAATAAGATGACCTCCTTCTGCTATGATGACTGCAGCAATCCTACAATCATACTTTCCACAAAAAATTGATAGCAGTTAATGTGAATTTTGGACTAATGGCGTCCTTGATTGTTGTGGGGCAGATGTCCCTTCACCTCACCTAATGCTCTAGTTCATCTCACAGGTGTTCGATATGGGTGAGATAGAGCTCTGTGTAGGCCAGTCAAGTATGGTGACGTTCATATCCACAAGTCATGAATAGTTCATTTCCTTGCTGAAAACAACAATGGTCACTTCCATAGAAATGCCACAAAGTAAGAAGCATTGTGTTGTCCAGAATGTTCATATACCTGTTGAAGTTCAGTGTTCGTGGTACCACAAACAGGTCCGAGGTCAAACCATGCAAAACAGGACCATGTAATCACACTGCCACCTCCTGAATTCCATAGTTGGGGTTATGCACTTTGATAAGAAACGTTTACCAGGCTTCTGCCACACCCATCCATCTGCTCAGTAGAGGAAGTAGCATGATTATTCGCTCCATAATACAGCTTTCCAAGCTTCCACATCCCACTGAAGATGACACTGCATGTTAGTTTGGGTAATGTGAGGCTTGCATATTGCAGTCGTACCATGGAAAACCTATGTTGTGAGCCTCACTTCTGAATATTTTTGTGCAGATTTGTGTTCTAACTAATGCTTAGAACCCTGCATTCAATGTGTCGGCCGACAAATGGCGGTTTTTATATATTACCCTTCATAGCACCCTATGGTCACTTTTGGTGAGTGTGGTGGATTCCACTTCAGGTAGCACTTACAGTTGACTCTATGCACTTCCATCTCTATATGATATCACTGATTTTTGACCTGGGATGGCCAATTTGTCAACAATTTGCTAAACAGATAGGCCTGTAACATGACATCCTATCACAATGCTTCTTTGAAACTCCGTCTATTCTCTTCTTGTAGCGATTTCACCCATTCACAGTTGCATTGACTTTGGAGCATCATATTTCTCCGATTTATACCGGCTACAAACATGTGACGTTACATGGCATAAAGCACTTTGCCCATGATTGTATTCATTGACTTCTTTCCAAGCAGTGTGTGTATATAACTAATGCCTTTAATTCCCTTATAGGAAGTAAAAAAGGCCATCTTCGATATATATATATATATATATATATAGGGCATTTGGCACTGTAACAACTATTAAAAACATAGGTACTGCAGTTTACCATTGTTATTGTGTTATAGTGACCTACTGTATCTTTTGTAAATTATCCTTGGCAGGAAATTATATTCTTATAGATATTTCTGGAAAATTTTCCATTTTACTCCTCTAATTTAGTATTAATTTTTATGGCTATTTTGCCTATTTTTCTTTAGGAGTACCCCTCTGATGATGTCATTGGCTTTTTACTCAATTTTTTAGGATAGTATTGATATTTTAAAAACATAGATACATGAACACCGAGGAAGGAATAATTTTACCATTAACAGTGAATAAAGCTGGGAAAGATGCTTCCTGTGTAAGAAGCATGTGAAAGGGTATAGCTGTTTAAATTCAACAATAACATACTTTTTTTGCATAATGTTATTTATGACTAGTAGAAATAACTTTTAAAACATTTCATGTACTGTACACACATTATGTAAACACATAAGCAATAAGGTGTGGTTAACAAATGGACGTTGGATCGGTTAAATCAGACTTATATAGTCATGGTCTGTCTATTATGACTTTTGCATCTAATTTGACCTTAGTATCATCCTTAGCCTATTTATAAATCCTCAATAAAGATCGAAACCAGTCTGAGTACTTCACTCTTCTCATGATGCATAGCAATATACACACTTTCTGAAAGAACGTATGCTTTGCATTATGTGCTACTGAAACAATTAATATGAAGATACTTCTTGTGCAAACTTTATTTGCTTAATCTTATTAACTCTGACAACATATTTATCCTACTGAATCTTAAAATCCTTAATACTCCTTGCATTAACAACACATTCTGGTAATGCGTTCCATTCACTGACGATTCTCCTTGTAAAAAATCTACTCCTCACACTCTTCTTCACTACACTCTTACATAACTTCCAGTGATGGCCTCGGGTTTTTCCCCCACTCACCTTCTACTCTTTTATCTTTTTAATAATCCCGTCTGCATTAATCTGATAAAATCTTCTCACTAACTTAAATGTCTCTATCATATCACTTTTCCTCCTATCCACCAAACTCTGCAATCCACATTTCCTTAACCTCTCTCCATAGCCAGCATTCTTAAGTAAACTCACCTTCTATTGTTTTACCTAATATTGCCTTAGTCACTCATCTCTGGACCCTCTCCAATATTTTCACATCACACTGTAAACCAGGTGACTAAATTTCAGCACAATAGTCCAAGTGTAGTCTGACCAGTGCTTTATATAATGGCACAACCACTTCCTTATCCCTGCATGTTAGAGTACTTCGTATCATTCCACACTACGATGTGCAACTTTTGCATCACTTGCATATTCCCTGTAAACTTCAGTCTACTGTCTATCATTGGCTCCCAAATCTGAAATCTCATCCACTTCCTACAGTACAGCACCATCAATATAATACACAGCCTTATATTTCTGCACTCCATATGCAACATCTTGCACTTATTAATATTAAAACTACAACCCCACTCCTTTATGCAAGTCAAGAGTCTATTCAAATCTTCCTGAAGTGAATTAACATAATCAGTGCTACTGATAATTCTCTCCAGCTTTCCATTATCAGCAAACAACTGAATATCCCCGGTCAGTCCACATGATATATCATTTACAAACAAGTTAAACAGCAGGGGCTCAAGAACAGAACCCTGGGGCATGTGTACAATGCCCCAGGGTTCTGTGCAGTATGACTACTGGTTACCCTCCAAATCTGAGCACAATAGTCTATATGTGGTCTGACCAGTGCCTTATATAGATGCACCACCACCTCCTTATCCCTACATATCGATGTACTTTATCATAGCAGCAATACAATGTGGAGTCTTTGCAACATGTGTGATGTGCCCTTGGAACTTCAGTCCGCTGTTCACCATCATTCCAAGATCCCAAATCTCATCCACTTCCTGGAGTACAGCTCCACTAATACAGTATATAGCCTTATGTCTCTGTATCCCAAAGTGTAATATCTTGCATTAACATTAAAACTGTAACCCCATTCATTTGTCCAAGTTAAAAGCCTATTCAAATCTTCCTGTAGAGAATTAACATCACTCCTTGTAGACAGGCTTATACATTGGTTATGCATTACTAAATCACTTAAGGAATTGACAACATAGATACGAATATAAATTAAATTCCACTTTAATAAATATTTCCGATATTTCAGCAATGTCACGTTGCCATCTTCAAAAGGAACTTACAAAAAAAAAAGACATGTGCACGTAGGCACTACAGCACAGTAACTGAGAATGAAGTGATGAAGCTATTGTTCTCCTAAAAGTCCTGATGGTGCCCTCTAGCGGGCTAAGTAGGCCATTGGGCTGAAGTCTGCTGATGTAAGCCTCCCAAATTTGGGGCAGTCTCATACAACCAAATTTGTTGAGGTTTGGAGAGTTTCTTAGAGCTGAGGCTGATTCCATAAATAGTCTTTCAAATTTGTATTTGCTACAGTGTATTACTGTAGCTTTCTTCCACCGTATTCTGTGGTGTATATCAAGATCATGGTCTGCAAGACCAGAATGACTGTACTTGTGAAAACAGATGTAGTCCTTGTGTCCAGAAATTCTGATATTTGCTGTCCTGCCTGTTTGGCCAAAGTAAGACAGTTTACAGCTGCAAGGGACCTGGTATACACCAGGTAGATCTAGGGGAAGTGGTTGGTCTTTAGTGGAGCAGATAAGGGATGCCAATTTTCTGTATGGTCTGTAACAGGAAGTCGAGTCATATTTTTATAAGATTTTGGTAATTTTTTCAGAGGTGCCTTGGATGTAGGGAATGGTAATGGATTTAGAGTAATCCTTGTTGTGGAAGGGAAGAGGGGGGGGGTTGTGGTTTGTAGGTTTCAATATTTTTGGATTTTTTTTGGGGGTAGCCATTGGCTGAGAAAGTGTTGAGGATGTGATTTAGTTCAGTGTTTAAGGCCATGTTGTTAGAAGAACAGATTAGTTTAGCCCTGTTGTATAGTGTTTTCACCACTCCATATTGTTATGGGGAGGGGGAATTGTTGGTGAATGTACCTGCCTGTATGGGTGGGTTTTCTATAAACTGAGAAAACCAAGGTTCCATCAGGCTGGCAGGTGACTAGTGTGTCTAGGAAAGAGAGGCTGTTGTTTTCCTCTTTTTTTTGAGGCTTTTTCTTCAAAGGTCTCCACAAAGAAATTGGCTAAGGGTGGTGAACCCATGGCTGTCCCCTGTATTTGTTTGTAGAATTTTCCCTGCCAAACGAAATAGCCTGAGTTCATTGTGAACTGAAATAGGGCTGAGATATTGGGAGAAAATTTAGCTTGGATTAGCTCTAAAGTTTCCTTGAGTGGGACATTTGTGAATAAGGAGGAGACGTCAAAGCTGACCATTATGTCAGTATGTTGGAGGGTAAGGTTATCTATGCTGGCTTTGAAGTGGGCTGAGTTTTTTATGTGTGATGGTATGTCGCCAGTATAGTGTGTGAGCGCTTTGGCCAAATGTTTAGCTAATTTGTATGTGGGGGAATCAGTGTCATCCACTATGGGATGTAATGGCACATTTTCTTTATGTATTTTTGGGAGTCCATAAATACGGGTGTGTGGGGGGTAGAGTTAAACGGCTTTAATCTGTTGGTAATTTCTACAGGCCAAGAAGTGACTTTCTTAAGGAGCCTGTGAAGTTTTCTGATTTGTGAGTTGGTGGGCTTGTATTCGATAGGGAGGTAAGTAGCCCAATCTAATAGAAGAGCATTAAGCTTACCTGTGTAGTCCTTTTGGTTAAGTACTACAATTGCATTTCCCTTATCTGCTTTGGTGATAACTATTTCTTTATTATTCCTCATATCCTGCAGAGCTTTATATTCCTTGTTGGATATGTTGGTTTTTGGTGGTCTTGCTTTGTAGAGGACATAAGCTACATCCAGTCTTACACTGTTGGCGATTTGATTTGGAAGGTGGCGGATTCCGCATTCGATCTGGATCATAATATCCTCACTAGGTATTTTTCTGGGAGCAATGGCGAAGTTGTGGCCACGTGAAAGCGTGTTGAGTGCTTCAGAGTGACTGAAAAAAGGTTGATTACTGTGTTGGTAGGAAGTTTTGGATTGACGGTAGAGTTCATTTTAATTTTTCGAATTTTTTCATCTGTCGACCTTGTATTTTTTCAAATTCTTTGTCTTCAGTGGTACACGAGACGTCATGTAAAATTGACCAAAGCTCATGATTTAAAGTGCACGAAAGCTCTTCTTCAAAAGCATGAATAGCTTTGTTAATGTCCACTAAGAGAAACCATGTGGCGGCGATTTGTTCCCGAACCAACGTGTAGCTGGCTGGTTATTTTGTAGTGCCTACGTGCACATGCCTTTTTTTTTTTTTTTTGTAAGTTCCTTTTGAAGATGGCAATGTGACATTGCCGAAATATCAGAAATATTTATTAAAGTGTAATTTAATTTATATTCGTATCTACATTGTCAATTCCTTAAGTGATTTAGTAATTAACATCACTACTCCTAATAATTCTACCTAACTTTGCATCATCGGCAAGCATTTGAAGATCTGCAAGAAATATCATTAACCCTTAATGGGATAGTTAGTATAATGCATCAAGATAGGGGTGGGACAAATGGATCTCTACATTTCATGTATACTAATGCCAGGAGTATTAGGAACAAGAAGGAAGAATTTTTGGCCTTGGTTGGCTCTTCCTAGCCACAGGTTATTGGCATTAGTGAAAGATGACTGACAGACGATGTTATAGTTAGTGGGATAGAATGTGTAGGGTATAGTGTGTTCAGGAGGGACAGAGAGAATAAAATGAGGGAGGAGAGTTATTGATGATAGCTGATGAACTGCAGCCAAGGAGATTAGAAGTTGTATTGCAGGATAGTAAAAAGAGGTCATTTGAGGCTATTTGGTGTGAGATTGTGATCAGCAGAACAAAATATACAGTTGGGTGCTGCTATAGACCAGGTGACGGAATAGATGGTGGAGATAGTATGCATAAACAAATTGATGAAATGAGTGGAAGGAGGGTAATTATTATGGGGGATTTCAACTATGGTAACATTGATTGGAAGGAGGAGAGGACGCATGTGAGGAAGGAACTGGATTTTATTCATTTATTAAGGGATAACTATCTGAGGCAGCATGTAATGGAAAATACAAGGGGTTCGAGAGTGCTTGACCTAGTAATAGCATCTGAGAATTTGACTGTAATGAATATGACAATGTTGCCACCTATTGGTGAGAGTGATCATAAGGTCTTGAAATATATGAAATTTTCGATTAAGACAGAGTACATGTGGAATTACCATGCTACAAGTATGACAAGCTTAGGAGATTTCTTGGTAGTGCATTAGAAGTGGTCAAGGAACATTTGCAGGAAGTTATGGCTGACTCTATACCTAGAGTCTGAATAGTAAATCAAGTAGGGGCTAAATGGATGAATAACACCATTAAGTTTGAGTTGCAAAAAAAGAAACGACTGTGGAGGGAATTTAAGGAGAAAGGTGACCTGCAGGCACACGAACGGTATAAAGCGCAGGCCAGAAGGGTAACAAGTGTGGTAAGAAAACCAAAAGCAGATTATGAGAGGAAATTAGCCATGCAAGCTAAAGAGAATCTGAAACAGTTCTTTCAGTATGCTGCAAGTAAAAGAAAAACTGTACACGGCAGAATGATTTTAAGGAATGCCAGTGGTAGGGAGGTCACTGAATCAGTCGATATAGTGGAATTACTGATTGATTCCTGGATGATATATCACCTGGATGATATACACTTTGCAAGAGTATATCATCCAGGTGGTGACATTGAAGGAATGTCACAATTCCCATATAAACCATTAGTTTATATTGGAATTGTGGTGAATGAAGTAGAGGTGAACAGTCTATTACAGAACCTTAATGTGAATATATCTGTGGGATTGGATGGTATATCAGCATGGATCTTACGCAAAGCGGCTAAAGAATTATCAGTACCCTTGACCGTATTGTTTAATCTGAGTCCCAGGTCTGGTTTAGTCCCAAAGGGGTGGAAAGAGGGGAAAATGGTTCCACTGCATAAAGGAGGATCCAAGACTACTGTTGCAAATTACCAACCGATCAGCATATCAGGAGTCATTGTCAAGGTCTTGGAGAAAGTAGTCAAGGGAAAAATACAGGAATGGATTGATGAAAATGAGATGCTGTATGGGGGACAGCATTGTTTTGTGAAGGGTAGATCATGCCTCGGTAACTTGCTCAGGTTTTATAACACAGTGACGGCTGAACTGGATAAGGGTAATGGGTTTACAGTGATACTGCTGGTCCTGGCTGAGGCCTTTGACAGGATACCACATGGAATTCTAATCTGTAAACTGCAACATATGGGAATGGATATAGGATTGGTGAGATGGATAGAAGGGTGGTTGATGGAGAGATATCAGAGGGTAGTTTACTCAGGAGTAGAGTCCAAAAGACGGCCTGTGACTAGGGGTGAGCTGCAGGGCTCTGTTCTTGGACCACTGCTGTATATAGGGAAGGATCTGAGAGGAACGGTTCATTTGTTCGCTGATGGATGCAAAGTTGGGTAAGGCAATAGTGAATGCAGAAGATATCAAAATTTTGCAGGATGATTTGGATAGATTGGAAGTCTGGGCTAAGGAGAATGGATGTCAATTTAATGTGGCAAAATATAAGGTTGTGCATTTTGGGGTGAAAGATTAGCAGCAGCATATCACATTGGTGGAACTGTACTCCAGGAGATTGATGAGGCCAGGGACTTGGGAGTGTTGGTGGATAGGAAGTTGAAGTTTAGGGGGCACATTTCAAAAGTTGCTAAATCAGCTCATCACTTGGATGCTGAAGAATACTTTGATGAGCAGAGACTAGCAAGTTATTGTTCCTCCGTATCAAGCCTTGATAAGACCCCATCTCGACTACTGTGCCGAGATTTGGTCACTTAGGTTTCTTCTTGATGGGGAAGAGATTGAGAGGATCTAGAGGCAAGTGACCAAGATGATAGCAGGTCTATGGAATGAACCGTATGAGAACAGGTTGAAGATTTTTGTGGGTTGCAGAAATTGGTTGATAGGCAGAAAAGGGGAGATATGATTGAGACAGTCAAATTGCTGAAGGGTTTCTATAGGATTAATTCAGATTATATTTTTGAGAACAGGACTGGTGGTGGGAGGACCTGGGGACATCTATGGAAGCTGGGCAATAGTGGTTAGTAAGGGTGTTAGAGCTAGGTTTTTACTTTTAGAGTGGTGAATGAGTGGAATAAGCTGCCAGAGTCTGTTGTGGGTGCTATGACAGTGAATAAGTTCAAGGCAAAGTATGATAGATACTGTGTGAATGTCAAATAGTTGCGATGGACATGATGTTTAGGGCCTCCCTCGACAAGTCTAAGGACTCCTTGGAGTTCCCCTTAATAATAACCCAATCCAAGTAACCAATATACTATCCATTTCTGTCTTCTACAGCTTATACATCAACTTATCGAATGCATTTGCAAAATCCAAGAATATCACTGTATATGATTCTCATTCTCCCTTATCCAACACGCTCGTTACCCCATCATAAAATGCGAGTAAATTGCTAAAACAGGACCTTCCCTTTACAAATCCATGCTGACCATCATAAAGAATGCTATGTCCATCAATCCAATCTTGTATTCTGTTCATAACCAATCTCTCCAACATCTTAACCACAACTTTAGTTATACAAACTGGTCTATAATTGGAAACTTCTGTCCTAGAACTTGTGGAATAGTACTATTTTGTCTTCTTTCCATTGCAAGACTTTCATTAAATAACCAGATCGAGGGCACAGCCAACTGTTTGTGCACATTCCTTAAGAATATGTGGTGATGTGTCACCGATTCCCACAGCCTTTTTTAACATCTTACCCAATCAGCACCTGATACACCTCTGATTCTTTCACTTCCAATTCTCCTAACACTTGTCTCCCTTCTATATATCATTTACACTAGTATGATATACACTGATAAAATGATCGTTCAATAACTACACTATATCCTTTGCAACTGTTATTCTGCTGCCAGTGACTATCCATCAATGCCAACCTGCCATAATTATTCTTTCTCTTGCTTGCCATATAGTGGAAAAATTCCCTTAAGTTAACTTGGGCTGTTCAGCCAATCTCCTCTCATAATGCACCTTCCTAGTCTGCACTTAATACTCCTCATGGATCCGATCACCACAAACTGTCTTGTACCTCCTCCATAGCATTTTCTTTTCCAACACAGCTTGCTTGATTTCACTGTTCGTCCATTTTACTCCTACTCTATTTACTCACTTAACCCTTGCTATGCATTTGTACATTGCTTGTGTCAGATATTGCATTGTGAATTTCCATGCACTATCAACATCTTTTCTGCTCAGCTCATCTACCCAACGTACTGATGCTAACTGACTACAGAGCTTCCTATAATCACTCGCTTTATACTTCCACATATATCCATTTTTGGCAGTAACCTTTCTTGTTTCACCACTTCCCAAACAAGTACCCTCATGATTACTCTCATTCACTGGCAGCAGTGTTACCTCATTACCAACTACATTTTGTGAAGTTATCACCAAATCCAAAACATTAAAGCCTCTAGTTGCTTCAGTCACATGCTGCTTAAGATATTTATCACTCAAAAATTCAACAACCTCACTCTCCTTGTTCCTATACACTATCTCCTCCTTCCATTCTATATTCCTGTAATCAAAGTCTTCCATCAGGATCACCTTCTTTTTACATGCCCAATCAATTTGCCTAAACATTTCACAATCAGTATTCTCTACATTCCCTTATCTGTAACAGCATCCTATCAGATATATTAGCTTGCTAATTTCAACTTCACACCACACAGATTCAAAATTTGTGCATGCACTATCAACTTCCACACTTTGTGAACACAATTTCTCTGCAATCATTAACAGCACCCCCTCCCCTTTCACATTTCTATCCTTCTGGAAAACCAAGTTTCACTTATTCCAATTGTCTTTGGGCATACTGGCTCAATCAATGCATCAAACTCAGCTCTCGCATTTCGAATACCACATCTCCTCCTTAAATTTGTGTACAAACATAGCAATCCCTGTTTCTCTGAAACAGCAGTGTTACCACCAACATTCTCTATTCAGTCTGATTAGTCCTATTTCCCTGATCCTGACTCTGATTTCCATTCTTACCTGTCTCATCCTCACCTTTATGCATTCCATCACCCTGTGCTGCTGCAACCACATCTTCAACCTCATATCCATTTTCCTCCTGTCATACAGTCCATTTAGTTGTACTATCCTACTTTGGTGTTGAGCATTTGGAAACGCTATTGTTTTCTGATCATTTACTACATTAACTTCTTGACTCTGTGCTTTCTCAGAAAACAACAGTGTTGCCAAATGCTCAACAAACCCATTCAAATGCAATCCATCAACTTTAAACCATTCTAACCTTCAAATTTTTTCCATAGATTCACAAATTGAACTCCCTTTGCCTCACACATCTCAGCCATCTTTACTATTCATTATCTGTGCTCTCCTTCTTAATTTGCTATTGTCATATCTGGGCAACATGCTGATGACTTTTCCAATAACATCATTATTCTGTACCTGCCACAATAACTTCCTCAAGTCTCTATTGACATTCTTTTTTTCTCCAACTAAATCATTTGTGCCCATGACTACCAACAAGTTTGATGCCCAGTCCTTCATTTTCTGTAATGCATCAGTTATTTGTTTCATGCATCTGTCAATGATCTCAATACAGAAGTTGAAACTGAGGAATAAAATTTATTATTCCTAGTTTATTATGATTTACTACTTGAAGAGGTAATTTATCTTAATTTTTTACTGTTGATGAAAGAATAATAATAAGAAACCTTACTTTTTTGCTATTTCTGTATGATTCTTTTCCTTTGTGGTCTTTGTCGTAAAAAACATTAATTGTGTTTTATGACATAGCAGTTGGAGTAACAAAATGAAAAACCATTATGAATATTCTTCTGCTTCAAGAGGAATTCAGGTACTATAAAGTTTTAATCTTTATTTGCAGACTGACCTGCCATGTCAGTTTTTGGCTGCAAAGTGTCATGTAAGTATTTATTTTCTTTTATATTAATATGAACCATTTAAAGGTTCCATTATTCTTTAATAAATGGATATCTCTAAATGTATTTGGTGAAAACACTAACTTTCATCCCCACCCCCATGAAAAGAAATATAATCTATTTTTAAGCGAGTTTCTGAAAATGCATAAATTGCTTTTGTCCATTCAATGGGAGTTCAATTGCTTTTGTCCTGCAGTATGCAATTCCTAGACTCTGGCTGGCAGAATGATATTGAATTTGATATTTGAAATTCTTGCATAACTTGTCAAAACATTCCAGTTTTAATCTTATTCAAACCATCTGCAAGGGCACAAAGGATAAAAATTACATTTGTCATGATGACAGGAATCTTTATATGTTTATTTTTTATTTTTTATTTTTTTTTTTTTTTTCATTCAAAGGTGATTTAGCCAATCTCATGTTGAGGTTCTAGGGTTTACTCCTGGAAACTTGGCATATTGTTACAGGCAAAAATACCATTAGTGGACAGCAGATGGCACAGTGTGTAGATAGTGGCATTGTGTGTCTGTGTGTGTGTGTGTGTGCGTGCGCGTGTGTGTGTGCGCGTGTGTGTGTGCGTGTGTGTGTGCGTGTGTGTGTGTGTGTGTGTGTGTGTGTGTGTGTGTGTGTGTGTGTGTGTGTGTGTGTGTGTGTGTGTGTGTGTGTGTGTGTGTGTGTGTGAGAGAGAGAGAGAGAGAGAGAGATATATTGATTAGTGTGGCATACCCTCCTACAATGAATTCTTGAAGGTGTCACAGAAAGATAATAAAAATAATTTGAAATGATTATTTATTCCCTGCTTGCTTAATGGAATTCAATGAAATTTGGTAAGATCACGATTAAATTTTTAAATTTAATTTAAAACCATTTTAATGGCAAAAATTATCTCTGGAGTACATTATACCATAAACTGCTCTTTAGGTTAAATTAGAAAAATGAATGATATCATTATGCATTATGGTATCATTTTGTGTACAACATGGCAGTTGTACACAAAATGTGTCCTGCCAGCAAAAGACTGTATTAGCAGGTCTCCAGAAATCCAATCCAACAATGTTGGATTGGATTTCTGGAGGATTTAGGGACAGGTGGCGAGTTCATTTTCAGCCTTGTTCCAAATGCATTATTTTTTATATATATATATATATATATATATTTTATTTATTTTTTTTTTCCTAAACATTTTATTCACTGTTAAGTTATTAACCACGGGCAGCTTCCAACAAATTTATTAAAGGAATTTTATTTCCAAACAGTTGTAAATAAAACTTCTGGATCCAAAATCCTTAATTCTAACACTGCATCATTCCATTTTAAAGAAATGCAAAAACAGTTGCAATTGCCAGTTTTCTCTAAAAATTCATAACATAAACCAATCATCTTCACTTTCTTCTTTAAGGTTTAGTACTTTATTCTTCTTGGTATATTAAAAACTAAGTAAAAACAGTCATTATAAACTCATAAACATTATAAACTTAAAGGCAGGTTGCTCCCTTCAAGTGAAAAAGGCCTAGTTCGATTCTCATTGTGATGAGAGGAATCTTTATATGGGTTTTTTTTCAATTCAGGGTGTGTTAGCAAATCTCATACAGAAGTAGCATCATTTTTTTTCCCACAAACTTAGATTTTTCATCCTGCATGCACACGTATTGGCCATTAGACACATGCAGTTACAGACAAAAATATTTTTTGTCTGTAAACAGCATGTGTTATAATGAGCAGTAGATGCTGTTGTGTGTAATTGGTGGAGACACAGTTGTGGAGTAGGGTGTCCTCCCTTGATGAGTCCTTGGAGGCATCACGTAATAATAATAAATGGATCCGTTTTTTGATTATTTCTCTGAATTTTTGTTATTTATTATTTTTTCTCCTCCTCTCCCCTTCCAGCAGTTTGTTTAGGAAGGATTACTGATACTTTACCTTCATTCATTTACACACAGTTTGAAAATTGCAGTAGTTTACATCGATAGTTGACTTTTTTTTTCTTGCTACTTTTTTAAATGACTTTCAGTAATACCATATGTACATAAGATGCATATATATAATGAACTGTTGCCATTTGTAATTTAACTTGCATGTGAGCAGTTACTAAAAGTGTTCCATGATATAATGCCATTCCAATAAAGGTAGTCTTGGTTCTCTAAAATCAATATTCTGTATAGGTTATTTCATCTGTAAACAAAATACTGACATAATAAAAATTAACTAACACTGGGTTTATAGGTTGTAATAATTATTTAATAAAACCTACTAGTTTTACCACTTTGGCTAGTGGCTTCATCTGAGAACCAGACATTATGGAGGAAGGATGGATCTTCATAGACATTGGCCAGTACAGTATTCCTGCCATGCAGCATAATCTGTTGCTGTTAAACACCGACCAACCTGAATGACGTACAAAAAGGCACCCAGCTTTTTAAGAATTCTGTATAGTGACTGCCTTGGTATCCCAAGTTTTATCACTGTTTGGCATTGACTACATTTCACAGACTGTAACACTTACTCCAGCACATGCCTGTGATTCTCATTTGTGTTAACAGTTCATGGTCTCTCTGAATGCCCTTTATGTTGTGGCAGAATACTCCCAGTACATCAGAACCTCTCGATTAAGGCAATGATGACACTATTACTTTGGACACACGTATGGAAATGACGAACAAACTGCTCACAAACATGTTATAGGCTTGGACCATTTGCTCTACTAACTCCATTTGAACGAAAATAATGCTCAACAATAAACATCTTTAATTAAAATTATAATAATATAAAATTCTAATGTTTTTCGTGAGTTAATTCCGTTATTATAATTTTAATTAATATGTCTACTCACGGTATTTCCTTACTGAAACAAATAAACATCTTTCTTCCTATTGCAACGTCAACATTATTGTTGCAACTAAATGTAATGGCATAGACTCTAGATGTGCTCTTCATGTGCATGCAGTTGAACAGCATATTTGATACCACGTGTACTGAAGGGGGTGTCAGAGTTCGGTACTGTTATTGCCATTTGGCACGTTGTTCACAGTCTTTTTTTAAAATGTTCTATTGGTTCTCGATATCTACCAATGAATTAGTTCTACCATAAAATAGGAAAAAGAAAGGTCTAGTATGCCTTTCAGTATGCCTGCTATATGACAACTGGATGGATCCCCCTCTTGTGCATAGTCTACCATAGATCCCTACTCACCTCACTCTCTCTCCCCACACACAAATAAACAGCAGATGACCTATATGTATATATATATATACCACTTTACATCACCCATTGCCCATAGACTTGAAACTTCCAAAGCTTTATTCTCCAGGACAAGGTTAATTTTGTTATTGGCACCAGCACTGCATCTGGAACAGCAAGCTTTGCTTACATCATTCTAACAAAACAGATACAGTAAGAACAAAAAGAAAACAAAAAACTCTGACAAACCTTAAATCCCAGTGAGGACAGAGTGTATAAAGTACTCTTGACAGGCAGTTCTATGGATGGATAAATTGGAAGTGTGAAATATCATCAGTGCTTGGGAATTTATGAATGAATATTTATTAGCAGCAATAGCAAGTTGTATACTATGAGTGAAGAGAACACAATTTGACATAAAGTCGATAAGAAACAGTATCAAACGGGAACTACAAGTAAAAAAGAGGTTATAGAAGAGATATAAGGAGAGGGGGTAGGGAGTAGATGTATGAAGAATATAGGACTCAGGCCAGGAGAGTGACACTAGTATGGTAAGGAAGGCAAAACTGGAATATGAAAAGATATTGGAAAAATTATTGAGGGATCATTTACAGTGGTGGGCAGGTGAGAGTAATCTTATCTGAGAGAATCAGCATGGGTTTATTAAGGGGCACTCTTGTTTTAGTAATATGTTTGCCTTTTATAATAAAGTGACAAGAGCAGTTGATGAGGGATAGGCATCTTCTGCCATTTTTTTGGATTTTACGAAGGCATTTGACAAGGTACCATGTGATAAGCTGAGTTGCATCAAATGGGTTTTATCAGATTAGTGAACTGGATTCAGGATTGGCTATTTGATAGATATCAGAGTTGTGTATGGGGGAGTGGTATCAAGGAAGCAGAAAGTTGAGTGGGATCCCACAGGACTCAATACTGGGACCTGTGTTAACTTTTATATCAATAACATTGTTAACAGATTGCAGGGGGATATTCAGTTGTTTGCAGATAATGTGAAGCTGGAAAGGGCTACTAGAAATAGTGCAGATGTAGTAGCCCTGCAAGAGGATTTGAATAAAATGGACAAATGGGCAAATGTGAATAGAGGTATAAGTTTAATTCAGCTAAATGTAGTCTTAAAGTTTGGGATACATTGATGGGAGGACACATACTCTGTTGGAGAAAGTGGGGGAGGCAAGGGATCTGAGGATGATGACTGATATAAACCTAAAATTCAGGGAACATATTGCAAAATTTGAAGATAACCCAGAGGATTTCTGCAATACTGAGAAGGATGCTGACCTGCAGATTTGTCATTCCATTGTATAAAGCCGTGATCAGACCACACTTGGACTACTGTGCTAAAATTTGTTCCACAGGATTTGAAGGGGGATAAATTAACTGTGGAAAGAGTGCAGAGGCAGATAACAAAGATGCTTTCAGGATTATGATGTTAGTTATGAGGATAGGCTGAGGGAATGTAGACTGCAGAGTTTGGTATATAGAAGGAGAGATGATATAATTGAGACTTTTAAACTGTTGAGAGGTAGTTACAGGGTTGACACTGGGGAGGTCTTTCATTTGGTGGAATAGGGGGATGGAGTGAGGATAATTGGCTATCCCTGGAAGTTGCGAGCAAGAGGGTAAGGAGTAGTTTCTTTCTAGGGCGGGTGGTTGAACTGTGGAATGCATTGCAGCCTGATAGTTGTGAGAGCATGAACAGTGAATGGGTTCAAGGAGTGGTATGATAGACCGTGTTTTCTAGGGTAGGCCTCCCACGATGAGTCTTGTAACTCCATGGAGGCCTGAATAATAATAATAATTTGATAATAATTAATTTCTAATAAATCTTCGTATACTGAGGAAGAAAGAACAACTGCCATAATTTTTTCTCCTTGTTCTCTTTCTCTCTTGAAATGCATTTACCACTATTGCTTTCTCTTTATATGTGTATATGTCCAGAAATACAAAAGAATACACAGTCCCACTTGAGTCCAAGCTGTTCGCTTCCATTACTGGTTTTAGTACTACATTTGAAAAAGAAAAAAGAAAAAAATTTAATAAAGTTATTCTTTGTAATGCAGTCAAGTTTTTATTATTATGATTCAGGCCTCCATGGAGTTACAAGACTCATCATGATAGGCCCACTCTAAAAAACACAGAATCTATTATACCACTCCTTGAACCTATTGACCTCTCATGCTCTCACCACTATCAGGCAATGCATTCCATGTTTCAACCACCCTCCATTTAAAGAAACCACTCCTTGCTTTTTGCTCAGAGCTTCAGGGATGTTAATTTGCTATGAGATAAGTAGAAGTTATCACATTTCTTCATTTCAAAGGCTTATACTAGTACTAAGATAAGTTTATTCAGTTATTTTCCTAATGTTAGTACAATGGTTTGACATCCCTTGTAACATCATAATATGTTTCTCAGATAGTGTTTGTCTGAATAGCACTTAAGATTTCAAAATTAACAATTCATAAGAATTTAAGCATTAATTTCTAATCTAAATAAATTTCATCTATAACTAAGCAGGACTTCAGTGACCAAAGAAAGATGAAGCAGAGGGTATTATCTCAGAATATCTGGTTTGTGACATAAAAGTACAAACAAAAGGAAAACATGTTGAAACAAAATTTATAATAGTATGTTTCTGTAAAATGCATACTTAATTCTTTTCTTAATTTTATTTATTAAGTTTTGTCATTTGGAATAAATATTTATTGGGATATCTGAGAGCCTCCATAGCTCAGTCAGTATAGACAAAGCCCTTTCATCAGAAAGACCTGGGTTCAATTACTATCTATGACATGAGAAACTTTTATCTGGTTTCTTTCGACTAAAGTGAGTTGGGTGGTTTCCGGTTTTTTGCCCCTCAGAAACAGGCAAACCAGCCCCGTGAACGCACGTGGATTTGCAGCCATGAATATTTATGACGGTATGTGGAAGAGACAGGGTCCTCACCATATATTGTTATGTCCATTAATCGGCCATGAGTCACACATGTTATCCAACCTCCTAGATAGAAAATTACACACAAATGAGAATGGGATCTGAAGATGTTTGGATACTCCACACTATTTGACAGGTAATAGATTGATTTGGAGGAAAATTGTAGATTAATGATGTACATTTTTCATGTAATTACTTTCATATCCTGTACACTACTTGAGGGTAAATGTCAGGAATTTGATGATGACATTCTTCTGTATGTTGTTTTCTGTTTACCTCTCCTATTTTCATAAATTTAGTCTTTTTATCACTGATTTCAAATTTTTTAGTAGTTTATATAATTAAAATTATTAAGGTATCTTGAAGATGGATAAATGTTATAAATGGTTAACATTGTCTGCATGAAGAACTAAATTTGTTCCCCTTATTTTGACATCAGGTAATCACATTTCTAATGAAATGCACATAGTTTATGTAACATGAGATTAATTGTCAACTTGCACAGAAAGTGTAAGTAATCAACTGTTCCCTCACTACCTGATTATAAACATTTTCAGTATTTTTAAAATGTGAATAGTAAGCCCTGTTATGTTCCATTATTTCTCAGAGATTTTTTTTCTCAATTCCCCCCCCCCTGAATTTCTCTAAATACTCAATTTTTGTTCTATGATGTAGAGGAAGAGCACAGATAATGAGAAATACTTGATTATTTTCTGCTTTAGATATAGGCCAGTCATCCTAACTGCATGTAAGTATAAAGGTATACGATTAAACAAAAGTATTCAGTTAGGATGACTGGCCTATATCTAAAGCAGAAAATAATCAAGTATTTCTCATTATCTGTGCTCTTTAGAAAAGAATTCCTCTACATCATTGTTTCTTCTTTCAACAAGACCAAAATGCAGAGAAGTTGGATGGTCCAATTTTTCATTTTGTAAATTCTCTCACATCACTGTATTTGAAACTATTTTCCATACGAAAAATTTAAATGTTAAATATTATAACTAATTCTTACTTTTTCTGAATGATTCATTTTATATTTCAATCATGATATGGTTTAATATGTCGACTGCCATAATATTGAAAATATTTGCAAAATTTACCTGTTGGAAGTATATTTATATTGGAAATGAACCACAATGTATCACATCTTTGCTTCCATTATGAGATAGTCTGTAATTCACTATATCTCATCCACTTTTATTAAATAACTGTAAAGATATTTATATATTTTAAAAGTTAAATATATTTCATATTTCAGTATGCCGGTAAAGAATATAAAGAAGCATTAGATATCATAGGAACTTTGGAAGACTATCATAATACAAAAAAAGAAGAATCAATGAAGGCAAAATCTCGGCAGGAGTTATCAGAAGTCAGAAATGTATGTGACCAAATCTTAATATATTTGTATATTATTATTGTATTTATTTAATTATTATTACGTTATCAGTTTTTATAATACTATATTTGCTATTATAATACCAGAAACTGATCATATACCATAGGGTCATATAGCAATAATGACAACTTGTTAATAGTTATCTTACATTGCATTCAGTATATATGTCTTAGTAATGTGTGAATTAGTAACTTTTTAAAGCACAACTAACTTGATTATATGAATAAATGATAGGTATTATGAAATGAATACCACCATTGGGTATCATTTTGTGATATTGTGGAAATATAGTTACAAAAAAAAACAACTCAATAATTTAGAAGCCTATTCATGGCATTTATGTATAGTAGCAGTTGAAATACTATAATACTATTTAAATTCTTTTTTAAACAGTCTTAAAAATGAAGTTATGGCAAAAGAAGGTTGGTAATGGAGAATTTGACGCTTTTCCATCGCTTCATGAATTGCTCGCATGTTCAAATGAACAAATTGATGATGATGTGAAAATTACTATCATGTAGCATTTAAAAAGCTTACAAATGAATCTAGAAAAGTATTTCCCTGAATTGGACATTAATATTGAGTGGATAAGATACCCTTTCAATAAAAACAAATTTATGCCAAAGGGTCTATCGTCAATAGAAGAAGAACAACTTTTAGAACTAGCTTCTGATGGTTTCCTAAAAAAATAAATACAGTGAGAATACGTTATCATCATTTTGGCTCCAAATACAGAATGAATTTCCTGAATTAACAGATAAAGCTCTAAGATTCATTTTTCTATTTCCAAGTTCATGTCTGTGCGAAGTTGGATTTTTGGCTTTTGTTGATATTAAGACGAAGAAGAGGAATCGCATTATAGATGTCAAACTGCATCTGAGATTGAAATTAACAACTATAGAACCAAATTTTGCTGAAATTTTATCTCACCATAAGCAATTTCACTCCTCTCATTGACGATAAATTATTTCAAGTAAGTAAAACTTTATAGTATCTTTATAAAGTTTGTTCTATCAAAAATAAAATAGATATCTGAAGTTTGAGAAACACTGGTCTCTGGAATGAACCTTACGAGAACAGGTTGGAGATTTATGGGTTACAGAAACTGGTTGATGGGTGGAAAAGGGGGTGATGTGAATCAGACATACACGAGATTATTTCAGAGGAAATTTTTCAGAACAGGTGGTGGGAGAACTAGGGGGCCATCCATGGAAGCTAAGGGTGTGGTTAGCAAGGATGTCAGAACCAGATTTTTTGATTGGAGAGTGGTGAATGAATGGAATGGGTTGCCAGAGTCTGTTGTGAGTGCCATGACTGTGAGTGAGTTCAAAGCAAAGTATGATAGATCATCATCATCATCATCAAATTCCTGCCATGTACCCTCAAGGGGTGTACAGGATATGACAGTACTACATGAAAAAATTACATCATTACTAACTTCCTATCTACAATTTTCCTCCAAATCAGTCTGTTACTTGTCAAGACTCCAACATTATCACATCTTATATTTCTATCGTCTAAGGAACTTTGTACCGTATCAATCCACCTATATCTTGGTCTTCCTCTGGGTCATTTTCCTGCCAACCTGGCAGAGAACACTTGTTTTGCTAATCTTTCCTCTCCCATTCTATTTAAGTGACCATACCATCTGAGATTAGCTCTGCTAACGCATTCCTGGATGCTGACAATGTCAAGTTCTTTCCTAATATCCTCATTTTTAATATGATATTGCCATTGATGCCATCTGTTCATGCCTCTAATCTTTCTCAGGACTCTCATATCTGCAGTCTCTAGTCTTTGGTCAAGTGTTTTACTTCTGACCCAGCTCTCAGATCCATAAGTTAAAATTGGTTTGAACACAGTCTTGTATACAGCTAATTTAGTGTTCCGACTAATTTCTTTCTTATTCCATATGAATTTATTCAATTGACTTCCCACGATACCAGCTTTGCTGATTCTGTTGTCTATTTCTATATTTAGTTTACCATCTTCAGTAAAAATTGTGCCTAAGTAGATGAAATGTTTTACTTGTTCCACAGGTTCTCCATTCACAACACAGTTGACATTTTCAATGATTCTGCCTATTTTCATTGTCTTTGTCTTTTTATTGCTGACCTTCATACCATATCTATTACAACAGCTATTCAAGTTAGTCAGAGAATCTTGCAGACTTGTAGCGGATTTATTTAGAAGTATAACATCATCCGCATAAAGCAAAGAGCTGACATTAACATCTCCAATTTTGATATCAGGTTTAATACCACATTCCTTCATAATGTGATCCATATAGATAATGAATAACAGAGAGGATAATGTACATCCTTGTCTCACACCAGATTTAACATTAAACCATCTTCCTGTACTTCCTTCAATTCTAACTGCTGACTCACAACTCAAATAAAGACTAAGTATTGCTTGATATAATGCCCCATTGACACCATATAACTGCAGCGTATTGAATAGCTTCTCTCTTGGCACCTTGTCATATGCCTTTTCCAAATCGACAAAACTTAAATACAGATCTTTGTTATATTCCAATGCTTTCTCGACTATTTGTCGTAAAGTGAAGATCTGATCCTGACAGTCTCTATTTGGCCTGAATCCAGCTTGTTCTTCACCAAGCTTTTCTTCCACAATTCTTCTCAACCGTTTCTCAAGTATACTTGCATAGATCTTGCCAGGAACACTCAGTAGGGAAATACCTCTGTAAATCTCACATTCAGTTTTATTTCCCTTTTTATATATGGGTACTATGAGAGCTCTACTCCAATCATCGGGAATTCGTCCCTCTGTCCAGGCTTTCTGAACTATGCAGTGCAGCCACTGTAAGACTCTTATACCACCATACTTCAGCATTTCTGGTCGAATATCATCTACTCCTGCTGCCTTTCCACATTTCAAGCCTTTGATGGCTTTTTCTACTTCAAGTATGGATATGTATTCCTGACTGCATGCCTGGTCAGTGTTTTTTATCACTATGTTGTCATCACTGCTTGTTTCCTTTAGCAGTTTTTCAAAGTAATTACTCCATACTTCAAGGATATCTTTTTCTCCTGTTTTCATTTCACCTTTATCATCTCTAATTCCTTTTACAGCACTCTTTCCTCCATTCCTAAGCTTCTTCAACAACCTCCAGAATATTTTGCCACCTTCTTGATATTTATTTTCTATATTCTTGCCAAAGTCCTCCCATGACTTTTGTTCAGCTAGTTTTACACACTGTTTAGCTTTCTTACATTTGTCTCTGTATTCTGTAAGAGTAAAAGCTGACTTATTTGCTAGGAACTTTTGATATGCTTTCTTCTTTTCCTTCACAGCCTCTTTAACTTCCTGTATCCACCAGGGAGTTCTGATTTTTTTATCCTTGCACACAACCTCACCACATGCCTCTCTGGCAGAATCAATCAATGTTTCCTTCAGAGTTCTCAAACTCTGAAAAAAATTCCCGTTCTCAAACTCTTTCATTTTCTTTTCAATAATATTTCTGTATTTTAGTCTACAGTTCACATCTGAGAGCTGCTCAACTTTTATTCGCTTTAAAACTCTCTTGCATGTTATTCTTTTCAATATGAAATTCAATTTTATCCTAGTATGATAGATACACTGTGCAAATATTGGATAATTCTTGACATGATATTTAGGGCCTCCCTCAATGAGTCTGACTCCTTGCAGTAGCCTATAATAATAATAATAATAATAATAATAATATGTGTTTAGATCATCATCATCAAATTCCTGCCATGTACCCACAAGAGGTGTACAGGATATGATAGTACTACATGAAAAAATTATATCATTACTAACTTCCTATCTACAATTTTCCTCCAAATCAGTCTGTTACTTGTCAAGACTGCAACATTATCAGATCTTATATTTCTATCGTCTAAGGCACTTTGTACCGTATCAATCCACCTATATCTTGGTCTTCCTCTGGGTCGTTTTCCTGCCAATCTGGCAGAGAACACTTGTTTTGCTAATCATTCCTCGCCTATTCTGTTTAGGTGACCATATCACCTGAGATTAGCTCTGCTAACGCATTCCTGGATGCTGACAATGTCAAGTTCTTTCTTAATATCCTCATTTTTAATATGATATTGTCATTGATGCCATCTGATCACGCCTATAATCTTTCTCAGGACTCTCATATCTGCGGTCTCTAGTCTTTGGTCAAATGTTCTACTTCTGACCCAGCTCAAATCCATAGGTTTAAACTGGTTTGAACAATGTCTTGTATACAGCTAATTTAGTGTTCCGACCAATTTCTCTCTTATTCTATATGAATTTATTCAGTTGACTTCCCACCATATCAGCTTTGCTGATTCTGTTGTCTATTTCTATATTTAATTTACTATCTTCAGTAAAAATCGTGCCTAAGTAGCTGAAATGTTTTACTTGTTCCATAGGTTCTCCATTCACAACACAGTGACATTTTCAATGATTCTGCCTATTTTCATTGTCTTTGTCTTTTTATTGCTGACCTTCATACCATATCTATTACAACAGCTATTCAATTTAGTTAGAGAATCTTGCGGACTTGTAGCGGATTTATTTAGAAGTATAACATCATCCGCATAAAGCAAAGAGCTAACATTAACATCTCCAATTTTGATATCATGTTTAATACCACTTTCCTTCATAATGTGATCCATATAGATAATGAATAACAGAGGGGATAATGTACATCCTTGTCTCACACCAGATTTAACATTAAACCATCTTCCTGTACTTCCTTCAATTCTAACTGCTGACTTACAACTCAAATAAAGACTAAGTATTGCTTGATATAATGCCCAACTGACACCATATAACTGCAGCGTATTGAATAGCTTCTCTCTTGGCACCTTATCATATGCCTTTTCCAAATCGACAAAATTTAAATACAGATCTTTGTTATATTCCCATGCTTTGTCGACTATTTGTCGTAAAGTGAAGATCTGATCCTGACAGCCTCTGTTTGGCCTGAATCCAGCTTGTTCTTCACCAAGCTTTTCTTCCACAATTCTTCTCAACCGTTTGTCAAGTATACTTGCATAGATCTTGCCAGGAACACTTAGTAGGGAAATACCTCTGTAATTCTCACATTCAGTTTTATTTCCCTTTTTATATATGGGTACTATGAGAGCTCTACTCCAATCATCGGTAATTCGTCCCTCTGTCCAGGCTTTCTGAACTATGCAGTGCAGCCACTGTAAGACTCTTATACCACGATACTTCAGCATTTCTGGTCGAATATCATCTACTCCAGCTGCCTTTCCACATTTCAAGGCTTTGATGGCTTTTTCTACTTCAAGTATGGATATGTATTCCTGCCTGCATGCCTGGTCAGTGTTTTTTACCACTGTGCTGTCATCACTGCTTGTTTCATTTAGCAGTTTTTCAAAGTAATTACTCCATACTTCAAGGATATCTTTTTCTCCCGTTTTCATGTCACCTTTATCATCTCTAATTCCTTTTACAGCACTCTTTCCTCCATTCCTAAGCTTCTTCAACAACCTCCAGAATATTTTGCCACCGTCTTGATATTTATTTTCTATATTCTTGCCAAAGTCCTCCCATGACTTTTGTTTAGCTACTTTTACACAGTGTTTAGCATTCTTGCATTTGTCTCTATATTCTCTAGGAGCACAAGCTGAGTTATTTGACAGGAACTTTTGATATGCTTTCTTCTTTTCCTTCACTGCCTCTTTAACTTCCTGTGTCCACCAGGGAGTTCTGATTTTTTTATCCTTGCAGACAACTTCACCACATGCCTCTCTGGCAGAATCAATCAGTGTTTTTTTCAAGGCTTGCCACTGAATCTCCAAGGTTTGATTCCTGTTCTCAAACTCTTTCATTTTTTCTTCAATAAGCTTTGTGTATTTTAGTCTACAGTTCACATCTGAGAGCTGCTCAACTTTTATTCGCTTTAAAACTTTCTTACATGTTATTCTTTTCAATATGAAATTCAATTTTATCCTGCTCAAGACTAAATAGTGATCACTTCCAATTTCAAATCCTCTGCACACTTTGGTGTCCTGCACCAGGGAGAAAACATCACTATCAACAATAACATAGTCAATGAGACTTTTCTTATTCCTAGCCTCCTCTCTCCATGTGAATTTGTGCACATTTTTATGTTGGAACATGGTGTTAGTAATAAACAGTCCATGTCCTGAGCAGAAATCCAACAGATATTTGCCATTATTATTAGCTTTGCTCTTTATCTCCAAATTTTCCCAAAATATTTTTGTATGTCTCACAATCATTTCCTACTCTGCTATTTAGATCCCCAACAAGGACCAACTTTTCCTTTTTCATTGTGTAGTTGCTTTTTCTAAAGCCTCAAAAAATTCCTCCACTTCTACCTTAATAGAACCTTCTGTGGGACCATAGGCACAAATAAATCTCATTGTCCAGTTCCCCATTCTCATATTTGCCCACATTAATCTACTTGAGACTGACTGCCATTCAAGAAGATTAGCCTTGTATTTTGTGTTGAATACTATGGCTACTCCTTCTTTTCCTTGATTTTCATTGCCTGAATATAACATTTTGTATTTATTTCTCAGAAAGATCTTACCAGTTTTGGTCTTTTTTGTTTCAGTCACCCCTATTATGTCGATCTGGTACTTATCTAATTCCTCAGCTATCTCCATTTCTTTGCCATTCAGGCTTCTTACGTTGATAGTACTGATCTTTAACTCTGGTGATGTTGAGGTGGGGTTTGTTTTCAGATTTGTTCCAGTAGCTGACTTTTCGCTGTATGCCCTGGTTCCCTGGCGAAAACAACGGGGGCCTTGTTTAACCGGGCGACGCCCCAGCCGGCATGAAATTTTGTCATGTTGTACATCATTCTATATTTTGGTTTAACCAATAAGAATACAATTTGGTCGGCTAAATCCCAAATTGCCAGCCCATCCTCGTCCGTTCAGTATCCAAGTAGATACCCAACAGGGTGCACCACGAGAAGGTGAGGATTGGACATTAGGTCAGAAACCCTGGTCAGTTCTCTGCATTCCTTTAAAGGCTATGTGGAGGTCTCCTCTCAGTTATACAGCTTTGACCCTTAAGCACCCCTATGTGTTTAGATTTCAGTATTATATTGATTAAATATTGAGTAAACTAGTGAGTTACAGTTGTTTTATAATAATGATATATTATTACATTGCACTGAATTTATTTAGATGAAATTACACTATATAGGGAATCTAAATGGTATGCTTTAACATTTGTGAAATCATGTTTATTTTATTATTTTTGTGTGCATTGACTCCCACCTATGAAAGGTTGTAAGCCTATAGTACATAAGTACTATGGGTGGGCTAAGGATTTATTTTTTAATTAATTTAATTTTATTTTTTTTTATCTAATCCAGAAACCCTGCTATAAAAGATCAAAATGGAACTTTTTCAAGTTGCTTCAGGCCTCTAATAAAGTGATGATGATAATTATAATAAAATTGCTTTGTCTCACACAAAGCAATGAAATTCATCTTCTACCTAATGACAATCACAAACACGAATGCCCTCACTGGGATTCGAATCCACAACCCTTTGTGCGGGAGACCAGATATGTTAACAACTCTGCCAACCAGACTCGCAAAACCAGTGGGAATCTGCACCGTGTGCTACTGTTAGCTAGCTATGCATTTATATCGATGGTAGTAGTAAGATGGCTAATTAATTAAAAAATAATAATAATAATAATCCTATTCCTTTTAATTCATTATTGTTTACCAGTTTATGAAGTAGATTCATATTAATTCGATACATATTGGTGTTGTTCATGTTAATTTATATATACACCACATAAATACACACTCTATATTTTGTGGAAACTGACTTTTTAATTAATGATGGTCCTCAATATATTTGAAATAGATTAAAACTTCTTTATATTCTTAAATTTCATTTTGGTGTTTTGGCTTCAAATGATAACATCTTAAGTTACTGAAATATTGCTTGTATATTTGCAGTTAGAAAGTTCTATACAGATGTTAAGAGCACAAATATATGAGGCCATGGATAATAGAGGATTAGCAACTGAATGCTACAGACTTGCAATAAAATCAGATATATTTTGCTATGAAGCATTTTCTGCTCTTGTTCAACACCAGATGCTGTCTAAGCAGGAAGGTATCCTCTCTCTCAAGTCTTATGCAAATCAAAGATATTTTATTTGATTTTAGATTGTTTCTCAACTGTTTCAGACTGTATTAGTCATACACGTACCAGCCACTGAATTAGAAACCTTTATGTAGATATACCTAAATCACTTACGCAGCATATGTGCAGAATACTTGACCACTTGCATCACCACATGTTCTAGGCAACTGTTTAAGAATGCTGCTGGTTAGTAATTGTCAATAGTGTTGAGCACAATGAGAAAAACAAAGGATCCTTTGGCATTCAATAAAAGGCTTATTGTAGGTGCCTGTATTATTCATGTCATGCATCTCACATGCACAGGGAATTGAAGAGGATCAGTATTTGACAGCTGCATGCTTATACGTAAAATAAAATAAAAGGTTCTAATTCAGTGGCTGGTGTGTGTGTGTGTGTGTGTGTGTGTGTGTGTGTGTGTGTGTGTGTGTGTGTGTGTGTGTGTGTGTGTGTGAAAAGATATATATACATACACACAGTTCACCATTGAACTGCGTGGTCCACTTATACACAGATTTTTTTCAATAAATATCTTGGAAAAAAATTTTGGAGATTTCTGACAATTTGAAAAAACTTGCAAACGAACACCACATAGCTTAGAAATATCGAAAAAATTAAGAAAAAGTTAGATTGCAAAAATATACACAAATCTATTATAAAAGTTAAAATTTATCAAAGCTTATGCACACAAATGCTTACAGACCATATGTGGCACTATTAAAAGCTGAAAGAAATGTAAACAGCAAAAAGATGCAGTATTAAATCATAACTGAATAAAATTAACTGTTATGAATTTATGTTAAATTTAACTAATTAATTAGCATAAAAATAAATTTATAACAATTCATTTATTATTATATAGGCTAGGCTACCATAAAGCAATCATATTGCTGCTGCTTTATTATCAATGCATGAATTGTTATACCTGTAAATAAATATGAATTTCTTTTTCACATTATGTTTTCATTTTTGATGTCTAGCGTTAATAATACATAACAATCTGCAGTGTTTTGTCACATATAAGACAATATTGATATAGGTATTGACAGACAGACAATTCATCTTGTAAACAGATGACGGAAACTTACAGTATCGATAAATACAGTACAGTGCTGTAAATGTATTTTCTCTTCCTTATGATTTTTTTTAATAACATTTAAGAATATAGTATATAATACATATAACATACAAAATATGAGTTAATCAACTGTTTATGTGGGGGTGCTTAAGGGTCAACACTATATAACTGAGAGGAGACCTCCACATAGCCTTTAAAGGAATGCGGAGAACTGACCAGGGCTTCTGACCTAATGTTTAATCCTCACCTTCTCGTGGTGCGCCCTGTTGGGTATCTACCTGCATACTGAAGGAACGAGGATGGGCTGCCAATTTGGGATTTAGCCAACCAAATTGTATTCTTATTGGCTTAAACCAAATTACAAAATGATGGTATAACATGAAAAAATTTCATGCTGGATGGGGCGTCGCTCAGTTAAACAAGACCCTCATTGTTTTCGCTAGGGAACCAGGACGAACAGCAAAAAGTCAGCTACTAGAACAAATCTGAAAGCACACCCCAACTCAACATCACTAGAATTAAAGATCAGTACTATCAACATAAGAAGACTGAATGACAAAGAAATGGAGCTAGCTGAGGAATTAGATAAGTACCAGATTGACATTATAGGGGTGACTGAAACAAAATAGACAAAAACTGGTGAGATCTTTCTGAGCAATAAATACAAAATGTTATATTCAGGTAATGACAATCAAGGAAAAGAAGGAGTAGCCATAGTATTCAACACTGAATACGAGGCTAATCTTCTTGAATGGCAGGCAGTCTCAAATAGAGTGATATGGGCAACTGAACAATGAGACTTATTTGTGCCTATGATCTCACAGAAGGTTCTGCTAAGGTAGAAGTGGAGGAATTTTTTCATGCTTTAGAGAAAGCAACTGACACAATGAAAAAGGAAAAGTTGGTCCTTATTGGGGATCTAAATAGCAGAGTAAGAAATGATTGTCAGACATACAAAAATATTTTGGGAAAATTTGGAGAAAAGAGCAAAGCTAATAATAATGGCAAATACCTGTTGAATTTCTGCTCAGGTCATAGACTGGTTATTACTAACACCATGTTCCAACATAAAAATGTGCACAAATTCACATGGAGAGAAGAGGCAAGGAATAAGAAAAGTCTCATTGACTATGTTATTTGTGATAGTGATGTTTTCTCCCTGGTGCAGGACGCCAGAGCGTACAGAGGATTTGAAATTGGAAGTAATCACTATTTAGTCTTGAGTAGGATAAAATTGAATTTCATATTGAAAAGAATAACATGTAAGAAAGTTTTAAAGCGAATAAAAGTTGAGCAGCTCTCAAATGTGAACTGTAGACTAAAATACACAAAAATTATTGAAGAAAAAATGAAAGAGTTTGAGAACAGCAACCAAACCTTGGAGATTCTGTGGCAAGCCTTGAAAAAAACACTGATTGATTCTGCCAGAGAGGCATGTGGTGAAGTTGTCTGCAAGGATAGAAAAATCAGAGCTCAGTGGTGACACAGGAAGTTAAAGAGGCAGTGAAGGAAAAGAAGAAAGCATATCAAAAGTTCCTGTCAAATAAGTCAGCATGTGCTCTTAGAGAATACAGAGACAAATCTAAGAAAGCTTAAACACTGTGTAAAACTAGCTAAACAAAAGTCATGGGAGGACTTTGGCAAGAACATAGAAAATAAATATCAAGAAGGTGGTAAGATATTCTGGAGGTTGTTGAATAAGCTTAGAAATGGAGGAAAGAGTGTTGTAAAAGGAATTAGAGATTATAAAGGTGACATGAAAACAGGAGAAAAGATATCCTTGGAGTATAGAGTAATTACTTCGAAAATGCTAAATGAAACAAGCAGTGATAGCACAGTGTTAAAAAAACACAGGAATACATATCCATACTTGAAGTAGAAAAAGCCATGAAAGGCCTGAAATGTGCAAAGGCAGTAGGAGAAGGTGATATTCGGCAAGAAATGCTGAAGTATGGTGGTGTAAAAAGAGTTAGAGATGATAAAGGCTGCATAGTTCAGAAAGCCTGGACAGAGGGGCGAATTCCCGATGATTGGAATAGAGCTCTCATAGTACCCATATATAAAAAGGGAAATTAAACTGAATGTGAGAATTACATAGCATTTCATTACTGAGTGAGAAACAGTTGAGAAGAATTGTGGAAGAAAAGTTTGGTGAAGAAAAAGCTGCATTCAGGCCAAATAGAGGATGTCAGGGTCAGATCTTCACTTTACGACAAATAGTTTAGAAAATACAAATTAAGTTTTGGCGATCTGGAAAAGGCGTATGATAAGGTGCCAAGAGAGAAGCTATTCAATACGCTACAGTTATATGGTGTAAATGGGGCATTATATCAAGCAATACTTAGTCTTTATTTGAGTTGTAAGTCAGCAGTTAGAACTGAAGAAAGTACAGAAGATGGTTTAATGTTAAATCTGGTGTGAGACAAGGATATACATTATCCCCTCTTTATTATCTATAATGAATAACAGAAGATCACATTATGAAGGAAAGTGGTATTAAACATGATATCAAAATTGGAGATGTTAATGGCAGCTCTTTGCTTTATGCGGATGATGTTATACTTCTAAATAAATCCGCTACAAGTCTGCAAGATTCCCTGACTAAATTGAATAACTGTTGTAATAGATATGGTATGAAGGTCAGCAATACAAAGAGAAGAATAATGAAAATAGGCAGAATCGTTGAAAATGTCAACTGCATTTTGAATGGTGAACCTGTTGAAAAAGAAAACATTTCAGCTACTTAGGCATGAGTTTTAGTGAAGATGGCAAATTAAATATGGAAATAGACAACAGAATCAACAAAGCTGGTATGGTGGGAAGTCAATTGAATAAATTCATATGGAATAAAAGAGAAATTAGTCGGAACACTAAATTAGCTGTATGCAGGACAGTGTTCAAACCAGTCTTAACTTATGGATCTGAGAGCTGGGTCAGAAGTAAATCACTTGACCAAAGACTGGAGACCACAGATATGAGAGTCCTAAGAGAGATTGGAGGCATGAACAGATGGCATCAATGGCAATATCATATTAAAAATTAGGATATTAGAAAAGAACTTGACATTGCCAGCAACCAGGAATGCATTAGCAGAGCTAATCTCAGGTGGTATGGTCATTTAAATAGAATGGGTGAGGAAAGATTAGCAAAACAAGTGTTCTCTGCAAGGTTGGTAGGAAAACGACCCAGAGGAAGACCAAGATATAGGTATATTGATACTATTCAAAGTGCCATAGACAATAGAAATATAAGATCTGATAATGTTGGCGTCTTGACAAGTAACAGACTGATTTGGAGGAAAATTGTAAATAGGAAGTTAGTAATGATGTAAATTTTTCATGTAGTACTATCATATCTTGTATAACCAGTGATGAGCTGTGGAAATTTTTACAAAGGGCTCACTTCGTCATCCAAAAAAAAAAAAAAAAAGGCGTATTTCACACAAAAACTTTTATTAATACAAATCGTGTACAAATTCCAATCAAAAAGCATGAGAGGACAATCAACCTCTAATTTGACAAATGCTATCATTTTTAAACAAATATTTCATGATCTAAACATGAAATATTTGCACACAATCAACTGTGTTAATTTATCTTACATAAGAAAAACATTTTTTAACTATCAAAATATAATAAGAATGAAATCTTTTATAAAACATTTGATTGGCTACCAGAAGGGAGAAGGGTAAAGATAGTGCATGTGCTTATTTTATTTTCAAACTTGGGTGCATTCGTTATAGAGGAGTTGAAACAATAATTCCAAATAATCTATACACTGCCTAATAGACTAATTTTTGTTAGGTTACCATATGAGTTTGTTGCTTAATATATTTAAAAAAAAAAAAAAAAAAAAAAAATTTTTTTTTTTTCGAAAAAATAAAAAAGTAAACAAGAAAGGATCACACGAGCCCCTTATAGCTCATCACTGTATACACCTCTTTGAGGATACATGGTAGGAATTTGATGATGAACCGCTTATGTTATCAGTAAGGTTTCTTGTCAACGGTAGGCTATTAGTAGTTAAGTTTTTGGGGAGTTAAAATTTATATCCAAATTTCTATTGTGCTGGGGATTGGTGGCCCTAATCCCCATGTTCAAGGGTCAACTGTGTGTGTGTTTAAATTTTTTATTTTTTTAATATAGGAACTAGTACTAATTCTCAATTCAAATTACAATTGTAATTAAAAAAAATCACAATTCACCATTGTAATTATTTTAATATACTTAAAATTGCAGTACTTTGTGTGCCAGCTGTTCATATAACATTGTTTCTTTAATTTTTTAGAAGTGCAGCTACTTACAAGCTTGCCATATTTTAAATATCCTCCTGAAGAAGCAGAGCTTGTAAAATTTCTTTATGAAACCCAGCTAAAGAAGGTAAATATTTGTAATGGGATTTCATTATACATAAAATATAATCTAAGTTCCTACCTAAGGAAAACAGGATTTCTTTTTCTTATGTTGAGATTAAAATTAAGAATAAGAAATGTTGATCGACAATTGGTTCAGCAGCCTTAACCTACTGAACTCTGAATCTTGCATGACAAGATTCAGAGTGAATTTGAGAGATGATTGTTCTAGATATAAAGAGTTAAATCTCTTCCAGGAAAAAAAAAAGATAAAACAATTGCAGCAGTTATATAACTCAAGCTAATATTTGAATTGCTTTCTCCTTTATTTAAACTAGCTTCTATTTATTTTTTTTTTAATTAAATTTTATTTCAAAAATACTGGATCCCATCCACTTCTAGATGAATTCAAATGGTGCTGAGGTATCCCCTTCTAGCTTGTTATCTTAATAGCACAAATGAATAGATGTTTTGGAAGCTTCTTAAAATATTTGGATAGTTTGGTTATGTGTAGAATGTGAAAGTATCTATTCAAAATTGGATGGAATAGAATTTGTATGCATTGAAACAAAACTCAAGCACAAACTTAACGCACCAGGTTCTGTAACTGATTGCAGATGTGTATTCATTCACTCTGTTTTGCTGCATGTTAAGTAATTGTGAAGAACCAAAGAAGACAACTTCACTTTATATGTTAAGTTTTGTGGAAAATTGGATTCAAGTTATAGTCTGACTTTGCATACTATAAGAATGCAGTTAGAGTATGGGTCATTGTGAACCAGGGGAATTAGATTTTCAAAACTTAAATAATATGCCTTATCACAGTCGGTAAGTAACTTTCTGATCCTAATCTACCAAACAGTAGATCAGATGTCAGATGCACACACACACACACACACAGACATACTATATTCTAAAAGTATTTGGTTATCTCTCCAAAAATTAGTGAGCTGTATAAGCCATACATATATTTAAATGTACTAAAAAAAACCAAATCTCGCACAAAAAGGTGAGATCTTTCTAAGTTACAAATACAAAATGTTATATCATAGCAATAATAATAGGAGAAAAGCGGGAGTAGCTATAGTATTCAACACTAAATGCGAGGATAATCTCGTTGAATGACAGGCAATATCAAGTAGAGTGGTGTGTGCAAATATCAGAATGGGGAACTGGACAATGAGACTTATTTGTGCTTATGGTCCCACAGACGGTTCTACGAAGGAAGAAATGGAGGAATTTTTTGAAACATTAGAGAGGGCAGCTGGCTCAACGAAAAAGAAAAGTTGGTCCTTGTTGGAGATTTAAACAACAGTATAGAAAATGATTACCAGACATACAGAATGTTTTTGGAAAATTTAGAGAAAAGTACATGTTAAGTGCCTGCTGAATTTCTGTTTGGGCATGAATTAGTTATTACTAACACCATGTTCCAACATAAAAATGTGCACAAATTCACATGGAGAGAAGAGGCTAGGAATAAGAAAAGTCCCATTGACTATGTTATAATTGATAGTGATGTTTTCCCACAGGACACAAAAGTATACAGAGGAGTTGAAATAGGATGTGATCACTCTTTAGTTTTGAGCATAATCAGGATTGAGCGAAAAGAATCAGTTTTGAACAAAATCAGATAGAAAGTCCACACGTACATGATATGCTATACTATTAATATAGCATACCATGTATGTGTGGACTTACCTACATAGGCCAAACTTCAAGAAGCCTAGAAATTCGAAAGAAGGAACATGTCGGAAACGTCTATCATAATAGAACAGACACCTCATTTCATCAGACATCATTTCTCAACTTCAAAGCATTCAATAAATTGGGACAACAGTTCTATGCCATATATCGAAGAGGATTTTAGATGTAGAACCTTTAAAGAAGCTGCAGTAGTCCTACGAACAGGAAATAATCTCAATAGAAACCAGGGAATAATATTAAAAGACATGTGGAAAAATCTGTTAAATTCATTAAGTTTAATGGAACTAAATTACGCGAAAAATTATAAAATGTAACTTAATAACAATAACTAAGTCTTCATGCCTTATGTGTGTGATGTCACGCATGCTCTACAATTCGTCTAACTGTTTTTAAACCGTTACTTCATTCTTTTGTTGTTTGCATTTAATACTAGCATAACCTTTCTCGTCTTGACAAAGCTAGACAGTTACAGCTAGCGAAACTAGTAGACGATTTGTATATATGTTTATTAAATCCATGGTCTTAAAAATCAAATAGTATGTTTCAATTTTTAAAGCTTCAATATATTTTATCTTGTGTAACATGGACATTGTAAGGAGAAAGACCAGCAAGTACATCCCAAACATGAACAATAAGAATGAGTCATCACATAGCATGTGTTTACTAGCCCATGCTTTGGTCACCACTGAGTTGACAGGATTACACTATTAGTAATCAAATAATTGTTTCATCCATTGTTACATTGGATAAAATATATCAGTTTTTTAAATAAAATTCCATATTTTTTCTATGTGTAAGCTAGGTATCTAGAAATGTCATATGCATTTTCCCTTAGAACATTTTATTAACTTGTATATGAATAAATTGTTTGATAGTTTTCTTTTTTTCTTTTTAAGTATGACAAACCTTCTGAGCTGATAATTCCTACACAGATGAATAATCTTGAGGATAATCTAGATATAGCCACTGTTCTAGCAGAGCGATGTTATTACAATTGTGATTATCAAGAATGTCATGCCATCACTTCAGTGTAAGTTTTTAATATAAGAATTTTTGGATCTGTATTTGTGTGTTTGCCTGAACAGTACTATAATAGTTTTATATTTGTATTAAAGTATTCTGTATTATACTACTGTGCACTGTATATCTGTGACACAATTAAGATTTCAGAGTAGTTTCCAATCAACAGTTCTTGTAATATCTTCTAAAGCACTTCTATATGTTACAGAAGAGCAACAGTGTTGCTCTTCTGTAACATAGTTGCAAGAATATCATGACATTGTCCTTTGGTTTAGAAGACCAGAGATAACTTCAATTTTTATTATATCATTTAGCTAGTCTCCAGAAGCAGCAAGGCTTCCTTCCTAGAAATTCAGGTTTTTCATCTGCAAAATAGGCAAACTGGTGAGATGGAATGCTTGCTATTATAGTATGCCCACCGTTTATAGGTCTCTCCTTGGCATTTTGCCAAGAATAGTCGATTCATGCTGAAGGGGAGAAAGAAATGAAGAATGTACGAGTTGGTTGCCAACATGCGAAAACACGTGCTTTCTTGTCTGTCGCTGTACTAGTATAGTAGCTTGATTTTTGTTGTCGCTTTTTTGCATTTTTTTTTTATTATTAATTTGTATGATGGATCCAGTACAGTCAACAAGTTCTGTTGCTAAATGTTTCAGTAGCTCTTGCAAAAGAATATTGAATAATATGCTGACATTCTGCGAAAAATTATCGTCAGAAGGCTGTCTCCTTGTTCCCCTTTCTCAAGTCATAAAATGTGCAAGTGCAATTGCAGGCATATCGGGGTCGACTGTTAAAAGAATTCGTAGGGAATCAAAAGGTGAAGGTAAGCCAAAATTTAAATCTCCTAAAAAAAAAAAAGCACCAGAGAAAGAAATCATCAAAACCGTAGCTTTGAATGATTTTGATGTAGACATTATAAGAAGAACTATTCCTGAATTTTACGTGGTCGAGAAAAGAGTGCCAACTGTTCCGAAATTGATTCCTGTGCTAAAGAAAAAAATTAATTTTCCTTGGAAAAGAGAAACTTTAAGGAAAATACTTCATGAAATCGGATTTTGTTTTAAAAGGTCCCAGAATAAAAGGAACCTTATCATGGAGCGAAGAGTTCTCTCAACTGTAAGTTTAGAATATCTAAGTTCATTTGAAAAAATTTCTGTTTTTCTGTATAATTATTTTTATTTTATGGGAAACTTTCTTAAAAATAAACTTAGTTAAATTTTTGTTTTATGCTATACCTTTTTTAATTTTGTTAATACTCTACGTACATTTTTCCAACTGTTATACAAGCAAAATAGTTACACTTTAAAAACAGCAATGTTCGTAAAAGAAAAGCTAAATTTTTCGACCTGTAATAATAAACAAACTCATCTCAGAAGACAGATTGATTACCCTATTATCGGAATGAATTCTCCTTTTTCTGACATGTGCAGAAGTGTCGAAGGATCTCTAATCGGTGGGCAAACTATAATAAACACTATGCATAGTCTCATAGTTGTATCAGCTGTAATTCCAACCAACTCAGTTCCTAACTGAATTAACTACCAATATTTTAGTCTTCAACTGAGTCCTTCTCTGCTATTTTTGCTTCAAAAGAGAACACAAAGTGTTCTCTTTTGATATCTTTATTTTTCATATGATTCCATTGTGCTACCTCCTCAACTTCCTTAATTTTCTGCAGAATTCTTATATTTATGTTGCCCAGTTCTTTTAATAGCTGTATTATTTTAATCAGTTTCTCAGATGCACATAACAGTCACTTATATATTGCTAGATTTGACATTTCTTTCATTCCAAATTCATTTATTCAGCTGATTTCTTACTATACTAGCTTTAATTATTCCATTATATTTTTTCATATTTTATTTGCCATTAAAGTACAAAAACATTTGAATACAATAGATATAAATAGTTTTATTGAAAGTAGATGAATATTTCATACTGAAAATAAATCCATCCTCAGTTTAAGTAAATCAAACAATTTGTACAAAGTAAAATACAACAGAAGTTGTATTTTGGGAACTTCTGGTTAACTCAGAAGTTCCCAAATGCAGGACCCTACCTTTCAGGAGTTGAGTTGTTTTCTGGGAGTTTTGTGTTGTTGGTATCAAACACTTTTTAGCAACATATGGAAAAACATTTTTAAAATCCTTTGCTAGGTTGAAGTAGTTCAATTGTCCTGGCAATACTGTAGAATTCAGACTTGGTAGTTTTAGCAAGTAAACAAAAATGTACATTCTTATTAACACTTCTAAAGTGGATTTTTAAAATTGAAATTTGTTGGGAATATAGCATACAAGAAGCTGACTCTTTGCAGTGATACTTTATATGAAAAGTCTGTATTTAGCTTTATACTTAAAAAAAAAAATTATATAGTCATTATATAAAAATTATATGGCTAATTTTCATATAAATCTGTTTACTTGTGCTTGTTGTGGAAGTGGAGCATGAAATTTATAATGTATTTATGGGAGAACAAGATATAAAACTTTAAGAACCTCTTGGCTAACTACTAAAAGCTAATATGTAATATGTCTAGATGGCCTCTGGAATTACAGCGAAATCTAAAATCTCTACATCCATTAACACCACGCTTATACGGTGTAGTGTACCAAAAGTTCATAAAGTTGGAATTCCGCTCCACCCGATCATGGGCGGTATAAATTCTCCAACATACTTACTAGCCAAACACCTAGCCGGTCTGTTGAAAGAGAAGACAGATAAAGAAATCGGACTCTTTTATAAAGAATTCTAAGCATTTCAGTGAAAGATTTAAAGGTATCAACATCTCAAATACAGACATACTTGCAAGCTTAGATGTAGTGTCATTATTCACGAACGTATCAGTTGAAGAAGTGATTAAGATCATAGAAAATCTCTATCCACACACGACATTGCTCAGCTTTTCCGCCATTGTCTCAAATCAAACTACTTTTAAAAAGTAAACACAGTTATACCCCGACTTACACGAATCCAGAGTCACGCGGGTTCTTACATGTACGTATTCCTGTCCCGCTTCACGCCTCCTATCCCAATTGTATGTTTGTATATATAAATTACATGCAAAATTATACCATGAGTTACGCAAATTCGATTTACGCGCTTTTTGTTTTTTGTCTCACCTACCGTGTAAGGTGAGACAAAAAACAAAAAGCGGGGTTTTACTGTAATATAATGTATGAACAACTTGATGGCTTAGCCATGGGCAGTCCCTTGTCACCACCTTGCGTGGATCTGTTCATGAAAAAACTAGAAGCTGACATCATATCCAAAATAGATCCGAAACCATTAGTCTGGTGGAGATACGTGGACGATGCCTTCATTATATGGAAAGACACAGAAAATGCCTTACGTGAGTTCCTTCAAAAATAAATTTTTTCCACCAAAAAATCAAGTTCACGCTAGAGTTGAAAAATAACAATCAATTACCTTTTCTGGACAAACTAATAAAAAAAACAAAAGAATGGACAAATCAAGCTCACAATCTACCGCAAACCTACAGACACTGAACATTATCTTCATTTTAAATCTACTCGCCATCATGCACAAAAACTTAGCATTATACACATGCTTAAAAATAGAGGAACAAATATCATCACAGAAGAAAAAGATCTGCTTGATGAACTCCCACTCATATCTCAAACTCTAGTCAGAAATGGTTACCCAAAAAATATAATCCAAAAGATTCTCAATAGAAACAACCCACAGCGACAAACAACTTCTAGTCATGCAGTATACATCGTCCATTGTCATACCTTATGCTGGCTCAGTTTCAACAAAAGTAGCAAAAATCATGCTCTTTCAACATCAGGGTTGCCATCAAACCTATTGAAACTACACGAGACATGTTAAGATCTCCTAAGAACAGCATCACCTTCTACAAGTACGCAGGGTGTATATAACTTCCCATGTTCCTGTGGACTGAATTATATAGGCCAAACATCACGAAGCCTAGAAATCTGAAAAAAAGAACATATAGGGGTCAACAACAACAGAATAGATACCTCAGGATTAGCCCATCATTTCTCGATTTCGAACCACTCCATCGATTGGGACAACAGCTCCATGTCCGTACATTGAAGAAGATTTCAGATGTAGAAACTTTAAAGAAGCTGCAGTTGTACTCCAGACAGGAGACAATCTCAACAGAAATCAAGGCATGATACTAAATGATATTTGTAAAAGCTTAATAAATTCACTGTTTAGCAGAACTCAACTTCGCGAAAAACTATAAAACGCGATCAATAAACCATGACTAAGACCCCATGCTCCATGTTCTTGATGTTAAGCGTCATTTCAATTTTAATTTAACATTAGTGTACCCATTTCTTGTCTTGAGGAAGCCAGACAGGCTTAAGCTGGCGAAACTTGTCGACGATTGTATATATTTATAAAGAACTATGGTCCACTAATAAATCCAAAAGAAAATTTCTTATACTTAGTGTAAAGGTACCAAATATTAACAGTGACAACAAGTAGCAAATTGAAAATTCCAGTAAATTAGGGAATCAAAGATTGCTTAGAAAAATGTTTTGACAATCTTGGGGATGAACTGAAACAATTATCTTCCAGGCAAGTGCCTAAAGTGGTACATGGACTGATGGTCAATGTGAAGGAAGAATGTTCCAAAGTACTTGACTCACCACAAATTGGTGGAGTGCATGCCTAGAAAGTGTAACTTTATACCCAGAGGAGGCCCACTCACTAATTCCAAGTACAGGCAGCCCTTGGTTTACACCGGTTGCCTGCACGTTGTTTCTTACTTTAGTGTGGTTGACTGAGGAACGACGCTAGCAGGCACTCTGGTGTTTGAATGTTTACCGAGCTACTACGACACATATGTATCAAACCTAGTTTTAATGTTGAAGCTACCTAATTGTTCTATTTAATTTTTTTTACATACCATGTCTGATAATAGAAGTGTCAAAAAATTAGCAGAACTTGGTGTTAAAAAGGTGTGGAAATCAATCACACTTGAAAAGAAGATGGAGGTAATTTGAAGAATCGAAGATGGGTAGACATGTGTTAATGTCTGTAGAAGTATGAACTTATCTCCATCGACTGTTACTACAATTATGAAAAATGCAGATAGAATAAAACAGTCTGTGCAACACTCCACGGCAGCACTAAATGCAAAACATGTACGTTATAGCAGGGTTAAACTTCATGAAAAAATGGAAAAATTATTATCATTTTAGGTGAATGACTTGAATTAGAAAAACATTCCTCTGATGCAAGCTGTTATAACTGAGAATGCAAAAAAAAATTTTGGGGATCTTAAAAAGACAGATGGAGGCGAAGAAATATTTTTAGGAAGCAAAGGTTGGATCGTGAGATTTAAGTTCTCGAAGTAAGTGCCACAGTGTCAAATTACGTGGTGAGGCGGCAAGTGTAGATGTTGGGGCAGCGGCTGCTTTTCCTAAAGAATTTCAAGACTGTAGAAAAAGGAAGTTATCCTCCTGATCTCATTTTTAATGTTGATGAGACTGGGCTGTACTGGAAAAATTTGCCATCATGCACCTTCATTTCCTATGAAGAATGTTCTGCTCCAGGTTTTAAAGCTGCAAAAGATAGACCTACGCTTTTGTTGGGTGCAAATGTCTCCAGAACTTTGAAGCTTAAACCAATGTTGGTGTACCAGTCACAGACACCAGTGCCTTGAAGGGTCTAAAAGCCAATGCTGCCAGTCTGTTGGAAATGGAACAAAAAAGCTTGGGTTACACAAGACGTTTTTATAGATTTGTACACAAATTATTTTTGTCCTACCATGCTTTGCTTCTGTAAAAAAAAATGATTTGCCAACCAAGGCATTGCTTCTCTTGGATAATGCCCCTGGACATCCTCAAAACCTTGCTGAAGTAAGAACATCATTGGATGTCAAGGTTGGTACAAAGAATGGTACACCCCTAAACACAACATTACTTTTGCAACTGATGGATCAGGCGATTATATCAATCTTCAAAGCCTATTACCTCCATATAACATTTATGGAAATGGTAAGAGTCTCGGACATTTCAGGAAAAACTATTAAAGACTATTGGCAGTGATTCGATATTTTGAAGGGCATTAACAACATCGAGGCAGCTTGGAACGACGTGTCAGCAAAGTGTTTACAAGGAGCATAGCGAAAACTTCTTCCAGCATTTATACATAACTTGAAGGAATTAGAGCAAGATGAGAATGTTATTGAAGATGTTAATAAGCTTGCAAGAGTGGTGGGATTGTACAGTATTACAGCTGAAGGTGTGACAGAAGTCTTAGAGAGCCATGATGAACTGCTTTCCAATGAAGACTTAAAAGAATTAGCTGAACAATTAAGTCAACATCCAAAGGAGGAGAAAGAAAATGACGAAGGGTCCTCTGAGAGATATGAAATGGCCAATTTACAGATTATCCTTGCATGATTAGAGACATTGACCGATGAACTCTGCGAAGTGGACCACGATTGGGAATGGAGTGCGAATGTAAAAAGGAGTGTGATTGCATCTATTCGACTTTACACTGAACTCCTTAAAGAAAGAAAAAGAAAATCTAGGCAGTTAACACTGGAGACTTTTTTTTTAAAAAATGCAGGTGATCCGAAACCAGGAACTTCAACAAAGAAATATGTAATATCTTTTTGAAGTTTCATATTTTTTGTATATAATTTTTTTTTTGTTTTTTTTTTTTTGTTATTAATAGTTTTATTTAAACAAATATATGTATGTATTATCAAAGCTTTAAATATAATAATGTTACACATACTTCATGTGCATATTTTTTGACTGGGCAGAACATAACTTCATACCTCCCATTAAAATTGGGTTCATTTTACACCGATTCAGTTTATGCCCGTTTTTTCAGGAACGGAACTACGGCGTAAAACCGAGGTCTGCCTGTACTTAGAATTGCAAGTCTCAGAATAACAACATAGTGTTATTCTGAGACCTATTTTAACGGTGTATTTTTCTACCTATAATATTCAAATATACATGATAGTTGTAATAAATTTAGTTTAATCCTTTATCCAAGTGGAAGCAAACAAAGTTTTCCACCAGAAGTATGTTCAGGACTGAGGCAACTCGTGGTAAAGGTGAAGCAAGCTCTCATCACTCCTTGTCTTAGTATCTCCCCTAATGTAAAGCACATCTCCTTGAGGACATGTATAATGCTATGCATTAAGGGAAGGGTTACTACCCAAACTGGTTTTGACCTTTATTGAGGTCTTGTCGGTGTGAGCCAGACCCAGAGGTGGCGATACTAAGGTGGAAGCAATGGCGATAGTTAATTGTTAGTTAGTTAGAATATAGTTAAATAATAGTTAATTGGTTATTTTCCACTACTTTGTGTAGAATTAAATTGTTTTTATCATTCAATTAAGTATATCATTTTATATGTATATTTTTATTTTACTTTTGTAGAGTAATGAACAGGGATCCTTTTCATACACAGTGCTTACCTATCCATATATCTTGTCTTATGGAACTCAAAAATGCAAATGGTAACTATCCATTCTTTTCTCTCTGTATTTTGCATCTTGAAAATTTAGAAAGTCAAATGTTAGAGATTAAGAAAATAAATGCATGTAAGGTAATTACAATTTCATATGGTGAGTCATCTTTGTGATTAGGAACAGCAACTAGATTAGTATTCCAAACTTTTTTCTAATATATTTTGAATGATTTAATCCTTGCTCAGTTAAGATTTATGTCATTTCTAGAAACATTCAGGCTTGTTAACTATTAGTAGACTTCATGATTATCATCATCATCATTTTCCAGACATTTACCCTCAAGGGGTATGCAGGATATGATAGTACCACATGAAATATTTACATCATCACTAACCTCCTATATACAATTTCCTCCAAATCATTCTATTACCTCTCAAGGTTTCAACTGTTCAGATCTTATATGTCTATCTTCTAAGGCACTTTTTACCATATCAATCCACCTATATCTTAGTCGTCCTCTGGGTCTTTTTCCTGCCACTTGTTTTGCTAATCTTTCTTCTCCCATTCCATTTAAGTGACCATACCATCTGAAATTAGCTCTACTAACACGTTCCTGGATGCTAACAATATAAAGTTCTTTCCTAATATCCTCGTTTTTTAATACGATATTGCCATTGATGCCATCTGGTCACGCCTCTAATCTTTCTCAGGACTCTCATATCTGCGGTCTCTAGTCTTTGGTCAGGTGTTTTACTTCTGACCCAGCTCTCAGATCCATAAGTTAAGACTGGTTTGAACACTGTCTTGTATACAGCTAATTTAGTGTTCCGACTAATTTCTCTTTTATTCCATATAAATTTATTCAGTTGACTTCCTACCATACTAGCTTTGTTGATTCTGTTGTCTATTTCTGTATTTAATTTACCATCTTCACTAAAAATCGTGCCTAAGTAGCTGAAATGTTTTACTTGTTCCACAGGTTCTCCGTTCAAAACGCAGTTGACATTTTCAATGATTCTGCCTATTTTCATTGTTTTTGTCTTTTTATTGCTGCCCCTCATACCATATCTATTACAATAGTTATTCAATTTAATCAGGGTATCTTGCAGACTTGTAGCAGATTTATTTAGAAGTATGACATCATCTGCATAAAGCAAAGAGCTGAGATTAACATCTCCAATTTTGATATCATGTCTAATACCACTTTCCTTCATAATGTGATCCATATAGATAATAACAGAGGGGATAATGTACATCCTTGTCTGACACCAGATGTAACATTAAACCATCTTCCTGTACTTCCTTCAATTCTAACGGCTGACTTACCACTCATATAAAGACTAAGTATTGCTTAATATAATGTCCCACTGACACCATACAACTGTAGCGTATTGAATAGCTTCTCTCTTGTCATATGCTTTTTCCAGATCTATATAACTTAAATACAGATCTTTTAGCATATTCCCATGATTTCTCAACTATTTGTCATAAAGTGAAAATCTGATCCTGAATCCAGCTTGTTCTTCACAGAGTTTCTCTTCCACAATCCTTCTCAACCGTTTTGCAAGTATGCTGGCATAAATCTTACCAGGAACACTCAGTAGAGAAATACCACTGTAATTCTCACATTCAGTTTTGCCTTTTTATATATGGGTTCTGTTAGAACTCTACCCCAATCATCTGGAATTCGTCCCTCTGTCCAGGCCCTCTGAACTATGCAGTGCAGCCACTGTAAGACTTTTATACCTCCATACTCGAGCATTTCTGGTCAAATGTCATCTACTCCAGCTGCCTTTCCAATTTCAGATGCTTGATGGCTTTTTCTACTTCAAGTATAGAGGTATAAAAGTCTTACAGTTGCTTGATTTTCATATGTTTTGTTTGAAAATAACTTGTTCGTATCTGGTTTTCACATCGGGAACTATTCTTCTATTTTTTCATATGCACTGTATTCTTTTTTTACATGTTTTTCATTTACACTGTTTTTTCTGGAACCAGTCTGCCATGTAAATGGAGAATTGGGTGTATTCAAATTTGCCATAAATTCAGGTCATTCTTGTTGTCAAAACAAATTGTATAAGCAGAGACATGGTCTCCTATTTTCCCTATTCTGGGAAATTATTTTATAGAACGTTTTCAATAATATCCTCAATGATTGTTTCTTCTAAGCGATCTGTTTGGTATTTTGATGTTTTTGCTGTATAGAATTCTTCCTTGTTTGAGCTTCATGAATTTCTTGTGAAAATTAATTTTATAAGACCAAGAATTAAATTTATACTTGAAGTAGAAAATAACAGTTGTCTTCCCCTTTCTGGAGTTATTCTGTCAAACTAATGGCGATCTTCAGTTCTCAGTAAACCAACTCATACTGGTATGTATATTATTAATATTATTACGAAGACCCCATGAAGTCAAAGACTCATCTGAGACATACACACAGCTCATCATAACATACTTTACACACACTCAAATTCTCTGCAGACACCACACTCTCAGGCAAAGCATTCCAATCATTCACAACTCTGCATGAAAAAAAACTTCACTCCTCTGCTCACACCCTCTTTATACAGTTTCCAGGGATGATGACTCCCCTGCTCTCCCACTATTTTCTGTAGAACCCCTCCAGCATTGATCCTATAACAACCCCTTACTAACTTGTAGGTCTCTATCATATCTCCCCTCTTCCTCCTGTCCACCAGACTCTGCAAGTTGCATCTTCTCAATCTTTCCTCATACTCGACATTCCTGAGGTTAGAAACTACCTTAGTCAGTCGCCTCTGGATCCTTTCCAACATCTCTTCGTCCTTCTGAAAAACCAGGTGACCAAATCTGGGCACAATAGTCCATGTGTGACCTAATCAAAGCCTTATGCAATGGAACAAGAATCTCTCTACTTCTACAAGTCAGTGTCCCCCGCATCATTCCCAGAAGCCTTTGTGTTATCTTCACAATTTTGGCTATGTGTCCCCTAAATTTCAGATCCTTATCCGCTATCACCCACAGATCTCTTATTTCCTCCACCTCCAACAATATATCCTCACCAAGCATAATTTCTGCATCCCATCTTTGTTTCCCAAATTTTAAAACCTTACATTTTGCAACATTGAACTCACATCCCCCATTCCTGTGTCCACTCACTTTATTCAAGTCTTCTTGTAAGGCCACAACATCTTCTCCACTCTTCATGGTTCGTCCCAACTTTGCATCATCTGCAAACACTGAATATCTCCATCGAAATCTTCACCAATATCATTAATATTGAAGTTAAACAGCAATGGCCATAAAACAGACCCCTGAGGTGCACACCACTAGTAACTTTCCTTTTCCTGGATATCACTCTCCCATACTCAACTTGTTGATACCTATCAGATAGCCAGTCTCCAATCCAATACACCAATCTGATATCCAACCCTATCCTCTCTAGTTTGACTATCAGCTTATCATGAAGTAATCTATCTAAGTATATTACTGTGTATCCTTCTCCTCTGTCCAAAACATGACCTCCCTTTAGCAAATCCATGCTTTCCATCAAAGATAATACCATTGTTGTCAACCCAATTCTGGATCCTAGTTCTCACAAGCTTCTCCAACAACTTAATCACAACACCTGACACACAGATAGGCCTATAGTTTGATACTTGAGTTCTATCACCTACTTTATAAAGTGGCACAATCTTGCCCTCCTTCCACTCCTTAGGAACTTGACCCAATACAAGACTCGTATTAAAAAAATATGTCAAGGCTGGTGTCAACTCCCTGGCACATTCCTTCAGAATACTTGGTGATATATTATCAAGTCCCACAGCTTTATTTACATATGGTTTGCTCAACTCCCCATACACCTCTTGCTCACTTACAGTCAGTCTCTCCTCCCCGTCATCTACTGCTCTCAATCTCTCCATGAAGTCATATTCACAAGATTGAAAGATCTTTATGAACAGCTCATTAAGTATTTCCACCACATCTTTTGCAACAGCTGTCTTTATACCATTTTCTCCAATCAATGTCATCCTTCCATAATCATTCTTTCTTTTGCTGGTTACATATCAAAAGAACTCCATAGGATTCTTTTTGGCTTCATTAGCTAACTGCTATTCATACCTCACTTTAGCTACCCTCACCAACCAAGTCACCTGCCTTGCCTGGTCTTTGTAGTCCTCATGGAATTGGTTATTTCCACTTCTCTTATGCTGCCTCCATAATGCTCTTTTTCTCTGTATTGCATGCTTAATCTTTTTATTCAACCATTTTATTTAACCTTCTCACTCTTAGAATACATTTAACATTGCATCTACTAGATGGTTTTTGAAAATTCCCCAAACTATCTAGAAAAACTGTCTAGTAGTTTCAAAAACTACTAGATAGGTTTTGAAAATTCCCCAAACTGCATTGATCTCTTTTCCAGCTAACTCCTCATTCCATGCTACACCTGCAAGCTGTCTCCTGAGATCTTCATAATCACCCCCTCCCCTTGTAGTTCCACTTATACCCTTTTCTTACAGAGGTCCTCACACTGCTGGCAACCACCAAGGTAATCACCTCATGATCACGTTACTCTCACAATTGGTGTGTGATTTGACACCTCATTTATAATCACATCCTCTGATGAGATGACCAAATCCAAGACCCTCAATCCTCGTGTGCCATCTGTTACATATTGCCTGAGTTAGTTATCCCTCAAAAACTCAAGAAACTCATTTTCCTCTTCCATTTGCTATCTCACCATTCCAGTCTATATTGCCATAATTAAAATTGTCCATAATGATCACTTTTTTCTTATTTGCTTGGCTAATTTGATTATACATTTCATAGTCACTACCATCCACATTACCTGGTCTATAACAACATCCAACCAAGTATTTCATTCCATTCACCTCTGTCTCACACCATACTGCCTCAAAACCACTGGCAATATTTTCCTCTTGCATCTCTACTTTGTATGGACATAACTCTTTCTCTATCATCAATAGCGTGAAACACATCATACCTTTCCATCTCTATTCCTGTCAGGATGTCGTCTTCATCTAACCATGTCTCACTTATTCCAACAATTTTTGGGTGATTAGACTCAATTAGTGCAACCATTTCATCTGCCTTGTTTCTTACACTTCTAGCATTTGTATACAAACACAACAGCTCATTCCTGGATCTGTAGCTAGTTCCACTGATACCACTCATTTGGTGTGATCTCTCAATGCTCGACTTGGGCCATTTCCCTTTCTGCTTATTCATTTTAGAACCCTCTTAAATTCCAACTGTTTCCTCTTGATCCCAGGTCATCTCATTCCTTTCCTGTCTACATATGCTCTCGCATCCTCTTGGGGCATCCACCTTTCTCACGCTGTGTACCCCTGTCCACCATAAGCCTCCCTGTTTCTCTTGCATACCCATTCTCTCTTTTTCCATACTCATGCCACTCACTTCCTCATTCATAACCATATCTTCAGTCTCTGTTGTCTTACTCTCTTGCTCTTCCACATCACTTCCCACTTGATCTGATTCATTCTCTGTACTCACTTCTCTACCTTCCAGCAGCAGTCTCTCCAAGCGACTCACACCCATACAGTTCACTTTGTCCTTCAAATTGAACTGTATGGGTATTGACATATGTAAACATCAAATTAAAATTTGTTGTTTGTAGTTATGCCACAGGCACCTTTAAAGATTAATCTTAAATCTGTTAAGATTAATCTTTAACAGACTGTTTTTTTTGCCCTGTGCTCAATGCTAGAATTGGTTTGAATACTATATCTTATATACTGCTAGTTTGGTGTCTAGCTGATTTCTCTTATTTGTGTAATGTAATTTAACCCTGTCATAGCAGCCAAGGAAAGAGGCAAATATGGATATCAGAATAAACGGGGAAAAATTGAAGCAAGTAAAGACATTTAAATATCTAGGAAGTGTTATTAGCAGTGATGGAAGATGTAAAAGTGACATAAAAGCAAGAATAGCAATGGGAAGAGATGCCTTTAATAGAAAATGGAATTTATTCAGAAGTAAAATGGATAGAAACCTAAAGAAAAGACTAATAAAATGTTACGTGTGGAGTGTTGTCCTCTATGTATCTGAAACTTGGACATTGAAGAAAGAAGAAATTAAGATTTTGGAAAGCTTTGAGATGTGGCTTTGGAGAAGGATGGAAAAATCAAATGGACAGATAAAATAACTAATGAAGAGGTCTTAAAAAGAGTAGAAGAAGAAAGAAGTCTGCTAAGAAGGATAAAAAGAAGCAAGGGAAATTGGACCAGACATATTCTGAGAGGGAATGGAATCATCAGAGATGCCACCGAAAGAAAAATAGACGGAAAATGACCCAGAGGAAGAGTAAGGAAAACAATGCTAGGTGACATGCTCAGTGGAGACAGGTACAGATACACAACCTTGAAAGAGAAGGCTCAGAACAGAAGAGAGTGGAAGGAAAGTTTCTGCAACTAAAAGAAGAACTGCTCAATTGCAGAATACTAAAGAAGAAAGAAGAAGCAGCAGCAACCTTGCTTATTCTGGTAATCTATTTCCATATTTAACACATTGACTGCCATTAGCCTAATGTGTAAACTCTCATTGGTGCCAATGGGTGTTAGTATTTTCTCTTCAAAAATATATAATTGATATATTTTTCACTTTGTCACTGTAACTTTTCTTAGTGAAATATTTTTCAGAGTTTGTTTGCTTATATTACTAGTTGCAGATTCTAGTCCCAATACTGGAGCATTAGAAGCAGACACTAATGTTGCACTAACATCCTCATGCAGCTACCTAAGTCAATTATTAACTTGCCACTGCTGCCAAATTTTTCTTAGTATTTTTTTCTCTTCAGTAATATATAATTCCTGTTTTTTTTTTTTTTTTTTTTTTTGCATTGTCACTGTAGACACATTTGTTACAGTATGTGTCTACACATTTTTAGACACATACTTCTTTTATATGTGCCATTTATGGGACATCTCACTCTCAGCTGTACATTGACCCTGAAAAAAAAATAATAAATAAGTGACTTAATGTTAACTGCTCATCGATGTTATTAAGACCTTGATACTGCTTTCTTCTGATAAGCTGGATGCCCCCCCCCCCCTCCCACTTCTCTTGTGGGTCTAGAAACATTGAACCAGTAATATAAATACACAAGTTCTGAAATCATGTTAGTACAACTGTGGTGTTGCAATTTTTTTATTTAATTTATAAATCTGTTGTGTTTATTTCCTTCATTTATTCGCTTGTAAAAAGTACAGTAATATAATACCCCACCTTATGACACTTTGTTTTACAGTGATCTGCTGATATGATGCTGCTGCATTCACTCATATGATGGTTTTAACAATATGATGATCCTGTGAATCAACCAATACACACTACCTGCATTGACAACAAATTATGTTGTCCAAAACAATGTTCATTATGAAAAATACACTATAGGTTAACTCATAGTTAGCAGTAAGCATGTAATGGTTTCACCATTGAGAATGAATTTGAAGTTTTGTTTTCCCTTCCTGTTTTCTCTTATTTTCATCTTTTTGTGTTGATGTTACAGAATTTATTCTTTGAATATGCGTGTAGCAAATTTATTGATGAGAATAACATCATCTGCATAGAGTAAAGAATTGAGTTCAATACTTCATATTTTGATCCTTAAGAATAATATTTTGTTTACAGTATGATCCACATAAACAAATACAGTATGGTGCAAAAAATACAGTACTGAATAACTAGCTGTATATATGTTATGGTGTAAATGGGTGTTGAAGTTTAGTACTGTTTTTTGTTCATACCATATATGAGTTATAAATTATAAAACCTTGAATTTATTTCAGTTTGTGAGAATTTTACCATACTTCATGAAAGTGTGCTGTTTAATATATTCTTTCATTAATTGTTCAAATTTTTCCAGCCTTATTTCAGTTGGCACACAAATTAGTTGATTTGTATCCTGGATGTGCTGTGAGTATCCAATAACTTTTTCTTATTTACTTGCTATTTTTAATTGTGTAATTATTGATGAGTCAAAAAGCTAAAATTTAAAACATAATGATTTGCTTTGTTTTATTAATTAACCTGCTATTTTTTTCATTTTCTGTTAGCAAATATTTAGTTATTTGCGCAGATTTTTTTACCTTTTTTTTTTTTTAATATTAATTTTATTCAAGTAGGAAAATAGGCTTGCATGGTTTAATAAACAGTTAAGCTCCTTTTTTAAAAAAGTTATATGATTGTCTTGACTTTATATAGTATATTTGTATTAATTATTTACCTATGTTTATAATTTTGTTAATTTTTATTCATTTAGGTTTGATAAGTAAAAATATCTCAGGTTCAGTCTACATAATTTAAGTACACTATATATATTAAATCATTACATTCTTTTGTTTAATTTTTATATCTAAATTTCAGTTTTTTGTTTATTACAGTTAGTGCTGGGATTTGTAATAAGTAATATAGTGATGTTTAAAATACATGCTGCTTGGAAGAAGTCAGCGGATACATCTGTGGGCTGGGAGCTCCATGCCATGTAACCAGTCACGAGTTTGTAGCCAGTATAAATTGGAGGAATATGATGTTCCTAAAAGTATGTATTGGTTGTTATATTGCAACTGTGTCCAGGTGAAATGGCTGCAAGAAAAGGGAAAAACTGACAAAGTTTGAAAGAGGTGTTGTGATTTTTTTATTTCATATGATGATACAACTGTGAGCCCATTTTACAGGAAGGTATGGCACCATCTCAATCTCCCCTATTTTTATACGGCCCTCGGGACCAGCATAGCTGATGAATCAGGCCTATGGCTGGAATGGACCGTCTTAAGTATTCATTACTGTAATCCATGTATGTGTGCGTTCACGGGGCCAGTTTGCCTGTTCTCGGGAATGAAAAACCTGAGTTTCCGAGTGGGGGGGGGGGAAGAACCCTACCTCCGTATGAGACTGGCTAATTCACCTTTCATCAAAAGAGACCAGATAAAGGTTCCTCACACATCACAGATGGGAATTGGACCCAGGTCTTTCTTTCTTTCCAAAGGGCTTCGTCTGTACTGACTGAGCTATGGAGGCATTGTTGCAGGCCTATCTGTTTGGCAAAATGTTGAACAAATTGTGACAAACCAGGTAAATAATCAGTGATACCATACTGAGATGGCAGTGCATGGAGTCAACTGCAAGTGCTACTAGTGGATGATCCATCACACTTGCCAAACATGACTTTAGGGTGCTGTGAAGGATAATATGTAAAAACTGCCATTTGTCAGCTGACACATTGAATGCAGGGTTCCAGACATCGACTGGAAAATGAATCTACACAAAACATTCAGAACCGAGGCTCACAACATGGGGTTTCCATGCAAGCCCATTACCTGAACCAACATGCAGAGTCTTCATTGGTGCAAAGAGCATGTACAGTGGGACATGGAAGCTTGGAAAGCTGTGTTATGGAGCAATGAATCATGCTACCACCCTCTACCAAACAGATGGATGGGTGAAGTGTCGCAGATGCCTGGTGAATGTCTCTTACCAGAGTGTATAACCCCAATCATGAAATTCATAGTTGGTGGTGTGATGGTATTGTCCTGTTTTTCAGGTTTGGCCTCCTGCACAGCTATCTCAATGTTTGTGGTGACACGAACATTGAGAAATGCTACTTTGTGCCATTTCTATGCACTTATTACATGCTTACAGAAAGAATGGTCCAAAATTCACATTGATCGCTATTGTACGCTTGTGGAATGTATGCCCCTTGGGAGTATTGCAGTCATCTCAGCAAAAGGAGGTCCTCCTCATCATCATAAAATTCCTGCCATGTACCCTTAAGGGGTGTACAGGATATGATAGTACTACATGAAAAGAAATTACATCATTATTAATTTCCTATCTACAATTTTCCTCCAAATCAGTTTGTTACTTGTCAACACTCCAACATTATCAGATCTTATTTTTCTATTGTCTAAAGCACTTTGTACTGTATCAATCCACCTATATCTTGGTCTTCCTCTGGGTCGTTTTGCTGCCAACCTGGCAGAGAACACTTGTTTTGCTAATCTTTCTTCGCCCATTCTGTTTAAGTGACCATACCACCTGAGATTAGCTCTGCTAACGCATTCCTGGATGTTGACAATGTCAAGTTCTTTCCTAATATCCTCGTTTTTAATATGATACTGCCATTGATGCCATCTGTTCAGGCCTATAATCTTTCTCAGGACTCTCATATCTGTGGTCTCTAGTATTTGGTCAAGTGTTTTACTTCTGACCCAGCTCTCAGATCCATAAGTTAAAACTGGTTTGAACACTGTCTTGTATACAGCTAATTTAGTGTTCCTACTAATTTCTCTCTTATTCCATATGAATTTATGCAATTCACTTCCTACCATACCAGCTTTGCTGATTCTGTTGTCTATTTCTATATTTAATTTACCATCTTCACTAAAAATCGTGCCTAAATAGCTGAAATGTTTTACTTGTTCCACAGGTTCTCCTTTCACAACACAGTTGACATTTTCAATGATTCTGCCTATTTTCATTGTCTTTTTCTTTTTATTGCTGACCTTCATACCATATCTATGACAACAGCTATTCAATTTGGTCAGAGAATCTTGCAGACTTGTAGCAGATTCATTTAGAAGTATAACATCATCTGCATAAAGCAAAGAGCTGACATTAACATCCCCAATTTTGACATCATGTTTAATACCACTTTCCTTCATAATGTGATCCATATAGATAATGAATAACAGAGGGGATAATGTAAATCCTTGTCTCACACCAGATTTAACATTAAACCATCTTCCTGTACTTCCTTCAATTCTAACTGCTTACTTACAACTCAAATAAAGACTAGGTATTGCTTGATATAATGTCCCATTGACACCATATAACTGCAGCGTATTGAATAGCTTCTCTCTTGGCACCTTGTCATATGCCTTTTCCAGATCAACAAAACTTAAATACAGATCTTTGTTATGTTCCCATGCTTTCTCGACTATTTGTCGTAAAGTGAAGATCTGATCCTGACAGCCTCTATTTGGCCTGAATCCAGCTTGTTCTTCACCAAGCTTTTCTTCCACAATTCTTCTCAACTGTTTCTCAAGTATACTTGCATAGATCTTGCCAGGAACACTCAGTAGGGAAATACCTCTTAATTCTCACATGCAGTTTTATTTCCCTTTTTGTATATGGGTACTATGAGAGCTCTACTCCAATCATCGGGAATTCGTCCCTCTGTCCAGGCTTTCTGAACTATGCAGTGCAGCCACTGTAAGACTCCTATACTTCAGCATTTCTGGTCGAATATCATCCACTCCTGCTGCCTTTCCACATTTCAAGCCTTTGATGGCTTTTTCTACTTCAAGTATGGATATGTATTCCTGACTGCATGCCTGGTCAGTGTTTTTTACAACTGTGCTGTCATCACTGTTTGTTTCATTTAGCAGTTTTTCAAAGTAATTACTCCATACTTCAAGGATATCTTTTTCTCCCGTTTTCATGTCACCTTTATCATCTCTAATTCCTTTTATAGCACTCTTTCCTCCATTCTTAAGCTTCTTCAACAACCTCCAGAATATTTTACCACCTTCTTGATATTTATTTTCTATATTCTTGCCAAAGTCCTCCCATGACTTTTGTTTAGCTAATTTTACACAGTGTTTAGCATTCTTACATTTGTCTCTGTATTCTCTAAGAGCACAAGCTGACTTATTTGAGAGGAACTTTTGGTATGCTTTCTTCTTTTCCTTCACTGCCTCTTTAACTTCCTGTGTCCACAAGGGAGTTCTGATTTTTTTATCCTTACAGACAACCTCACTACATGCCTCTCTGGCAGAATCAATCAATGTTTTCTTCAGAGTTTGCCACTGAATCGCCAAGGTTTGATTCCTGTTCTCAAACTCTTTCATTTTTAATTCAATAATCATTGTGTATTTTAGTCTACAGCTCACATCTGAGAGCTGCTCAACTTTTATTCGCTTTAAAACTTTCTTACATGTTATTCTTTTCAATATGAAATTCAATTTTATCCTGCTCAAGACTAAATAGTGATCACTTCCAATTTCAAATCCTCTGTACACTCTGGTGTCCTGCACAAGGGAGAAAACATCATTATCAACAATAACATAGTCAGTGAGACTTTTCTTATTTCTTGCCTCTTCTCTCCATGTGAATTTGTGCTCATTTTTATGTTGGAACATGGTGTTAGTAATAACCAGCCCATGTCCTGAGCAGAAATCCAACAGATATTTGCCATTATTATTAGCTTTGCTCTTTTCTTCAAATTTTCCCAAAATATTTTTGTATGTCTCACAATCATTTCCTACTCTGCTATTTAGATCCCCAACAAGGACCAACTTTTCCTTTTTCATTGTGTCAGTTGTTTTTTCTAAAGCCTCAAAAAATTCCTCCACTTCTACCTTAATCGAACCTTCTGTGGGACCATAGGCACAAATAAGTCTCATTGTCCAGTTCCCCATTCTCATATTTGCCCACATTACTCTACTTGAGACTGCCTGCCATTCAAGAAGATTAGCCTCGTATTTTGTGTTGAATACTATGGCTACTCCTTCTTTTCCTTGATTGTCATTGCATGAATACAACATTTTGTATTTATTGCTCAGAAAGATCTCACCAGTTTTGGTCTTTTTTGTTTCAGTCACCCCTATTATGTCGATCTGGTACTTATCTAATTCCTCAGCTAGCTCCATTTCTTTGCCATTCAGGCTTCTTATGTTGATAATACCGATCTTTAACTCTGATGATGTTGAGTTGGGGTTTATTTTCAGATTTGTTCCAGTAGCTGACTTTTTGCTGTTTGCCCTGGTTCCCTGGCGAAAACAACAGAGGCCTTGTTTAACCGGGCGACGCCCCAGCTGGCATGAAATTTTGTCATGTTGTACCATCATTCTATATTTTGGTTTAACCAATAAGAATACAATTTGGTCGGCTAAATCCCAAATTGCCAGCCCATCCTTGTCCATTTAGTATCCAAGTAGATACCCAACAGGGTCCACCACGAGAAGGTGAGGATTGGACATTAGGTCAGAAGCCCTGGTCGGTTCTCCACATTCCTTTAAAGGCTATGTGGAGGTCTCCTCTCAATTATACAGCTTTGACCCTTAAGCACCCCATCATAAAATTCCTGATATATATACCCTCAAGGGGGGGGGGGTGTACAGGATATGATAGTACTACATGAAAAATTTACATCATTACTAACTTCCTATCTACAATTTTCCTCCAAACCAGTCTGTTACCTGTGAAGACTCCAACATTATCAGATCTTATATTTCTATCTTCTAAGGCACTTTTTACTGTATCAATCCACCTATATCTTGGTCTTCCTCTGGGTCTTTTACCTGTCAACCTAGCAGAGAAACTGTTTTGCTAATCTTTCCTCTCCCATTCTGTTTAAGTGACCATGCCACCTGAGATTAACTCTGCTAGCACATTCCTGGAGCTGATAGTGGCAATTTCTTTCCTGATATCCTTGTTTTTAATATGATATTGCCATTGATGCCATCTGTTCATGCCTCTAATCTTTTTAGGACTCTCATATCTGCAGTCTCTGGTTTTTGGTCAAGTGTTTTACTTCTAACCCAGCTCTCAGATCCATAAGTTAAAATTGGCTTGAATGCCGTCTTGTATATTGCTAATTTCTCTTTGGTGTATAAGGCTAATTTTTCTCTTATTCAATATAAATTTATTCAGTTGACTGTTTAACATACCAGCTTTGTTTACTCTGTTGTCTATTTCCATATTTAATTTACCATCTTCACTAAAAATCGTGCCTAAGTAGCTGAAATGTTTTACTTGTCCTATAGGTTCTCCATCCACAATGCAGTTGATATTTTCAATATTTCTGCCTATTTTCATTGTCTTTGTCTTTTTAATGCTGACCTTGATACCATATCTACTACAACAATTATTCAATTTAGTCAGGGAATCTTACAGACTTGTAGCAGATTTATTTAGAAATATAATATCATCTGCATAAAGTAAAGAGCTGAGATTAACATCTCCAATTTTGATATCAGATTTAATACCACTTTCTTCATAATTGATCCATACAGATAATAACAGAGGGGATAACGTACATCCTTGTCTGACACCAGATTTAACACTAAACCACCTTCCTGTACTTCAATTCTAACTGCTGACTTACAACTCAAATAAAGACTAAGTATTGCATGATATAATGCCACATTGACACCATATGACTGTAGAGTTTTGAATAGCTTCTCTCTTGGCACCTTTCATATGCCTTTTCCAGCTCTACAAAACTTAAATACAGATCTTTGTTATATTCCCATGATTTCTCAACCATCTGTTGTAAAGTGAAAATCTGATCCTGACAACCTCTATTTAGCCTGAATCCAGCTTGTTCTTCACCATGCTTGTCTTCCACAATCCTCAACTGTTTCTCAAGTATACTTGCATATATCTTGCCAGGAACACTCAGTAGAGAAATTCTCAAATTCAGTTTTATTTCCCTTTTAATATATGGGTACTTTGAGAGCTCTACTCCAATCATCTGGAATTCGTCCCTCTGTCCAGGCCTTCTGAACTATGCAGTGAAGCCACTGTAAGACTTTATATCCCCATACTTGAGCATTTCTAGTCAAATATCATCTACTCCTGCTAGCTTTCCACAGTTCAGGCTTTTGATGGCTTTTTCTACTTCAAGTATGGATATGTATTCCTGACTGCATGCTTGAGCAGTATTTTTTAGCACTGTGCTGTCATCTGCTTGTTTTCACTGTCACTTCTTGTTTCATTTAGCGATTTTTCGAAGTAATTACTCCATATGTCAAGGATACCTTTTCCTCCTGTTTTCATGTCACCTTTATCATCACTAATTCCTTTTACAGCACTCTTTCCTCAATTTCTGAGCTTCTTCAACCTCCAGAATATCTTGCCACCTGTTCTTGATATTTATTTTCTATGTTCTTTCCAAAGTCTCCTCCCATGACTTTTTGTTTAGCTTGTTTTACAGAGTGTTTAGCTTTCTTTCATTTGTCTCTGTATTCTCTAAGAGCACAAACTGACCTATTTGCCAGGAACTTTTCATATGCTTTCTTCTTTTCTTTCACTGCCTCTTTAACTTCTTGTGTCCACCATGGAGTTCTGATTTTTCTATCCTTACTGACAACCTCACCACATGCTTCTCTGGCTGAATCATTCAGTGTTTTCTGCAGAGCTCGCCACTGCGAGTCTCCAAGGTTTGGTTCCTGTTATCAAACACTTTCATTTTTTCTTGAATCATGTTTGTGTATTATAGTCTACAGTTCACATCTGAGAGCTGCTCAACTTTTATTCACTTTAAAAATTTCTTACATGTTATTCTTATCAATATGAAATTCAATTTTATCCTGCTCAAGACCAAATGGTGATCACTTCCAATTTCAAATCCTCTGTACACGCTAGTGTCCTGCACCAGTGGGAAAACAATCCTATAAACAATAACATAGTCAGTGAGACTTTTCTTATTCCTTGCGTCTTCTCTCCATGTGAATTTGTGCATATTTTTATGTTGGAACATTGTGTTAGTAATAATAACCAGTCCATGTCCTGAGCAGAAATCCAACAAGTATTTGCCATTATTATTAGCTTTGTGCTTTTCTTCCAAATTACCATTCCCAAAATATTTTTGTATATGGCAATCATTTCCTACTCTACTATTCAGATCCCCAACAAGGACCAACTTTTCCTTTTTCATTGTGTCAGTTGCTTTCTCTGAAATCTCAAAAAATTCCTCCTGGGGACCATAGGCACAAATAAGTCTCATTGTCCAGTTCCCTATTCTCATATTTGCCCACATCACTACTTGAGACTGCCTGCCATTCAAGAAGACTAGCCTCGTATTTAGTTGAATACTATGGCTACTCCTTCTTTTCCTTGATTGTTATTGCCTGAATATAATATTTTGTATTTATTGCACAGAAAAATCTCACCAGTTTTTGCCTTTTTTGTTTCAGTCACCCCTATCCTGCCGATCTGGTGCTTATCCAATTCCTCAGCTAGCTCCATTTCTTTGCCATTTAGGCTTCTTATGTTCATAGTACCAATCTTGAACTCTGGTGATGTTGAGTTGTGGTGGAGTCAGCTACTGGATTTGTTCCAGTAGCTGACTTTTAGCTGTTTGCCCTGGTTCCCTGGCGAAAACAGTGGGGGCCTTGTTTAACCAGGTGACGCCTTTGCCGGCATGAAATTCTGTGATGTTGTACCATTATTTTTTATTTTGGTTTAAGCCAATAAAGAATATCAAATTTGGTTGGCTTAATCCCAAATTGGCAGTCCATCCTTGTTCGTTCAGTATCCAATACCGAATTCACCCACGAGAAGGTAAAGATTGGACATTAGGTCAGAAACCCTGATCGGTTCTTCACATTCCTTTAAAGGCTATGTGGAGGTCTCCTCTTGGTTATATAGCTTTGACCCTTAAGCACCCCCCCCCCCCCAAAAAAAAAAAACCTACATCTTATTAAGGTAGGTGCCATCGCTGTTTTTTGCTGACACTATGATGTCCATTGACTTCTTTCCAAGCAGTGTATTTAAAAAAAAAGGAATTTGAGAAAATGCACTGTGGGAGAAAGAGAGATGGAGAGGACTGTTTTATGGTTGTTCTTTTACCCTTTGTTGAGTGGATTGCAAGTTTTCTCTCTGGTCATTTATTGCATTTCATGGTGGGTGGGTGGTTCCTTCTCGTCTGGTTTTCCATTGATGACAGAGTACCTAAGACTGTTTCTGCATCAATGATCTCCTCCAACATACAATTCTATTCATAGTTTTGCTGTTGATAGTATACTCCATTCCTCTTCATCATTCACAGACTTTATAGTATCCAGATGATTTGGGCTCAAGATCTTCTTATGGTCAGTGCCTTTAAACACCAATTTTTTAGCCATTCTCAAGTGGGGGTGGGGGAGTTGAAGATAATTAAGTAGATTTTAATGCTACCAAAACAAAATCCTACCTTATATCCTACAAGAAAAATCATATCTCACTCTTACTCTCACAACAAGCTTATTTGGCATAAACATTGCATGTCCATCTCTTTTCATGGTATTACAACACCAAAAACAAAAAATCATAGAAAGATATTTGTTAACTGGCTTATATTTCAATGGATTTTTAACTAGCATTTTCAGAGCACAATATATATATTTGTTACGATATATATACACACACAGGAAACAATTCAAATTGTAATGGACAAAAGACCCAAAATCCTAATTTGGCACCTTCCAATATTGTATAGAATAGGAAGTTAATAACTTAAATTAACTGACTCTCAAATTTCTGGCAGATTAATGCAGTGATAATTGTTCAGGTTAGGAGAGAATTTCATAGTCACTGCCAACTTGAAAAATAGTATCTCCAACTTGTAATGATGACTTCTGTATATTATTACTGGTTTTCTTCCACCTAATCCTGCATGAAGAGGTATCCAAGAATATGAATGCAAAATGTAGGATCTACAACCTGCCTCCTTTGAAAGCCGACAGTCTGAAGATATACTGATTTAAAGTTTAGTGAAATATAAGCCAGTTGATTAATTACTATTATTACGGGCGACTTAAGGGAGTCCTTAGACTCATCGAGGGAGGCCCTAAACATCATGTCCATCACAACTATTTGACATCCACACGGTGTCTATCATACTTTGCCTTGAAATCATTCACTGTCATAGCACCCACAACAGACTCTAGCAGCTTATTCCACTCATTTACCACTCTAAAAGTAAAGAACCCAGCTCTAACACCCTTGCTAACCACACTATTTCCCAGCTGCCATAGATGTCCCCTAGTTCTCCCACCACCACCACCAGTCCTGATCTCAAAAATATCCTCTGAATTAATTATATAGAAACCCTTCAGCAATTTGAATGTCTCAATCATATCTCCCCTTTTCTGCCTATCAACCAATTTCTGCAACTCACAAATCTTCAACCTGTTCTCATAAGGTTCATTCCATAGACCTGCTATCATCTTGGTTACTTGCCTCTAGATCCTCTCAATCTCTTCCCCATCAAGAAGAAACCTAGGTGACCAAATCTGGGCACAGTAGTCGAGATGAGGTCTTATCAAGGCTTGGTACAGAGGAACAATAACTTGCTTGTCTCTGCTCGTCAAAGTATTTTTCAGCAACCAAGTGATTTGATGAGTTGATTTAGCCACTTTTGCAATGTGTCCCCTAAACTTCATTTCCCTATCCACCAACACTCCCAAGTCCCTGGCCTCATCAATTTCCTGGAGTACAGTCCCACCAAAGTGGTATACTGCTGCTAATCTTTTCATGCCAAAATGCATAACCTTACATTTTGTCACATTAAATTGACATCCATTCTCCTTAGCCCAGAACTCCAATCTATCCAAATCATCCTGCAAGATTTTGACATGTTCTATATTCACTATTGCCATACCCAACTTTGCGTCATCAGCGAACAAATGAACCGTTCCTCTTAGATCCTTCCCTATTCGTTAATGAACAAATTAAACAGCAGTGGTTCAAGAACAGAACCCTGCAGCACGCCACTAGTCTCATGCAGTCTTTTGGACTTTACTCCTGAATAAACTACTCTCTGATATCTCTCCATCAACCACCTACCTATCCATCTCACCAACCCTATATCCATTCCCATATGTTGCAGTTTACAGATTAGAATTCCATGTGGTATCCTGTCAAAGGCCTTAGCCAGGTCCAGCAGTATCGCTGTAAACCCATTACCCTTATCCAGTTCAGCCATCACTGTGTTATGAAACTTGAGCACGTTACTGAGGCATGATCTCTACCCTTCACAAAGCCATGCTGTCCCCTGTTCAGTATCTCATTTTCATCAATCCATTCCTGTATTTTGCCCTTGACAACGACTGCTGATATGCTGCTCGGTCGTAATTTGCAACAGTAGTCTTGGATCCTCCTTTATGCAGTGTAACTATTTTCCTCTCTTTTTTCCTAACTATCCCATTCTGATTACTTGTCTTTAGTACTGGCTCGGGTACATTATATTATATACATTCTTACACTCAACTGTCTCACTAATGTTCGCATATCCACCTCCCCCTCCCCTCCTTGGTAGTTCTAGTTTCCCTGGTTCTGCATATCCACTTTCACTTCATTCAGCAACACTTTGTATGATTTGTATCTTACAAAATACTTAATATCTTTGTATGATTTATTTTTTGGTGTTGTGTTGTAATACCATGAAAAGAAATGATAATATCCATAGCCTCTTCAGCCTACAAAACGCTTGGTATTCTTTATTTTTCTTAACACGGGCTTCTCTTCTGCTCAGCTCCTAACACACTGTAAATCCCATATCTGCCAACTTTAGAATATCGCTCTCACACCTGGGGTGGTAACCCAAAAAACTCTCTCAGATTACTAGAATGTATCCAGAAGAGTACTGTTTTGCTTAATAGATGACCCTTCTCTCACTGATTCCCTCCATTCACTTTCATAGATGCTCTTTCTACATTATGTATTTCCATGGATGCTGCCACTGTTCCTTTACTTCCCTCTAATTATGTATGAAACACAAGCACCATGTACTGTTTAGTTTCAGAATCACTGAATCAACTTCTCATCCTCTTCCTTCAGTTTGTTCTTCCTGTGGAACAGTCTTCCCCATACTGTTTTTTCCAGTTGTATACAACCTTTTCAATAAAGACATTAACAGATTCCTTTCTTCTCTCTGATCACACACACACACACACAGCACTGTTGTGTTAGTTGTCTTGAGACTTCTTGTGTGAGGTTGATATTTAAAAAAAAAAAAAAAAAATTGGTCACTTTAATTACTTAGGGAAAGAATAGCAGACGAACCATATACTATGTTCTCTTTTCCACAGTCCAAGATCATTGAATAATTTAATTAGTCTTGATTGTGAACACAGAATGCATGGATTTTACCCCTCTTAAGCATAAAACTAATTTCAAATTCCTTTAATAGTAGTTATGTATATTAAAGGTATTTGGGCAGTTTGTGGGTTTATGCATGCCATTCTAGATACATTATCACATTCACATCGGGGCAGTCATAGTGAGTGAAATTACTGGCAATTTCATTCCTGCTTGTCATAAGATGTGTCGCTTTTCATGAAAGTTTCTTTGATTGTAACTAATCCTGTAGAACGGAGGGGTAGGTGAAAAGGAATGCTCTCTTCAGAATATATTAAAAAATGATAATTAAAGAGAACGATATATTTGATTATTAGTTACTATACTTGATTTACTAAACAATGTAAAGAATACTAAATATAAGGAAGAGAAAGAATAATCATGAATAAAAATACTTTCAGTAGTGTGAAATGGATTATGAATAATTTACATCTGTGATACGATATGTCTGCTTATGTTATAAGTATCTGGGGTTGGATTGATTAATATGTGATGGTATAACCTCTAGACTTTCATATTTGCATTTATGATGGACAAAAAAAAAAGGGGGGTGCTTAAGGGTCAAAGCTGTATAACTGAGAGGAGACCTCCGCATAGCCTTTAAAGGAATGCAGAGAACTGACCAGGGCTTCTGACTTAATGTCCAATCCTCACCTTCTCGTGGTGCACCCTGTTGGGTATCTACTTTAATACTGAACGAACGAGGATGGGCTGGCAATTTGGGATTTAGCCGACCAAATTGTATTCTTATTGGTTAAACCAAAATAAAAAATGATGGTACAACATGACATAATTTCATGCCGGCTGGGGCGTCGCCCGGTTAAACAAGACCCCCGTTGTTTTCGCCAGGGAACCAGGGCGAACAGCGAAAAGTCAGCTACTGGAACAAATCTGAAAACAAACCCCAACTCAACATCACCAGAGTTAAAGATCGGTACTATCAACGTAAGAAGCCTGAATGGCAAAGAAATGGAGCTAGCTGAGGAATTAGATAAGTACCAGATTGACATAATAGGGGTGACTGAAACAAAAAAGACCAAAACTGGTGAGATCTTTCTGAGCAATAAATACAAAATGTTATATTCAGGCAATGACAATCAAGGAAAAGAAGGAGTAGCCATAGTATTCAACACAAAATACGAGGCTAATCTTCTTGAATGGCAGTCAGTCTCAAGTAGAGTAATGTGGGCAAATATGAGAATGGGGAACTGGACAATGAGACTTATTTGTGCCTATGGTCCCACAGAAGGTTCTACTAAGGTAGAAGTGGAGGAATTTTTTGAGGCTTTAGAAAAAGCAACTGACACAATGAAAAAGGAAAAGTTGGTCCTTGTTGGGGATCTAAATAGTAGAGTAGGAAATGATTGTGAGACATACAAAAATATTTTGGGAAAATTTGGAGAAAAGAGCAAAGCTAATAATAATGGCAAATATCTGTTGGATTTCTGCTCAGGACATGGACTGGTTATTACTAACACCATGTTCCAACATAAAAATGTGCACAAATTCACATGGAGAGAAGAGGCTAGGAATAAGAAAAGTCTCATTGACTATGTTATTGTTGATAGTGATGTTTTCTCCCTGGTGCAGGACACCAGAGTGTACAGAGGATTTGAAATTGGAAGTGATCACTATTTAGTCTTGAGCAGGATAAAATTGAATTTCATATTGAAAAGAATAACATGTAAGAAAGTTTTAAAGCGAATAAAAGTTGAGCAGCTCTCAGATGTGAACTGTAGACTAAAATACAGAAATATTATTGAAAAGAAAATGAAAGAGTTTGAGAACAGGAATCAAACCTTGGAGATTCAGTGGCAAACTCTGAAGGAAACATTGATTGATTCTGCCAGAGAGGCATGTGGTGAGGTTGTGTGCAAGGATAAAAAAATCAGAACTCCCTGGTGGACACAGGAAGTTAAAGAGGCAGTGAAGGAAAAGAAGAAAGCATATCAAAAGTTCCTGGCAAATAAGTCAGCTTTTACTCTTACAGAATACAAAGACAAATGTAAGAAAGCTAAACAGTGTGTAAAACTAGCTAAACAAAAGTCATGGGAGGACTTTGGCAAGAATATAGAAAATAAATATCAAGGTGGCAAAATATTCTGGAAATTGTTGAAGAAGCTTAGGAATGGAGGAAAGAGTGCTGTAAAAGGAATTAGAGATGATAAAGGTGAAATGAAAACAGAAGAAAAAGATATCCTTGAAGTATGGAGTAATTACTTTGAAAAACTGCTAAATGAAACAAGCAGTGATGACAGCACAGTGATAAAAAACACTGACCAGGCATGCAGTCAGGAATACATATCCATACTTGAAGTAGAAAAAGCCATCAAAGTCTTGAAATGTGGAAAGGCAGCAGGAGTAGATGATATTCGACCAGAAATGCTGAAGTATGGTGGTATAAGAGTCTTACAGTGGCTGCACTGCATAGTTCAGAAAGCCTGGACAGAGGGACGAATTCCCGATGATTGGAGTAGAGCTCTCATAGCACCCATATATAAAAAGGGAAATAAAACTGAATGTGAGAATTACAGAGGTATTTCCCTGCTGAGTGTTCCTGGCAAGATCTATGCAAGTATACTTGAGAAACGGTTGAGAAGAATTGTGGAAGAAAAGCTTGGTGAAGAACAAGCTGGATTCAGGCCAAATAGAGGCTGTCAGGATCAGATCTTCACTTTACGACAAATAGTCGAGAAAGCATGGGAATATAACAAAGATCTGTATTTAAGTTTTGTCGACTTGGAAAAGGCATATGACAAGGTGCCAAGAGAGAAGCTATTCAATACACTGCAGTTATATGGTGTCAGTGGGGCATTATATCAAGCAATACTTAGTCTTTATTTGAGTTGTGAGTCAGCAGTTAGAATTGAAGGAAGTACAGGAAGATGGTTTAATGTTAAATCTGGTGTGAGACATGGATGTACATTATCCCCTCTGTTATTCATTATCTATATGGATCACATTATGAAGGAATGTGGTATTAAACCTGATATCAAAATTGGAGATGTTAATGTCAGCTCTTTGCTTTATGCAGATGATGTTATACTTCTAAATGAATCTGCTACAAGTCTGCAAGATTCTCTGACTAAATTGAATAGCTGTTGTAATAGATATGGTATGAAGGTCAGCAATAAAAAGACAAAGACAATGAAAATAGGCAGAATCATTGAAAATGTCAACTGTGTTGTGAATGGAGAACCGGTGGAACAAGTAAAACATTTCAGCTACTTAGGCACAATTTTTACTGAAGATGGTAAACTAAATATAGAAATAGACAACAGAATCAGCAAAGCTGGTATCATGGGAAGTCAATTGAATAAATTCATATGGAATAAGAAAGAAATTAGTCGGAACACCAAATTAGCTGTATACAAGACTGTGTTCAAACCAATTTTAACTTATGGATCTGAGAGCTGGGTCAGAAATAAAACACTTGACCAAAGACTAGAGACCGCAGATATGAGAGTCCTTAGAAAGATTAGAGGTGTGAACAGATGGCATCAATGGCAATATCATATTAAAAATGAGGATATTAGGAAAGAACTTGACATTGTCAGCATCCAGGAATGCGTTAGCAGAGCTAATCTCAGATGGTATGGTCACTTAAATAGAATGGGAGAGGAAAGATTAGCAAAACAAGTCTTCTCTGCCAGGTTGGCAGGAAAACGACCCAGAGGAAGACCAAGATATAGGTGGATTGATACAGCACAAAGTGCCTTAGACGATAGAAATATAAGATCTGATAATGTTGGAGTCTTGACAAGTAACAGACTGATTTGGAGGAAAATTGTAGATAGGAAGTTAGTAATGATGTAGTACTGTCATATCCTGTACACCCCTTGAGGGTACATGGCAGGAATTTGATGATGATGATGATGATGGAAAAAAAAAAAAAAAAAAAAAAGAGGATTTGTGTGCAAAATATAATTCACTAACCAATAAGAAACACAACTGTATACTGTAACAATATCAAGCTCCTTCCTAATATTCTAATTTTTAATGTGATTCTGCTATGATGCCATGTTTACACTCCCAGATCAGATCCATATCTGTGATCTCCAGTCTTTGATCAGGTGGTTTATATGTAACCCACCTCTCAGATCCGTAAGTTAAAATTGATTTAAACACTGTCTTGTGTACAGCTAGTTCTGGATAGCATGAACCAGATTTAGGGATATTTTTATTTAAAGTGCCATCCAAAATGTGTGAGCAATATTCTTAGTAAGGTCGAGTGAATCGAAATTGTGGATATGATGTGGTTTTGAGAGGAAAGGCTATAGATGTAAGTCACCTGAAAAGAAAAATATGTTCTTATGCAGAGATCTTAGTATTACCAAAGCCAAGGGGAAGTGAACTGAGATCTTCCTTACAAGAAATAAAACGGAACTGATTTTTGTAGCATTGAAATTCGCTAGGTTGTTTTCATCCCGCTAGCAAGGAGATCAGTATTTAAGACATCTTGGTTTTGAAAGATCTTGAAGTTTTGATCATTTGAGCATTAGAAAGGTTTGTCAAGTGAAGAAGAGAGAAATAGAGCATGGTGTTATGAATAAAGCTAAATATAGTAAGAGAAGATCATTAATATATAGTAGGAAGAGCATGGGTAAAAAGTTCAGAGCTCTGGGATACTCCAACATCATCCAGCATCTACCATGATTCATGTTGCTGGTCTCCAGGTGGTGAAGAAATTAGGCATTGATCGCCTTTTCTGTGACTTTAGAGAGAACTGATGTGAGGATAATGAGTTTAATGGCTGACTTTTATTTTTCTATTTGCGGATGGGCTGAATATAACCTTTCTTCATGCTCTAATAGATGCCAGATGAGCAGGAAAGATTATAAAGAAACTATGAGTGTTAATTTTGAGCATTAGTTAACTTACTGCTATTTCAAATGAGCACATCTTGGAGGCGGGGCAATGGAGTAAGTAGCTGTTCTTGGTATTGATGAATGTAATTTGCTATGGCTATCTGCCCAGGAGTTGGAGGAGAAGAACTAGTAGTCCAGCCTTATCTCGCATCCGGATAGTACCATGATACTGTCTGGATATGAGAAAGGCATAGTGTTAGATTGTGAATGGGAGACTTTATTGAAATAAGAATCACCCGTACAGGATCTAACGAGATATATCTAACTGGAGGAACATACTTGTCCTTTTTGCCTTCAATTTAAATTTAGTAGAGAAATATTATCATGTCAAACTAGAGAGAATAAGATTAAAGAAAATGTATTAAGTCTGGGGCTTTCTACAATCTAAGACAATGTAATAGAATTAATGTAATTTTGAATATATGATAAAACTTCAGCAACAGTATAAAACTTATGTAAACAAGAAAGTTAGTACACTGCTAACAAAAGGTCGAAGGTTACGGAAAAACCATGATCGTGACATAACACCCATAGCTATAGAATTCATGGAAAAATGTTCGTGGTATACGTTCCTGAAAATACAACTCCGTAAGGTAACGAAATGATGTCACCGAGTAGGAACGAATAAGGAACTCCGATGTATGAGGTTCGAACTCAGAATAGAGGGCACTGAAAAAGGAAATATATATATGACAGCACAGGTCTGAACCGCTCTTGTTTTTTCTGTTCCGGAAATTTCTCCATGTGCTGTGTCCCTGATGGGCAGTTCCTACGTTCCCGTAGCAGACTAGTGTATTCCTGCTAGATGAAGCACCAGATTTTGACAGAACAGAAGTGTGGGCCGTCAACGAGAACATGCCGATGTTAGGAAGTTGGAGTGAGCGCCAAAATTCGTATCATGCAGGTGAATCCCACATGCCGACAGGTTATGGCAGCAGCAACATTCCATCACAAAGAAACAGACGAAGGAATTGATGTGACCCAAGCAGTGTAGATAAATACTTTCATTTCATACCCATATTATTTGATAATAGTGAGTGAAAGAGTTTAAGATCCTCAGTGAAAGGAAAGTGAACTTTGATACCTAAGACCATTCAGGAACTATCAAAGGAATCTCATTAACTATCTGTCTGAGAATCCTAGTGTTATGTGCTTTCAACAGAAGTTGTAATAGAACTGATAATTGAACTTATATATGCCTTTACAGTTTAAACAAAAATGTTTTGTGCCAGACGAGCACCATCTCATATCTAACTAATGTGAAACTTATTAATCAGGTGTCTAAAATGCAATCATGACTTGTGTATATTAAGTACGAGAGTTGAGTGTGAAACTTTAGACAGAATTTGCCTTAGTATTGCCTTAATATCTTATTAATTGTTTGTAATCTCTTAGTTATTCAATAAACATGTTTTATAAAGTATGCATATGTGTAATCTGACCATGATGACTGACTCACCACTCATTAAATAATCGAACCTATAAGTGTGGGGAATATCCAGGTTAAATTAAGAGTAAAGGAGCTACGACTGCAAGGCTAGGATATTTAAAGCTTCTTATTAAAATTAGATAATGTTAGTGGCACTTCATTTCTGTGAGCTCTCCCGAAGATAAGACATTTCTATCCTTAGACTTAGGCTGGTGCAGCAATTGAACAAATAAATTTGCCTGAGCTCGAAAAGGGGACATATCATAGAATCAAGTTAATGGAATATCTTAGAGGCCCTGTATAGAAGGAAAAAGAGATAAGAGAAACTAAGTCAAAGCATACCAAAAGACATGAGAGAACTAAATATAACAATAGAAAGATAGAAGTTGCACCTAAAGGTCCTAGCAAGAGACCAGAAAGTTTGAATGCCAGTTTTATTGTGAGGCAGGTTTTCTGCATTTAATCCTTTTCAGGTAGATTTGGATTTGTTGGTGATAGTAATTGGTAGAATATAAAGTTGGGTTTTGACTTGAGCTACTGGATATGCTGAATGTTATCTTGAGCTTGTTGGTAACCCATGGCTTGGAATAGTGGTCAGAGATTTGCAAGGAGGAAGAGTTAAGACCCTCATTTCAGCAAGCATTATTTCAGATTCATTAGTTCATCCCATTTGGTACTACTATGTAGTACTAAAGGAAACAAGACTGAGAATGTTTGGGTAAAGGATGTTCCATAGAAAAGGGAATGTTGACAAGATTATGGTCTTGAGTTACTAAAAGGAGAGCAGATATCCACAGTACATTTTAAAGGAAAGCATGTGAAGAAAAGGTTCAGGCATTGGGAGGATGGCGATGATTATCTAATATTCTGATAGATAGATGGAGAATCTGTTAGGTTAGCAAATTTAATTTAAAATTAAATTTGCTAGTCTGGTTGCCAGTCTCTATCCAGAAGAGAAGATGTGCAATGGACCACCATACTAACGAACTGGATTCCAAAAGTAGGGAAACGAGACTGAGGATGTCCTAAAAGAAGGTGGAGTGATGAATTGTCAAATTTTGTTGGAGAAAATTGGTCAACCATTGCCAAGAACAGAGAAAGGTGGAAAGAACTGGAGGAGGCCTTTATCCAGCAGTGGACAGAAAATGGCTGGAAAGAAGTAGTAGTCTGGTTGGCCACGTGTATCTGCTCAACAAGCTGCAGATTCAAATCCTGCTGTGAACATGAATGCAGATTCTTTAGGTGATGAATTTCATTGCCTGATATGAGATCACTTCCTCACTTATTTGAAAGACTAAAATAGCTTGAAAGAGTTCCATGTTTGATCTCTAGATCAGGATTTCCACACCAGGTAAAAATGCATTTTTTAAAAAATTATAAAAATTAATAAAAATAGAAAAATCCTTAGGCCATCCACCATATTAATGTATTATAGGTTTACATCCTTTTGTAGATAGGAGTCAAATAAAAAAACAAAAAAAGCATTATCATTATACTGAAATGGCAATAAAATAAAATGCATCCAAGTAGAGTGGAATTGATTATATGCATACAGATGTACAGACAGTATGAATGTAATAGGTGCTATGCATTTTGTTAAGATTGCCTAAAAGCAAAACACAATTCTGAAAATAGTTAGGTGGTACTTGGCATATGTGTGAATTTTTGAGGCATAAATTCCTTTTTTTTTTTTTTTCCCTTTAATCAGAATTTCACTCAAGGAAGGTTGGAATCCTATATTACATCAGTACCATGGGCAGAAGTTGAAAACCCGCTGGTAAAGAAGAGCTGCTTTTCACATCACCATTGTAGATGGTGAAGTAGAAGGCTGCCTGTTATGCACCTATAAAACTGTCAGCACTGATGTGTGTGTGCGTGCATGCATGCAAAGGTTAAGTAACTAACCTTTGTTTAAATTTCTTGTGTTTCAGGTATCGTGGTTTGCTGTTGGTTGTTACTACCTTTTGATCAGTAAAACAGATGCTGCAAGAAGGTACCTTAGGTGAGATATTCTGGATAATTTTTATACTGTCTATTAGAGTGTAAATCTATTAAGTCACATGAAGTCTATTTTGGAGCGTCATAATTTATTATGCATTTGTTATGAATTAGAAATATTCTAATTTTTCTTCTTCTTTTTCTTCTCAGCTTGTCCCACTTAAGTAGGGTTGCTGTTGATTAGAAATAGAATTAAAAATATTCTCATTATTAGCCTAAAAATACTTTTATATTATTTTTGATGTGTACCCTAGTAAAAGCCTGTTCACATGTTAGCCAGCTACAATCTATCTATCTATTCCAGCGGCTTTAACAGGCCTTTAAGGCCCACAACCTTCCAAGCATGCTTGGATTTTGTAACCGAAATACGAGGATAGAATGGTCACTCCTATGCCTCAAGGTATTCTTGGCTGTATCCCTGTGTGTTCACGGGGCCGGTTTGCCTGCTTGCAGGATGAAAAACACCAGATAAATTGGCGGAAAAAACCCTACTGCCCGCGCCCAAGACTGGCTAACTTAGCTATGGCTGAGGAAGATCCTTCAGCTCCTCATGTCTCCGACGGGAATCGAACCTAGGACACTCCTTCCCCAGGCATATAGTTGCGAAGCACAAAGCCACTAGGCTAACCGCGTGGATTGTAGCTAACAGCTACAATCTACAAACACAAAATAACAGGTAAAAATAAGTAAGCACCATCCCCCTTCTAACCCACTTGTTAAGTTGACCTTTGAAAATATGCATGTTGTTTGTATATTTTTTGTTGGTGATAACATGATAAAGAATGCATTATAAAAGTAACTTATGCTAATTTGAGCAGTTTATTAATAATTATTCATCGTCTTCAATATTACATGTCGGGCATTCTCTGAAAGTTTTTATTATATGGCACAGTATCTTTTCTTGATTCATTAAAATCGCTTGATCTGAATAAAATCACACTATTTTGGATTTTATGGTTGTAATTAAGAAAATACTATTTTGGTGCTAAGGCTTCCTGCCTTAGCACCAAAATTTAAAACATTTTGCACGTATATTATTATAATCTTTATATTAGTTATTTTAATTTACATAAGCAGTTCTAAAATTAGGACAAATTACTAAAAATTACTAAAATTAATAAAATTTACCAATGCATTCTGTTTACAAACTGTGTAACATACACTTGTATATCCAAGCTCTAGGAAAAGTAAGCATGACAGGAATTTACCATTACTTTCAGAGTCTTCATTATGTAGATAGTAAATGGGATGACAAATAGCTTACGTTCTCCATGGCATTAAGTCATGGAGATGAAATTCAAAAAAAAAAAAAAAAATCCTATTTAAAACTTCACTTTACACTATATTGATATAAGTATCGAGATAGCATTATATTTCAAGAATCTGGATATTCACATACCTCAGTACTACCGTTGGGGCTCTCCTTTGACTCTAATTACACTTTCTCCCATTCTGTACATCGTGATCTTCATCTGTTTGTAATAATATGAATCAGGTATTTTGACCATTCCTTCTTTAACATGTTCATGTACCATTGTTAGATGTACTGATGTATCTAATGCCATATTTTTCCAAGTGTACCAGGGTGGCCAGGTGGGAAGCAGCATATCATAGTTAACTTAAGACAAAAATGACAGCTTTATTATTCACAGTCTGTAATACTTGCAAAATTAACAGGACTATGCCAGACTTTTAAAAGGTTAAATGTAAAAAACTGCTTCCTCCATCAATGTCAGTTGTCCTTTGCCAAAACTGTTGAATACAATTTCTGTCTATCTGTGCTCTTGTCTCCCCCCCCCCACACACACACACCTCCAAGATGTTAGAATCGCAACATCAGTTAAAGATAAAGCTAATCTTCTGGCATCCTTTTTCTTATCCAACTTCTGCATAGATGGCCAAGGCAAATCACTTTGAACTTTATTTGAAACATTTTATATTGTGTGCCTCCTTAGGTCTTCTGCCAGAATGACAGAATTTGAACAACCTAGATACAACAAATACTTCTAGTTCTGATGAGAGATGTACTCTTAACTAACAAATTCTTAATCATCTCTACACTATATTATTCTTGGCCAGCATTCACCTCACAGCACGAAAGTAAGCCCACATACAGACTATTCCAAAAAATAAATAAATACTGGAGTTTATATCCCCATGGCTTGTAGCATTCATATTTTAAAATTAATATGGCAAAAAACATAATAAAATATAAATCAATTTAATAAATGAATGACTAGTTTCAAATATCACTATTATATATTTATATACATCTATCAGAAAGTATATTATCAATTCACTAACTTGATATCCAAATCCATATGTGGCAATTACATAAAATTCGTAACATTATTTGCACACAGGTTCGAAAGTTTTTTGGAGATAGTGCATTGACACCTCACAGTTCAGTGTGTTGTTTACAACTTATTTATTAAAACCCTAAGGAATATTTACAATATACAAGATACAAATTCTTAATTTCTCTAGACCTTTATTCTGAATTATCATAACACTTAACTTCAACATTACATGATTGTGATACACACACACACACTGGTCTAGTCTAACTACATACTTTCTACACAATATCTCTGGTACATTACATATGCACATTCTACACATAACTTCAGAAATACAGTTACAATTTTCTCCTTCATAAGCAATCCTTTGCATTAACCAAAAGTCCTACAGATATCTTCTTAACCTTTCACTGTGTCGATCTCTTCCTTTTCTGGCCTCTTGTTATAAAGTCTACTTCATAGAGACAATCCACGTTGTCAATAGCTGAAGTTTCTCTTCTATTCCCTTTGATTATGAATGATAAAATTCTTCAAATACAAGCACGTCTTGAGAATCCTGAAACCAGACACACAAAGCTTTCTCTTTCTTTGCTGACCACAGATGGGCAATGATTACAGGCAAGAGGAAGCACTGAGAATCCTGTAATAATTTTGATTACTGCTGGGGTGCCTTATATGTGTCTAGATTCCTTTGTCTTCACCACTTTCGCATGCCTTTTGAACTTATCAGGTATTTACCTCCAGGTGTGCTGACATCATTTTTGCACACTTTTAGACTCCTTTGTCTTTGGTACTTTCTGACCCTTTGATGCTATGGCATCATCTTTTGCAATTCTTTGTAACTTTTTTTTCTCATGATAATCCTCTTTGTTCTGCTGTTAATCTCACCGAAAACTTGCTGATTCATGTACATATTATGGAAACCAAGACAATTCTATCTTGCTTAACACAATAACTTGTAAGGAATAATACTTCATTTAAAATTTTACATATCTACTCAGTACATATCCTGAAATAAAACCATTGTAAAATCAAACATGATAAGTTATGAAATCACTTATCATGAGAGATTTTATAGATGATTTCATTTGTTGATTTGATTAGAGTTTCTGGTAGTTTGGAATTGAAATTGTTGTGCATCTTTAGACAAAACTGATCTGAAGAAAGAAGTAATATAATAATTGAACAAAGGTGATTAGTGAATCAGTCTATAAAGGTGGTGCAAGAAGGGGATTAGTAGTATAGAAACTATAGAGGAATAACATTATTGTGTCACTGTACAAACATTTATGAAAGAGAAATGGCAACAAAAATAAGGGATAAAAGAGAAAAACCTAAGAGATTATAAAATGCCCCTTGTGTTGATTTGATTTTTGCTTTAAGGAAAATGGGAAAATGCGGGGGGGATACATATTCGTGGCATTTTTGGATTTGGAAATGAGAAAAAGTTTGGAAAAGTTCAGAAAAGATTGGAATATTAAAAGGAAAAATTATTATCAGTAATGTGTATATTAAATATGGGAATTGTATGACAACTAGATTTGGTAATTCAGAGTGTTTTAATAATGGGTTGCAACAAGGAAGTGGCTTATCTCCATTGTTGTTCATTGTGGTAAAGAATCAAGATGAAAGTGATGTAGTGATTTGGACACTTTCAGAAGAGAAGTTGGACAGATTATTATTATTACACGACACCTCCAGGGAGTCCTAAGACTCATCGACAGAGGGCTCCTACTCTACATCTCTCTGGCTCCATCATCATCTACTGCCTACCACCACCACCACCACCACTAGTATTTTCACAGATGATCACAAACATCCATGCCCATGGTGGGATTCGAACCCACAGCCTTTTTGGCTGAAGAACAGATATGCTAACCACTCGGCCAACCAGGCCAGCAATTCAATTGAGACATGCAATACAATTCTTTCCTTTAGTGTTACACTAAAGGAAAGGTAATCAGTATTCATTTCAGACAAATTATGGAGACTACAATTGAATTCATTTGTGTTGTTTCTTCAGGTGGCTGAGGAACGTATCTAATGTCTGGCGGCCATGGGACTGGGACCAGCATCTCAAGGAGGATGCTAGATCTTGGGCAAAATTGCTGGTCATTCCTCCACATTCATTGCAGGTCTCCTCCAGTTACCTAGCTTTTCATCTTTAGGCATCTATACAACTAGTTCCTTTTTCTCTGATATCACTTAGATGGATATGATCATCATAGTGCATATTTTGGTTTTGGCCGACAATCCAGAATACAGTTTGGTTGGATAAATTTCAAATTTCCAACCTATCCTCATTTCTTAGGTACTTGCTTAACAAGGTGTACTTAAAGAATGTGAGGAAAGAAGCTGTTTTCCACATTGTTAGAGATTGTGTTGATCAAATTTTCCTAGTTTCAACCCTTAAAGACAAAACTTGAAAGTGTTGATCATATTAGAGACATGACAAGTTATAGACTGATTTGGAAGAAAATTGTTGATGGGAAAAGATGGTAAGGGGCCCTTAGTTTTGTTGGACTGTCATAGTGTCCTATACCAGAAGTGAATGCATGTAGTCTTATTTGACTAGTAAACTACTTTTACATTAATGTTCTGTTTCTAAATGTGTCAATCATTTATATAATTTCTATAGTATATTTATATTTTTAGATTTCATTATAATAAAGAAATAATTCCACATATTTGTTTATAAATGATTACAGTATTTAAAAGAAAAACTATCATTTGGATAATATGGAAACATACATTCTGAATGGATAAATGGTTTCATCATGATAACCGCATAAAACAAGAATGTCATATAAAACTAATGTTTCTTAAGTAAAGAATAGTATAAATTGATTTCTTCTATATTGTTTTATTCTGGTATTATTTAGTAAAGTGTTTCTGCCTAATTTTTTTTCTTTTATTTTTAATTAGCAAAGCAACAACCTTAGATAAATTGTTTGGACCTGCTTGGTTAATGTATGGTCATTCATTTGCTGTTGAAAATGAGCATGATCAGGCAATGGCTGCTTACTGTAGAGCATCTCAATTAATGAAAGGGTAAGCTTTATATGCATACCTCATTATTTTTCTGTGTTTTTTAATTTAAAAAAAAAGTTGACATTGTTAGTCACAAATAAGTGCAACTTCAGTATAGTGTAAGTTAATATAATTATGTTAAAAAATACTATATACAACAGAATATAATAGCTCTATGTAATATGTGATATTCTTACATAGTATTATTATTTGAGGCCTTTGCTATGCAGTCAGGAGTGATGATGCTTTTGATTTGAAATATAGAGTGCATCCTATATTGCAGGAATGTTTATAAGGACTATTCATCTTAAGGCAAATGCTGGATATAAGAGTTGTTCCCTCTTAGAGGTTTGGATTTTCTTCTTTTACAGAACAGGCAATTCATCCAGATGTAACTAACAGATTCTTGGTTTACTATCCTTATTATAGCATAAATCAGATTTACAAGAGGCTAACTTGCTTGAATATAGAAAGCCATTGAGCTGAATACATTAGGGGAAGATGAGATTATTACTTCATAATAATGCTGTTTAAAACCTCTATTCCAGGTCTGTGTAGTATGCTACAATAACGGAAGAAAGGATCATTGGAGTGCATTGTAAATGCTCCTTGATGATCAGTGCCTCCTGAAAGCATGTCGTCTTGTTGAAGGTGATATCGACTTGATACACAAAAAAACAGCAGTAGAAGGAAATCATATCAGCAGATGAAGAAAAATTTGTTCTTCATTTAGGTGTTAAAATGTGAATGAACTGTGAATAATGTTCATCAGAACTGACACTGATGTCAGTTCTGATGAATTTATTAATAGAAATATTTGTAGAAAATGCAAGCAATAGAAACTGAACATCTGTGAGAGAGAGAGAAAAATTAATAAACCTAATTGCTCTCTTCTACATCCAGTGAAGTATGTTTTGGGGGCTACCACCAACAAAAGTGAGAACAGTACTCAGTGGTTGGTCAAATTTTTATTATTTGTATAGAGTTTGATATGGTTTAAGCTTTCATAACTCCGTGACCTCATGATGCTTCCCCCCCCCCTCCAACCTCCATGGCACCCTTGGCCAATAACTGCTTACCCATCACAAACTGCTAATAACTATCAGCCAACCAATCACCTGTCTAACTTTGTATAGAGTTAATAGCCGTTCAGAGGTATGAAGCCTTGAGAAAAAGAAAAAAACTCCAAATAATTACGATTTCTGAAACATAAGTTTGTGTAGCTTGTGATTTTTAGATGCTACTGTTGAACAGCAAGGCCTAGTGGGAATAGAGATGCTCTGTGTTACCAGCCACCATTGATACATATAACTATTTTAATATTACAGATTAGTTTATTTTTGAAATATACTGACAAGATAAAATACCTGAATACTCTTGATTAAATCATTCCTGGATGTTATTGAAAGTTGATAGCCATTTGTAGAACATGTTTAATTACTGAAAGGATTATACACAAGCCCAAAAACAGTAATGCGGAAAGTGAAGAACCGTGAAATGTATGAAGGTACAAATTTATATATGTTACAAACATGGAATAGCTAAATTAAAATGCTGATCACAGTATTAAATTATGAAGTAAGTAAGTGTGAAGATAAAAATGTATAAAAGGAATTAAAAAGGTTCCATCCAGGAAAATGAAGCATAGAAGTTATGATCATCCTAATATCAGACAGCGTATGAATGAAATCGGCTGTGTGAGTGTTACTCCTTAAGAAGAAATCAATACTAGATTATGAACTGAATTGCTTGGAGGACAAGCAGCATCCACAGTATACTCAGAAAGGGTCACTTGTAAGGAAATGATCAAGTGTTTGGAGAATGGTTAGAATTAACTGGTACTCTGGTAAACTTTTCAATAATTTGTGCAAGGACACTGGTAATAGCAAATGTCTCAGCATCTGCACAGACCTGCTTGTTCTGTGCAGTTATAAAGGTTCTGACTTTTCAGAACCTTTCTAACCTGGAGGAGTTATGAACATAAAATCTCCAAGGAAGATGACCTTGCTATTAGGAAAGTTGGACTAGAGAAAATTAGTCAACAATAAAAAAAACAGGAAATTAAAAAAGCAACTGAATTTGATAAAATTGAGGCGAGAAATTGTTAGCCAAAGAGAAAAAAGGGGAGTTCTGAATTGGAAACTCTGACATGGTATATCAGAGCAAACATATGCAGAAAACAATCACAAAGTGTAATTTATAGTGCTTGAAGAGGCTGAAATTTAAGCTTCTTTTAGGAAAAGTGGGTTAGGTTTTGCAGTCTGGAGGTGGATTTCTTTGTAAGGGTTTGCTAAAAAAATAATTAACGTTAACTAACCTCTTTGCTAGATCAGGGCTACTAGCCATGGTCAGTAACTGGCTCACAAAATTCTTAAAAATTTAACTATTTGCTTGTGCAAGGTGGTGTGGGCCATCTGCAGCACACCACTAATTACAGTTTTTCCTTTAAAAACAATACTTCAGAGGTCATTCACTTTTGAAAGAAACTCAGATAAGGCTATTTATCTCTGTTTCTGTTCTTGAATCTTTTTTTTTTTTTTATTCTATCAAAAAAAAAATCATTCTGGTCTTCACAACTGTTAAAATAAGTTGCTGATGATAATGTGTGAAATAAATTTTCAGGTAAGAATGTTGTTTTGGGCAATGAAAATTGTCCAAAAGTAGCTTGAAGATATTTCAATTTTGGTCTCTGGAGAGACCAAGAATACAAGAATTGTTTGTTATAATGGATAGTTTACTGTAGTAAATTTCTTTTAGCGCTGCATTGTACCCATGGAGCTTTGGTTTGGACTTTTGGTTAGTTATAAGGAGTGAGTTTGCTATAGTGGGGTTGTTATAACCTTCTATAAAAATGGGAGGTATCCTGTACTCGAGAACTTCTCCACCCCCCCCCAAAAAAAAAAAAAAAAAAAACATCAGCACATTCATGGGTCATTGTTACAAAGTCCAAAAATGTCAAAATGTGTAAGTTTGAAGTTGGCCATTCCTTGCCTCACTATTTACAAGGTTCTTCATAAAAAGATTACTCTATATGTCTGTTCCATAAGTTATAAGTCAATTGTTCAGCATATCACCAGAACTGATAGCCATATTTAGAAGTTGCTTTAAACATGTGTTAAAAGAGGAAAGAAGAAGACAGTTTGTTAATAAAAATCATATTTTTGGAGGAAGCAACATTCCTGTGAAGTTCTAAACTCAACAAATGTGACCTATTGTTGAGTTTGGAGAGTAACAAGTAGATATTCACTGATAACCATGGAATATCTAGACCCTGAAAGAGAAAACATTGTGTAGAAAATCTTGTTCGCTTTCAGGATGTGTTAGGTAGATTTGAAAGGACTTGTTTCTTGGATGTCTCATTGTAGTTCTGATCTTTCCTTCAGTTTTATTTTCTTGAGGATTATTTAACAAAAATTATGTATATTGAAAGTGGTTTTACTATATGAGTTAAAAAAGACAAAATTAGAGACATACTAGTTCCAGTTATTCTAGAAATGTTAGAGCATGTGTTATTGAAATGTTGAAAGGCACCTAGAGTTGATGGCCAACCAAAAATGCTCAAATATAAAGCATATATGTTTTACAGTAGTTGTTATGCTGCATAATTTAGAAGATTGAATTGTGAAGGATTAGATTAGCTCTCATGGTATATATAGAAAAGAGAGAAAACTGAATGTGAGACTGACAGAGAAATTTTTTCACTGAGTGGTTCAAGTATAATTTCTACAAGCACCCTTGAGAAGAGTTGAAATGAAAGAAAAAATGTGGCTAAAAACAAATCAAGGAGAAATCATGGAAATAAAACAAAGATTGGTACAGTGAAAAAGCCCTTTGAAACTACAATTATGTAGTGCAAATGGGACATTATGCAGAGCAGTATATAGCCTTTTGAGAGAAGGGCACAAATCCTGATTTGCTGTGAAATCAGGATTCAAGCAAGGGTGTATGCTATTCTGGTATTCTTTATATGTATAGATCACATTATGAAAGAAGTGGTATTAAACCTGATACCAAAATCAGCAATGTTAAACTTAGGTTTTTACTTTATACAGATGATGTTAGACTTCTAAATAAATTCTGTCCAAACTTTCAGGACTCTTTTAACTCAAGTAGATATCTGCTGTAACAAATATGCAAATAATTAATGAAAATTAATGAAGATAATTTATTTTTATTTATTATTATTATTTTTTATGTGAATCCTACCAAGTGACAAAAATCATTTGCATGTAATGAATGACATTTACATACATCTGTACCACAGTGGGATTTGAGTCCATAAATATATTTGGAAAGCAAATATGCTATCTGCCAAGCTGAAAATAGATAACACATCAGTAAAGCAGTAATAGTGGGAGCTGGACGATTGAAATTTGTATGGAATAAAAGAGAAATTTGCCAGAACACTAATCTAGCAGTGTACAATGCAGTGTGCAAACAGATTTTAATTTACTTATGTATCTTGAAGGTCGATTAGAAATAAAGCAGTTAATCAAAGACTACCACAGATATGAGATATCTTCTGAGAGAATTAGTGAAATTAGCAGGTAATAATAGCAGGATTATATTTAAAAAATAAATATATTAGAAAGGTATCATTGCAATGTGTGAATAGAGCTACTAAGATGGTATGATCATTTAAAAGAATGGTAGAGGAAGTTGGGGGGGGGGCAGTTGCTATACCTCCAGTTTGTTCAGAAAGTTAGTTATTCCAGCTGTGTGAACTGACCATTTGCAAAGAGGATTGGTTTCTACTACATGCCAGATATTAAGTGACATCTACTGTGTCACCTTAGAAATGGAAATTGGTTGCATTTTATAGATTTCATGTGTGTGTATTTATATATATATATATACCCATCTTTCTTTGCTACTTTAAATTTTTATAGGTGTCATCTCCCTCTACTGTATATTGGTTTAGAATATGGTTTATCCAATAACACAAAACTTGCTGAGAGGTTTTTCAATGAAGCTCTAGCTATAGCTCCAGAAGATCCCTTTGTACTTCATGAACTAGGAGTTGTAGCATTTCAAAACCAAGAGTAAGTTATTCTAAACATTCCCCTTATTTTGTCTAAAATTAAAAATTGCTATTAGTTAGCTGTAATTTTAAATAACCATAATTATGTAATTATGATGTGTAGTAAACTCTAGAGATCAGATTTCGTTTATTTACACATTTCTTATAGTTTTGTAGCTGCAGAGAAGTACTTTCGAGAGGCCTTAATCAAAGTGCAGACCAGTGAGCAAACAGTTTTGCCAGAAAAGTGGGAGCCATTACTGAATAATTTGGGCCACACCTGTAGAAAATTAAGGTAATTATATCAAGTATTCATCCAATTAACTGGGTGAACCAGATATTATCCTTATTATTGTTTCTGTAATAATTCCTTCATCTGTCAAATATTGGAATTATGAACAGACATGCTCTTTGAAAACTTACTGAATAGTAGTAGATATGGGTACATGACAGCTGGGCAATTCACAATGAGCAATGGTCATGTGGGCAACAGAAACTTACAAATTTTTGCATGCTTAGCAGGCATACAATTTGGCAATTTTTTTTTTTGTAAATATTGGTAAAATATATATAAATATGGTTAAGACATTATTATTATTATTATTCATGACACCTCCAAGGAGTCCGAAGACTCATCACGGGAGGACACCTACAACTGTCTCAACTATTACACCGAACCTCTACTATGAATCAACACCATCTACCGCCCGCCTCCACCACTGCCACAACTAGTATTTTTTGTCTGTAAATTGCATGTGTTCTGAAGGGCCGATTTGTCTGTATGCGGGATGAAAAACCCGAGTTTCTGGGAGAAAAAACCCTGCTACCTCCTTATGAGATCGGCTAACTCACCTTCGATTGAAATCATCCAGATAAAGATTCCTCCCGTCACGATGAGAATCGAATGTAGGCCTATTCCAATCGAAGAGCACAATGTACCGTTGTTCTTCCAATTGTGCTACGGAGGTGCTTAATGAGGTATGAGTTATTTCCACATAATTGAAGAAAAAAAAACTAAAAATATTCCAGACCTAATGATCTAGACTCACCTAAGCTTACCTGCATGAATTTGGCTCCAGTATTCTAATTTTTGAAAAATTAAAAAATTTTATTTTTTCGAAGAATTATATCATATATCAAAATTTGTAGGATCGTTTAAGAAAGAGATAGTTAAAAAAAAAAAAAATGATTAAAAATGAAAAGGTGTAATTGTACAATATTAAAATAAAGAAAAAATTGTTTTTCAATTCATTTATTAATATTATTTTGTAATTAACAAACATATTTACACATGTTACATATATACATTAAAACAAAAAAAAGTATATGAAATTCAAAACAAAATTTTTATTTTAAATGTATTAATTCATATAGTTATGTGCAATACCACATAAATATTCCGTTATATTTTCCCTATCGTAATTTATAACTTTTTTCAAAATTCTTTGGTCAGCTTCATCGTAACGTCTATGTTTGTGCTACTGTTGATAACCTGCTACTGCTCTTTCATAATCAACATCATGTGTTTTTTTAATTTTTTGTAGTCCATTTATAAAAATCCATAAATTTGGATGACTTGTGCTGCTTCCAAAGCTCAACTGCAATTTTCGATGATAGGCTTCTGCAAAATTATTTGTCCTATAGCTTCCATTTATTGTTCTTTGGTACACAAACCAAACATTTGAGGGAAAAATCGGTGGAGCCCTGGTTCTATTATTCCTTAGACGACCTATGTATGTGTTCCTAAACCATTCTAAAATTGGTTCAAATTCATTGGATAAATGATTCTCAAGTTCAGAAATAGCCTAAATAATATCTTGTTCTGGAACGAAAGCAAGTGAAGTGATAATTTTTGAATTTAAAGCGAATTGTGCATCAGAATTGTATCCGGTTAAAAGATTGCATGAAGCTAAATGCTTACGAAGATTTTGTATGAGATGAAAAAAGCAGTCATTTATATTAGCTTGTGGAAATACTATACGTAAAGCTTGACGAATGGCAATTTCATAATCAACATTTATATTTTCGGGATCTAGTAATGGCGACATTTCATTATCATATAAAATAATTTTGTGTATGTTTCAAAAGTCTTATTAGGTAGTAAACAATACAAAACAGGGAAAACAGGACCTCCATCCTTTCTACCCAAAATAACAAAAATTTGAGCAAAAAGATGGGGAGAAAGTAAAAATGTACCATTCACAAATAATTCATTCATGCTTTGGCTCAACATTGCATGACTTTCACGACCAAATATTAATATTCTCATTATGATATAAACTAAAATATTTATTAACTAGCTGATTCATTTTTTGCATGGGAAATTTCAATATAACGTCTCTACAATTTCGTAATTCTACACAATAAAAATAAACTTAATTATAAGCGAGATTTTTCAAATTTTATGTTTATATCGTTCTTTTAACTCTTTTCTCAAAAAAAATTATTATTTAAATATACTGGGTAGATCAATAGAATAACGTTGCATATTTGATCTATTATTTTGTCACCCAGATTTCTGCTGCCCACTTGGCCATCTCCCATTCGCTGTCGCAACAGTTGACCATGTCCCATAGATATTGCCTAAATATGCAAATATTTACAATTTAGCATAAATTACAAAACTAAAGAGCCTAAAGGCTTTGTTCTGACAGTGTTATTTCAATAAATGATATTATATATCCATTTATATTTTTAGCCAGATTCTAAATTTTCCTGAGAGCTTATGACAATATAATCTTCAACATGGGGTTTCTTTGATTGGTACTACTTAAAAGACAATAACTCTGCGAGAAACTTTAAGGTCTTTATTTGACTAATTTCTGTATGCATCTTCTAAGAGTTCACTTGTGAACAGTATAACTTTCTGACATAACATGATTGCTATGGTTAGAGGATTTTTTCCCTTGTAAGTTTCTACCTGGTCCCTGAAGAGCACCAACAGTTCAAAACAGCTGTAAGGACAGTGAAAACTAAATGTACAAATAAAAGACAAAAAAAGAGGCTCATGGGCTGAGTTCATTGTCTTTTAAGTAGTGCCAAGCAAAGTAATCCCTATGTCGAAGGTTATGTTGTCATAAGCTCTCAGGAAAATTTTGAACCTGGCTAAAAATATAAATGGATATATAATATCCTTTATAGAAATAGCTGATATACATTAGTTTGAATTGTCATAAGCTACAATTCCAAGTATGCTCTTAATTATAATGAATGCAACCATTTAAAAAAAAAAAAAAAAAAAGTGTGTACAGGATATTGTGATAATACTCCTCAAAAGTTTACATCATTACAAACAGGAGTCCATTATTGTCACATCTTATGTTTTGGTCTTCTGAGGCAGTGGTTCCCAACCTTTTTCCACTTGTGTACCCCTTTTAAACCCATTTCTATAAATTGTACCCCTTGTTTTTAAAATAACGGTGATTCAAACTTAACTTTATTGTTCCATAACTAATGTTTTGCATTTTATTTACTTTACTTGTTTTTCCACCATTACTGATTATTTTTCGTGTACCCCTGAATGGCCCAGCATGTACCCCCTCCCCTGAGGGGTACGCATACCACCGGTTGGGAACCGATGTTCTAAGGCAGTGGTGGCAAACCTTTTTGCCTGAGCATGAGCCCAAAATTTACAAATCGAGTTGCTGACATGTCGGTGCATGCCAAAAATTTACCAATTGAGTTGCTGATGTGCCGGGCAGTTTTAAATAGGGAAAAATTAATAGAAAATTAATCTAACTTACTTTATTTATTTATAATATATATAGAAAGTTTTTTGCCTTGGGTGTAATGTACATTAAAGATACCAAGAAATTTTATATACTTGGTTTTAATCCTTTTCCCAAGTAAGCAAAACAAAGTTTTGTGCTTGAAATATATTCACGTCTGTGCTACTTGTATATAGAGGCTAATAACTTCATATCGCTTGCCTTAGTATGCATCCCATAATGCAAAGCACATACCCCCTTTCAGGCATGTATAATGCAATGCATAATGGGAAACCCAGACAGGTTTCGACATTTACTGAGGTTTCTTCAGTGGGAGCCAGACCGTACGTTAAAGTTACCAAGAAATTTTATATACTTGGTTTTAATCCTTTTCCCAAGTAATATTTATAAATAATTATTTATAATTTTATAAATAATGTTTTATTTTATTTATATATAAATTTATAATATTATTCAGTGTAAAATTGATTATTGTATTATTAATATGGTTTTTAATGATCTTGGTTTGAAAAAAAAATGGTAGCGAAAAAAATATTTATGCATCGTAACTCACCATAGAAGTCAGCTGAGCAGGGGAAGCAGCAGAAGGATGTCAATTTGTTGGTGAAACACTTACTGTTTCACCAACAAATTATAACTTACGAATATAACTCGCACCCCTCATTTTATTTACAAAAAAAGACATTAAAACGTTTTGCATATACCTCGCACACGAAAAATGTTTAAACATGTTCACGTCGAGGCGACAGTAACTCACTCCCCACAGTTAACAACATGCCCTCCAAAACAGCCATTATACTGCAGATGCAAGAAAAACAAGTAATTTTATTGCATCCCTGAATAAGGTACAGAGGCTTTTGCGGTCTGTGTAATATATTTCTCAACAAATAGTGAAATTAGAGACAGCTGGAATAAAAACGCCGCTAACTAATGAATCGCATGTTCCCCCTCACATAGAAACTATTCTGTATAGACTCAAGAAAAACCATATGTTGCACTGGAAGACAGTTTAACTAAAAACTATTGTCCAATTTTTCAATTACATGAAACAAGTGTTTGTTTTATTGTATTTGAAATTCTCAATTTCATTATGACAGATCACAAAGGCCAACTTCAAATAAAATTCTACCATGAATTGAAACATGCCATATAATGCATGTGTGAGTTCGCCTGCCAGGTCAAATGCAAACAATCAGCAATAAAATTCAACCAAGGGTTGAAACTTTGTGTGAGTTGAGCCTGCTGGTAAAGAGAAGTTCCATCAGAATGATAAACGACACCCAGTCGTGAATGTGTTAAAACTAAGAAATATATAGTGAATGTTGTTATGACAGTTTCAGATATTATGGAATTCGGTTGAAGAGAATTAGCATTTCAACTCAGCAATTGTCAGTTGCCTTTGTCTTTGGGTTGCATGTTCTTTTGTTAATACCACACCAGTCATATGCACGTCTTCATAGCTGCTCTCTCGTGTAAAACAAAATTTAACTTGCACGTATTATAACAATTTAAAAAAAAAAGGTCGAATAATTTATAAGCATATAAAAGGATATCGCCTGTAAATCGTTGATGTGGCAGCAAAATTCTCGGACGTGCCATCTCTGGCACGCGTGTCATAGGCTCGCCATCTAGGTTCTAAGCCATTTCTTACTGTATTACTCCACCTAGTTCTTGGTCTTTCTCTGAAGTAGGCATGCCAAATGTAGAATACAAAATATCTACCATGCTGATGTGAGATGCACCATTATAACTGGAATGGCCAGTTACAGTAACCACCTTTATTTGTTTGTTTCAAGGTAGCAAGTTTCATGATACATGGATGCACTCCATTATGTATTTAGCCAGGGGTTGGCAACATTTTTTGAGTGAAGAGCCATTTTTGATTTAATTTAAAAAAAAACTCAACTCAAGTTGGGGAAGAGACAGTTTTTTAAGAAATGGAGTAGAGTGGGAAGGTGTTTTATTTAAAAAAAATACATTTATTAATACTGAAAAAGTATAATAAGCATCCAGTTAGGTAGAAATTAATGTGACTTTTGCTGCTGAATGAGTATTCTGTAATTTTCATCTTTAAACATGCTGAGACTCACATCATTCAGGCAGCAGCTTCTTGAATTAGTTTTAATATAGTTCATGTTTGAAAATATTTACTTGCAGAAATACATCAAACCAAAAACTGAGAGAAATCCAAACACAAATATATTTTAAATTTTATATTCAATATTTGTCCAATGTGCTAATTCATGCATTGAAAACAATTCAGTCTTGCTTTTAAATCCCTCTATCACTGTTAGCATAGAATTGTAAGGGCAGTCTTTGCCTCTGCAAATCCTCAATTTCAGGTGGTTTAAGGCATTTTAATCTTGCACTGCAGTCCTTGATTTTTAAGTCCTCTAACTTCATTTCAAATTGTGCTTCATCAATTTCAAGAATGGAGAAAAATTGAACTGAGAAGTAATCACTACTACCACATCACTTATTTAAAAAATCAATTTATTTATAATATAAATTCACATACCCATCACAAACACTTACGTACACGTGAGTATTATTCCTGTTTTAACTACTTTATAGTTACCACTGTCACAACAATTAATCCTTGACACCTTGCAGTACATGTGCTCTGTGTGGCATGTGCTTGGTGGCTAAAAGTCAGTTGCAGTTACGTCTCCAAAAAGCTGCATGCAGATTGCGAGTCGCACATTAATCCCTGCATTAGGCCGAAGGTAGTATACTTGAAACCTTGTTATGACATAAATTAATAGTTTTTGGTTCAAATAGTTCCATATCTTTCCCTATTCATATAAATTATTGTTCTGTGGAAGCGATGCTACAGCAGGTAGTCTTTGTATTGTAGAGAATCTAGCAAGAAATATTCTTTATAATTCCTGCTGCAAATAATTGTTTTGCATAGTAAAACAGTGGTATTTGAAACTAGAGATGTCAGAAATTTGCACCTCCAATCTTCCCTTTTTTTCCTTGTTTAATTCTGTCTTATTCTATACAAAAATGAAGAGCTGTTTCATTAGGTCTTGTGTATTACATGTATGTACAAAGAATACCAACATCCTTAAATGTAAATATGATGTGAATTTTATGTTTCTGAGTTGTATAAATCAAATATTTTTCTTTTATAATAAATTTAATTTAATCCTTTATCCAAGTGTGAGCAAACAAAGTTTGTGCCTGAAAATATCTTCAGGACTGGGGTAAGGTAGTACAACACCGGGAAACTCATAGCAAAGGTGGACCAAGCTAACATCACTCCTATCTCAGTATCTCCCATAATGCAAAACACATCTCCTTGCAGATATGTATAATGTTATGCTTTAAGGGAAGGGCCACTACCCAGACTAGTTTTGACCTTTATTGAGGTCTCTTCAGTGGGAGCCATGCCCAGAAGTGGAGATACCAGGCAGAAGCAATGGCGAGGTCATCTTTACCTATAGGAGTTGCCAAAAGGTGTGCTACCTTTTTATTAAATTACTCTGGATTTACTCCGGTCCTGAAGATATTTTCAGACACAAACTTTGTTTGCTCACACTTGGATAAAGGATTAAACTAAATTTATTATAGTCTAACGAAGTGAAAAATAAACTTTCAATATTTTTCTTTTAAATTAGGAAGTTTGAAGAAGCATTAGAATTCCATGAAAATGCACTTGTTCTAGTTCCTCAAAACCCCACTTCATTTTCATCAATTGGTTATGTTCATAGTTTATTGAGCAACTGGAGTGATGCTGTGGAATATTTTCACAAGGTAGCATTTTTCTCTATGCATTATTTTTATTTACAAAGTACAATTTACGATAAAAGAAAGTTTTGAAACAATGATTTGATTAATGAAGAAACAAAAAACTAATATGATATGAAGTTTTGCAAATATAAAATTCTTCTTCTTCTATGCATTATTCCTGCTTCCCATGCAGGGTCCGCATGTTACTTTAGATGTGACTTCTTGTTAGTACTACTCCTAACCGACCCGTCTGCCGCTGGGGGGGGGGGTATATTTTTGACTAGAGGCATATGTTCACGGGGTCGGTTTGCCTGTTTGCGGGATGAAAAACGCCAGATAAACTGGCGAAAAAACCCTACTGACCGCGCCCAAGACCAGCTAACTTGGCTATGCCTGAGGAAGATCCTCAAATTCCTCACGTCTACAACAGGAATCGAACCTGGGACACTCCTTCCCCAGGCATATGGTTGCGAAGCGCAAAGCCACTAGGCTAACCACGCGGTCTTTGCAAATATAAAATTAATTTTCTAAAGTGAAAAAACTTTCTTTTATCTGACTATAGATAGATGAATGCATACATAATTTAAGATTTGCACTGCAGATAATGCTAACAGTTTATTACATTGTATTTAGGTCAGGCATCAATGAAACTGCAAATCAAGCATCCCATTTGGTTTGTGAAGAGCTAAAAGGTTGAAAGGGGGGTGGGAGTCAAGGGTAAGATAGTCTTTTTTTATCCCCCCCCACGCACAACATTATCATGGATGGAAATATGGAGCTATAACAGTCTTGATTATACAGTTATGTCAGAGTACTTCATAGTGACAAAAATGAGAAGAATATAGAATATTCTAAATCATGTGTACACAGAAAAACCTCGCTTAATGCAAGGTTTTCCTGTATACACATTAATGCATGCTAAGCAAAATTGTGTTAAGCAAATACAATAAACAATAGCAATAATTATAATTCATCCATCAGTTAGTGTAAATTTGAAAAAAAAAAAAATTGTAAGCTATATTAGAGGATAAAATCATCAAAGTTAATAAAAATCAATTAAATTTTATTCAATGTCTAAATGTTTGATTGAGGTACGTTTTTACAAAAAAATTAAGTAAAGATGTTTGAACAGTGCTCGACTTTTTTCATCTTGTCTTTGCAAATCACTTCATCAAGATTTCGGTGGACTTCGAAGCTTTGTTCCATATCAGGATCAGCATCAGACAAAATTTCTGTAGCATGCGCAGTCATTGAAAACTACCTCAAGTTCTTTTGCAGTTTGCTTCTTAGTCATAACATTCTCTTGTTTGTTTACCCAAAATTCACTGTAGCAAACCATGCATTATAATGAACTATGTTAGTGTCTTGGGGTTTGCTATAGTAATCGTCTATGGTATTACCTTTTCCATAGCTGCAACTTTAGCCTCCCTACTGGCGAGGTGGATGAAATAGTGAGACCAAATTATTCAACAGGTGTTACTGAATCGTATCCAGATTTAGCTGGATGTCTACAGTCTTCATGGCCAGTTGTGGGGTTAATACTCTTGTTTGCACAATCGTATAGCCAACTGAACTTGGCTAGTACAGTGCTTCATACATACCTTAATACTATGGTAGATAGGCATATTTCATTCTGGATGAGAGTGATCATAATTAACTTCTATGTCATTTAAAAATCTGTTTTTGTAATATTTTGTATTGTTATTTTATATGGGAACCTCAATTTTATTTATTTATTTATTTATTTTTATGTTGCTCCTGCCAATGAAAGGTTATTGGCAAACCTATAGCACATTTTGTACAGTGGGCAGGCTAAGGATTTTTTTTATCAATTTTATATGTATTTTTGTAATTTTTTAAATTTATTTTTTAAATTGTTTTTGGAAACCATTCTCTAGAAACTAAAGAGAAATTTTTCAAGCTACTTCAGGCTTCCAGTAAGTGAGGAGTACAAGGCGTGTTCAAAAAAAAAAAAAAAAAAAAAAACCAAACTTTTGCTATAAAGACTATTGCTCATTTTAAGCACTGTCCACTTCGAAGTAGTCCTGTCTACTGGCGATACACCGTTCCCAATGTTTCTTCCATTATTGGAACACACTTTCTGTGATTGCATGCAGTTTTCTTCGCATTTTCCTGAATCTCCTCTATGGTTTGGAAACAACGTCCTTTCAAAGTGGTTTTAAGTTTGGGAAACAGGAAAAAGTCTGCTGGGACTAAGTCTTGAGAATAGGGTGGATGGGGCACACTGGATGGCTGATGTTTTGCCATATAACTGCAGATGAGGAGTGACTCATGAGTCATTGCATTGTTGTGGGTGCAACATCCAAGTCTGGTTTTCCCACAATTCAGGCCTCTTCCTGCACACAGCATCCCTCAAAGCTAAAACTTTCTGGTACAACTCTTTGTTTATCATCTGACCATATGGTGCAAATTCATAATGGACAATGCCTTTCCAATCAAAAAACACAATCAACATCATATTGATCTTTGACCGACTCATCTGTCCTTTTTTAGTCAAGGAGGCCCTTTCCTCACCCACTTAACCATGCTTGGTTAAGCAATTGAAATGTCTCCGTAAAATTTTTACCAAGTTTGCAGCAAAATTTCACACACATTGTTCTTCAAGCTCTTTCGTTGTGACTTTGTCGCTAATCCGACGAACAGCTTGTGCATGTGGTCACTTCAGCGGATGTAACTCGACAACTAATGCTCATAGCAGAACAGGGGAAATGGCAGTTTGTTGTCAAAACCTACTGCTAGGTGCTCTCAGTAGCCACAGCATGTTCTCTGTGCCAGTTGCCCTGCTATTTAAAAAGTTCGATCTTTTTTTGAACATGCCTCGTAGTCTCACACTGGGTGATGAAATTCATCTCACCTAAAGACAATCACAAACATCCATGCATCTGGTAGGATTTTAACCCTGGAGACTGGGTACACTAATTACTCAACCAGTCGGATTGGCATTTGCCAGAAGGTTTGAGAAATCCTGCACTAGAGAATGCAGTGTTTTTTCAGTGAGTGAAATTGATCATCTGTATCATTTTGAATTTTTGTTGCATTTCTGACAAAAGAAACAAAAACAATTTCTCTTCAGATGTTACTACTTTCTTTCCTGTTAAGAATTTTCCTCCAAATTAGTCTATCATCTGTCATGACTCTAATGTTGTCAGGTCTTATATTTCAGTCTTCTCAAGTATTTCTAACTGCATAGTCCACCTACATTTGCCTTCCTGTGGGTCACTTTCCTGCCATTAAACACCTGTCTCTAATCCTACCTCTTCCATTCTGTTTAAGTAACAATACCATCTGTGATAGCTATGCTCATCCCCTTCCTGAACGTTAATACTATCAACCTCCTTTCTAATGCCTTCTTTAAAATAATTAGTGACCATAGCACTTCTTATAGTTGCTCAGAATGTCATTAAGTAATATAGCAGGGAAGATTTTCAGCCTTCTTAAGATTCCAATATGTCATAAACTAATGAAATCATGCTGCATAAAAATACAGTTAAGTGAAACATTTTTATAATAGCCTTTCAGCTTCCTCGTAATAGAAGATCCATCATAAAAAGTTAGAAATAGCAGTACACAAAAGTTATAACACAAGAATGCCATGTAAGTGCGTGCATGCAATTCTGTTGTTAGAGTTAGTGAAAGATATATGTGTAGAATTACGATACATGTATACTGTGAAAATTAGATGAAACACTTCCTATGTATATGTATTTGGTTGCCCACTTATTTTTTGAGACTTCATATTATAGCCATTTCATCATTAAGTGGTAGCATCTGTTGTAAAACTGTTCTCGTTCATAATTAAACTCCTACTTTTAAATGGAGATTTGAATCACATCAAGATGCAGGGAACATATTCTGCATCTTTTTAACTGAAACTTAGTCATTTTCATAGAGTGAGAGATTTTTAGTTCTGGTGAACTCTGATTTTACTTCCACAAAGCACAAGATAGTTTGTAATAATGTCCATATCTAAAATGAAAACAGTGATGACACTATATTCTTAGAAGCATTTGGATTCTAGTAATATTGAGGGGGAGAGGGAACAAACTCATTTTTAATCTGAAATTGATAATGTACAATCTCAACTTTGATTAGAATGATAACAGTGATCCTTCACAAAAGACTTTCAATCGGTTTGTAATATCCAGCACCTGGAATTAATAGCATTTCTCATGTATTGAAGTTGCTCTCGGATCAGTCAAAGTGAGAAAACATAACGGTAACCTCTGCAGTGCATCCGAAATTTACATTCCCTGTAGTTAGAAACACGACGTTCAAATTTCATCAAAACATGAAAAAATCCTAGGTCTTTTCAATTGAAAGTGGGTTTACAGCCTGAAATAATAATAGCAGTGGATTTCTCCTGTGTAACAGATATGAAGGTTATTTCAAAAATTCTGCACACGTTGCACAGTAATTCTGTTGTAAAACTGAACATTTAATTAATTAATAAAGTACATTGATAGGACCTCAGTATAATTTTCATTTCTGTCTTATCACTACTAACCAACATTTAGGTAAGCTTTGTATTCCTGTCAGCAAACTTTTTTTGTTGATTTGCTTAATAAGTCAGGTCACTTCACGCAGAAACCTTGTTCATGGTAGTGTTGCATTTCCCAACTTAGAGAACTGTCTTTTGACTTAGGGATCAGATTAAATGGAGGGCTTGTGACAGGACTGTATTGAGAATAAAGATGCACTTGCCATCTGTACTTTCCATAAGATCAAATACATGTGATCTGTGCTTAGCACTAAACATGCGACCTCACATTTTCTTGCAGAATGAAGACTGGCTTTGATATCCAGTATGAGTTAGATTCTTCTTCCATTTTGAAAAGGAAAAAGGAATCAAACACACACACACACACACACACTGTTTTGCTTACAACTGATATGAACATGTAAACTATTAGATCATTGCACTGGCAACACAATGTGCAGTATGCAGAACTTTTGAAATTAACTTCATAAATTGCCTGCTGACAGTATATTCGATTGATAGGTGACACCTATCTCATAGCTTTACCTTAATGTGGATTAAGGTAAAGACAACCCAGATTCCTGCCCAAAAATCCAGCATTCCATCTCATCCCCAGAGGTCTTTTGATCTTCAGATAAATATTCTTGGATGGCTAGATTAATTTTGGTACTTTTTCTTTGAGTGAAGTGCTTGCCAGGCTTACCTTTATGCATTATCATGGTATGGTATGAACCTAACTAGAATTGCAAGAATCAGATAACCACTGAGGAGTTTTCAGCACTGTAATCAGTTTTCTCTGAATGCAAATTCAGAGAAAGTAAATAGTATACAATAAATAGTATTCTTTGTCACACTTCAGATGTTTTAGTGTTATGGAATGGCTTGGGAATGTGTAACTGCATATCTATGAAACTCAAGGCTATGCAGTTCACAGCTGTAACAACTTAGTTTCAAATTTGGTATGGATGAGATAATTGACATCTTCAGTGTTTTCCATAAATCATGCACCTTAGTTTTCTTGGTATATAGAGTTTTTTTGTAACTATTATGTTCTTGTGGATATTTCATCTTTTCATACATCACTTACTGCATTCTCACAGGATTATGGCAGAGGCATGCCTTCACAGTCCTCACAAACTGTTACATCATAATACAGCATGGTCGATTTGTTCTTTAGTTGTCAGATGCATCTTCTGTATCATGAAGATTAATAGTCCAATACACAAACATCCTGATGATCCTGAGTGTTTTTAGTGTGTAGAAAACAAGTGGCTGCATTCCAATCTTGTGAAGTGTTATTACAGCTACATGATTCTCATATTCTCCCCACTGCATGTTAACCCATACAACTAGATAACTCTCTCTGTGTGCTGATAAACACATGATTGATGGTTGCACACAGCACCGCTAACGGAACCAGGCTCGTGCAATTCTGTGGACCAAGCCAGGTTGTGCAGAAGTTGTAACAGTATTTATGGCAAGACTGTATATAATAGCACACTTTCTATAGTCAAGTATAATCAGATTTTAATATCTTATTGTCTTTTCAGTGATGACCTAAGGAAACTCTGAACCTGCTAGGAACTGCTGCATTTTCACTTTTTAAATTCAATTTGAGAATGAAAACATATTCGAATCTAATTTAAATTAATTCTGAATATTTTTTTCCCATTTTGCATAACAAATACAAGTATAGTTTGTACTTTGGTATGCAAAATGAATGAGTGAATGGCATGTTTCCAAATTAACCATGCCATTCACTTTAACAAACACTTATGAAAACAAAATTTTGACTAAACTGATCTAATGTGAATAGTGCAAGCACTATTTTGTAGCAAAACTTCTGAAAACTTAGTTCTCTGACTTCACTAATTCATACATTTTGATGCTTTTAGGCTCTCGGACTTAATAGGGATGATGTATTTTCTAATACAATGCTTACTTATGTTATTGAGCAACTTGTTAATGAATTACCACCACCGATAGGTGAGTTTTTTTTAAATTAATCATTTATATAGCTTTTGTGAATACTAATTATCACAATTGTAGTTTGTATAACTATATCACAACTGTATGAAAGATGCCAAAACCTCTTTCATGAAATTGTTCTCTCTAGTTTATCTCTCTTTCTTAATTAAGCACTAGAACTTCTTAAATATTATTATAATTTTACAAGAATGACAAACTGAGTTTGAGAATGCAAATGAAAATGGAAAGAAAATAATAGTTAATATTTTCTTGTCTCTGAACAATAATTCCCTCTTTTATTGACAAATTTTTCTGCAGATGTAGTCTATCTTGCAGAATAGCTATATTGCAAGGTATTGACAGTAGTAATTTCCATTAATGAACCAATATTAAGAACTCTAGATGTGAAAGCACTGTATCTTCAAGTGAAATGACACTTGGGGGGAAAAAATCAAGAAAATATTATTATAAAAAATGATAATATATATATATCCATTTATTTATTGCCACATTCAAATTTACCAGAAAGCTTATGAGATTAGAACCCTTGGCATGAAGTTGTCTTGGTTTACACTACTTCAAAAACATGAACTCTGTCCAGGAGCAGCCCATGTATTCACCTTTTATTAGTGCTTTTAGGTTTCACTGGCCTGGTAACTGTTTTGAACTGTTGGTTCTCATCAGACACCAGACAGAAACTTTTAAGAGGAGGGGGGGGGAACTTTATTCCACTTAGCATTCCCATGGGAGAAAGTTATATTTTTCATGAGTGAATCCTCTCAGTTGTTTTGTACATAAAATACTATAATAAAGAGCCTGAAAGGCTGATTCTGACATAGTTATTTCAAAAAGGATATTATATTTCAATCTATTATTATCCAAGAATTCACTTATGAAAAATATAACTTTCTGCCATGGGATTGTTAAAGTTGAATAGAGGGTATTTGTGCCGTTCAGGTTCCTTCCTAGTCTCTGATTAGAACCAACAGTTTGAAACAGCTGTCAGTCCAGTTAAACCTAAAGACATTAATAAAAGACAAGTTTATGGGCTCCTGGACAGAGTTTGTCTTTTAAGTAGTACAAACTAAGGTGATTCCATGCCAAAGGTTGTAGCCTCATATAATTCCAATAAACTTGAAATCTGGCAATAATAAATAAATGAAAAACTGATATCTAGAATGAAATCTTTTAGGCTTCTTACTATACTATTTCAATGAAAAGTTTTTACTTAAAGATACCACAAGTAAATAGATAAGAAACTGAATATTTAAAAAAAGTTGCAGACATTGTGAAAAATTAGATACAAGTCTGACATATTAAATTAACATAAAAATCACAGACTAATAAATTTGCATTTTCCATGGGAAAAAAAAAAAAAAAGAAAAATATTAGGAAAGTCAAAAGAAGCTGTGCAGTAAATTTGGTGGTGCTAGCTCTTATAGTTTAGGTGAAATCTAAAAGAGTGATTACCAGATGGTTTTCATACTAACTATTATATTGTTTTAAAGTATTAGAAGGAAGCTTTATTTAGGATGTTTTCATACACAAAGGTTTTTCAACTATGATATATTACTGTGAATGGGCAGAAAGTTGATAAGAGAAACTTGCTAATGTTAGATTCGAAATCTTCAAGTTGCTCTTCTTAAAAAAAACATAAAAGATGTTCCAGAAGATAACACTAAAGGGAATAAATAAACAGGGGAAGAAAAAAATTTGCTGTAATTTGAATTGTAAAAGGGATGGGGTGGTTACTGACTGCTGTATCTCTAAATGTATCTAGAAAATAACATGTAGCAGAAAGAAAATTTCTGTATGAAGGAGAGTGGAGTGGATCAGTGACACATTGTTAATCAATAATTGCTCTCTTCTCACTAGGTAAGAAATTTTAGGGAGGAACTCTTAGTGATGCCACCTGTGATGTGAGAACAGTATTTAGTGGTTAGAGCAGATCCAAAGTCAGAAGAAAACTGAAAATAGCAACCATCAATATAAGGAGTATTAATGGAAAGGAAATTGAGCTCGCAGGAGAACTGGAAAAGTACCATGTGGACATAACTGGCATCACTGAAACAAAGAAGACAAACAGGTGAGTTCTTACTAGATAAAAGTATAGAATGTTATATTCAGGCTGTAATGAACAAGGAAAGGAAGGAGTACTGATAGTATGAAACATGAAGATAAACTTCTTGATTGGAAGACAGTTACAACTAGTTATGTGGGCAAACCTCAAGAGCAGGTAGCTGACATAATGAAAATAGAAATCGTGTTACATGTTAGATCCAAACTACAGACTAAGAAGTGAATCCCATCAGGCAAGATTTTGTTGTATTATCCAGAGGAGAGCATTCCACTTAATAGATGATTCCCTCTAATCACTTTCTCGCTGATTCATTGTTTCTACATTTTTTTTTTTTTTTTTTTACATTGGCACTACTCCATCAAGCTGGCAACCACTGCTTTTCACTTTCCTTTAAGCCTGCAAAGACATTAGCAACTGCTGAGTCTTCATAGCTGCATGGTAATGACTGTGCCCTTCAATTAGAAAAATGTAGGTTCGAAATTTTGTCTAGAATGGGAAGAACTTTATAAGGACTTTTCAGATGAAGGTTAGTTAGCCAATTTCATGCTGAGGTGACAAAACATGCAGACAATTAAAATAGCAAGTTATTAACAGATTTCATAGCCTTAGTTGCTTTAACCATAACTCCAGATAGCCCTAGCAACTACTGGTCAAAATCTATTTACCATCTGGCTTCAAACCTATCAAACTAACTCCTCTTTTTTCTTTTTCTTTTTTTTTTTTTTACACTACCCTTGTTTTCTGAAATAATCTTATTTTTCTCAAGGTCTACTACTTCCAGCTGTTTAAAAAAAAAGCACATCAGTAGATTATTCCTTTCTTCTCAACTACTTGGGACCTATAGTATATTTGCAGTGTGTGTGTGTGTGTGTGTGTGTGTGTGTGTGTGCACATGCACACACACGCTGCCAGTATACTATAGGTTTTGCAACTTCTTGTCTAGAGAGGTTTAAAAACCAAATTTTGAATGCTTGGTTTTTACAAAGAAAGCTTTTTGTTGTTTTTTTTTATGTTGCGCCCATCCACGAAAGGTTATTTGCAAATTTATAGTATATTTTGTACTGTGGATGGGCTGAGGATGTTTTTTTCTATTTTTATCAGTTTTATATATTTGTTGTACATTACATTTATTTTTTTACATAGTGCAGAAACCCTGTTCTAGAAACCAAACATGGAACTTTTTCAAGCCACTTCAGGCCTCTAATAAGTGAGGTTGTTATCTCACACTTGGCAATGAAATTTATCTCCCACCTAAAGACAATAATAACAAATCATCCATGTCCACTGCAAGATTCGAACCTCCAGCCTGTTGGTTGGAGAGCAGGTATACTAACCACTATATATACTAACATATGATATGCCGGCCAACCAGGCTGGCATATCATATGTTAATTAAAAAAGTTCTGTTTTAATTAATATATCATGCTGAACCATTTTGTTTAGCACCATAACAGTTGTTGCAGAATATTCATAATCTTTCTTTTTGAAGGACTGATTTTTTTTTTTAAGATGAACCATTAATCTTTTCTTTTAATCTTTTAAATGAATTTTATTTTTGCAATAAGAATTAACAAAATTCCAATAAGGTAGTACAAAGGGAACAACTTTGCAGTTACTCTTGCGATAATTACTGTAGTTAAAGTAAATTTAGAATAGACTGTGTGAATACTTTAGTTTTTATGGCATTTTACAATTATAATAAAAAAAGATAGGAATGAGATAAAAGGACCTACTTTTCTTGTTAGATCTAGATGGTTTTCTATTCTGTACTTGTAAAATGTAGGGCATTTTAATGGAGATTGGAGGGTGTGAAAGGTGGAGGAGGAGAGTTTGGTTCTTTGACATAATCTGAATGTTTTCAGAGAATTATTCCTTTGTTGGATTATGCTGGATTAACACTATTTTGCTGGCCACCAAAATAGTGTTAAGTGGAAGGAAAAAACAAAGCATGCACTTATCATCAATTTTTTATTAAAACAACATAACATTAGTAGCTCTCTTGAAAAAAAAAACTTTAAATTTGCTTTAATTGAGCCAGTGCAATAAAAAGATTCTTCCACTCTCTACATTTACCAGATATTCAGAATAGCATTTTATCATAACATTTTTAAAAGACTGCTCTTCGTTTGTTTACACTTTTATTCTAATGTTAAAATGTTCATGCAAATTAAATGTTTAGCAAGCAAGTTTGAATCTGTAATAACATAATTAGCATTGAAGATAAAATATAAAAATTTCTCTGTCACTGCATTAAGGAGAAGAGATGAAAAACAGTATATTATCCCCCATGACTTCCAAATTGTTATTTAAGATAATTGGCGATAACTTTTTTTACTGTTCCAGATACACCTGATGAAATTCCTCTGTACAAATTTCCATTTGAAACGAGACAAAATTCACAAGATGAGGAGGTGAGTCAAGAAGAAGAAGAAGGACCAAGTGAACATACAGCTGTATCTATGGACATTGAAGTTTAAAGAAGTGCCATGAATTATAAGCTTCTGTAAATCGTGTCTGGACAAGAAATGAAACTGTAAAATATGTAAATACTCAGGAATACGTGATTAGAAAGAATCCATTTTAGGAGCTGGTGAATGAATTATCATAATTTCGAATCATTCAGGACAAACAAACCTTACAGTTTAACTGTTCATATGCCATCTGTTCCATGTGGTCATGTTGTTGCTTCTGAAACAAATCTGCATTTTAGTTTGGGAGATGACTTTTTTTTAACTTATCTAATGATAGCGGGGAGAAAATAAATTAATTTATAAAAAAATGCAACTCTGAATTACAGTAGTTGTGATTGTGTTTTATTTCTTCACACCAATATTAATATATTATTTTATATCTGAATAACTACAGTCTATATACTGTATTTTGAGAAAAATAGTTAAGGTTAATTATTGATTCCTCTTACATTTATCTGCTCTACACAGATGCTAACACTGTTTCTTCTGCGTGCATTATATACAGTCTAATTTAAAGAAAATTTTTACTCCTATATCATAAGAGATTGATCATAAATAGATTACAAATTGAACTTCACTAATTTCTAAGGTGGTGAAGATTAGTCGGCAAATATCATTTTAGCTGAAATGTTTCAGCATAATTCAAAATAGAACTAGTGTATTTCTGCCAAACAGTAAACATAATAATTATTGCCATTATTTTACTCCATCTGTTTAGAACTACTTAAATTTCCTTCATGGAAAATCTTAGAAAACAAAAAGACAAAGATTAATAACAGCTGAAATGAAGTTTATGAGAAAAACTGCAAAGTATACTCTATTTGATCACAAAAGAAATGAAGAAATTATGAAAGAATTAAACCAGGAATCAGTAATAGCAAAAATTGAAATATATAAACATAAATGGATGGAACACATTCAAAGAATGAAAACAGAAAGATTACCGAAACAAGCCTTAAAGTACGAGGGTGGTCTGAAAAATTTTCAACCTAACAATGAAAATACAAATTTATAATTTCAACATAATCTCCCTTAAGACTAATACATTTATTCCAACAATGCTCCAGTGCCATTATAGCGGTTCTCGGTAAGATCTGCAAAATACCCCTCTACAGCTGCAAACACCTCTTAATTCGAAAAAAACGCTGACCAGCGAGGAACATATTTAGTTTTGGAAGGAGATAGGTCAGATGAAGCCAAATCTGGGGAATACAGTGGATGTTCCAACAATTCATAGTGCAGATCCCTTAATTTTCCCATTGCCAAAACACCTTTGTAGGCAGGTGCATTGTCCTGGTGAAAGATGATTTTTTTCTTCTGCAAACTGGGTCTTTTCTCACGAATTTTTTCATCTAGTCTGGTTAAAAGATCGGAATAGTATTCCCCGGTTATTGTTTTATTTTTTTCAAGATAATTAGTAAACAAAATGCCTTTAGCATCCCAAAACACTGATGCCATGACCTTTCCTACTGATGGAACCGACTTTGTCTTCTTTGGTGCTGAACAACCGGCTTCTGTCCACTGCTTTGACTGCTGTTTGGATTCTGATATGTAATGGTGAATCCAAGTCTGATCCATAGTAATAAATCTATGCGCAAGTTTTATTCTTATTAAAACACTCCAAGTATTGTTCAGAGATTTTCATGCGAGTGCATGATCTGCTGTGAGCAAGCGCAGCACCCATCTTGCGCAAAGCTTTTTTGTTTGCAATTCTTCATGCAAAATACATCCTACGCGTTCTTTTGAAATTCTTATAGTCTCAGCAATTTCACGCACTGTGACATGCTGGTCATCCAATACCATATCGTGCACTTGATCAATGATTTCTGGTGTTGTACAATGTGCAATACTTTTTGGACGTCCTTCACGTGGATCATCTTCAAGGCTGGTACGGCCACGTTTAAATTTGGCAGCCCATTTCTTAATAGTCGAAAACAAAGGAGAAGAGTGCCCGTAAACTTTTATGAACTTCGAATGAATTTCTTTTGGCGTTAAACCTTCTTTTACAAAGAATTTTATAACCGCAAGATACTCAGTTTTATCAATTTCAAGGAATACAGACAACACTTTTGCTTCAGGCAGCTGTATAAAAATAAACTACTTGATAGAATGACTTGCAATTTCACATGGATGCTTATGACAGATGTACCAACTTAGAAAAAAACCCTTGCCGATAATGTGGTTGAGGCCAAGAACTTTTCAGACCACCCTCGTACGAGCATTAGGAAAAAGAAATCCAGGACGTCCTCTGAAAAGATTCAACGGTGACTTCTAAGGCCGGAACAGGCCTAAATCCTTGATAGGCATGATGATGATGAAAATTTAGATTGTTTTTGAAGCTATGAAATTCCTGTACTAATAACAATGGCAAGTATCTGCTAAATTTTTGCTTGGGACACAGATTGGTTATTACTAATACCATGTTCCAGCATAAACTACATAAAAAAAACAGAAGTCTTATGTTTTGCTGATAGTGATTAGTCCAAGATATAAAAGTGTATCTTAGTCACACTCCAATTTAAATCCCCTCCACCTGGTGTTGAGTAGGATAAAAATGAATATCCCATTGAAAAGAAAAATTTGTACTAAATTCTTAAAAGAATCAGTCAACCTACTCTCACATGTAAGCTGCACACTCAAAAATACAAGTGTTATTTTGGAAAAAGTTTGAAAGCAAGAAATAAAAATAAAAAAGATTTATCACAATCTAAAAAAAAAACATTCTTACTTAGCTAGAGAAAGCAGTGTGGTAACATTGTGTGAAAAAATATAAAAATAAGAACTCTGTAGGCACAAGAAGTGAAAAAAGTAGCCCGTAAAAATAAACTATATATATAACTTAATATGAAAAAAAAATGAGCATTTTTCAAGGGGGGGGGGTTATAAGGTGGAAATCAATAAAAATATGAGCATGAACACACAGCTTAACAGTAAAGAAAATTTGTTTGTTACTAGATTAAAATTGGTTTCTTTTAGGTATTGTATACTTTCCATGCCAGTGAAAAATTTGCCACAACTATATGAAATCCAGAGTATAATGTGGCAGCAACATTTTATGTATATGTTAGAAATATTACTTCCATTGAGATACCTCTTAGCATTGCTTAAATCTATACCCAACTGATCCAAGCTAAGCAGCGACTCTTATCATGATGTGTAGCATTAAGCATGTACTCTGAAGCAGTGGTGTAGCTAGAACTTTTGCTGCCCGTGGCGGTCCCTGAGTTTGCCACCCCTCTCGATACACACCAAAAATACTACAGAAAGTCAAAACGACATATAGAGAAATAAATTAAAACACTGTGTTTATTTTTGAAGTAAAACATTAATTTCAACATTCTAAAATGTTATTTTTCTTGCTATTCTGTTGGCGAAGTCTATTTCATAGTAATGTGGGTAATTCTTAATCAGTTTTAATTTAGAAAAACTCCTCTCACAACTAACAACACTTAGAAATTGTGAGGAAAATTCGCTGTAGTATTACAATAGTTAGAACTGAGTTCTCAAGATTGTATTTTAGAATTAACTGCAAAAGTTCAAAAATGTTCAAAGCGCCACCTCGGGGGGACTGCCTTCCCCCCTCTAGCTACGCCTCTGCTCTGAACGAAAATGCAGTGCATTGTAATCTACAAAATAAAGCTGAAAATCAACTGCTCTTAATAGACAAATAGGATAGTTTGGAAGATGCTTTGCACACAAAATTTTGATTGCTTATGCTGCAGTAAATAATGGTTGAAATTGAGAATATAGTTTCTTGTCAATTAAAATGTGGTTTTTTAAGCTATTTGAGGAAATTTAAATGATTTTGTAAGATAACATTTTTTTCTGAATTTCTGTCGATGTCTGGATTTGCTTCTGTTTCGTTAAATTAATTGTATTCTTCTAGGAGTCACAAATTTGGTCTGTTATCTGCTAGTACTTTAAAGCATAAATTAAATTATGAAGAATAATGCTATATATGCTTTCATGGAATGAAGTATAATTCACAACTTCACGGCTAGAGTTTTAACTAAGTTAAAAAACTGTCTACGACTATCTCTGATCCAGAGTATTTTAATAATGAGATACACCTTGTTTCTACTTGTATGAGTTGTTATAGTGAGAGTTTGCTATAACAGTCAACAATCCTTACCTCAACAGATATGTTTATGGTGATATCAAATAACCTTGCTTCAGCTGTGCACCAGCTTTGTATTAAAAAGGTAAGGGAAAAGTGAAGTGATATCTTTCTTAGGAAAAATAAGATAGGATTGCATTTTCATGGCTGTAAAATTTGCTAGGTTATCCTCACCTCACTTGAGAATGGCAAGGAGATTTAAGGTGTTAGCTATATAGAATATCCTGAAGCTTATATTTAAGGATTACAATACTTCATTCATCAAATGAAGAAGAGAAATGGTTCATACTCATTAATGTATAAGGAAAAATGAGCATGGCCAAAGGTACAGAACTATAGAGCACTATAATGATGAGGAAATCTGAAGAGAGATAAACAATCCACAATGATGCTTGATAAATACCCAGAGAGAAAACTGATAACCTGTTTGGTAAGTAAGTGTTTATGCTGGGTATTCTTCCAATTATGCTCAAAAAATGCACTCTAGAATTAAGCCCCATCTTATATCATGTGCACAAGCTATTGCACTTGTTTAGTAGCGTGGAAGCAAGCCTATATGCAACAGGTTTAATTAAAAACAATAATGAATTTCTTGGCATGATTTAATTTGTAGCCAAGTGAAAAATTAAAAAAAAAAAAAAAAAAAAAAAACTTTCTACAACTATATGCAACAAGTCTTAAAAAGAAAAGCAATAAACCAATGGCAGATGGTGTTTTTCCTGAATATTTAGCTCTTAAATTTGAATTTGACAGTTTTTTTTTTGCAGATATTGCAGGCTGAGTACCAAGTTGGGTTTTGACTTTATGTGTTGAATTTATTGTGAACTGTTTCATTGTAGCACCTTAAGACATGGGATTGAGAATAGCTGAATGAAGAATGTTCTATTTTAAAAAAAAAAAAGTTACAAAAATAAATCTTACAACACTTTTATTCCCCAAAGAGAATAGGTAATGTTCCTTTAGCATTAAGTTTTTGAAACAGGCATGCAGCCATTCTTTAGCCTTCCCTGATAACGAGCTGAATCTATCAAAGGGGGGAGGGACCACAGACGACTCATCTCATAAACCCTAATATACTTACTAATGTTAACAGTGCAAGTTTTATTATTAATTTTTAAAAAAATAAATGCCATGGTCTAGATTATCAAGAGGAAAATTGATATTTACAGTATATATATATATATATATATATATATATATATATATATATATATATATGCAAGGAGAGCTAGTTAAGGAAAAAAAAGTCCAGGTTGTTGAGAAGATGTGTATTCTTGCAGGTTGATCAACATTGTGTTGTTACCAAGCAATTTGCTATGTTAGCCAAGTAGACACATACCCACTCACCAACCATGGGTTTAAATCCACTATGCATAAACATCTTTAGGTGGTGGATTTTCATTGTTTGATGCAGACCACTTCCCTGCTTAAAGAGTTTCATATTTGTCTCTAGAACAAAAGGGAGAAAGAAAATATGAAAGAGATTAAAAAATATATATTTTTTTTTTTTTGCTTGCTTAGTCCACCTATGATACAAATATGGTCTACAAACCTTCTGTGGATGGGAGATTCATGAAAAGCCAGTTTGAGATGTGAACAAGAAAGATGACCTCACTGTTTATGCAATTAGACTGTGAAGAACCAAACCTTTATAACAGCTTTCTAATTGAGAGTGAGTTTCATAGAGAAGTGGAAGGGTTTTTTTCATGTCACAGAGAACCTGGCCACAAGAATATGTGAATTTGTTGGCCTTGTAGACTTAGTTGCCTCAGACATAACAATTTAGTGAAATAAGTGATATCGAGATTATTAGCTATCTGATTATGCTATCGGGAGATTGTATCTGCAATTTAGCTGGATTTGACTCCTATTTAGGATGCAAAGCATCTTTACAAGCCTGAAAGTGAGTAAGTTTATCTCATGTAGACAAAGTTTTCCTTCCTAAAACAAGTTTTCATCCCACAAAACTGGCAAACTGGCTAGAAAACAATTTACAGAGGACACATTAAACACAGCCTTAATCGCTTTGGCTGTAATTCCAAACAAATAAAAAATATATATAAATAAAAGCATTTTCAACTTGTGGGCTATGTGTTTGAATTCCTGGTATAGGTATTTCTATACCACAATATCTTTATGTAATAGATGATTTTTCACCAATGTGCCTGTCTAGTCCAGTAGAAATCACATTTGCTTACATAGCACCAGGCCATTTGTTTATATATAGATTCTTTCTAGTAACTGACTAGAAATTTTTCTGGGACTTTTTTTTTAACTGCACACAAACTCAATTTCCACAGATGCCCCCCATGTAACCTCTCCAGCTTCCATATATATAAATGAAAATTTCAACCAACATCCTATAACCCCTTTCAGAAGTTTATAGACCTCATCATATTCATTCTTTCTCCTGATATCTTTATAATGGTTCTTTGCATACTTTCACATTTTCTTTATCATTAGAATACAGGAAACTAAATCTGTGAACAGGTCTGGATGTGGCCACATCAAGGCCTTGTGAAGAAGGAAAATGTCTTATTTTTAAATATTTGTATTGCAGTTATCTTCTGAGTTGTATTTGCAATTTTTGCTATGTGACCTTTTGAACTTCAAAATCCCTAGCATCAATTTCTCCAAGCATAATATGCCATTGGATATTTCATCATGCAAGGTGTATAACTTTAAACATTGAATTAACAGCCATTATCATTTTCCCACACTTATGCTGTATATTGATAGCATCCCTGACTCTCCTGCCTAACTTTGCATCATAGCAAACAACATTTAATGTCTGGTCCATCTCAGGATCATTAATATACAGAATGAACAATGATCCATGAGGAACACCACTGGTCCCCTTAAATCTTGCAGATTCAACCCCCTCCCTTGACATGCCACTTTCTGAATCCATCAGCCATCCACTTATTCAAGCCAATAGTTTATATTCCAATCCCATATTTTCTAGTTTATGCAACAGCCATTCCTATCTAAAGCTTTAGTAAAGTCCAACAGTATCATAGTGTATCCATTCCGTTTAATACAACTCAGCCATAACATTGTTATAAAACATGACCTCCCTTTAGTAAACCTGTTCTATTCCTTGAAAAGTGTAGCTTGTCCAACTCGTTTCTGTATGTGAGCTCTTATCTTTGCAACCACTGCAGAGATACTGATATGTCAGAAGTTAAACATCAGTCTTTCTATTACCCTTGTGCAACAAGATTTTTCCTACACTGAGACTCAAATTATACAAACATATCAAGGGACATGATATATCTGTTAGGATTTAATGAGGGAAGATGTTGGTTATATTCTCCCTCTAGAAATTATTGATTCATTGATAGCCTTGAGCTCAGCTATTGCTGAAGGATGGAATTAGCTCCTATCTGTCTTAAGTCAGTTAAAGAATCTCTGCATACTCTAATAAAAACCATTAGAGGATTTATTTTTTTGATTTTCATCATTTAGTGTGGTTTTGCATTAAATGAAAGTACTGTTTTGCTTATTGAAGATCTCTTTAATATGTTAATATGTCTAGTTTCTAGAACTGAATTTTTGATACAATGAGAAAGATACGATATAAAATGCAAATAATTTCCAAAGTTGATTGGTTTGTGGTATATTTTCAAAGATCTGTTTTCGACAGTATTCCCAACAACTAATAGATTATGCTATTCATTCAGCCCAAAGGGATATAATCATAGTCTTAAGATTCTTATATATCCATAACATTTATAAAGCCATAAAATGCATCTTCAAATATTCAAATTATACATTTGTCTTCTCAAACTACAAAACTTGCTAAAGCACAGAAGTACAATAGCTCAAATCGATGTGTGTAGCATAATGCTTATAAGTAACTGCCAATCTGGATGCAATACCTGTTACATCCAATCCACCATTCGTTCCACAAGGTCATGCTTAACTGAACTTTATCGAGTTTTCAATGTTCCCATACCACACTACTTACTTTCCACCACTAAGTAAAGACACCAAACTACCCTAGCAGCAATAAAAACTTCACTCCTTCAGAGTGGTTTGCATTCAGTACAATCCAAATACATCTCTGAAATGAGAGGGTTACCATTATTGATTTCAGGAAAAAACAAACATCTTATGTTGCTCTGATAAGAACCACCAACCATACTATAAACAAAGAAAACTATCTACCCTCGTCCTTGTGGCAACTAAATAAAGTGAATTACTCCAGATGAGTCGCAAACCAATCAAACTCCTCTTACTCTTAATATATATTGTTTCATGAATACCCAAGCAGCAAGCTCAGTTGGGTTTCTTTATCCAATGTATGATGACACTTTAAACGAAATGGTTAACACATGCTAGCTTCCCATGTACATTTATTTTTGTTTCTTTATTTTAATTTTTTTTTTAAATTCATAGTTTAATTCATTTTTTCGTTATTGGTTTTGATGTTTTTCAGCTATCTCAATGTTTATGCTTGGTTAGGCTATTGGTTCATCTTCAATCGCTTCTAATTATATACCATCTCAGTTCAGATCCATTCCTGTACTAAACTATATTATCCTTACCTTCAAAAAATACATGCACAAATATATCAGATTGATAAGCCTTTAAATTAATATAATAAATCTTATTTAATTTATTCGTTTTTAGCCTAACTTGGACAGAAGAGCAACTCCATTACCAAAATAGCTTTGCTTTTCCAGGCTGATAATATCAAATTTTTATCGGCATCATGAATTTTTTAGATAATTCAAAGTATTAAACTGTCTAATTTTGCAATGTTCATTATATTTTGTATGTATTAACATCATCTGTATAAAGGGCCTGTGTAGCTGAGTGGAAGTGGCATTTGCACCTGCAGCGCTAAGCTGCCTAAAGATAGTTCAATTCTAGTCTTCTTTGAACAGAGCTTTTTCTAAGTCCTTCACCCAGTACCAGAGGCGATCTCTGGCACGGGAGAGCGAGTTTTTTCTTCTGTAAACTCAAAATTCACCATAGAACCCACACTATTTCAGACAATATAGTGCTAGGATTAGGGCGACTGCAAGATAGTGGCAGTTGTCAGCCATCTCTTCACTGAATGCCCTTTGTAATAATGATAGCATTGGACCAGCTATCTCATTTGTACCAGAGATTGAACTGCCCTTCAGCCTCAAAAAAGTTAGATGGGGCTAAATCGGCCTCGCTTACTTCCTATAGGGTAATAAAAGGTGTTAGAGGATTTTTTTAAAAAAAGAATCTGTATAAATGCCTAAAATATGTGGAGGATAGATACATTCTGATGTCAGCGACCTCTAATTTATAAAACACATTTTTTAAAGGATAGGAAATAAATAATTTGCTGCACAATTATTTGCAGCAGTCTTTTAGCCCTAACTTTGGGAACCATCCACTTTTCATTAACATTATTGCTGCAGCTAAGTGCATTACTGTAGGGTGCAAGAAGAAATGTGATGTTCCTAATCCTGAGTAATTTGTAAGAATTTGTGCATGCATGTACTCTCAATTCTATGTAGAGCTGTAAGATTAAAAAGCAGAATTTCTTATTGTGGTTAGCCCAAAATTCGTTTTTTTTTTTTTTTTTTTTTTTTTTGAATTAGAGAAAATCCTGCTGTAGAGATCAGGTTATGCACAGAAATGCAATTAGCAATTGTTAATTCATCTTTTCTCTTGTTATGCAGCGTCACACTTTTTGTTTACCACACAAAAAATCATTGTTCAGTAAGCAAGATATTAATTTTAAAAAAGTACATAAAATAAAATATTTTCGATTGTTTAAAAATACTGCACTAATTGACATAAATAGTGCTGGTTACTCCATATATATTAACCAAAGAGAGAAAATAAAATACAATACGCGATTTACAGCTGTCATCGCCTAAAATCGCTGGGTTAAATTATAATCTGTGATGTCTCCTGTTGACATACGACCTGGTATTAAAACTACTGTATTCTTTTCTGTCACCTGAATTTAACCACAACTGGCGAAAATTCAAAAATGATAAAGTAGGCTTTTAACAGGAAAAGATATATCAATGGAGGAAAATCCAACATTTCCTGAAACGAAATTTTGAGAAGATATGAAAGACGTATTCAGAAGAAAAATGAAAATTTTAACAACTGACGAAGCCACAGCAGCTGTAGAAAATGGGCGATAGCCACTCTTCCATTAATATTAATTCATAACATCTTTTAACGATCACACGGTCCTTATGTAATTATCTGTATCGTCTTTAGTTTTATTTCTAGTCACAATTAGAATCCGGGGGGGGAGGGATATTGGAATTTCTAGTGTGAGGATCACCACCCTAACTCCAGATTTCTCTCTTTCTTCCTGATGAGATTATTGTGCATTAAATGTATATGCATTTGCTAATACATGTACATGCTAACAGAATTCAACATTATCTTATTCTTTTTTTTTTTTTTAAATGAAATCATTTTTGCAAACAAGCCGTGCTTTCAGTAATTTTCAAATCATGCATAAAACTACATTTCGATAAGTGAGATTTTTTTTTTTTTTTTTTTGGAGAATTGCATTCCCGAGACTTGTAATCGTGATGCAATTGGCCAGTCTTTATTCACACTGATTTATTTTCTAATCTTGTAAGGTGGCGGCCAATCGTCGTAGATGAGAAGGACAAGGTCATGAGATAATGCTCTGAACTAGTTTATTTTTCCGACATTACACAGAATATGGCGTTCTTATATCTAGTAACGTCTGCTAGGTGCTAACGTATCTGAACATACATCAGAGTAATCCTCAAGGAATAGTTAGAATTAGTCTTTAAAGACACCATCCCTCTGATTCAAAATCATGACAGCTAGAAAGAAAGAAATTGTGCAAATAAAAAATTTTATTGACGGTAAATTCTACTCAACCGAGCAGTATATTGATAGCTATGATCCCTCGACTGGTGAAGTTTGCGCAAAGGTGCCTGATAGCGGACAAAAAGAAGTGAATGGAGCAGTAGAAGCAGCAAAAAGGGCATTCAAAGAGTAAGTGACTTCCGTTTGAATTGACAGTGTGCACTTAATATGAACATTTGTGTAACTTGTTTAATAATATATACGTATTTTACAGCAGATACCGCAATGAGTTCAACCGAACTCGCGCATGGCTAACATTAAAACTAGCGAGTCGTTGCTATGTATAAATAAATCCAATGTTAACTGATAACCTACCGTTGTATATTATGTCGCTTATGCCAATTACAAGTGCCTGCGTATAACAGGAAATTATTGACTTGTTTAATGGGAAATTTCGGAAAAAATTATATAATTTTTTTAATAAAAATAAGGACAAGTTATTTTTGTCTTTGGCTTCTAAAGGCTTGGCAGTAGTTCTATAGCTTTGTAAGATGATGAACAGCAATACTGACTTCATCTAACGACTTATTTTTTCAAAAACAATGCAAAGAGATTCAGAGTGGTTCTGATAATATACGCAATAAAAGCGAATCCAAATATTTACACACTTATAACGGTGATCAGCCATCTAGAAATGATAGGCACAAAGTGGCACTTTATCTACGTAGGCAGAATGTTGTATGCACTTCTAACAAGTACCAGATAGGAAAAAGGAGGGTAACGTAGGCACAGATGTTTGAGGCATTTGGAGTCATAATCCTTGACTTTTTTTGTATGCTCCTCCTTCTATGACTCTCCAAACCGAATGTGAACGGAATCAAAAGTTTGATATCTACAGAACTTCATGTTTCTCTGAATTGAAATAATAATAGTAATAAAGTTCTTTGTTAATGTTTAATAGACCTGAAACGTGTTAAACATTGTCCTGGGTCAAAGCCCACATGACCTTCCCTTAAGAGAATGCTGAAAGTAGTGATTTGATTCTACCAATTGAACTGTTCAGCAGCAATGCTGTTTAGTAAGTTGTTCTGAAAATGGGTTATTCATTGTGATTAATGGTTATATGAAATAACATACTATTATCTCCATAGAAATTCACTTGTGGCTACAGTCAACCCTCGACTTACGTCCAGGCGCCATTCCATCCGGCAGGACGTAAGTCGATACATTAAATGAACAAAGTTATAGACGGTTAGGGACTTAACCTTAATAAATATACTGTCATTTTAATTTTTAAACTTTATTATAAAACTGTACTGTGCGTTACTGCCACTATAAAACAGGAGGATAGTCACCCAAATCTTCCTCCACAATCACATATTCATTACCTTCCCTATGTGAACGATCAGACTGCGGCTCTTCTGGTGTAACCTTTTTTTTTTTTTTATGAAAATGTCCAATGTGCTTTGTTTATTCCTCTTCTTCTTTTCATCAGAAATTTGTTTATAGCACGCAATCGCATCATGTACTTACCTTTCTACTAATACGTAGCGTTCAACATTGGGATTCATGTCTTCAGCAATTTTGAGAACGTTGCTAACTTAACAGAACATTTCTGCAAGACCTTTCACTGTGAATTCTTTAACTACCGCTTCTTGTTTCTCTTTTCCCTCTTCCTTTTCTCGTTCTTCCTCTTCTGCAACCTTCAGCCTCAAGTTTGACCAATTCTTCGTTGGTCAACTCTTCAGGGGCTTTCTATGAGTTGAACTATGTCGTTATCATTCACTTCGAGATTTAGATTGTTTGCTAGGCCCACTATTTCTTCACTCAATTTAAAAGGTCTTCATATTTTTTAAAACTTCCAAAATCTTGCACAAACCTTTTCAATGTCTTTTTCCATATGCTGCTCATACATTGAGAGGTCACTTCATCCCAAGCCACAGTAATAGCATGATAAATATTGAATGCTGTCCAGAATTGCATGAGTCTAATGATTTCCTTCAGTGGCAGAAATGGCTCCATAGATAATAAGCTTGAAACACTGCAAGAACTCTCCCTGATCCATTGGTTGGATCAATGAAGCAGTGTTTTGAAGGAGAAATATGTTCTTGGGGTGAAGATCACCGATGTAAGGTGGATAAGCTGAAGCATTATATCTAGAATTAATAAACTTTTAAACTCCACATTTCCTTTTACACAATAGCTTTCCATTTCACTCGCATAACAGTCGATTAAGGCATAACACTGGATAATGAACTACCACAAGTGTGAGTTCTGGCTCCCCTCCTTTTTAACGTATACATCGCAGATTTGCCTAATACGGCCTACAAGAATTTTAGCTACGCTGATGACATTGCTCTAGCCACCAGACACACCAATTTTACTACAATGGAAGATACACTAACAAACGACCTTGCAGTCCTGGATGAATACTTCAGCAAATGGAGATTACGCCAAAATCCTAGCAAAACAGAAGTTTCATGCTTCCACCTGAACAATAACCAGGCTAACAAAGAACTCATGGTCTGCTTCAACCACAAACTGCTACGCTGCAACAGATTCCCAAAATATCTGGGCGTCACTCTGGATAGAACACTATCTTTTAAGCCACATCTCATTAACACAGCATCCAAGCTAAAAACAAGAAATAATATACTGCAAAAACTATGTGGAACAACTTGGGGTGCCTCAGCAACAACGCTTCGCTGCACTGCTCTTGGCCTCGTTTACTCTCCAGCTGAATACTTCTCACCCGTATGACTGAACAGCGCCCATGTGTATTTGGTTGATGCCCAGCTTAACACCACTATGCGCCTTATTTCTGGAACTGTAAAATCAATCCCAACCTACTGGCTCCCAGTACTAAGCAACATCCTGCCTCCACACATCCACAGATCCAACTTTCTTCTACATGAATACAGCAAAATCATGGAAATCCAAAATCTTCCAATCCATGAAGACATCCCACCCCTAAAAATAAACAGGCTAAAGCCAAGGCACCCTCCAATCTTAACAGCAAAAAAATTTGCAGAGACAAGTTTCAACATGAAAGAGAAGTGGAAAGAGTCCTGATGTAACACTTCAATGGCGGTCTTCCATGAATTAGTGGACCCAACACAGATACCTTCGGGTTTTGACCTACCTCGGAAAACTTGGTCTGCCCTTAACCGAATCCGCATCAACCATGGCAGATGTGAAGACCACCTTTACAAATGGGGCATGATTGCCTCACCCAGGTGCGACTGTGGATCACCCTGCCAGACAATTAATCATATTACAGCAGAATGTGTCCTACGTGCATACAGTGGAAACCTGTCAGACTTCATCCACGCTACCCCAAGTGCAGTTGACTGGATAATCAACCAAGACATTCAGTTGTAGTCTATTCTTGATTCTTGAGTGTCTCTTTTATGACTGGATTATGTCTTATTATTGTATATATGTCTATTACTATGTCCATATATATTAAGGATTACTGTAATGTAACTTTTCATGTGTGAGCCATAGCTAAATAAATAAATAAAAGGCATCCTCAAACAATTTTTGATTCATCCACTACTTCTTATTACTCTGATAATGAACTGGAAGAGTATGCGTCTAATGTTTTTGAAGGCTCGTGGATTATCACTGTGCCATATCACAAATGATTTCAGTTTATATCCAGCCACATTGCCCCCTAATAGAACTGTAATATATGGTCTTTAAGACCGTATTACGAAAAACATCACGAAATATCTAACGATAAATATTGTCGTCGCCCTCTAAAACAAGTAAGGCATTGCTGAAGAGCATCAAATTTGGGGGGGGGGGGAGGGCAGCAAAAACCTGAACGATTGTATCTCAGCCATCAAAATAATCGTTTTTTCTAAAAAAATAAATAAATAAAATAAAAAATTTTAAAACAAAGTCCGTGCATATTACTTTTTAAGTAGTATGCTTATATATATATATATATATATATATATATATATATATATGAATATGTGTAAAAATGTTTTTGGATTGGAAGGCAACCAATGATTCACGTATATATACATACATTTATTTCTTTTGTTTCGCAATCTAGATGGTCAAGCACATCCATTGCAGAACGAGCCAAAATACTCTGGCGTGTTGCCGACATAATTGAATCTAGACTGGAAAAGTTTGCTGAAGCTGAATCAAGAGACCAAGGGAAACCTTTGACCGCTACTAGAACACTGGATATCCCCAGAAGTGTCCACAATTTTCGTCATTTTGCGTCTCTTACTGCATGTGATACCGACAAGTAAGCAGCTAATTATGTATTCACAAGGAGGACAACAATTTCACTTGATTAACTATTCTCGAAGTCATATTTCATTATATATAATGAACATGCCGTCCAACCGGTTTAAGTTGTATATATAAGTAACAAATAAAATATTAATTTAAATATTTTAAACGAATTTGAATTTAGCGGCTTTTAAATTTTCTTAAATTAAATAATCGTATTTTTCGGTTATGTTGTGTTTTGTTTCTCTTTTTCGCACAGATGTTTGGATGTTAAGAAAATATCTGATTAACATTTTAACATATATCAAAAATAATCTTAAAATTAGAAGTCGTTTTCAGACTATTTTCGATTTCATAAGACTTTACATTTTAATTACTTTTTATTTTAGGGCGATAAATGAACCCGAAAATGGAGTTCTCAACTATACCGTTCATGTTCCTGTCGGAGTAGTTGGAGTGATTGTCCCATGGAATCTTCCTCTTCTTCTGTTGACATTCAAATTAGCTCCAGCACTGATCTATGGTAATACGGTAGTTGCTAAACCAAGCGAATTCACTTCTGTTACCGCATGGATGCTTTGCTCGGTATTCGTGGAAGCCGGTAAGGGCAACAGTTAATAATTCGCTTCAAACAAAAATCCAAATAGGCTAAGATATGATTTTTTAATTTTACCTGATGTCCTGAGTTATTCGGAAGGATTCCCCCCCCCCCCTCACAATTTCGAAATCGTACGGAGAAGAATTTTCGTACGTTTTTTTCTCCTGGAAAGTGGAGCTTTTTTTTTTCTCCTCAAAATAAATTCCGGAGAACAAGCGCAGATAGCAAACATAACAGATACAGCCTCAGCCTTAGCTGTTTCGGTTATAACGCTAACCAACCTCTATTCTATATACATTTACTAATGTATATAAAAAGTCATTTCATAATGACTTTCACATTATCAGTTTACATGGTGGCGTTGAAATAATCTTTCGCAAGTGCACGGTACATAGCGTCTGTCCCTTAATAACATTTTATTTGTAATATAAGCGCTTGAAGACAAAATTATAATAATAATATAAAAAATACATTCCCCTAATACTGTTTAATCAATATCAACTACTTGTCCTAGTTGGCGCCCTTTGCACATACCTTTTGGAATCTTATTTACAAGCCGACTCCTATCACAAGACTCTTATCTAATAATAAAAACCAAGTATCTGTGTTTAGTCTGCAACAGCTCTTTTTCTACAGATAGTAATACTCAGTTATCTTTGATAAAGACGTTTATTTATGAAATATAATTTGCTATAAGAACATTATATAAAATAGCAACGATCAGTAAATATGGAATGCAGTTTAGTTGCAATGCATTAACTTATTATTAACTTATTATTATTATTATTATTATTATTATTACTATTACGGGCAACTCCAAGGACTCCTTGGAGTTGCCCGTAATAATAATAATCGAGGATAATAACCGTCATCGAGGGAGGCCCTAAATATGATATCAAGAACAATTATTCGTCATTCGCACAGCATTTTATCATACTTTGCTTTGAACTCATTTACAGTCATGGCACCCATGACTGTAAATCCTTAAAGAGCAGAGATAAGCAATAACTTGCTTATCTCTGCTCGTCAAAGTATTCTTCAGTAACCAAGTGATCTGATGAACTGATTTAGCCACTTTTCCTATGTGCCCCCCCCCCCAAACTTCAACTCCCTATCCACCAACACACCCAAATCTCTGGCTTTGTCAACCTCCTGGAGTACAGATCCGCCAATGTGATATACTGCTGCTAATTTTTTCACCCCATAACCTTACACTTTGCTACATTAAACTGACATCCATTCTCCTTAGCCCAGTCCTCCAAACTATCCAAATCATCCTGCAAAATGTTTACATCATGTGCATTCACTATTGCTCTACCCAACTTCGCATCATCAGCAAATAAATGAACAGTTCCTCTCAGATCCTTTCTCATATCATTAATGAACAAATTAAATAGCAGTGGTCCAAGAATAGAACCCTGCGGCACACAACTAGTAACGGGCCTTCTTTTGGACTCCACTCCTGAATAAACTATTCTCTGATATCTCTCTATCAACCACCCTCCTATCCATCTCACCAACCCTATATCCATCCCCATGTGCTGCAATTTACTGATTAGAATTCCATGTGGTATGGAATTCTAATCTTTGACATCATGTGGTATGCACATGATGTTAAAGGCCTTAGCAAAGTCCAGCAGTATCATTATGCAATCTATATTTATTTAATTAATATTTTATTCATATTACAGTAAAATAATAATTTGTGCACTAAAGAGTACGAATTATGATTTCATCTGATTATATTTTTCAGAGATATTTTGCTTTTAATTACAAATTGTTTCTAGGCCTTCCTCCTGGGGTTGTAAATTTGGTGTTTGGTTATGGACATAAAGCTGGAGAATCGTTGATCACGCATCCTGATGTTGCAGCCATTTCTTTTACTGGAAGTACTAGAACCGGAACCCACATTGGAGAGGTTACTGCTGCCAAAGTCAAGAAGCTATCTCTCGAGGTGAAATACTGTTTACATAATGGATATCGTATTATCGTACATTGAACTCTGACATTTGTCATTATCAAAGTTTCTTCGGTTCATAGCTATAACGTTGAATTATATATATACACCAGTGGCGGCTGGTGAAAATTTTAAGTTGGGGTGCTGCATATACAAAATAAGAAAAAGAATTCATTTTTTCCTAATCAGTAATCAATTTATTAATAAGTAAATTTACATATTAAAAAACTGCGTTATTAAAAATATTTGACCTTCACCACGAACACACCAATAATAAAAGTTTCGTAGACAGAAATAACACGCGCAAGCATACAATTTATCTATAGCGACACTGTTCAACAAGTCGTGTCGGTTTCGACATTCCGACACTGCGTAAGATCCCAGTGCATTTGTTTCGTGTAACGATAATTGAAAAAATATAATTCTTTTCATATTTTCAACAGTGACACTCGTCATAATTCAGCCTTGTATCTATAATAAATAAATACTTATATGTTATTTTAACAAAATAAAATACGATTTACCATAAATATTTCACCCTCACCACGAACACACACCGATAATAAAAGTTTCGTATCTCACAGAAATAGCGCGCGCAAGCATACAATTTATTTTTTGCGACACTGCTCAACGGGCAGTGTCGGATTCACTTATTACGTGCGGTGACCAATACAACGATGCGATATCCAGCAGCTTATTGCTTGGAATAGCTGACGAAACTAGAGATCTTGGGATTATAGTCGATAGAAAGTTGAAGTTCAAAAGTCACATAACAAAAATTGCAAATACAACCCAAAGGATGAGTTGTCGAATTGCGATGTCAAAACGAACTTTGACATATAAAGATATGGACGTCATTTTGCTTCTTTATAAGTTGTTGAGTGTACCGCACCTGGACTTCTTCTTGTTCTTTCACTACGCGTTATTCCCGTTTCCTATGCAGGATCCGCGTGTTATTTAGATGCGACTACCTGTTAGTACCACTCCCAACCGACTTGCCGCCTAGTCTGCAGCTGGGGGGGGGGTATATATTTTTGGCTGTACAAGCGTCGAACCTGGGACACTCCTTCTCCAGGCATGTGGTTGCGAAGCGCAAAGCCACTAGGCTAACCGCGCGGACTGTACCGTACGTGGACTACTGTGCACATATTTGGTTTCCTGGGTTGCAAAGGGATAAAGAAACCGTGGAAAGGCTGCAAAGAAGAGTTAGAAAGATGATATCGGGATTATGGAATGTAGCTAACGAGGTTAGATTGAGAGTATGTTGACTGCAGACAATGGTAGGAGGGAAGAGGAGTGATATGATAGAGGTTTATAAACTGTTGAGATTGCGTTATAGGATATCGTTGATAATTTTTTTTATTATATGGAAGGCGGGGAGAGGACAAGAGGATCCGAGGAATTTACGTTTGTGTGCAGTTAAGAAAGGGGTAAGAGCTAGATTTTGTTCTCAACGGCCACTGGAACAGTTTGCCCGTTGAAGTAATGAGTGCATCTAATGTAAATGAGTTTAACAAAAGTATGACGTCTGCGAGGTTAGCCTAGTGGCTATGCGCTTCGCAACCATATGCCTGAGAGAGGAGTGTCCGGGGTTCGATTCCCGTCGCCGACGTGAGGAGCTTAAGGATCTTTCTCAGACTAGCCAAGTTAGTTGGTCTTGGGCATGGACAGCAGGGTTTCCCCGCAGTTCATCTGGGGTTTTTCCTCCCGCAAGCAAGCAAACCAGCCCCGTGAAGACAAGCGCTACAGCCACAGAATATGATGGGAGGCATAGGGCTAGTCACCTTATCCTCGGAACGGGGACGACTTAAAAGGGACAACTTAAACTTAAGTTAGCTCTGTAACAGGCCAGTAGGCCTAATACGTAGAAGGGAGAAGAAGAAGAAAAGCATGACGGCTGGTGTAGGTGATGTATGACCTCCCTCCCTAGTAGTCTAATAATAATAACAGTAATAATAAAATTTTCACTTCGGTAAGAATGATTCTCTTTTTTAAATACTGATAATAAATTCAAAGTTTTTTTCATAACTCATATAAATGAAGAGTTCCTTTCGAAATTACTTAAAGTGTCCATTTACCTCGAATAACGTTTAATATGCATATTATTTTTCTCACTGAGGCCGGCGTAGCTCAGTGGAAGTGGCGCTTGCGTCCTCTGCTCTTGGTCGCTTGAAGTCAGACTTAAGTTCAAGTCTAGTCGCCGACTGGAGGAACTTTTTCTAAGCCTTTCTTCGACCGATTCCCAAGTTAGTCGATCTCTGGCACAGGCAAGCTGGTTTTTCCTTCCGGAAACTCGGTTTTTTTATCCCGTAAACTCAAGAAAATCGACCGTAGTACCTACGTTATTTCAGAAAGTAACATATCTTGTTAGGGTTAGGTACCAAGAGATGGAAGCACTTGTTTGCCAGCCTTTTCATCGGTGGCTGCTATAATTGGTGATAGACATGGGTCAGCTATCTCTGATTGACTACCGGTGGAGATTGAACTACCCACTCAGTCTCCAAAAGCTGGATAGTGTTTAAAGGTCTCGCCTACTCTATTTACTGATTTTTTGATTATTTTTCTCGAAAAAAGAAAAAGGTATTTGGATTGCTTCAAACCCAGAACAAAGCAGACGAATTCTATGGTCACGTGTTTGATTTTAGCACTGGTATAGAACAGTGTTCAGAATTTAAAAAAATGGTGCAATGTAACCAAACAGTTTTGAGTTTATTAGTATTAATTTTATATTTTCAGACCAGTGTTTATGATTATGTCATTGGCTGATGGATATTAAGAAAGAGGCAACTAAGAATACAAAACCAGTTATTATATATTAGTATGTTCTCCAGATGACTGGTTATTTTTTTTGTGGGAGTTTAACCCAAGTTGGTTGGAAAAAAAATTCTGTCATAAAAATTCTGTTGGTTTTTATAGCATAAAATATAGAAGAAATGTTCCTTGCAACCTGGATAGATAAGATTCGAACTGAAGTACAAATGTCGCGTTGTCCTCTCCACTGCTTTAAGGAAGTGACATTTGTCCGTTGGTTATATGTCTATGTGCTGAAATTCTGTCTAAATTAATCAGATATCTATCTGGATGGAAGGCCACGTTTTTAAATAACCTTTTACATTTCAGAGATCAAGCCTGAAATCTGTACCCAACTTATTTTGGGGGGAGAAGAAACTTTTTTCCCATATTTAATTGTTATAATCAATAATAGTTTTACTTTGTTTTCAATATTTTAATTATTTTAAGTGCATCACTAATTTAATATATTTTTCATTTTTTTTCCTTGTTTCAGATGGGCGGAAAAAATGCTGCTGTTGTATTTGCTGATACTGATCTGCAGAAATGTATTCCTAGTTTGATAAAGTAAGATTCTGTTAAGTTCATTTTCAAAATTAACGAGAAAACTCCGTTTTAATTTTTCGTATATCTTTTGTTTATTTTTAATTTTTTTTTCGCATCGTTTTTTTTTCTTACAAAAAAAAAATCAAATATAATATACCTTATTCTTCTTTTAATGTACACCCGTATTTTGGATCCCCTCACAAAAGATTTTCAGAATTCAAAATTGCTCTCGTAGCAAATTTTTGTGGACTCGCGCCACACCGTATGTCTAAAGAATGTGACTCGTCAGATTTGGAAATGACGTGCAGTGCATCTCGTCACTTTTGCAGTGCCTCCACTGCAAAGTGCATTGTTTTTCAGTGCTTTCACCACAACAATTATTGCATGCAGCTGGTGTAGTATATCCTAAACCTGTCATAAGCTATAATACTCTATCATATGAATCACATCTCTCTCTCTCTCTCTCTCTCTCTCTCTCTCTCTCTCTCTCTCTCTCTCTCGATGGTCTGCCAGCTAACTCTGTTTTCTCAAACATATTTCCTGTATTCTCGGCAAGTGTGACTGTCAACATTTCGGTGAACGACTGATCTGGGGCTGGTTATTATTAATACTTGCAACCATTAATAGTCCACTAAGTTATCTCTTGTCTTCAGTGCAGAATGGATTTTAGCCGAGCGTGCACTGAAGGCAAACCCAAAATGAAGTCTGTGGCTATTTCTGTGGACCGATGAGGGTATCTATCTGTATGGAGGATTTATTAGTCGCTACAGCTGAGCTGATGATATAAATTTGGGATTGTGGGTGAGAAAATGCTTTGTAAAACTAGATACAGTGCGTGGAATAAATATAACTCAAATTACTCAATACAACTCAATTTAAATCCAGACTGCTGCATGGCAAGCTCTTTCTGATGTTATTATCTAAGGCAAGATATTTAAAAGTTATGGAACCTGTCAATTGAATTTCCATAACTTGCAAATTATATTATTCCACAAACTTGAAACATTACACCATAGTGCTCTTGAACATTAACACGATAGTATATTATTAATAATCATATGAAACAATTCACCTATTATTTGATCTAAAGAAAGCGCATTCTTGAATACTGAGTGCTAAAAATCGATAAACAGAAGCAAAGTTCAGAGCGGTTTAAAGACAGCATTGTTAATGCGTTTCTAATGCGACTACTACTAATAATAATTATAATAACGATGATGTAATCTACAAAGCAAGAAATTTTATTTTGTTTATTTATTTTTTGATATTTCAGAGGAAGCTTTTTCAACCAAGGCCAGGTATGTCTCTCTCTTAGTAGGATTTATGTCGAAAGACCTCTTTATTCTCAGTTTCTCGAAAAGTTTGTGGAAGCTGCCAAGTAAGTTTTATTTTTCGTTCCTAAAATTCACATGGAAGCTCAACATTTTAGCTTAACAAATAGTGTTTCTACAGCAGGAGCTTGCAACCTGTGCTTTTGCAGGGAACTTCAAATAAATTGCAATGTAGCGCTTATAAATACATTTATAGTTCAGTGCATCAGGAATTGCATATAAAATTGATCATAATTTTTTTCTATTAACGTCCTTTTGTACAAAGGTAATGTAGATATGTAGATTACATTAATTAGTCTTTTTAAGTTTTAAAAATTGTATTTTATACTATTATAAATTATGATAACTTATAAATTCTATTCTAATAATAAGTAAGAGATTGTCTGAAAACACCTTAGCAATTTATTTTCAATTCTGTAGAAAAATTACAGTAGGGTCACCTTCTTCACCAGACACTTGGTTGGGCCCACTGAACAGCAAACCCCACTGGGAGAAAGTGAGAAGCTATCTTGAATTAGCCAAGTACGAAGGGGCTCGTTTTCTTTGTGGGGATGATAAAGACCAGAAGAATTTGAAACTTCCATCGGAAAATAAACAGGTGATTATAGTTTTATGCAGCAATTTAATTACATAAAATTAAATTAGTTAAGCTGAAGATGCTTTTTCTCCATCGTATATCAAACTTTTATGTGTAGCCAATCCTCCCGCTTCTCCCAACGCATGCTAATCTTTATGTTTAGAGCAAATTCTTCCACCCTACAGTACGATTCTTCTAGCTAAATTGGACTTCACGAATAAGAAGCCCCAAAATTAAGCAAATAAATAAGTTAATTATACGTAACTATCTCAGTCTACCTTTCGTTCTGCCCTTTTAGCTAATTCAAACTGAATGCTAGTAGGGCGTCATATTTTCTGATCTAATTATTTACATTAATAACAGATGGTTATATAGGGTATTATTATTATTATTATCTGAGACCTACAGGGAGTCAAGGACGCATCGAGGAAGGCTGTAAATCACCCAAACAAACTATCATGCCTTCCCTTAAATTCATTCACACTACATGCACTAACTACCCCCTAAGGGCAAATTATTCCACTCACTCACTGCTATCTGGGAGAAAAACCTACCTCTTAACCCTTTCTTGACTGAGAACAACCTTAACTTCCATGGATGCCCCTGTGTTCTCTCCCAGCCTTCCATATAACGAAAAATTTCATTTTTCGTTATATGGAAGGCTGGGAGACAGACTCCTGTTAACCAGAGTCTGTCTGCACTCCACATACTCGCAATCTGTCCTCATAATTTAAATCCCATAATCCGGATATAATCTTTGTAACTCTTCTTTGTACCCTTTCCACAGCTTATTTATCCCCCTTCGAGCCCGGGAGACGAAATCTGCGCACAGTAATCCAGGTGTGGTCTTACCAAAGCCTTATAAAGAGGAAAAATTACTTCCTTATCCTTACATGTCAAGGTTCGCTTCAGCACAAAAATTATCCTCTGAGTTGTATTTGCAACTTTTGCTATGTGACCTTTGAACTTTAAATTCTTATCCACCAATACACCAAGATCCCTTGCCTTGGAGCATAACCCCGCTAATATAATATGCCGCTGGAACTCTAATCACGCCAAAGTGCATAACTACACTTACTAACATTAAACTGACAGCCATTTTGGTTTGCCCAGATTTCCAGTCTGTTCAAATCATTTTGTAATTGCTGAATATCAGTAGCATCGTTGATTGCCCTGCCTATCTTCGCATCATCAGCAAACGATTGCAAATCGTGATGATAGACCCTGATTGATGTCATTAATGTATAGATTGAACAATAATGGCCCAAGGATTGAACTCTGAGGTACACCACTCGTAACCTTAAATCTGGCAGATTCGCACCCACTGTATACCACTTTTTGATATCTGTCTATCAACTATCCCCTGATCCAAGTCAACAGTTTATATTCCAATCCCATATTCTCCAGTTTATGCAACAGCCTTTCGTGTGGTATCCTATCAAATGCCATAGAAAAATCCAACATTATCATAGCGTATCCATTCCCTTTATCCAACTCGGCCATAACATTGTTATAAAATATGAGCTAATTGCTAAAACATGACCTTCCTTTAGCAAACCCATGCTGTTCCCTGCAGAGTATAGAATGCTTGTCTACCCATTTCTGTATGCGAGTTCGTTCTTACCAACTTCTCTAAATCTTCACTACCTACCACACTAGAGATAGTAATAGGTCGCACACCAGAAATAGTAATTTGCACCACCCTTATGTAATGGAACTATCATACATTCCTTCCATTCCTGTGGTATCATTCCTGAGCTGATACTCAAGTTATACAAATGTGTTAAAGGCCTAGCCAATTCAGCTGAACATTCTTTTAGCTGATATTCCATCTGTCCCTATTGACAATTCTTATCCAGGTTATGCAAGAGCTCTTCCACCTCATTTTCATGAACCTCTAACTCTTCATCCAACGTAGCAGTAGCACCATGCTACATACACCTGGTTGATATAGCTTATCAAAGTGAGCACATTAACTGAACAATCTCCTTATCTTCCGACACTGTCAAATGCTCTTCAAAAAAAAATTACAGTGTATGTATTTCTCTCATCTGCATTCAATAAAGTTATTCTTCCACATTTATTCTTTCTTTTGCATGCGGCATAACGATAAAATTCTTTTGGATTGCTTTTAGCTTGCATGGCCAATTTCTTTTCATACTCCGTTTTAGCTTTTCTCACAATACTCGTTACTTTTCTGGCCTGAGCTTTATATATTTCATAACTCCTCTCACTCTCCACAAGAGATCCACAAGAAGAAGATGATGTGGATCTCTTGCTTAATAAGCTGCACATCCATTTCGCTCCCAACCTATTTATTCTTCGAACACTAGGGATACATTAAGATACCGCCTCATTCAAGCACTTTTTCAAAGATTCCCATGCATTGCTGACATTTTTTCCATTCAGTAACTGATACCGTGGGACCAAAGATAGTATTCTTCTAAGTTGATCATAATTTCCAGCTTTGTAGTTCAGCATGTAGCCTGTTTTAATCAGAGCTTCAATACAAGTAGATACTTCTCAAGAAAGAACAGCATGATCACTGTCGCCAGTTGGTGGTAAAATAGCCATATTCTTGACAGAGTCCCTTCTGACGCTATGAGCAAATCCAACACTTTTTGACTTCGTGTTCCTTCTTTCACATGATGCTTGAGAAAGTTTTCTCGACGCAATTCAATAAATTCCTGTTCTTTCTTATCATGAGATTTCTCTTCTACCCAATTAATGTTTTAAAAATTAAAGTCGCCCATAATGATCATTCGCTTGGTACACATAAGTATAAATTGGCGATGCATCTCCCCTACAACTGAGCCGTTAGGTCTGTAGCGACACCCACCATATATTTCATTCTGTTAACCTCCACTTCACACCAAATAGACTCAAACTCATCGCTACATGGGACATTGTTACTATCATTGTTTTCTTGTATTTCTACCCTAAATGGACTTATGTCATCTGATATCATTAGAAGCACTCCTCCTCCTCTCCTATCTCTTCTGTCATTCCTAAAAATAGTATATCCGTTACACTCGATCCCACTTACCATATCTGATTCTGATAGCCAGGTTTCACTGATGCCAACAATCTTAGGCCACATCGAAGTCAATAAAGTAACAAACTCAACCCCTTTGTTTCTAATGCTCCTGGCATTTGTGTATAGACATAATTTCACATCATTCACAAACAACTGAATAGCTCCTTGAAGTCCAGTGACAATGTCATCACATAAAGGTTGAACAGTAATGTTCTCGTACACAGCTCTATAGAACCCATTAGTAACCTTCCTTCTCCCTGCTTTCCCCCCCTCCACACACACAACCCTTTGATATATCAGACGATTAATTTCCAGTCAAATTCAGTAACCTGATATCTATTACTTAACAATTTATTACGTAACAACCTGTCAAATGCTTTTCAAAAAAAAAAAAAATTACAGCGTATGTATTTCTCTCATCAACCATAAATTACTGAAACAATGTGCCCCTTAACAAATCCTGCTGAACTTCACAGATAATATTATTCTCATCTGCTCAAGTCTGTATACCAGGCGTTTTCAGTTTCTGTACTGTCTTTTAACAATCACAGAAGTATTACAACATTAACTACAGTTTGATGCCTCTATTCTCCCTCTCTCTCTCTCTCTCTCTCTCTCTCTCTCTCTCTCTCTCTCTCTCTATATATATATATATATATAAATATAAATATATATATATATTTATAAATATATATAAATATGTATTAATATATTATTTATTTATATATATAAATATATATATATAAATAATATATATAAATATATATTTATAAATATATATATATATATATATTTATAAATATAAATATAAATATATATATAAATTATTTTAAAGTACATTAACAGTACTAGTCCAAAAAAAAAGTACTACTGTTAATGCAATTTTTAAGTCTCTGTTATTTTTTGTATATTTCTTTGATTGTGATACCTGAAGAAGTTAATCCATTCAACGAAACTAGTAAACTAGTAGTATCTTTTTAAATAAACCATGTCATCTCTTTTTCTCTTGGTATCAGTCATTTAAAATAATTTATAATATTTTCTACCGAGTAAAAATGAATAATTGTGATTATATATATATATATATATATATATACACAGAGAGAGAGAAAGAGAGAAAGAGAGAGAGAGCGGTCACGAGACCTATGGCATATTAATGCTCTCTCTCTCCCCCCACCTTTATCCAGTAGCAGTATTTTATCATCCTATCACCTCCCGGTGACTTTTCTAGTTGTCAAACTTTCATTAAACAACCAAGTTAATAGTGCCGATAGTTCTTTAGCACATATACTTAAGATTTGTGGTAAAATTTCCTCCAGTCCCACTGCCTTGCTGGTATCCAGAATACTTAACATCCTAAATATGTCCACTTGACTCACTTCTAATTCTTCAACCCTTTCTATCCCCTTTGGCATAAAACTTGTTTCACCAGAATTAAATACTCTAATAAAGTATTCATTACACAACTGTACCTCTACTCTTTATCATTCGCCTTGGCCATTCGACCTCCTGCTTGATCTAGTAAGGCCATTCGTCCACGGTCATTCAAGCGGAGGGAAGTATGATATGCTTTAGATATTTCAATAGTAAATGAGATCCTATGACGCTCAAATTCCATTTCTGTCTACACCCAAAAAAACACGAGTTATTCATAAGACATTGGATATTAAACATAATGTAACATTAAAAATTCACAAGTATTAATCAATAAGAAACATGTACTCTTAGAAGCGAAACTCTATCATACAGAGCATTATCAACATTTTAGAATAGTTCATATTCCTACTACTAGATGGCAGAACATGTTGTTAGCGATATCCAGAACGCGATTCTTTCGAGACTGCATAAATCTGCTAATATTCAGAACCTCCATAGCTCAGTTGGTTTGAAAGAAGCCCTTTGGTTCGAAAAACCTGTATTCGAATCCCGTCTAGACGACCGGCTAATTCACTTTAAGTTGGAAAGCCCTTTATCAGGACTCTCCAGTTGAAGGTGAGTTAGCAGGTCTTATATGGTGGTAGAAGAGTTTCCTTCAGAAACTTGGGTTTTTCGTTTCGTTACTTTAAAATCATGGTCAATCTGGGCAGATCGTTTGGGCCTTAAAAGCTTATAAGTACTGCATATTATTATTATTATATTATATAGACCAAAAAAAAAAAAATTTTTTTATTAAATTATTATTATTATTATTCAAACCAATATTCTTAGTACGCTGTTTTATTTGATCGTATTGAACTGCAGATAATTTTTAAGGTTTCCAGGATGTGAGGGGAAAAAACAAAATGTGAAAGGAAATATTCATATAATAAAAAAACAAAGGATGTTTTATCCCCTTATTTTCTATATTAAGGTGCCAGAAAACTAGCCTTTTGGTTTTTTATCTTTATTAAAATATAATTACACCTTTATGGCATTCGTATAGTGAAGGTATGTAAGTTCTTTTCACTAAGCTTTGATATCTTCCAGGTCTACCTACTCACTGATGAGACCTCAAAAAAGGTTGAAACCGGTCTGGGTAGTGACCTCTCCTCATAATGTAAAACAGTAATACATCTCCTAGGAGCTGTGTTTTACATTATGAGAAAATATCAAGAATAGTGAGGGAGCATGCTCCACCTTTACTTCGAATTGCCTTCGCCGATAGTTTTTCGGCATGAAACTTATATGGAAATATTCATAATTATTCTACATTATTTCTCTCTCTCTCTCTCTCTCTCTCTCTCTCTCTCTCTCTCTCTCTCTCTCTCTCTCTCTTTCTCTCTCTCTCTCTCTCTCTCTTCTCCTGGATGATTGATTAACATTTTAAAATGCCCGCAAGGGTCATCCTTTTCCAAAACTCAAAACGATCATCCTTTTCCATTTTCAAATTATTTTAAACAATTCCAGAAATTTACTAAAATTACAAAGTACACAACAAACAACCGAGAAATAGAGCCATATTACAAGGAAACAAAGCTATGAAAAATTTGTAGAATAATATTACTTTCAAAGAAAGTATTAACTGAATTTTCTCATTCCAAAGTTGAACCTTTTAGTCATCCTATTCCGCATTTAAGATTTTCGATGCTCTTATAAAATGTATATTTGATTAATTATAACTAAGCGCACACAAAATTATTTTCTTTCTTTATATGACATTTTCGTTACCAGCTGATTTGTTACTTCTTGCAAAAATGGTCCGCGCGGTTAGTCTAGTGATTGTGCGCTTTGCAACCATATGGTTGTGAAGGGGTGTCCTAGGTTCGATTCCCGTCGGTGACGTGAGGAGCTGAAGGATCTTCCTCAGCCATAGCCAAGTTAACCGGTCTTGGGCGTGGACAGTAGGGTTTTCCCCTAGTTTATCCTGGGGGTTTTCATCCCGAAACCGGCCTTGAGAACTCAACACTACGGACATAGGATACGCCGGGGCATAGGGCTTGACCACCTTATCCTGTGAACGCTTTGAGGTCCAATGATTAATAAACCCTCGACACCGCAAGGTAAATGAGCGAAAAAGAAAGATGAGATGAGATACAAAAATGGTCTACCTCAATCAAAATAGATTCTTATTTATTACATGGTATCTCCATGAAACTCCATGACACTGAGTGATTGTTGCTGTTTATGATTGTTGAAAATCATTTCCATACTTCTTCTGATGTATCTCTGATTCCTTCATTAACTGTAACCACTACATTGTATAGCTTCTATCTATAGGGTTATTACGTGGTTCCCACCGTGTTAACGAACCTTCCTGATACATCTCGCTGCATGCAAGAGGAGATTTTTGGTCCTGTCACCTGTATTGTACCTTTTGATACAGAAGAAGAAGCAATTGCTCGTGCCAACAATGTTCAATACGGACTCTGTGCCAGTTTGTGGTCAAACAATGTTCGTCGAATTCATCAGATTGCTCCACAACTAGAGGTGCGTGGATTATTTCTTAGTATAAATTTGTAGATTTATTATTATTTATGAATTTTTGATTACTTCGTATGGCTTTTATAACGATACTTTATTGTAGCTCGTATCTGCAACTTTAAAAAAAAAAAAGAGTAAAGACAAAAAATATTAAAGAATTTTTTTTCACTTCTTGTTGCATTTCGAAAAACCAAACTCATTTTCCCCCATTCGCTATTACTTACAATATTTCATCAAATGACCTCTCATTTCCGCACATATAGATATTTTTAATGTTACAGTAATAACAAATTGAATTTCTCTCTAGGCTGGAACTGTATGGTGTAACTGCTGGCTTTACAGAAATTTAAACATGCCTTTTGGAGGAATGAAAATGTCCGGACTTGGTCGCGAAGGATCAGAATATTCCAAAGACTTTTACACGGAGAAGAAGACCATTTGCTTAATGTATGAATAGAGAACTAATCTGTGCAACGGTAAATACAGTAATGTTGGAATCGATAAATCTCAAAAAATAAATAAAATAAAATTATCGCCATCATATTATTATGAAGTTTGCCGCTTGAACGTTAATCACAATAAAAAAGTAGTTATTCATCCAACAGTGCACTACACCCAATAATCAAAATATAGATAAGACCAGGTACAATCAGAACTGTTTGGTTCTATTTCGAAATGGAATTTTGATATTATATTCAAAGCATTTTGATGTTTTTTTTTGTTTTTTTCAAAACCTGTAAATCTTTTTTTATAGGCTAGAGTAACGTTTCCGGTTTGTTTGTTTTTTATTATTATTATCCTGGTAACAGTTGGTACCAACTCAGTATCAACATATTTTCTTCTTTTTCTTTTGTCCTCTTCAAGTTGCATTATTAATATGCAGAACTGCTAAGATAAAAACAAACTTCTCTGTTATTTGATAAATCAATAGATAATTAGAGGTGACGGTGTACTTCAAACCCAAAGCAATGGTGACACTTTGTGATGGATTAGATTTGGGCACATTGCGACGCATGCGCTGTGTTTTAGAGAAAACAAACATCCAACTAGCGACTGTCGAGGAACTGCTGGAACAAATGCTATCGTTTCTAACAAAGTTGGCTACTTTTATCGATTGTACTGAGTACTTTACTATTCGAATCTTTGCATTCTACAAACCACCGAACAGCGGTCGAATTAGAGTTCGATCAGAATACACATTTGTATCCGAAGGAAAAAATATGCCTAAATATTTATAAAATAAATATACTCACACTAAATTAGTTCCGGATTTTTCTGACAGCCTAATCGCTTGGTTTGTGACCAAATATCCTGCATCCCTACTCTGTCAATATCCATTTTGTTAAAGTGGGCTGAACTTGATGACACGATGTGAAGGTAATTCTAACACTATATTTTCATGAATAAATCTGAATTACATAATCAGATTTCCAGCCAACCACGTGGTTTGGAAGCAGTACATGTATTTGTTACCCATTTCTGTGTGCTCATCCACTATATTTCATATAGTGGACACGGATTATAGCACAAATATCTTTCACGGATTATGCGGTGTATCAATAACTGTAGTGGATGCATATTTCCTCTCCAAAGCTGTGGATTCAAATCCCACTCTGGCATGGATGTTTGTAAAATGCCTTTAGATAGCAAACGGTTTTCGTCGTCCGATGTGAGATTAGAGGCCTGAAGTGGATTGAAACAAGTTGTACTGTTAGTGTGTATTATACGATATAAATGTGCGTGTTTTTTATTTATTTATCGAAAAAAAGTCTGTTTTGATTATTTATTTATGTATTGAATTTTTGCTCAAAATCATTGTTGCATTTCTTTCTTCATTTTACATTTAAACTACGGTATTCATTAGACTGTTTATGCTTTTAGAAGTTTCGGTTTCCACCTTATGTCATGGAACTTAAATTTCTTTAGATTCAGGCCGTGTTCTGTTCCTCTTAATTTCAAATGTGCCTGTGGAAAATGAGGTGAAAATATCAAACAATCTGTATCAGATGTTTGTGTGCAAATATTTGTTGACCATTTAAATCACGTGGGATTTAAAATATTCACAAATATTTCACAATTTTAGAGGTAGTTCGCTTAAAAACTGCCAATTCCTATTTTTCACTTTTTTCCCCCCCAGTAGAAAGACAATATCGTCACTGACACACCCACTAAAGCTTTGAAGTGTCTTAGATATACGTCTTATATAAATAAAACCTTTCCAGAAACCACTGAAATACTGCTTGTATAGGTGCTTTTATACATATTAGCCATATATTACAGTTTCTACGAGACAATGCATTGATCGAATTGCAAATATTCGCGTTTAAGAATTAAATCAGCTTTTGCAACTGATTTTAAATTACACAGCTTTCATTCAAAAGAAAGAGGATGAAAAAAAAAATTATTCTACAAAACTGCATTTTTATATAAGGAAAGGAAGCTGTAGATTTCATAAAAACACAGGATTTAGTAAACGAAATTTTGATGAAAAGGTGATAAGACCAAATCAAACTACAGGAAAAATTTTCGTAGCGGTAGTGATATCGATGTGATCATTATCACCGTGAGGGTGATTAGGAATATTTTAATAATTCAAATCCATTTAAGCACCTCCGCCCTAGCCAATTTTCTCTCTCTCTCTCTCTCGCCATTCCGTTTTTCAAACCTTGAACCTCCCCATTCCACCATCGTCATGCGTTGCATCGTCCTTGACGTCAAAGAAAAAAAAGTGATGTACAGGCGTTAAGTTCGAGAGACGAAAGAGAGAATGTGTGTGTGTGTGTGTGTGTGTGTGTGTGTGTGTGTGTGTGTGTGTGTGTGTGTGTGTGTGTGTGTGTGTGTGTGTGTGTGTGTGTGTGTGTGTGTGTGTGTGTGTGTGTGTGTGTGTGTGTGTGTGTGTGTGTGAAGGTCGTTTTGAGGCTTCCCACTGTTCTCTCTCCTTCTCTCACTCTTCCTAGAAAGAGTCGTCTTCTGATCACGTTTATGATTGGTTCAGGTCATTCTACTTCACGAGATGCGTTACGGACAGGACAGAATTTCGTACGTGTCGTGTTTCCTGGATATGGTCCGTCAAAAAACCAAGAGACGAAGGAGCTCTCGTCTCTTTTACTGACAGGTCATAATTTTGTTTCAGCGATGTCATCTCCATAAATAAATGCGTGAGAATGTAATAAGAGTTCAAGCTCTCCGAACTGTTCAACGGTGTAATATATTTTAATGCTATGCGAACATCTGCGGTGATTAAATTGGTAATTCATGAGAGACCGAAAAGAAGGAATGAATATCATAAACTACTTATGAAGTAAAATTTCGGCAGCAATAGTACAACTTGTCAGTAGGTATTATTGAGTTGGTATTATATCACAAAAGATGATAGCTCCAAAATGAACGGAGTCTTCTGTGCAGCTATTTAAGATAATAAAGTGAAAATGCATTTTAGCACGATACATACTTTCTTCTCCTTTGTTTAATTTAATTTATTGTGTTTATCTTATTAGAGCAGTGCTAAATCTCGTCGGTTGGGAATAGTTACAAACCTTGAAGAGTAATTTGTTTCGGGGAAAAAAAAAAAGAAAAAAAAAAAACAGTTTGAAAACCTTTTCCCGCTGCTCTAAACCAGAGGTAACCCATTTTTATCAGTTAAGCGACAGCTCGTCCAGAAAGCTGTAATAATGTGAAAAATAAATAGAAAAAAAATCACACTATATGATTATTCTGAAATAATAACACCGGAATAGGTTTTTGATATTGGTGTACAATGAATCAAGTCTTCAGTCGCGGTTATTATTATTATTATTATTATTATTATTATTATTATTATTATTATTATTATTATTATTATTATTATTATTATTATTTTCGTTTGCTTTTGTACTATGTATCTGATCCCTGAAAACAAAACATTAACAGATGTCACCATCTCTCTTATTATACAAAAATCTGTCTAATGGGTCTTTAACTCCTTTAAAAAATAATAAACGTTAATGCTAGAGCAGAAAGATGATCCCAAAATAATTTTGTTCATTACTCTTTGCGATCCATGCCTTCATCGAAGACGCCATGGTTATTGGCTAAAATCGTTGAGTCTTAAGTTGAGACGTTTTGGAAGAAGAAATAGAAGTCTCAAGATATGGCAAGTACGAATGATATTCACAGTAATAGCAGTTCATGGATATCAATACTCCATGCTGACTTTGCCGCTTGATGTAGATCCGAAAGACTTTTCCGGGATCCTATAAAATGACATCCGGCGATCACGTGATTTTTAAAGCATAATGAATATTAAAAAAAAAAATAAAAAAAAGACAACTAAACATTTAAGGGAGGGGGAAATCACAAATATTTCGCAAAAAGAGTCTATCTTTCTTTAAATAGGAAGTTTTTATTAATGACTATACGAGTATCTTGGAAATCTTTCCTAAAACATTATAAGATGAGCCTTGCAATGAGGTGTGAAAACTTCATCTTGATAGAAGTAATTATGCACTTTTAACGAAGGATAAACTACATTTTTCAGACAGGTAACGGCAAAATGCCATTTTTACATAATGTGTTCAAAAAGTTGAAAGCAAAAGTTTCGAGTTGTTCCCAGAGAAAGTTCATAAGATTTTGCTTAAAAATTTTATGCCTTTGGATAAAAATTTTTAAAAAATCATTAAATCGCCTTTCACCATAATGTGCATCTCATCTTTTAAGTCTCTTTATTATCAAAAGGCAATTAAAAAGTTAAATACCTAATAGAAGTTCATGTCGCAAATAAGCGCCCAAATGAATAACACACATTTTTGAAATAAATTGCACAATTTTTTGAAGTTGCGTTTTAAAAATAAATTTTAACCCGAATTATGTCAAATATTGCATATCCAAGTAGCACTTGAAAAAACTAATCAGCAAGTTCTATTATCAAAACTTTTCAGTGTTTTGAAATGCGATTGGATTCCTGAAACTTGAGATGTGAAACAACTGGAAAAATGAGACGCATTGTATTATTAAATCAGACACTTGGCTTTGCTTTACAGAATCATTAATTAAAATTTAAGGGCTTGCAGAGCAATTTCAGAATGCTATTTATGATTGATTTTTTTCTAATTTTTAATGCCGCTTACTATGTTGAGCTCACATGTAAATTACATAAATACTGTACCGCAATTTGGAAATCAGTCATATACCTGTACGGATTAAGGGAATATTAGCAGCAACTCCACGGTAAATAACTAATGATAGCAATTTGTACTGTTTTGTAGAAGACAGCAGCGTTAATGGTTTACATCCGTTGATTGATCTTGTAATCAATTAAAGAAAACAAAAACAGAAATATGAGTACTTCTATAGAGCAGTGAAGAAGGGTCATAATCATTGACTTTTTCATGCGAAGGTGGATTTGCTGGTATCATACGATGGCGGCACGGTTTTTTCCTCCCGGAAACATGCAAACCAGACAGAGAACATATTCAATATGCAGACTAGCGTGGATAAAGTCTCATTGTCCTAAGTGATCCTTGATTGATCGCAGGTATTTAACTGCATCACTACGAGGATGTTCATCGCCACGTTTCACGAGAACCAAGGAATAAGAAAGAAGATCAGAAATGTCAGAGTACTGAGAGACGTTATCAACGGTCTTCATGACCGAAACAATTCAGAGCAGGAATTAAGCCGTGTGAACAAGGTACGCTGCTCGTTCGTTCAGCATCACTGCGACCTATACTGCGTTACAAACGAAGACGTTTGTCGGCACTTGTCTCGCTGCGTTTTACGACAATGCACAGAGCCATTGACAGAAAGTGTGAAATTACTTTTCAACTGATGAAACTGAAAAGCATTGATGCATCTCTCCTACAATACGAAACTGAATAAATTTGACCTCTTTGAATGAACCTCTCGAAGGAAGAGGTTCAGAACCAGCAGGATGGTTTAGGCAATAATGGTTTAGTTCATAAGTTCATGCAACATGTGCATGAACTTATGAACTCTGCTCAATTTTTTTCCCTCTTTACATCCAATTCATGATATTCTAATTTTTATCTCAGACATCATATCTTGACATAAAAAGAGGCTGGGAGAGAAACACTAGTTGGAAAAGCAGAGTTGAAATAATGGGCTCAAGCAAATAAGACCCAAAAGGTATACATTATTAGGTCCAAAGCGTGAATAATGGAGTACAGCGCATAAGATCCAAAGGATATGCATTACATAGTCGGCTTTTAAGACAAAGTATGGAGTGTATATTGGCAACATGGGTGACCTTCTTGATCTAACAATGAAGATCAATTCATGATCTACTATTTATACGTATTTGATGTTCCGATCATTTCAACAGAAAACTTATTTTCTAAAAGTATTCCTTATAGCTCATTTCTATTTGCATTAGAAATTTTATTTACAAGATACTTTGAAAAGAGGCATCTGATTATATTAGCGTTTCCCTCTAGACCAGTGGTTCCCAACCTTTTTTCCACTTGTGTACCCCTTTTAAACCCATTTCTATAAATTGTACCCCTTGTTTTTAAAATAGCTGTTTTTAAATACTGACACTTTTTTTTCAGTGCCTATCTTAATGCAAAATAGTGGACTTTACTTGTTTTTTCCCCATTACTGATTATTTTTCGTGTACCCCTGAACCGCCCAGCACGTACCCCCGGGGGGGGGTGTACGTGTACCACCGGTTGGGAACCGATGCTCTAGGGCAGGGGTCGGCAACGTTTACAGGCTCACAGGCCACATTCAGCTTTTATTTTTAATAATCGGGCCGCAAGCGTTTAATAAAGAGAAAATAGTGAGTGAAAAAAAATACTTAAGTTATTAATTTTTATTATGTCAATCTTAAAAAAAACGCAGAAATATTTAAAATACGAGATATGAAACAAGCATGAAAATGAAACTCAATGAAAATTATTATCACGTAAAAACAAAGTAATAGAGTTTATGCATCACAACATGTGCGTGTCTCCCTGCTTAATGTGACTTTTGTGATTGTTCTCCCTTAGCCAGATTATCTATATCTATACTTTATTTCGAAGCACATACATTTGCGAATCGAAGCATGCAAATTTTCATCAGTCAGTCGAGAAGACAATTTATTTTTTCTAAAACTCATGGTAGAAAATGCTTGTTCGCAAATGTATGTGCTTCGAAATGCGACTATCATCTTCTTTGCGATACTAATTAATCCTTCAAATTTTTTGGTAAGCATCGATAAAATTGTTGGATATTTTCTAACGAAAATGCGTTTAATGTTTCATTGTGCTGTAATTCCAAAACTTCCATCTGCAGTTGGTTTGGTACGTCATCAATGTCGACATTAAAAGGGTTCAAAAATAATCGCATTTCGATGCTATTTTTATGAAAATCCACAAATCTTATTGAAAATTCCGTTTGTAAATCTTCAATGATACCAACAAAAGTTTCCTTTTGTGTTTGTCATCCAACTGCAGATGCAGATTTGCAACATTTGCAACATATATAATGATGTAGATTTTCTTCCATCATATGTTTCTGCAACAGACATAGTATGCCTTCAAAAGCTTTTATGTCAGAAAAGAGCTCTGCTAGTAATTTACCTTGGCCCTGCAGGTTCAAATTAAGTTCATCAAGGTACGTTGTAATGTCCACCATAAATGCAAGAGACATAATACATTTTTTATCCGATAGTTATGTAACTTCCTTATACTCAACCGATTCATTATGAATACCTTGCATCTTGAATATGCTTTCCTGGTCAGTCTTATATATTTTGAACAAATATATAAGACTGACCAGGGAACGCGACTGCAAAAGTGCGCCAAAATCTTGGTTGTCGTCGGATGAAGTCGCCTTTGTTAACCCCACTCATGATGACCTGACACGGTTGACTCGCGCCAAGTTGCAGGGCGATATCACGAAGTATCGGGTATCAAATTATTTTTAATTTATTATTCATATTATAAAATATAATATTTAAATAATTCAACATACGGGCCACTTGCCATGTAAGTATGGTCAGCCTTTTATGGGTCGCCAAAAATGCACGTTTGGGCCGCATGCAGCCCGCTGGCCGCCGACCCCTGCTCTAGAGTCTAGACTCTAGACTAACGATAACTTCTCAATGCTAAACCTTTGCCAAAAACAGAACTAGGAAATTTAACATCAACAATGTTACAAACTCTGACAGCCCTATGTTGCATTTTACTAAAACTGAAGATTATTGCTGGAGAATATTTGCCACAAATATTAATTATCAACAAATCAGTAATTAACGGGATAGGATTTTTATAGCTATCCTATTCGGAGAAGTTTGAAATCTGACGAGTATACTATTACTAGTAAAGACAAGAAAATTGCAACTGCAAACAAACTACCCCCCCCCACACCTTAAGAATCTGGAATTTTTTTCTTGTGTATATGCACATCGAGGGATGTTCCATGGAATACGATCCATCCTTAAGGAGAAGTGCTTCTTTCTTTTAGTGAAGAAGAAGTGTTTCTTTCTCTTCTTTCATTCTATCTATTACCGCTCTTTGGAAACGACGTCGTTTTTCAATATCCCCATTGGATCAGTCTACGGTTATTCAAATTAAATGACAATAAGCTCTTTCTGTTCCCAACCTCTAATCGCTGAGCGCATTATAAATTTCCTATTAGCAGGAGTGCAAATGCTCTCAAAAGTATCTTGTCAAAGCTACCTGAGGAAACAAAAAAACAGTCAATCTCTTAATATGAATTATTCACTTTATATATTAACGCCCTTTGCAAATAGTCAATCTCACATGTCTATCAAATATGACTTTTAAAAAATTATTAATTCTATAATGGAGAAATTTATAAAACCAGAACGAGCATCCATACATCTGTTATTCAAATCATAAGTCAGCATGTATTCAAGATTTTTAAGCAAGTTTTTTTTTTATTTCATTTACATGAAAGATTTTTAGGATTCGTTCATATTTTCTTGCAATTGGAAATTACGCTTCTGTGATAATAATCACTCGTTATCACTTTTCATAATATACTACTCACAGAAAAGTGATGGTATCTGACACGAGTCATGTTATTACCTAATTTAGCTCTTAGTATTGCAGATGATTTAAAAGGAAGTCTTATTTTTACAAGACATTGGCACTCCCCAGCAAAATATGTCACTCTCATCAGAACTTTTTGCCTGTATTCGGTGGATGCTTCCCGTAAATTAAAAAAAAAAAAAAAAAAAAAAAGTATGACCTTTCCTTACATTAGTTGTACAACTACTTATCTGGGTAGCAGCCGGCTGGCAATTATAAGCCGTTGCACATATCTTCCGTTTCAGAACTGACAGCTTTCGTAGGTGTCGCGATACTTTTGACATCCGCAAACTAGTTTTGACCAAGGCAGGCAAGATCTGTTGCAATGTTTGGTGTCAGTATTGTAAGATGTAGTGACTAGATTAGGCCCAAGGCAATTCTTTCCGTTCTAGAAGAAACCAGGTGCTGTCTCCAGACTGAACGAAAACATGGGAACATGATTCAGCTATCTTTGACGGAAGTGGTAGAAATCTACTATCTGACTTTCAAATGTTCAAATATTATAAATTAAAAAGTGGCATTTTTGTAATGAAAGGATGGCCTGTTAATTTTCTTTAATGCCAAATTTTGATTTTTTAAATTTTTTTTTCTGATAAGATTTCAAGGTCTGTTTGTATTTATCGCGATTCAGATACATTTCAAATGGAAAGTACGGAAAAAAAGGCCTAACGAACAGACATTACTAGTGAATTTTTATATATACGAAGCCGTGATGACAAGTAATGCCACCTTTGAGTACTAAGCTTTCTCGTTGGTATGAATTTTACAGTTCTGCCGTTAGAAGTCTCTGAATTAAAGATGAAAAAACTGGCGCAGTTTAGAGGAATGTTAGCGAATAACAAACAGCATACATGATACATTGATTCAGTTTCTGACTGCAGAAAATATTTCTATCGATTGACATCATTGGCGAATGAAGGCATTTATGCAAACGGTGAATAGAGTTCGATGTTGGTCTGTATATTCACGATAATAAAAAAATAAAAATAAAATAAATAAATAAATCAGTTATAAAGCATAACAAGCTGGTTCACCACAATCGCATTGATAAGGTGATCAAAGGGAATCGCCATTCTGTAGCAGTCAACATCAAAACGAAGCTGGCCTTTAACGTGAGTGAGTGCAAGAGACAATTCCTGAAATCCGTGTGCAAGATGAGTTCCCAAATGTTCACTGAGAAAGTGAATCAGAGGCAGCTGTTGGCAATTATGCAATATGAAAGAGAATACGACGAATTTTTGTTCTTCATTGTAGCCGTGGACAATAGCTGGTGCATCTTGTCCAGTTGAAAGTAAAAGACATTGTGTCATGGCAAAAGGATTCATCAGCACAAACAAAGAAGTCCAAAAAATGTATATCCTGTTAGCGCAAAACCGTGGTTATTACTATCGGAGACATGCAGCAGTTGATTCAGAATCCATGCCGACTCGCGCTGTGCTGTTAACTTGGATGAGGGCAACGTTTTGATCTTTGCAAAAATTGAAAGCATGAAATCGAAGAATTCGTGTGGATACAAGCGCACAAACAATTGCAGAGATCCATTCCCTTGATTTCACTGTCTTAAACCCTAAATTCACTCACTACATATAGCCGGACTGTTTATTCATTTAATAGTCCGGACTTGGCTCTTTCTGACTTCCATCTCTTCTCGAAAATGAAAGAGCATTTGAACATTTGTCAGACTGCGAGACGAGATGATATGAAGATGTTCCATCAAAGGAAGGCAGAATCCATCGTAATTCACTCAAGCTTCGATCTTGAAGGTGTTTGGAGAGCAGACGCAGTTATGTCGAAAAATAACTACGTAAAATTACAGAATGAGGTTTAAGGAAATGCCAGTTTTTTTGTTGGTTTCAATGAAATATCTACAACACACACACACACACACACACACACACACACACACACACACACACACACACACACACACACACACACACACACACACACACACACACACACACACAGAGAGAGAGAGAGAGAGAGAGAGACGAAAAAAGAAAAAAGATAAAAACGAGAAATATGAGAAATTGCTTTTCAGTTCGTCTGCACAGACAGATATTTACACATTAAGATATACAATTGTATATACAAGATGCAAAAACAATTATCTTAAATATATAATAAAATAAATGGTATGATGGGTTAATTCTTTGGTTTATTGCGACGAACATTGATTCCTCTGAAGGAGAATGGAGATAGAAAAATCTGTCGGCTTCAACCATGGACGCGCGCTTATAATTGATAGTCATACCACTTCTTTTCAGAGTTGAGATTTCCATACCGTTTTCAGAATGAAAATGAAATACAACTACGTCATACAAATTGAATATTTGAATATACATATACGTCATGACTGCTAAGATGAGGATCAAAATATCATCATATTCGATCTAGAACTGCCTAGTTGCAATTGTCTAGATCGAATATGATGATATTTTGATCCTCATCTTAGCAGTCATGACGTATATGTATATTCAAATATTCAATTTGTATGACGTAGTTGTATTTCATTTTCATTCTGAAAACGGTATGGAAATCTCAACTCTGAAAAGAAGTGGTATGACTATCAATTATAAGCGCGCGTCCATGGTTGAAGCCGACAGATTTTTCTGTCTCCATTCTCCTTCAGAGGAATCAATGCTCTGTTGACCTATTTGGATTATGGATTATGCATGGATTAATATCGTATAACTGCTAAGTAAAAAGATTTCAGAAAACAGTGTGCGCTGTGTGCTAACTTGGTGGTGTGCCATAGATTCCTTAATCGTGCTCTATCAGGAGCTTGACTTGTTCTGCAACTTTCATAAAACAGCCTTGTTCTGTATGCAGCACAAGTATCGCTTAGCTAATCTTTAATTAATCCTTCTTGTGGTAAGATTAAAAAAAATGATTTGGTACTTTCAAAATAAACAACATTACGGCTTAAGTTACATCAGTACTGATAGAAACTAGGACTAACTAGGAAATGAGGTCACCTTCGAGTTGTATTTTAGAAATCTAAGTGGTTTCTTCTTAATCCATGAGAGATCTATAAGAGTTTTCACAAATCTTCATAAATTATTCAGTGGGAAAAAAAAAAAAAAAGCGATCCTAAAATTTACGACCACATTCAGATAAGAAGAAACTTGATAACAAGCTATTGACGAAAGTCTGGATATATAAAAGAAAGCAAATTAATTTCCGGTCCAGTTAAGTATTTTAACAAGTGGCGCGATTAACGAATCGTTACTCAGTTCACAGAATATGAACAGTGAGGTTATAGTAATTCAAAATTTCATTGATGGCAAATATCACTCATCATCGGCATTTATCGAAAGTTATGATCCGTCTACTAATAAAATTTGTGCAAAAGTTCCCGATAGTGGGCGCAAAGAAGTTGAAGAAGCAATAAAAGCAGCTAAACGAGCTTTTAAAAAGTATGTCATTTTCACTTTCAAATATTTAACATATTTAATAATCAAAATATGAATTATTGTGATGAATTCTATTATTATTTTATTAGCATACATAAATTAGCACTTACCTGTTTTGTTATACTTTATTAGGCAAGTTTTTAATTGCAGCATTGTAGACGTAAAGCAACGCAAAAGTTCATACATTAACGCCAAACGATACTCGTTTGAAACAATCTTAGGTGGCGATTGCAGTGACGTTCTGTGTCATTTCGGAAACAATCTTTCATTCTATTCAAAAATTATTTATTATTTATGCCGGTTATTGATTTTCTTGCAAAAATCATTATCGTTATACTTAGCGATTTTTTTTTTTTCCCATACTATAGTAGGTAGTTTGTTAATGAAAACAAAGTTCCATGTTTGTCTCTAGAGCAGGGTTTCCTGAACATGAAATAAATAAACAAAATGTGTGTGTGTGTGTGTGTGTGTGTGAGAGAGAGAGAGAGAGATTTCAAATGGCCATGATTCTTTTAGGACACCTCTTTTAAATATGTTTGGAGGGATGTTTGATCGGTTATCTTAACTGATGATAAAATATAACTTGTGACATTATTTCCAACATCTCTATTGTTGGCAGGAAAAGGATTTTTTATAATTTAAAAATGTTTTTTGTATTTTTCATTCAATTTTTAAATAAGTTCGAAACCCTTCTTTAAAGACCAAACATGGAATTTTTTCTAACTACTTGGGTCTTCAATAAGCAGGAAGATGGCCTCATACCGGTCGATGAAAGTTGCTCCGATATTGCTATTTCAGTCGTAGAAGTGTCGCAACAAACATTATTATTGTCCTTCTTTTTCTTCTTCTGCAAGAAATAACTGTTTCTTATTTCTTCTCTACTCGGCTCTACTTTTGTACAACTGTTTCTTCTGCCTCCTCTCTTTTGCAATGATAGCCCAATCAAATCTTGAGTTTCTTTTGCCTCTGATTCAAGATAAAGTTGATTTCCTACGCAGTTATAATTTTATTAATATTCTTACGTTTCTTTGAATCACTTAAAGTTATTAACTGCAGGAAAAGATTTTTCTTCAAATCCAGGTCCTCCCTATGCTGTATGCATGATTTCATTTAAATATTACATAAATTTCAAAGACTTCCAGAGGACGATGAACTCTTTTATACTTAACTACCGCAAGAAACTCCTGAGAGTGGCAGCTGATTCTTGTGAACGTTGGTATTATCATTATTATTATTATTATTAAACCAGACCTCCATAGAATCAGGGATTCATCGAGGGAGTCCACGTACTACACCCACCAGCTATCATACTTATTCTTGAATTCGTTCATACTGCTTGTACTCACAACATCTAATGGCAATCCATTCCAATCACGTACCACCCTCTGAGAGAAAAATCTGATATCATTTTTAACATTCTCCTTTGCACTCTCTCCACTATATCGAATCACAACGGAAACCAGGAGTCTAAGTGAGGTCTTATCAAGGCCTTGTCAAGAGGCAAAATGACATCCTTATCTTTACATGTGAGCGTTTTTCGACATTGCAATTATCTTTTGAGTTGTATTCGCAATCTTTGCTACATGGCCCTGAACTTCAACTTCCTATCTACTAACACTCCAAGATCCCTAGCCTCACCAGCTTCTTATAGCATAATCCCACCAATATAACACAACATTAGATATCTAAACACGCCGAAGTGAATAACTTCACATTTACTGACATTGAACATCCATTTTCCCATGCCCACAATTCCAGCCTATTCAAATCATTCTACAAGTAATGCATATCAGCAGTATTCTTGATCACCCTACCTATCTTTGCATCATCAGCACATAGCTGTATGTCGTTTGTCAAATTCTTCCCAATATCATTAATGTATAGAATATATAACAGTGGACCAAGCACTAATCCTTGTGATACACCACTGGTTATCTTAAATCTTGTAGAATGACATTCCCACATATGGCTTTTTGATATCTGTCAGTCAGCCATCCTCTTATCCATGCTATTTTATAATACAAATCCATATTCTCCAATTTATGCAAGAGTCTCCCATGCTGTATTCTGTCAAAAGCCTTAGCAAAATCCAAAAGTATCATGGTGTATCCATTCCCCCCTTGTCTAGTCCAATGGTAACATTGTTATAGAATGTTAGCAAAACTTAGTAAACTCATGTTGCTCATTGCAAAGTAGAGATTCACTGTCAACTCATTTCTGAATGCGAGTGATGACCAATTTTTCCAAAATCTTCACCACCACTACTGAGATACTAATTAGTCGATAGTTGGATACATCGGTCTTTGCACTACCCTCGTATAATGGAATTACCATACATTCTTTCTATTCCTGCAGAAGCTTCCCTGTTCATCTCAAATTATATAGCCTGGTCAAAGGAATAGCCAGTTCAGCTGAACACTCTTTTAGCACACGTGTTGATATCTCATCAGTCTCTATTGCTGAATTCTTATCCAGTTTGTGCAACAGCTCTAATACCTCGTCCTCATACACCTGAGGGCAAAATGGGCACTCATTAGCTGAACAACCTCTTCTGCATCCGTAACCCTCACGCCGTCTGCATTTATAAGAGTTATTCTTTCCTATTCATTCTTTTTGTTTCTTGCAGCACATCGATAGAATTCTTGTGGCTTTAGCACGCAAAGCCAGTTTCTTTTCATACTCAGACTTTGCTTTCCGTACAACAGTTGTGACTATTCTGGCCTGCTGCTTATAATTTTCATAACAGACATCATCCATATGCACACGATATTCCTTCCACATCATCCTTGTCTTACGAATCTCTTGCTTACACGCCCATTTGACTCCTATTTGTTCTTCGAACTCTCGGGACACACTGTGATATCGCATCATTTAAGTATGGTATTTGTCTGCCAAAATTATTAAAATATGGTTGGAACACCTATGTCAATTTGAGTATTTCAGATTATTACTAAATTTTGTCAAAGGATTTCAATTTTGAACTCAATTTAATAATTTACACATGCATAAGCATATTTCGTGCCTCATTTGGCTGAATTAAAAAAAAAAAAAACTAAAATATGCTGATGAATTTTAGTCAAGATCCCATATACCAAATTTCGTCAAATTCTACTACAGGTAGAGTGATTTGGATTAACTTAAAAAACCGATTTTTAAAACAACTTAAATTCATATTGAAATTATTAATACATTTAAGTAAAAGATTCTCAAATACCAAATCTCATTTTATCTAAAGCGATTCTTTAATACGTCTACTGATAGATTAACTTTAAATTGCGTACAGAAAAGTAAAACCGAAATCTTCACAAGTTAAGGAAAAGATTCCAAACAGAAATATTCATCAAAATTAGTCCCTTTGTCAATATATTCACAATCAGATAGACATTCGAACAGGACATGAATTTCTACGTAATTGTCTCCCAAATTTACCTCGTTAACGTGATGTCTTAAAGTTCAATCTCATAAATGAACAGATGTTTCGTTTGACATTGATATGATATATTTATGCTACAAATGTATCTCTGAACAACAAAATAATTATAAAATGTTTTATTATGAGTATCGCTTTATTTATACTTTTATTTCATTTAATTTTTCAGATGGTCAATAAAAACAATTGGAGAACGGGCACAGATTCTTTTACGCATTGCAGACTCTCTAGACCATCGCATAGACGAATTTGCTCAAGCGGAATCAAGAGACCAAGGAAAGCCTATGAATTTAGCTAAGAATTTTGACCTGAAATGCGCTATTTATATCCTGCGTCAGTACGCAAATCTCAGTCAGTGTGATGCAGACAAGTAAGTGATTTGTTAAGTAATATATTAAATATATATTTTGTAAAATAAGGAGCCAAAAGGCTTCAATTCGGAGATGCAAAATTTATAAAAATCAAGTGGATATTAGATCCAGCATTATTTCAAAGCCGAATGTAGAAAACTATGAAAGTTTCGTAAATACACCTCTCCGACGTTTCAAGTTCCTTAGTATGGAATGATAGTTTTTGTTCTCTTAAGGTTTCTGCCTGGTCTCTGAGGAGAACCAACCAGTTCTCCTCAGAGACCAGAAACAGCTGTCAGACCAGTGAAACCTTAAAACATGGACCAAATTAGAAAGCGAATATATGGACGCCTGGGTAGCGTGCATGTTTTCTAGTCCACGCTAGGGCCACTCGTAAATGACAGCGGCCATATTCCATTAAGCTTTCTGGTAAACTTATTTTTACGAAACTTTCATAGTTTCTACATTGGCTTTGAAATAATGCTGGATCTAATATCCACTTGATTTTTATAAATATTAAATATATAAAAAGTACGTATAAAAAGACATCGGGTATTTCGAAGAATATAATGCTGTAATTAGAAGAGTAATCGTATTTGTTATTTGTAGCATAGAACAATATATATCATCATCATCATCATCATCATCATCCGTATCAAGGATTTTGGCCTAATTGGATTGGCTTGTCTGAGAACTCAAAGTAGCTTCTCGTATTACAGTGTACCTTACTTGCAATTCACGCATATAGCGATGGCACACCACCGAGGCGAAAAACAATATAAAAAAAAGTTGTCTCCCAGCAGGCAGTTTGAAAATGCTGACGTGTGTGTGTGTGTGTGTGTGTGTGTGTGTGTGTGTGTGTGTGTGTGTGTGTGTGTGTGTGTGTGTGTGTGTGTGTGTGTGTGTGTGTGTGTGTGTGTGTGTGTGTGAGAGAGAGAGAGAGAGAGAGAGAGAGAGAGAGAGAGAGAGAGAGAGAGAGAGAGAGAGAGTGAGAGTCATTCATAATGGCCATGAAAGGTATATCGTGGTAAATTAGACTGTTCCACAGAATATAAAATCAAATTATACCAAAAATACATATAAATAAACTATCATCATTGTATAAAAAGAGGTAAATGGACACCAAGAAAGGGCAAACAGTAAGAAGAAACAGAAATCAATACTCAAAATGAATGGAGAAGGAACTTTAAAAAAAAATAAAAGTTGCGGATTCCTCCAATAAATGGAGAAATAATCACAAATGTGGAGAAAATGAAGACAGACGAAAGAAAGACAAAAATTCGCTTATGGATGAGGGATGTGAAACGAGAGCCGTGCTTTGAATAATCAGACACCTTTTTTCTGAAAGACTAAGACTTTAATATTTCTGATTTTATTTTTTTTTTTTTCCCTCTAAAAGGTTTTGGATGACCAGAAAACGATTAATATACTGGTGATCGGTAACATAGACACGCTTTAGATATATAGGAGATTATTAAATGGCATATACATTTATTAAAGCCTCTTCCCCTCTTCTACAAAAGCAATTCGGATATGATACATACATCAACTAATCTTTTATTAGTAGGGTGGCCGCGCGCTTCCTTTACAATTTACTATAGAAAGAGATGCTCATCTCGTAGTTCTTCGCCCCATACAGTCTTCTGTCATTGGACAGCTGTTGAATGTCTGAGGCTCAAAGCGCATTTACGGATTAATGAAGATCATGACACACAAGGGAATGACGAAGTGTCGGTTCTGTTTTATGCTGTGATCATGAATGATAGTTCCTATAACTGATTTGTTACATCCCGTGTTAATTTTCGAGCAATCGTCACCGATTAGTTAATAACCCATGTCAGAGTTTGTGATTTTTGCTTTATTGCCTTTGTCAAGCCACTTAAACTATGATCGCTTATTAACCCAAATAGCTCCACCCTCACACATCCCGTTTGTCTTAGTCCGTATATTTATATTGTATAATTTTCCTAATAGGAAATTCCGTATTAAAAGTACAGATGGACAAGGGAGGTAGGACGTTCCTTTGTTTAATTATAAGTCCTATACGATCGAAAAATCCCATTCATATATCTTGGATCGTTTCCAATTTTTTTTTTTTTTTCCCGAGTTTACTCATTGCTTATTTACACAACCCGAAACTGCTTCCGTGCAAAAAAAAAAAAAAAATCAACTTTCTAACCAAATGCAAATGAGAAAACATTTTGATCTATCAGCCATTTCCAATACTTCACGCATTAGAACAATGCGAAATACGATTACTTGCAAGAACGAATTGTAATCCGATTTAACATGATCACCTCCTATATAGGGCAAGATCGAGCACTTGTTTAGATCCAAACTTGAATTTCTCATTACTATTTCTGGGTGATAATGCATGCACAAATATCCAGAACAAGACATCTTTTCTTATTTTAATTGGATTCCTTTTAGTCTGAATTGCACGAGTTATTTATAAACTTATGCACTATTATTAGACTCATTTTTCACAAGGCAGTTTTAGGGTATATACCGCCCCCTAGGCCAGTAGTATTTCCTCTCCTCGATTCAAAAAAAAAAAAAAAAAAAAAATGCAAACTTTAATAAATAATTTAAAAGAAAAACGTGTTTTTATAGTTGAGATACAATTCTGCAGGTTTTTGCTGTCCTCCCTCCTAGACATTGCCTTAGCTACGACAGTCCTGTTCACAACATTTACAGAATAATATTATATATAATACAGTATAATTATATCCATAACTCACATTTTTTTTCTATTTTTATTCATTTTATATATTTTTTGTACTTTACATAATCCAAAAACCTTAATCAAGAGACTAAATATGAAATGTTTTCAAGCCACTTCAGACTTCTATGAAGCAGGGAGGTGATCTCACACTGGACGATGAAGTTCATCTTGCACCTAAAGACAATCACGAACATTCATGCCTACAGCGGGATTCGAATCCGCAGCTTGTTGGCTGTAGAATGGATACGCTAACCACTCGACCAAACCATGTCGATGTAGGGGTTCCCAGGCAGGCATTATATGCTTTAAGTCTTAGCTAATCATGTTGATATTCACGTATCAGAGATAGACACAAGAACGTAACACAGTAACAGAGCTCTTTTGTGTATTACAGGGTTTCTTACTACGTCTTTTTTTTTTTTTTCTGTATTTCACTTCCACTTATCATCGTGATTTGCGATTTTAATCATATCGAAAAGATTGAAATATTAATTTATACACTTTTATTCCAGTTATTCTTTTATGGATCATAAATTGTTGCCTTTTTCAAATGGATTTTATTTTTCAGAGCAGTAAATCAAGAAGACTGTGCGACCCTATTTTATACTGTACATGTTCCAGTTGGAGTCGTTGGAATTATCGTTCCTTGGAATGTGCCCCTTTTGATGCTGATTATGAAACTTGCTCCAGCACTGCTTCATGGGAACACTGTTGTAGTTAAACCTAGCGAGCTTACTTCGATCACAGCCTGGAAACTGTGTGCACTGTTGCGAGAAGTTGGTGAGTGAGAAAGATACTGTTGGGTTTAATTTATAATCACTTCGAATTCAACGTTTATCAAAATGGTTGTTATATTTTTCCATTTTTAATGCTTCTAAAAAAAAGTTTTCGAACTTCATCCTGTTTTTTAAAACTAGCATATTTTCCCTTAAAGTAATTGAAGTATTTTGACCACAAAGTTATACGTCAAGCGTATCATTTTCAGGTGTTCCTCCTGGAGTTGTAAATATGGTGTTTGGATATGGCCACGTCGTGGGAGAGGCGCTGGTTACCCATCCCGATGTTCCTCTTATTGCTTTCACCGGAAGCACCCAAACTGGTACTCATATTGCCCAAGTGTCTGCTCCCATGGCAAAGAAGGTTTCTTTGGAGGTGTGTATATGTTTGTGATAACTTTCAAAACAGTTGTTTCTGTCGCCACGTGGGTTTACGATTTCATAACATAAGATATGGTTGGTAAGATATGTTTGATTTTGAGGTGTCTTTAGTTACTCATTAAAATCAAAGTGCTCAACTTGAAATGCGAAGAAAATTACTTCCTTAAAAGAAATAAATCCTATATTAAAAATAATAATGCATTAATATAACATGATATGCTCCTGTGTTGCCGTTTCGGAAACAACACGAGAATTATTAGGCAATGCCATTGGCAATCCTTAACAACTCCTGTTGAGGTTACCGATGGATATTTCCAAATTGTTATTGTCTCTAACGGACAAATATTTTATTGATACATCCCGACGTCTGTGAAAATGGATCATTTGAACTGCCTCTGAACGTGAACCTGATCAGCTAGTTCAAAATCATTTGAACTGCCTCTGAACGTGACCCTGATCAGCTAGTTCAAAATCATGTATACTTCAAACAGGTATAATTATACAAGCTCGGAATTATTCACATGCCTCGGAATTCCTGTGTGAAAGATAAGGATGCTCCTCATCGGAAAATTTTGGACGTTTTTCGTCTTCATTCGAAATAACCAACCAACGATAGAAGAGAAAACAACGCAAGCATTATTACGAGGGGTAGAAATGTGTGTATTCGATGTAAAAGGCAAGCATTTTGAGCAACTATTATACTGATGTTCATTTCTTAAATTAAATAAGTTTCTAAATTAACAATAAGTTTCAAGATCATATTAAAATATTCTATAATTTCTAATTCTAAAATAAAATAAAATAAACATTTTATTTATTTTAGTAAAGAAAATAAATTAGTTTACGTATTTTATTAAATACTACAATAAAACTTTAAAATAAAATTAAAATAAAAAATATAATTTTAAAATAAATATTCTAGCTTTTTCTTACAAACAATTACTCATTCCAATCAGAAATAGGACTTATGTTAATAAAAACTGTTTTTTTTATAAGTCACTCAAAAAGCAACCCTTTCCCGGTGTACATTGCAAATAAAAAGAAATAATTGTCATTCATCCAATATTTGCACACTGAAAGTAATATGAATAAATAATAGGTGTATTTGCAAATTACGTTAGGCAATTTACAAATTAGTAGAAATGTCTACTAATCTGTGGATTAGTAGATATTTCAGAAAAAATAAGAAAGTGTAATTGAAATTATACGACTCTCGAGTCACCTTTGGCGCATGCCATAAGTACTACCCCCAGATATGATGCACATCGAAGTACTTCTAGTAAAATGTTGGGTTTCCTTTTTTTTCGGTATAAAATATTGATATGTATTCTTCTTTTATAGCCTCCGTATCAATTATGCTGTTTGAATGGAAGGATCTGTGTTCGAATCCTGTCTAAAATGCAAAAGAATATCATCAGGACTTTTCAGGTGAAGGTGGGTTTCGCATAAAGAGGTGGAAGGGTTTTCCCTCCCGAACCTTCGGTTTTTCATCCCGTTAAACAGGCTGGTATGCCTGTTTAAAGGGATGAACCTTCATCTCAAGGGATGAAAACACACCCAGATAAGGTTAGCCGCCTTGTAACAGGCAGTAATTAGCTTACTATAATGCTGTGACAGGTGAGATGGGGTTAGTATTCTGCCTTACGCCTTACATATGTATATTTAATAAAGTTGGATACATATCCATATATAGGAATTGCTTTAGTATTGCATTATTAAAAGGTGACCTGCAGGAGAGAATTTTTGTCCTTTATTCATGTTATTTTTAGGATTTCAGGATCCTTTTGAAATTGGGGAATCAGCCTTGTAAGTATAATTAGAATAATAAACCATAAAAGTTACCATCTGCATAGATTGTGTTTAAGAAAATTGACTGGCGTGTTCCATGCCATAAAATAAACTTTACGGTACTTTTTTCATGAAAATTGCTTTTTAAAATGAACAAATATAAAATGAAGAGAGAGTTTTAATTTGTGACTTTGAATTTGAAGACTTTTTTTATTGTTTTGTTTCACTAATATTTTCAGTTTCAGTAACATTATATTTTATTTCGCATTTTCATTTATTCTGTAGGTTTTACAACACACGTTTTTCTGATTTCCGATTTTTAGATACTTTTTCCGTGATGTGTAAAAGAAAAAACAATTCTTCCTTCAGCTGAACAAAAACGGAGCATACAGAATAAAAAATAAGAAGAAGAAGAAGAAAAACTCCTACTGTTTTTAATACAACTCGAACACTAGTGCTGAAATTAAAAAAAAATTGAGCTCGTGTAAATTTGACCTTGATCGTCTCTGTTCTATGCTGACTCTCTTTTGTATCTTCTCTGTCTTCTCTATTCACGAGCACATTCAGATGTGTTCGTGAACAGTTTGCAAGTGAAACATCATGAATTTGACAACTATATATAATTACACAAAATAGAAAATAAATCAATAAACACTCCAAGGACGTCAATTTGAATATCCTATTTTATAAACGGTTTGTATGTATATAATTCTTTATACAAGTTCGTGGCATAATATTAAATATCATTATTCCAGGTACCAGGTTAACCCGAACATTTTCTAGGTGACTTAATCTAGCCATGTAAATGTACATCATATGCATGCGCTGTCATTAATAATGAGCTGTCAAAATAATGTACGTGTGCGATAAAAGAAACAATGAACGAAGTCAAGAGCAAGATGTGAAGAAAACTTCAAACCGGAACCTATTATATGATTAATTACAAAGGCTATTTTAATATTGTGGTGGGAAAATGGCCTATCAGTCAAATACTAAAACTGGATAATAGCCACACCCTTCTCTTGCTTCCGGTCGTCGCTTTTACTAATTTAATTAACAGTGAGTTGAAAATGAAGTTTCGTATTTGTTGGCACATATAATGTTCTCCGAAAAAGATTTATTTATCATTGTATTTTCGTCCTGGCTATTATTGCGTCTGCTATACAAGTTCTGTATTTCATTATAACAAAAAAAAAAAAGATTAAAAATAATTAATAAATGACGAAGGGAATGTTTAAACCCGTGTGTGTGTGTGTGAGAGAGAGAGAAAGAGAGAGAGAGAACCAACTCAGCTGTCAGGCATATTAGTAGCGTGAGACCCCAAATAGCTTTAAACATCACAAAAAAACACTAAAAAAAGTACTACTATATATTAAACGTTTCTTTCTGCTTTTGTTTTGTAGATGGGCGGTAAAAATCCAGCTATTGTGTTTGAGGATGCAGATCTTCAAAAGTGCATTCCAGCTCTGATCAGGTATTTTTTTTCCTTTTCAGAAATGGTGTTTCTAGTAATTTTCGTGACTAAACTTTTAATTTTCTTAACATAATAGTGCATTCGATATTCAGTTATCTATACAGAATTCTGAATTCAGTGAATATATTTCAATGAAATCGAACTCCAACTTTGAATATCGAAAAGCAGAGGGTACTCAAAACAACCATCGAAGAAATGCATCACTCTACCCAATTCTTTCTTCCTTTTTTCCCTATAAATCTGACTGTTATCATATATTTTCAGAAAAAAAAAAAAAAACTCTTTTGGCAGGGGGGTGGGTTGTCCAAAAAATAGACTTTTCTTTTACAAAAATTCCAAAACTTATATCTGCAAATTTGATTAGCGGATTAACTTTAGAAATTATGCACATTTATTACTCTGATATTTATTTCAATTAATTTTCATTTAACTATATCTTTTAAGAGTTATATTTTACTACAAATCAACGATTAATTAAACTGCTTTGTTTACTGCTCACTCCCCCCCCACACACACACACTCCCCAAACAAAACCAGTTCTCAATATTAACATTTACTATTGAACAAGCAAAAATTATATCCATTAACTGAATAACTACCAAGTTTTAACTCGCATATTATTATTATTATTATTATTGTTGTTGTTGTTACATGACACCTCCAAGGAATCCAAAGACTCATATACTTCCACAACTCTCCGTCTCCACCACGATCACCAACCATGCCGAACCGCCCCAACTATCATCATCATCTACACCAACGCCATTTACTGCCCACTGCCACCATTAGTATTTTTTGTCTGTAAATTGCGTGTGTTCTCAAGGCCGATTTGTCTGCATGAGGAATGAAAAACCCGAGTTTCGGGCAGAAAAAAGCCTACTGACCTTATGCCAGATGTATTTCCTCCACATGTTTCGCTGTTCTGTATCACTAACAGCATCATCAGGAAGTTGATTAACATACGTATAAAACCGATAAAAAAAATAAATGTTTTCTAACATCAGTTAATATCTATAAGCTGAAAAGACTGAAGTGATAGTTTTATCACGAGTATCATTAGGCACGTTACGTGCAGTCTTTCCATTGTTTGTGTGAACTCTGTCTGTTATTGTCGACATAGGAGAAGTCTTTAATATTACACTTCTTCTTCATCAGTCAGATGACAGGTTGCCTCTATGGGCAAATCAATGTGCAAATCTTTGCCATCTGGTTCTATCTCTAGCAATTTCTGTCATCTCTCCGAAGCTCGATAATTGTGACCTTTCCTTCAAAGACTGCAGCCAAGTTTTCTTGGCTATAGATTCTGATCGCCTTCCTCCAATGATTCCATTTAAGACTGTATTTGGTAATCTTTGGAAGAACATTCTCTGAAGGTGTCCAAACTATCTTAAGTGCTGTTTAAGAATTATAGCTATAATATATTCACTATAGTTTAATTCGTGTTTAATTTGTTCATTTGTTTTGCGTTCTGACCAGTGAGTCTTTTTTATTTTTCTTAAGCAGTTCCTTTCGATTGCTGTAATTTTCTGTATTTCTTTCTAATTTAATATCCGAATCTCATACGTTGCTGTTGGTATAATAATATTTTATAGAGTTTTAGTTTGAGGCTTTTTGAAATGCTGCTATTTTTCCATATTTTGTTTAATTTATTCACATCAGACCATCCTTTGTTAAATCAGTATTTTACTGTTTCTGTGTTGTCAAGGTTGTGAGTAATGAGACTGCCAAGATATGTAAATTGCTTTACTTGTTCAAGTATATGATTTTCTAAATTTATTGAAAATATTTTTCCTCATCTCTTCCTATTTGCATTGTTTTAGTTTTGCTTAGATTGATTTTATTTCCAAAGTTTTGTACTTTTCCTTTAAAAATTGTATTGCTTTTTTTCCAGTTATACTTTAGATTCTGCAAGAATAATAATATCGTCTGCATATTTGATGTGGTTGATATTTATGCCATTTATTTGTAGACCTGGTTTTTCAGCTGTGACTTTGCATATTTCTTTGAGACAGATATTACACTACATTATTGACTTCCAGATGTCGTGAAGGATCATTCCTTGATTTCTATTGAGTGTGCCTTTCGAGCGAATGACCTCGGAGGACTACTCAAACAGCCCTGTCGAAGTAATTCTCTTCTAAATAGGGCATGGAGGATGCTTGCCAATTTACCGTGTGATGTTCTTTCAGAATGTCGCTACAAGTCAGCTTTTCCTTCCCTTTTTTTTTTTTTTTTTCAACGTCGTTCTTTGTTGAGAATTTCGAAACTTTTCCCAGTCCAAGAACAATGAATCTTGTATACATCCGGTCAAGCAGTCAACATCTGAACAGCCTTCAAACCAGTTAACACCTTACGAAATTTTCTACGCTCCCCTAAAGATAAAGTTCCTTTTTGTAAACGTCCATGTGTATATTCCACAAGAACACGATTCCATGTTCTTGTGGATATATATATTAATTTCTTCAGATGTATAAAAGAGCACTATTTTAATAAATTTAATACTATATTTTAATGCTCTATTACGTCGTTACAAGCGCAGCAAAATTATATTACAATATAGTTAACTTCAGGTAGTTTTTGAGCCCCTGCAACTTTTATATTATGAAAACTGGTGCACATATTCTAAAAATATTATTACTACGGGGGGGGGGGGGTTACAACCCTTTGTAATAACACCAAGGCAGACTTTTAACTGAAACTTGCTGATTCTCAAATGGATCCAGCCTGACCATGTTTCATTATTCTCTCCATAAGAAACCGTAGGAATATATAAGTGTTGGATGTACTTTACTTACATGGCCAAACAACTCAATCCACTATATATATTTTGATATATGATATATAGTATTACAATTATAAAAAAAAAAAAAACTGTTATGAAGCTAAGGGCCCACCTAGAAAGAAAACAGCTGATTAGTAGCACAACCCACTATCAAATAGTCGGCTGTATTACTATCTTGTGATCCCCTGTCGTTTCAAATTACTTCAAAACAACTAAGATCATTGTGTGCGTATATATTATGTCTGCTAATTGCGCGCGTTTTCCGGCCGGTTTATCTGTTTTACATGGTAGGGGATGGATTAAAAACGAGTTTCTGGGTGAAGAGGAGAGGGGGTATAAGACCGTCTAACTCACCTTTGGCTTAAAAGCCCTTATAAATGTTCACTGTGTGTAGTCATTTTGTGTATAGCGAACTGTGGTAATCATCATAACGTGCTCATTATTTAAATGAATAGGTTGAACATTACTGACGCAAAACAGGTTCAAACCAATACGACCAGAGTACCTGGGAAGAAGAAACTGGCACATTCAGGAAGACGTGGCTTTCCAAAAGAGCCTGATAGTAATTATTAACATCATCAGAGAGAGATTTCCTCCTAGAAAAAACGATTCCTAAAACAATTATCTCATTATATTTATTAAAACATTTAATAGGACCTTGAGCGAAGCAGCATGCAGGAAGTTGTCGAGGTAGGTAGGTAGTTACTGGTGAGAATACTTCCTTAAGTTATCAACGAAACAGTAAGGAATTCTTCATAAGCCGTGTTCACGGATATATTATTCTATATTTTGGCAGGAATAGTCAATATATTTTTTTCTTTACAATCTTATTTATGGCACTTATAAATAAACATAAGTGCCATAAAATGATAAAATAATAAAAATATTTTTAAAATGATCACTTAAAAAAGCGATCATTTTAAAAATATATTAACTAGAAAACATCCGTCCTGTGTAGACCGCAGTTATTCTAATAATTCACACAAAATTCATTTCTAAACTTTTCAGCAGTGCCATACCTTATTATTTTGCGCCTGCGCTGTAGAGTCAGCTGTATTCGTCATTTTTGTTTGTTACTAGGCCTATCAATTTTGTTTCAGATAGATCATGCAATCAGATTACTGTTATTACTCCTTTTAATAGCGGTAATAACTGATGGGTTTTATTATGGTGTATTGTAAAGAAAATTATAAGTGATCTATCACGTAACAAAATCAGCTTTCAGTTATCTATAGACATTATATCTTTTTTTTTTCTCTTTTTTTCTCGCCCACACATAGTGACGTCAGGATCGACTACACAATGTTGCTTTCTAGTTGCCTTAGCAACACTGAAACAAACAATACCAGGAAATGCGAAACTAAAAGACAACTTCAAAAATTAAAAAAAAAATTGACAATAAAATACTTTATTCTTGACAAATAAAAACGTTTTCATGAATGTTCAAGTTTGCTTCTAACAAAAAAAAAGGAAAAAATATTGAGCTGTTTTTGCGAAGACAAAAAAAAAAAAAAGAAGAAGAAAAGAGCTCAAGTTCTAAAAATTAATGATAATTGCACGGATATTAAAAATAATAAAATATTTGTAAATGTTTCAAAGAATTTTATCATTAGCATTAATTAAATTATATTTAAGAACATCGCATTTGTTCTTTTGATCGTATTTTTGATTGAAACATTTAAAAAACATACAAAAAACAGATACATGTAAAAGACGATTTCGGTTCTCGTCTTATTGGGAAGAATCTTTAGATGAGCTTAGTCAAGTCAAGGTGAGTTAGCCGATCTCATTAGGAGAAAGCAGGACTTTTTCCCCTCCAGGAAACTCAAATTTTCTTCCCGAATACAGGCAAATCGGCCGTAGTACACACGCAAGATAAGATAAAAATACTATTAGTGGCGGTAGATGACGCTACGTTATCTGAGTTGATGGTGTATGGATGGAGGTTTAAGTTCAGACGATGTGATGCGTAGAGTGGCGTGCACTCCGCAATGAGTCTTTGGACTACTTGAGGTGTCTCGTAATAATATCTCGTAAAATGCATGTGATATACATTCAGCTGAATTAGAGGAATAACAAACGATGGGTGTTCCTTTTCTTTCAGAGGCAGTTTTGAGAATCAAGGCCAAGTATGCCTCAGCACTAGTAGGATTTATGTTCACAAATTAATCTTCTCTGAGTTCACGAAGAAGTTTGTAGAGGAGACCAAGTAAGTATAATATTCTGCATGCAAATCTGCATTTGTTTATTCTTTCATATTAACTTCACCTACGAAGTATTTTAAAATATGTAGTACAGGTAAGGTCAAGCCAGGAACTCTGCTCTGGAGGCCAAACATCATTGGCTTCCGTGCCATTTTGTTTTTTATTTAATTATTGTTTTCGACAGCTTTAATATATTTCTAGGACTAAAAACAGTTTTACAAATGCCCATGCTAGTGAGAGAAGAATTCACAATTACATTTGACGCTTGAACAACGCGGGTTTGAACTGCGCGGTTTCACTTATACGCGAATTTTTTCAATAAATATATTGGAAAGTTTTTTTTTTGGAGATTTGCGACAATTTGAAAAACTCGCAGGCGAACCGCGTAGCCTAGAAATATCGAAAAAAAATTAAGAAAGAGTCAAGTATATCATGAATTCATAAAATATATGTAGACATTAGTCTATTTTATCATTTACTACCATAAAATATACACAAATCTATTATAAAAAAAATTAAAAATTTTCAAAACTTACGCACACAAACACTTACAGACTGTACATGGCCATTCGCAGTCGAGAGAAATGTAAACAAACGTAAAGATGCAGTATCGAATTATCACTGCATAAAATTAACTCAATTTAACTAATTAATTAGTTAAATTTATTTAATTAACTAGAATAAAATAAAAATTTTATAACGATTCATTCATTAGTGTATAGGCCAGGCGACCGCGAAGCAGTCGTATCGATTGCACTAGGCTACATACATCAATCATATAGCTGCTACTTCGTTATCAATGCATGAATCGTTATACCTCTAAATAAATAGGAATTTTTTTTTTTTCCACATTATCTTTTCATTTTTGATGTCTAGTGTTAGTAATACGTACAACATCTATAGTGTTTTGTATCATATAAGACAATATCGATGTAGGTACTCACAGACAGACAGACAGACGATTCATCTCGTAAATAGACGACGTAAACTTAAATGTATCGATAAATACAGTACAGTACTCTAAATGTATTTTCTCTTATGATTTTATTAATAAGATTTTCTTTTCTCTAGCTTACTTTATTGTAAGAAGACAATATACATGATACACATAACATACAAAATATGTGTTAATCGACTGTTTATGTTATCGGTCAATAGTAGGATATTGGTAAAGTTTTTGGGGAGTCAAAAGTTATAAGCGGATTTTCGACTGCGGGGGAGGAGTCGGCGCCCCCTAACCCCCCCGCGTTGTTCAAGGACTCACACTACATGCAGGCGCAAACTTGACTTATTTGTCTGTTTGCTTACATGGGAAATGGAGTAAAACCAGGTTTAAAATAACATGGTATATTTAACATATATTATACCCAAGGGTAAAAAAAAAATTAAATACATTTCTACATATATATATATTAAATCAAATTGTCACTCTACAAAACTCTAAAATCCGTATCATCCAGCTCTTAACGATCAAAATTCGACTACAGTAAAGTACTGCTCAGTTAGAACTCACCACGTCCATCGTTCATCACTTGGGCTTCTCAACGAATGAGAATGATCATCTTCATACAAAAAAAAAAAAAAAAAAAAACGTGACTACAAAAACAATAAGAAAAACCTATAACTTTCCTAATTAACTGATACGTTAAATTATCATCAAAATGTAAGTAAATACTACTCAAATAAATCACATGCTATTATTAAGAATAATTTATAAAATATGCTTTCTGCTGTGCTCATAACTCCATTGATTTCACTCGCATGCAAGTTACCACTATAACCCCGATCCTTCCATCGTTTTTGTCATCTTGGTGAATTCGCTTGTGACATAGCAACAATATCTCTGGAAACCCAAGAGTTCTATCTTCTGATCCACGAACTGTGATGACTGCGGTGTTCACTTTCTAATTACAACAAACGAAATCATACAATGATCTAAAATTGGTGAAAGTGAATTTTAGCTTTCTTTTCAACAACGAAAATCATCCTTTAAATGAGACATGCGCCATTAAAGCAACAATTGCATATTCCATCATTAAGAGAATCTCTGTATTATTCTACAAAAATAAATCAAGGGCTGATTTTAAGATGAATATAGCTTCTTTTTTTTTTTTTTGTGAAAATCTACAAGTAAAGAGAAAATGAAAGGTGCAAGAAGGCGGCTTGAAATATTTTTATTTCACTTTTATTTCATCTTGAATCATTCCAATAACTAATCAATAAAAATGATTTATGTTTCAATTAGTCATTCGATTTCAAATACCTGGGTTCTATTTCTGCCTGACTTACAGAACTTTTATAGAGCCCTTTCGACTGAAGGCAAGTAAAATAACCTCAGCAGAGCTTTTTACTACCAAAAGTTTTTCACCGTTAATACACTTGACCTCATGGCTTAGTTGATTCGGCCATAATTCCGACCACACGCAACCAAAGCAATGAAAAAAGATTACGAAAAGCCTAAGACTCCCCCCCCACCCCCCAAAAAACAGTTTAAAAATAAATAAATGTATAAAAATTTTTTAAAAAGTGATTATATTCTGCCCGCGGATTCATCAACGAATGAGCTTTCATGTCCTTAGAGGGATGGTCTAACAGGGCAAAATTTACAAAACAGGATGATGCAATTTGCAAGATACAATTTATAAGAATAAACGTAAAATATATGTGGAGTCAAGGGCGATTGCTATGCTGGTCATTAGAAGAAGAAAAAAAAATGCACACGCGTTAAGGGTAGGTTACACACGTAACTGATGTTTACATTGCTAGAGATGTATGACAGTAAACAGTGGTAAAAAGAAAGTTTCTGTAATGGTAAAACATCAAGGATGGTACAGTTCATCGCTAGATAAGAAATGAGCAATGCTTTTGTCGTTTTGGATTCTTATCAGGGGCCAAGTTACTTTAATAATCTCCACCCCATTTGGTGATCCTCGACCAGAGAGAGGAATTTACCCATGAGTGGTACATAGGCACATCAGGAATGCTATACTGAGAGTTTTTTTAACATGGATTCTGTTGATGTATATTATTTGTTTTCCAAAAGTAGAACATGGCAGTTCCACTTTAACTTGCTGTCAATATTTAGATTTAAGCATGTTATCGAATTTCATTTAATTTTATTTATTTTTTATTCAGCAATGACATGTTTGCCATCGCAATTTAAGTCGTGCCATGTTATTGATAGAAGGCGATACAGCTTATTTGTTAAGTATTTATATTTTGTTTTATCTAAATTTAATTTGAGGCCACTATTACGAAAGCATGGTGAATTTTGCCACATCCTCAATTATGTGGTCTTCTAATGCATCGACATTAACTTCATTACGAATCAGAACGGTGTCATCAGCAAAGGACAGTATTTTTCCAAATAAGCTGCAGCCACAAAGACCATTTACACAGAGTAAAAACAGAACTGATAATCTTATTGATCCTTGCTGTAAGCCATGTTTTATATTTTGTATTTCGCTGTTGTGTTGGTCTAAGTTAATGAATTTTTTGTTAGCTCAATACGATTTAAACCAATTATTCGCAACTCTTCTCGTACCATATTTATCAATTTTCTGTAAGAGTAGATCGTGATGAGCACAGGCCGATGCTTTGGAGTTGTTTAGAAAAATAGCTGCGATACACTTCCGTTTATTCAGTTGTGCATTGATTCCAGGGGAACTAAAAGCACTTTTTTTCCCCCTTGTTCAGATCTAGTATAAAACCGTAATGATTGGGAAAATAAAAAAGGTATAGTGTTCAGATGGTTGTTTAAGTGTTATAATAAATCATAAAGCAGTTATGATTAAACTTTCATAAATATAATCGCCTATAAAGTGTTTACACACACACACACACACACACACACACACACACACACACACACACACACACACACACACACACACACACACACACACACAAATTTATACCACAGAAAATCAACCATTTCTTACGAACTTCGACCACCAACTTCATTCGGTCATTCAAGCAATAGTCGCTGCAACCACCTGGCCAACCAGGCCGTAATCAGGGATTTGATGATAATGATATCCTTCTCAGAAGATTTTCTCATGACTTTTGTGTTAGCTGCTGTTGCACATAGCTCTATTTTTCTCCTCTGTATTCTCTAAGAGTAAATGCTGATTTTCTTTCTAAGAATTTACTGTATGATTTCATCTTTTCTTTATATACTTCGAAACTTCCTTTTGTCTACAGCATAGTTCTTAATTTTCTATCCTTGCAGACAACTTCGCCTTGTGTTTTCTTAGATAATCGATGAATTCAGCAGGAAATTTTCTTCTGATTTTCCCACTCATTCTCAAAGTTTTGGTTCGATTTCCACCAATAATATTTGTTTACATAGTTCACATCTGAAAGTTATTCTTTGTATGTGTTTATAGTGATCACTTTAGATTTTAAATCTCTCATATACTTTTTTTTTACATAATATGACATAATATGACCTCTTATTTCTATTCTATGTCCTGAGCAGAAAAATAATAACGATAACTATTGTTAGCCCTATCTTTTTCTCCAAATTTTCTAATAATATTTCTATACGTGTGTGATTCATTTCTCACTCCACTTGTTTAGATCGCTAACAAGAAACTTTTTTCTTTACATCAGTTTGCCCACTCAAATGACTTGAATTACTCTATATTTCATTACTCTTAGCATAGGCACATCTTGAAATTCATTCATTTTGAAATTTGTTTATATCACTCTACTTGAAAGGACTCACCATATGAGAAGGTGATCTATGTGATTAGTGTTGATTACTACAGCTGTTTCATTTCCCTGATCACTGTTGCTAGTTGTTATTTAGAAGATTATCTCCTGTTTTATTGAGGATTATTTCAATAATAACAACAATTATATCCACATGGCATTTCTGTCTATTTTCTGCTAGTTCTATCTACGCTTTAGATGGTGTTGAACTGTCATTAATTCTCTTCAAGTCATCCTGGTAGCTGCTTATCATTGTTTGTATTTCTTGTCAAAAACAGTGGGATCCTTGTTTAAGTGATTATAGAATTACAGCAGTAATTCTATACAATCCAAGTACAATGTTTGTGTTGCTGAGATCATAAATGGATTACCATGAAAAGCTGTAGCTATAACAATAACATGACCTAGTTTTGCACACAAATAAAGATAATTTTTCCTTACTTTTGCAACAGGTTTGTAAGGTTGTAATTTGGAGGATCCATGAATCATGTTTCATGATTCATGGATCCTCCAAAGCAGTTATGCAAATTCCAACAGATATGCAACAGTTTGAACATGCAAATATCAACAAAAATAAAAACAGTAATTGCAAAAGAACCGAACATATGTAAATTAGAAATACATGGAAAAATACTGGAACAAGTAATGAAATTTAAATACCTAGGAATAACAGTGAAAACATACACCGGATGAAGTAAAAGAACAATCCCTGAAGGCTAATAAAACATCAGGATGTCTAAATTCTCAACTATATGAAAAAATAAAGATCTAACAAAAGAAAAAAGAATATACAAATCAGTAGTCCAAGCAGTATTGATGTATGCATGTGAAAAAATAATAGAAATATCAAAAATATAACAGAAATCATTAAGAAAAAAAATTTTATTATACCAAAATTTGAAAACAAACTTGGGTACAAGAAAAAAATGAAAAGATTTATGAAGAATTGTCAACTACAAACCATAAATACATAGATTAAAAAAAAAAAGAGAGAGAGAGAGAGAGATTAGAATGGACAGACTGCCTGCATCATAGTATTGGAGATGCAATAAGCTGAAGCTTAAAGCAAGAAGTTTAGCACAGACTGTTTACAAAAAGATTTGAAACACAGCCATTCTGCTAAGTTTGATTACTCCTTTCATTTTTAGTAAGGAATTGTATGATATGCATTTCTCTCTAGTTCACAACTAAGAATTAATAAGAATAGCGGTATGTTGTATGTGGGACAAGAGTAATAGCTTGAGGTTTTAGTTTCATTTATTAAATGTACTTAATTGAAACATCTTATTCAACATTTTAAAATTTAACCGAATATACCAAAAAGTTTTTTTTTTAATTTAAAAAAAAGTATTCTAGTGTATTTATGAAATGCTTTTAGAAGATTTATTTATGATGAAATTTGTTGAAATACTGTATCTCGAGTAGCTATTGCATTCATAAATATACAGAACTTGTAAAATAAACTTGTGTTATGGAAAGTGTGAAAAAAAAAAAAAAAAGGCTCAGTGGGTACAGACGAAGTCCTTTGGTTGGAAAGACCTGGGTTTGATTTCCGTCCATGACGTGAGAACCCTTTATCTGGTCTCTTTCGACTAAAGGTGAGTTAGCCGATCTCATACAAAGGTAGAGGGTTCTTTTCTCCCGGAAACTCGGGTTTTTCGTCTCCCAGAACGCAAACCGGCCCCGTGAACACACGCATGTATAGGACACATCTACTAAAACTTTAGATATTAGTCTATTTTATCATTTACTCCATAAAATATACACAGATCTATTATAAAAAAATTAAAATTTATCAATATGCACAAAATACTTATAGACCATACATTCAACTGCGAATGGCGCCATATTTACGACTGCAAATTTACGTTTGTTTACAGAAATGCAAACAAACGTAAAGATGCAGTGTTAAATCATCACTGCATAAAACTAACTGTTATTAATTAATTGGTTAAATTCATTTATTTAATTAGAATAAAACAAATATTTTAAAACGATTCATTCATTAGTGTATAAGCTAGGCTACCGCGAAACAATTGTATCAACTGTATTAGGCTAACACACAGCAATCTTATTGCTGCTTATTCGTTATGAATCGTTATCTTAGTAAATAAATATGAATGATTTCTTTTTTTCACATTATCTTCGCATTTTTGATGTCTAGTGTTAGTAATACGTATAACATCTACAGTGTTGTGTTACCGGTAAGATCAACAGTAGGCTATTAGTAGTTAAGTTTTTGGGCAGTCAAACGTTATACGCGGATTTTCGAACAACGAGGGGGAGCGGGGTGTTCGGTAGGCACCTTCGCAGCGCAGCTGGCGAGAACAACGTGGGGGGTCGGCGCCCGTAACTCCCGCGTTGTTCAAGGGTCAACTGTATTATATCAAAGTTGAGGGTAGGCACATTCTTAGCGCAGCTGGCATAACGACTGCACCTCTGGCTCAAAGTATTAAATAGTACTTTGAACAATACTTTATTATGGCTTCAGTTTCCAGTTTTGCTTTGGTGTAACTGAACAAGTGACGAAAAGATGAATTCTAGTCAATGGCGCAAGCTACCTACTAAACAGTTCAGAGCAAACTAAATAGAAACTTATAAACTCGGTCGCAAAAAAAGTAAACTACAAATAATGTTATAAAATGCGAAAGTTATATAAATACGATTAGCTCTCTAAATATTGTTAATGGCGAAAATTAGCTGCTTCTAAATAAATACGGTGTCATGGCACATTTCCACTTCATTCGTTTCCTACTTCGTGATTACAATTTTCGACCAGAAGTGTGATGTTTGCGCATGCCTAAATTGTCAATCGTCAGAGCATAAAACAGTTCATCGATGCCAGCACACACCGAGGTATGTCATGTTCTGAGATGTGCTTTATTTAATTTTCGAAATTATTTTTAATTATTTCCTGACCTTCATTTAGTCATAAGACTTATGTGCGTTTTATTTTTCAAGGATTTCAAAAAAAAAAAAAAACCTCTTGAACATCCTCAGCATTTGAAGCACATTCAAAAAGCTGAACAGCTCGAATTGAACTTCCAGATGAATGGCTTTTTATCATTTTGATAATCCATGGTTAAAAGTTCATTATTTACATGCTTCAACTACGTCGCACTTGCTGTGTCGTGTTGAAAGACATGAATCTGTTTCATAAATACCATAATATAAGGAACATCGCATTTTTCTATCACTACAATCAAAGGTCAGAGTTTAAACCAAGAGATACAGTTCAGACCATTACACTTTAGCTACTGAACTTCATATTTGGTCGTTCCTCAACTATCTGCCACACCCGTCCGATCAGCAAAGGATGTAGCCTGATGCCTTGCTTCTCCTCACTGATCTCCAGCGCTCTATGAACCAGTCACAATCGTCTTTACACCACTAATCTGAGTCGTTGATTGCCATGGTTGATTTTAGCTATGCAGCTGCCCTTCCCTAGAAATCTTAGACTGTGCACTTCTTTGCATTGTGTCCTGGTATTAACTTGAACACCAGCAAACTCTTCCAACGTCTGGTTGATTATTTCCACCTCGAACTGCAGAGATTTCCATAACATTTTTCTTAGCAATTTTTGGTTCCTTGATGTTACTTTTGAATCTTTTCCTTGTGTGCTCCTATAGCATGGCGTAATGTGGCCTTAGATGTCCGTGAACTAATAAAATGCAAATCAAATGAAACCAAACAACTACCAATCATGGATCTTTCTATGCCTTTCGTAGCTGAGATGGCACCTCCATATTTTATCGGCTCATATGCTGAATATGAGCCGATAAAATATGGAGTCCTATAATAACACCGTTTTCGAAGTCTGTAAGCTTACAGTCTACAGATGTACAGTTAATAGACTTTATGGGTATACACAGTTCGTATGACAACAGTTATATTTCATATTCTAGTATGTTTCATTCTAAAACAGGGGGTCCCAATACTTATTTTAAGATAGTACATATTTCTCGTCCTATTTATTCATCAATGTAGCTTCAGTTTTAATCATTTTATATTCTATTATTTCATCTGTTTTTAGGAAAATCAAAATTGGTGATCCAGCAGTATCAGATACTTGGTTAGGCCCTTTAAACAACCAACCCCATCTGGAAAAGGTCAAAAGTTATCTCGAACTTGCGAAGAAAGAAGGGGCTAAATTTCTGTATGGAGATGAACATGATCAAAAACGTTTGAATCTTAGTCCAAAGAATAAACAGGTAATACAGTGTATCTTCTATGTGCAATATACAGTAGAATACAGAAAGAAAATGAAAGTTCTATATCAAATGCCAAAGAATGATTAAACCGTCCAAATATGTCATAGATAGATCTTGATGGTTTAATTATAATAACATAAAAGTTAGATTTTTTCTATAAATTAGAATTAAGGAGCTTTAAAGACAGCCCAACACAGAAACAACACGGACAATTCCTCTAAAAACTGACAAACATCGTATAGGATCAAATGTACAGTCTACAAAAGTGCTAGCTGAAAAAATATAATAATAATTAAAAAAAAAAACATTTAGATGGAAAAATTAACAGTGTTTCCATAATCAGCATGCTAAAGTACATACAAATCAGTGGAATGTGTGCAAAGGATTATTATTATTTATTACTCACCACCTCCATAGTCCTATGACTTATCCCGCTTTACCCCACTGCCCTTCGAGTTAGATGCACTCAGTGACAGCCGTACAGAGTTCATTATTAATCCTCAATACCTGCCCCGTACTTGTGTTTACAATGATTCATCTGAAATTCCAACAGACAACTAAGATTACCTCAGGCAACCAGTAATTATTATGCCCTCGAAACACCAAATGAGTTGATCTAAAGCTCTAAGTTGATCTGTGGTTTCGTTGTTTTCCCATTTCATTTTTCATTTGCTGCGGAGATAATCTACCAAAAGAAACTATTGACCACTGAGGATATCAGTTATTAACTGAAGACAAGTCATGGAAAAGAATGAGAAGCAAAAAAGTCTAGTAAAACTAATGTTGTGATAGACATATTCCCAATATGGCAATAACCAACATAAAAAAAAATTGCCTGACTGTTTTTTTTTTCTTATTATTAATAATATCAGTCTGTCAAGACGAGAGAGGAAAATTATTTAATCTTGGTTATGAGTTCATTGCTGAAATAACTTTACCATTAATCATTAAGCTGGTCTCATAATACCAAGGCCTGTGGTTGGCCGAGTGGTTAGTGTATCCGTTCTTCAGCCAAGAGGCTGCGGGTTCGAATTCACTCATGGGTATGGATGTTTATGTTTATTCTACTAACTCTTTGTAGAAAGAGCATCTGCGACCGTAGACTTTTTCTAGTACAGGGGCCTCAAACTCAGCAAAGGGCCAGTCAATTAGATGTATATCAGACGCGGGCCGTATTCAATATTATTCTGTGAACCAAAACATAAACTAAAAACAAAGGCCTCTTGCCGGGCCTTTACGACTTACGTAAACAGCTACACCACCATTTTAATTATAGTAATAACTTTTACTCTTGTTTAAAGCTGTCATAAAACATTCAGAAGTTTGAATTTTTTCTGTTTTAATCCCCGCAGGATGTTAGAAATATTGCTTTTTAGAAAAGAAATCATTAAGGTCGCAGGCCGTATCCGGCCCGCTGGCCGCCAGTTTGCGTCCCCTGTAAAGCTTCACTCCCAAACCTGATGAGATACGGGAGTAATCATACGGCGTCAAATGACGTCACCTATGAATAACTAAGTATCTACAATACCGAGTGCACAGAAATGCCCAATGTTTTGCGAAAGGGTCAAGAAATCTATCATGAGACTGACATACCTAAATAATATGAGAGTTGTATGTCATTTATCCTTGTTGACGATGTGTGTTAGCTCGAGAGAATTTTGGCATTTGCTGATGAAAAATCAACACGAAAAATGATTTTAAGCAGATAGCAAACATTTAAAGGTTACAACAAGAGGTATGAGCAAAACTGCATGATTCAGGAAGATCTTAGAAATTCATTAAAAAATACGAATTTAATCGACTGGAATATACCAGTACATTGGGTATATACATGCGCACTTCCATGAAAAACAGTGGAATCTATAATCGATAGCAATGCAGTTTGAATTAGCTGCCATTTTTCCTTTTCTTTCTTTTTTTTTAAAAAATTTCCTTTTTTTTAGATTTTAGATATTGAAACACGAAGATTTAATACAATTAGTTCATGCTACTAACAACGGTGTTATAATGTTTAAATATTAAGAAAGATACATAAAAATCAATACGGAAAAATTGAATATTACTAAAAACAGATCTTTTAAGTGAGGAACCGCATAACCTGAACTGCCACACAATGTGAAGGAATGAGGAGAGGAGGGGGGGGGGTAAACTTCAAGAAGTTCCAGAAAGACCATTATATTCAGAAAAAGGAACTGTTTTTGGGTAACAATTTCCTCAAGCAGTCTAATTGACCCCGTCTTCACTGAAGAGTTCAAAAAGAATGTCACCATCATCACAAAGGAGCGATATGTGAATGTGCTTGAGATGTTTTGCATCCCTTTGTCCCTCACTTTTGGATAAATTCTGGATGGTTTCGGCAGGATGGTGCTCCACTCACATATAAGTTATATCTAGAGAAGGGTTTTGAAAACACTTCGGCGGGGGGATAATCAGTCTCAAGCCTGAATTCGAATAGGATGCAAACCTACAAACATTTATGAACTAAAATAAGCGATTCGAGACGGGATTTATTTTTCTTTTCGATCTGTTTTAGCATCTCGAATGTGATATTTTGATTTTGTATTTTTATTCGTGAAAGACCAGCTGGATCTACAAGGGGAACATCTACACAGAGAAGATTGATTATTCGGTAAATCTCCCCCACCTCTTCCCCGTTCTTTGCTAATAATTATTTGCTTAGAATCTATCAGATCATAAATAATCAAGTATAATGCTAGATACAAGAAATGAAACAAGAGTGATATAATTTGACAAGTTTTTATATTATGAAATTTCTTGTTAAATCTACCTTTAAATTTACGACTGATTCCCAGGTTCTTTATTTTAGGGATATTACGTTGTACCGACTGTTCTCACAAACTTGGCCGATACCTCTCGCTGTATGCAGGAAGAAATATTTGGTCCTGTCACGTGCATAATGCCCTTTAGCACTGAGGACGAAGTTATAGAGCGTGCAAATTCTGTTCAGTACGGACTCGGAGCTACTCTATGGTCACAAAATCTACGTCGTGTTCATGAAATAGCACCACAGTTAGAGGTAACAGTTTATAATAGATTAATTTACTAGCTATTTTACTCGCGCGCACACCAAACATGCGTTCCATCTTTAAAAATAGTTACAACGAAATGAAAAGACTGTTCAGTTCCTTTTTTCAATTTCGTTTTGTAGTTTTATTTCATTTATTTATGTGTTTATTATTGATTCTGATGTTTGGTTCCCGTAGAGCTGATGCAATCAATCTGCTACCCGAGTAGATAGAATTCCGCTCTCACTGTAAGTTCGAATCTCACTGTGGTATGAATGTTTATTTAGAAATATTTCTGAAGTGGCTTGAAAGAGTTTCATATTTGGTTTTAAGAACAGCATTTCTGCATTAGTTAACTCTTGGTCCACTCACAATACTCCAAGTCTATAGGTTTCCGATCTCTTATAGTGGAATTATCATTAAAAATGCATCAAGAATTAGAATTCTATTATCACCAAAATTCAGGAATGTTTTGGCCTATAGGTAAACTCGGCAGCCAGTGGGGTTTGCCTACAGCTTATATAAAACATATTTATAAAAAGTAAAATTTTATTTATTTTTTATTGCTTGAATAAGGAAATCGTATATAAGAACAAATATACTGTTCAATAATATGCAAATAGTAATCACAATATATAACATAATATTAAATGGGATGTGCAAAATATCAATGACTTCAAATTCTGACCTCATCGCCTTCATTGCTTCAACCGTAATCTAAATAAAAATAAACGCTTCAGGTTTCTAACCCCGATACTCAGCAAAATTTCCACCTCCGATCGTCGCCTCCGTTGAGGCGACGATCGAAGGTGGAATCCAGATGATTACTGATTAAAAGATGACTTTAAAGTCATTCAAAGTATCGAAATTTTTTCTATCAAAACATAGGAAAATGGTGGCCTGTGTTGTGTATGTATAATGTAATATTAAGTGATTACTGTTTTTTAATTGCATAAATTCTAAACATTTCTTATATTATTTGCAAAGAAATTTCTCATACTTTTTAAAGCCGCTATTGGATATGCCTATAAGGAGAACTTCTCAACAGGAACCCAAATAGTATTCACATGCAACATCATTCACTTTTTCTTAATAAATAAGAAAGATCATTTCTTGCATAATGTATAGTACTTGATTTAGCTTACTAACAACTTACCAGTTTTGTTTTGTTTTTTTCATCAAGGCCGGAACCGTTTGGTGCAATACTTGGATGCAGATCAATTCTCAGATGCCTCTTGGAGGAATGAAAATGTCTGGAATCGGAAGAGAAAGCATAGAAGATTCAAGAGATTTTTATACTGAAAAGAAAACAATTTGCATTAAATTTAACTAAAACGAAAAAAGCGTGACAATAAGGCGATGTGTGCCGGCCTATTTAGCCAGTTTATTTAGAAATATTATTTAGAATTCTTGATTTCAATTTCATTAATAATAGTTTGTTTCCTTTGATCTGTTTAGCATCCATTCCACATAAAAGTTTAAACTGAGAGGATCTCTAATCATACTTCTCTCTCTCTCTCTCTCTCTCTCTCTCACTCTCTCTCTCTCTCTCTCTCTCTCTCTCTCTCTCTCATTTTTGAGTCCAAAGGGGACAGAGTTCAGCCCCAAATTGAACAAGAATTTTCTATCTTGAGCCAATTGTGTCATCCCAGGTATTGCAGCCAATTTCTCCCTCGTATCGTTAGGTTTCCATTCAAAATTTCTTAATTCGGTCTTGGATAGAACATCCTTTGAGAATGTCCAAATCAACTTAACTGCTGTTTAAGGATCATCTTTTTTAATATCTTCATCATTTAAATCATCTTCAGTTCGGTCCAGCGTGTTTCATTTCTGGTGTCCAAAAGCTAAGGACGAACTACATTTTTACCTGTATATGAAAAACTTTTCATGACTACAGACAAATGTAGACATAAATGTATTACCACCATACTAATAAATTATATTACACAAAATGTGTTATAAATTTCTTACAAATTAAATTGTAAAACGTTTTAGGGAAAAGTTACAAATTTCCCAAGGACGTAGTTGCTTACAGAAAACTATGCGGACATTTCAGTGTAAAATATGTCCACCGCCGAACTGCGATGCAATTCTCACAGCGTTGTACCATTTTTAACACCAAGTGATTCAGAAGTTTTTGAGGTAAACTGGACCACTCCTCCTTCAGAGAAAGAATAAAGCCCTGTTTGTTTTCTGGAGGGGAATTTCAAGCAGTAATGCTTTTCCCATTGCATCCCAAAAAAGTGTTCTACGGGGTTAAGATCTGAGGAGCGTGCTGGCCACTCGATTCCATTAATATCCTCGGTCTCCGGAAGTATCTCCACTGCTCGTGTACGATGCGGTGTGGCATTGTCATTCATAAAAATGAATTCTTCGCCTACAGCACCAAGGAACAATCAAACGTTGAAGAACTTCGTTTCAATATCGTTCACCAGTCATAGTCCCTTTTCCAGCACTTGAAGCTCGGTACGTCCATTAAGCGTAATGCCTCACCACACCGTGTCCCCAGCACTGCCGTATTTATCCCTTTCAAGAACATTTTCGTAATGTACCACTCTCACGCCAGATCCAGTCTCATCTAGAATCGGAGGAAAGACTAAAGCGACTCTTGTAAAAAGTACATTAATCCATTGGTGTCTTCAGCAATTTTTATGAATACAACACCACTGAAAATGTGCTCTATGATGACCTGCAGGTAAAGGGACGCAGACTACAGTCCTTCGAGCATATAGACCTACTTGTCACAGAAGTCTTGCCACAGTCTATCGAGATATCCATGTACCTAAAGTTGAATGGAGCTGACTTGCAAGCTGACCTGCCATGGTGCGTCGATCACACTTTGCTGTTATAACCAAAAATCTGTTATGCTCCTTGGTAAAGAAAGGGTAATCTCTTAGCGAACGTCTGGAACACATTCCATAGGTTTGAAATGCTTCCCAGAGCCTGGATACCACGCTATGTGAGATTCCAAAATCTCTGGCAATATCAGTAACACTGCGGTCTTCTGCAAGCTTTCCAATAATTGTTCCCAGCGTGAAATCATCTAGCAGCATTTTGTCTTTTTATCCTGTTGAGTGTTACCACGTGAGCCTCTTTGCGCGCGATTCGAAAATGTGAATGTATATCCTCTTTTTACTCGAAATTGTCAGTTATATAAATTGGCACAAGCTGATTCGAATGAATTTGTGGTTGGAATATTCAGAAATAGTGTTCTTCCTTACGTTTTGGACACCAGTGTAGTATTGTTTTTTGAATATTCCGTCCAGTATGCTTTGTTGTTTCTCAGTTTTCAGGGTTGTGCGTGACATGATTTCTACGATGTATATATTTCTCTACCTGTTCTGGATGAATATCCCGGATTAATGGCAATTGTCCCCCCCCCCCAGCTCCATTTGTATTACTTTAGTCTTGTTATTATTGATTTTCATTTCATACTAAATTGATATTTTGTGTCTGTCAATATCATTCTATTCGAATATTTGATGTGAACAATGTCTGCATATTATTATTATTGACAACTATAGATTTAAATGTTTTTTCTAAAAAGATATTAAACAGGCGAGAGGTGGATATTCTTGTATAGTCCTCTTCCTACTTAAAATTCATTTTTTTTAAGTTGTTAATCCTTATTATTGCTGCTTGTTTCTTTATGTATTTTGCGAAATCAAATGCGATGAAGTTTAATATTTCATTTAATTTTTTCTGTATCATGGAATCAAATGTTTGTTTGAATATAATAGTATATTGTATTTCATCTCATCTTCCCATGTATTTAGGCTCAGAGGTTTGTTATGGCGAAAAAACTTGGCTTCATAAAAACCTAAAAGGGTCGGTTAATCCCATCCGAATAGTGCGTAAATTGCATAAATTCTCTGAGGAGCTTGTCTGTGTTTCGATAATAAAAACTCAAGTTTCAAGAGCAAAAAAAAATCTTTTCACGCGTGTATGTGAAACGGGCTAACTCACATTAAGGTGAAAATATCTTCGAAAATGATTGTCAAGACACACATACATGCAAATTTATATTAAAATATTTTGACTAAGCAAATAGTTCTGCATTTTTATAATGGAGTCTACAGATTTCCGGCACTGTTAATTGAACTAAGAACGACCTTGAAAATAAATTTTTGTAATAGTAATTCTTTCTTCTCTGTAAACTTGGGTGGGAAATATTGAACTTACATAACGTTGGTTTAATGACTGTTCAAGTCATTAATAACAAACTAAAAATTGTAATCATTCTTTCTTTCGTTCTTTATCTGTATTAATTTGGAAAGAGTAAAGAATAAGCAGCCCAACCGCAGGTATAAAATACTTAGATTAGAATCTGCAGAAATGGCCGGAAGTGTACGCAGCAATTTACCTTAAGGAAATTATTCTGTGTTATTATGCAATTTGGATTGGCTGACCTCACGATAATGCTAGAATCATTTTCATGAGTAGCATAATAACTGCTGATGGATTGCTGTGCTTAATGGTTGTAGTAAAAGAAGAAGGGGAGGGGAGAGAATAATGTTAAATATGAAGCTATTGATCATATATTATGGCAGAGTTATTTATGGCTAAATTCTTTAAAAATGCATGAGGAATTTCAATAATAATAATAATAAATAAAAATACTGTTCTTCCCCAAGTTTATATATATACATATATATGTTGTACTTGCATTTTACATCATACAGAAGACATCATTATAACGTAGATTCTTATGCTGACCTCTTGTAAAGCTAATATTTGTAAGGGAAATTGTGCCGTATACGTCAGCAATCCACTGGGTGAAAAGATATGAGTTCATTGACCCATGCCATAGGGAAACGTTCAGGAATGTTGGTTCTGAAAAATGTAGTGCGTTTGTGAACCCAGTACTCCACTGGTTTCGTACATCGTCATGTACAAATGTTTTTTTTTATTATTATTTTTATTAAAAACATTTGTACATTTACACAAGTTGTCAATCCTGCCAGTTGCTTATTGTTTACTCTTTCCAAATTAATGCAGGTTTTTTAAGAACGAATTAACAATAAAATACTGTTTATTATTTATTTTTTATTACTTAATTTTTGAAAGTAATAATAATTTCAGATATCTGCCTAGAATGATTTGGGGAGGGGGGGGGGGGCAGAAAAATGTTTTTCCTCGTTTGAATACATCAATGGCAAACAAGAATTTTTTTAAAAAATTATCCGGTGTAATCTACTGAGAGAAGAGTATGATGAACTTACGATTATATGTTTCAACTGCATCCATTCAAAACGAAATTAAATCTACTTCTTAGTTGTTTCTTCCTCACTTTCCTCATTTTTGATGTCCACTAATTAATTGTGAGGAAAAACTTAATGGCCTTCTTTCTCAATCTGATGTAGAATGGATACGGTTTACTTCGGCTGTGAGCATCCCTTCATCACCTCACTGTAATAATGAAACTGTCATCATCAATTTCCTGATATGTACCCTCAAAGGGTGTAGGAAATACTATGACAGTATTGATTAGGTTTATATTATTATTAAACTCCTACCAACAACCTTCCTCCAAATTAGTCTGTTACTTGTTGGCACTCCAAGATTGTCGTATTAGAATGAAATGAAAAAATTAATTTCTTTAAAATATACACGAAGTAGAGTCCAAAGATTTTCATTTCTTTATTGATCATTTCCATTGCGAACGTCCTCTTGAAAATTGACACAGCAATGAAAACAGATCCGCCAGATAAGCATATTTATTTATTATATATGGCTATATTAAAAATGAAATATACTTAAAAAATGAAAAATTAAAAGAGCACCGAAAAGAACTAATACGTTCATACAATAAAAAAGGAAAAAAAAAAAAACTCTTGCACATATCCAGAATTAAAACTACGTGAAAAATTTCCAGGAATGCAACTCAACCATACTGGTAATCAACCCATCTTCACTTCATCCTTACGAGAGAGAGAGAGAGAGAGAGAGAGAGAGAGAGGTCTATCCTCGTTACCAGCGAAGTTTTATGACAAGGCTGTTTAACAAATAAAAGCATCTGTCACTTTGTAAAGCTTGGTTCAGTTTTAGAGATCCATCTTCGTGTAGAAGCCATGCATCTCTATCCATGTATTCGTTGTTGTTTTGACTGACTTTGAAAGTTCAGTTTGTGATATCACGTGACCTTCAAATTCCACAAATTGAACATTTTCTTCCCGGAAACAGCACACGTCGACAATCTAAAAAAAGACGAATCCAGGTGGCAACTCTCACACTCTGAAAAACACAATGGTTTAATTCAAACCACGTTTATGTTTTATTCTCCGTAAAAGCAACTACTAACGGTTCATTCGATGTTTAAAAAGCTCGTTTCTTAGGAAACGCGATGTTTTTGTTAGTTCGAACGGCATTAGCACGCCAAGCTGTCACAACAAGAAGAAAATTACACTGAATTCGTTTTCGGTTTCTTACCGTGAAACAGAAATACTCAATACATCTACCACTCCCAATCTACAACTGTTTGTATGTCCTGAAAGCCCAACTGAATGCAGGAAGTTCTGACAGTTTCATTACTATAAAAGCCGCATTGTATTGTGGACATTTTCAAGCTGCATTCTTTAAAGAATTATTTCGTAGCGAAATTTTCTGGGACACTATTATGGCAAGCCATAAGGCTTATTCATTTAATATTTAATATAGCAGAACAATTATACAGAGTAAGAAATTTTCATTAGACTAGCAAATCATTAAATCTTCGTAATTTTAAAAAGTTACAAACCAGAAAAAAAGAAAAAAAAACTATAAAGTATTATTTAAAAGAAAGAATTTCATCTTTCTTTTAAATAATACAATTCTATGTTATATCTAAAAGAATAATAAATCATTATTTTAGATAATACGATATTGCTCTTCCTATTGTCTGAGGAGGAGGGGCTAAGACCTAAGGGAAATGTTTAAGATACTAGACATTAGAAAACTTGTAGAGTCAGGTTCTTTTTTGGTAATACGAGAGTGGTCTGAAAAGTTCTCGGCCTAACAATGAAAAAACGAATTTATAATTTCAAAATTATTTTTATTTTTCAACATAATCTCCTTAAGACTAATACATTTATTCTAGAGATGCTCCAGCGCCATTATCTCGTCCTTGTAGTGGTTCTCAGTAAGATCTGCAAAATACTCCTCTACCGATGCAATCACCTCTTGATTCGAAAAAAACGCTGACCAGCGAGGAAGAGATTTAGTTTTTGGAGGAGATAGAAGTCAGAGGGAGCCAAATCTGGGGAATAGGGTGGAGGTTCCAACAATTCATAGTGCAGATCCCTTAATTTTCCCATTGCCAAAACACCTTTGTGGGCAAGTGCATTCCTGATGAAAGATGAATTTTTTAATTCTGCAAACCGGGTTTTTTCTCACGAATTTTTTCGTCCAGTCTGATTAAAAGATCGGAATAATATTCCCCGGTTTTTGTTTTACTCTTTTCAAGATAATTAATAAACAAAATCCCTTTAGCATCCCAAAACACCGATGCCATGACCTTTCCTGCTGATGGAACCAACTTTGTCTTCTGTCCACTGTTTTGACTGCTGTTTGGATTCTGGTGTGTAATGGTGAATCCAAGTCTCATCCATAATAATAAATCGACGCAAAAAATCAGTTTTATTCTTGTTAAAACGCTCCAAGCAGTGTTCAGAGATTTTCATGCGAGTGCGTTTTTGATCTGCTGTAAGCATGCGCGGCACCCATTTTGCGCCAAGCATTTCATATGCAACTCTTCATGCAAAATACCTACACGTTCTTTTGAAATGCCTATAGTCTCAGCAATTTCACGCACTTTGACTCGCCGGTCATCCAATACCATATCGTGCGCTTGATCAATGATTTCCGGTGTTGTACAATGTGCAATACTTTTTGGACGTCCTTCATGTGGATCATCTTCAAGGCTGGTACGGCCACGTTTAAACTAACTCGGCAGCCCATTTCTTAATTGTCGAAAACGAAGAAGAGTTCTCATAAACTTTTATGAACTTCGAATGAATTTCTTTTGGCGTTAAACCTTTTTTTACAAAGAATTTTATAACTGCACGATACTCAATTTTATCCATTTCAAGGGATACAGACAACACTTTTGCTTCAGACAGCTGCATTAAAAAAAAAAAAAATACTCGATAGAATGACTTGCAATATGACATGGATGCTTATGACAGACATACCAACTTAAAAAAAAATCTTGACAATAGTGTTGCCATCTATGGTCGAGGCCGAGAACTTTTAAGACCACCCTCATACAATTCAGTTAAAATGAAATATTTATATTTTGTACTTTTGAAATTATTGTCTTACATTAAATTTAAACGGAAAGTATGAAATCAGAAAAACGAAAATTATGCGGCAGGGGTGCACGTTATCTCCACTGTTATTCATTATCTCTATGGATCACATAATGAAAGAAAGTGGTATTAAATTTGATATCGAAATAGGCGAAATTAATCTGAGCTGTTTACTTTATGCAGATGATGTTATTTTAAATAAATCCAGTAAAAGTCTGCAAGATTCTCTTACTAAATCGAATAACTGTTGTGGTAAACGATGAAAATAGGCATCCTGAATGCTGAACCTATAGAACAAGTAAAAGATTTCAGTTATTCCGGCACAATTTTTAACGAGGTTGCCAAATTTCATATAGGATTAAAAAAGTTGGTATGGCAGGAAGTCAGCTGAATAAATTATGGAATAATAAAGGAATTAGTCAAAACACTAAATTAGATGTATACAAGAGAGTGTTCAAATCAATTTTAACTTAGATCTGAGAGCTGGGTTAGAAATAAGATCAAAAACCGGAAACCACAGATATGAGAATTAGGGGCATGAACAGATAGCATCAATGGCAATATCATATTAATAAAACGAGGATATTAGGAAAGAACATGCTGTCAGTATTCAGGAATGTGTTAGTAAAAGCAGAGGAAGGCCAATATCTAAGTGGATTGATACAGTGAGACGCACCTTAGAAGACAGAAATATAAGATCTGAACATTCGAGTTTTCAACAGATTAAAACAACAGATTAAACTGGAGGAAAATTGTTCACTGGAAGTTAGTAATGATGTAACTTTTTCATGTAGCATTATCGCAATATATTCTTAATTCCCCCCCCCCCCACACACACACACCTGAGGGTAAATAGCAGAAAAGTGATGATGATGATGATATCATATAGCAAAACAGTGGTATGTACATCAAGTTGTGCTGCAAGCTTTCAAAGCATTCAAAGAAATAACATTGAGTCGTCCGAAGAAAGCGAGCAAGTCTGGTCAGTGTCAAAGCAATGTTGAGATCACCTTCGTTTCCGATGAGAGTCTGTTCATCATAATTTTTTTGTTCTCAAATACATTTTCCTCCTAAACAAGGATAACATGAATTAAACTTTTTATTTAACAATTTTTCCAAATCTTTCGAGATGCAATCCGGAAAATAGCCATACCAATGCACTGACTTATTGCAATACTCCATTATCGGCTATTTCTCAGGGATCCTTAGTCAAACGGAGTATCCCTGGGATTCCAACCTTGCTTATTCCTCATTTTCTTTCCCAGAGACATATTCCTCCTATCTCAAATTGCAAAACATCCCGAATTGCAGTTTGAAAATGACGTCACGTATACAACTAAAATACGACACGGCAGTTGCAGATCATTTCGAAATAAACCTATCAGAGATCCAGTAAACAATGGAGGGGATGATGACTTCATACAATCAAGTGGATTTGAAGGGGGACAGATTAGCGTAACTTTTACTTGAATTTTACACAATCGCAAGAACGCCGCAACATTTGTGCTTCAGATTGACTCGAATCGCATCTACGATGTAAAGAACCTATAAAAGGACTTTTCAGCTGAGGCGAAGACCGGTTGGAGAATAAACGCAATTAACAGACACGAAATATAGCCTTATTTTATTTGAGTAATTCCGAACCCAATCCAATGCTTTATTTTCCACAAAAAATTCAGTCGGATATTTGTGATCAGCCCTCGTACAATTATAATAAAAACAGAAGTAAAATTCGTATTAACAAAATGAAAATTCATTGCATTTTAATAAAGCTAAAACGGTAGAGACATAGATGTGATACGTCTGTGCAAAAGAGTCTTCACGACAATATCGTGGGATGAAAAGGAAATGAAAATTATGATAAGACGCATTCGAACTAGGAACAAAATTCTTTTGTCTCATAAATACGTGGAATATCTGAGGAACGCATCCTTGAAAGTACTCGTATATAAAAAAAGAAGCAATTATGAACGAAAAAAAAAACGAGAACTTCAAATAAATGTACATTATTGAACATTTTCTCTTGTACAAATTAAATAACGTATTTGTTCCATCTACTGCCGTCATCATTACGTCATCATTATACGTCAAAGAATTAATGAAAGATTTGTGTTTGAAAAAGAATTTCTTTATAATTAACCTCTGTTTAATCAACTACACATTTTTTCCTGACCAGGATTTCAGGAAGTTCACATTTTTTCTGACTTCCGCAATAGTACATCACTAAAACTGCGACTTCCTTTTGAAGGGGAATATTAAACAATAATCCCCGTGACTCAGCTACCAATTGTCCAGCCGTCATTTATGTGATTTATGGTTTTGTGGACTCATCGCGAATTGTAAGCCATTGTGAATTATCATCACAATAATTCGGTGAGGTTAATTTAAAAGATAAAATAACTTTAAGAGAAAAGAAAGAAAAGAACCAGCTCCAAGTATAGGCGTAGTGATATTTGCCAGAGCACTTATGAATGCATTAGTGGAATATGGTGTTACTAATAGGGATCTTATCTAAGCGCAAGAATGAAGCTTGCAACACTCAGCTTGTTTTGAGTGACACATTATAGTACTAACAAACTCTTGCATGTCCCGTCCTCATGTAAAACTGACAGCATCCGTTTGTGTCGTGATAAACGTGACCTCTAAAAGAAAAACCAGTTTTTGCCTCGAAGCACTAAAGACCCCTTTATAAATACAGAACTTCCATGTATCATTATTACTCGATGCAGTAAGGATTAAAGCTCCCAAGGCCATTTCTTCCAAAAAAGGACCAGGTAGTGCATCGCACAGCTCAGTAGACCAATTGATAAAAACTTCAGGAAGGAATCCATATAATGAAAAGTACCAAAATGTGAAACACGACAGAAGAGAATTTGTGCTACATAATTAGAGTATATATATATATATATATATATATATATGGAGTGAATATACTGTATATATATGGAGATGAATATATATATATGGAGTGAAGAATATACTGTATATACAATGGAGATGAATATATATATATATATGGAGTGAAGAATATACTGTATATATATATATATATGGAGTTGAATATATATATGGAGGGAACCTGTTTGGAGTGAAGAGCCATTTTTAAAATTATATCTGTTAAAAAAAAAAAAAAATAGGGAGCCGAACGTAGTGATAAGCAACCAATGGTCCGCGGGCCATTGGTTGCTCATAAATGTTTTCTACGGGATTAAGCATGTACGAATATGGTGAAAGTAATTTTAATTCGCATGAATAATTAAAACAAATATTTGACAAATCAGTGGGTTTATGAATTCTTGCATTATCCATGATAATCCAAGACGAATGTAAAGAAGGATTATCGGGTATGATTTCAAAGAATTCAAACCGGAGCCACATACGGTTCTTGGATTGTTTAATAACGAAAAGAGTCGCAATTATTGATTCAAAGAGCCGTATGCGGCTCCGGAGCCGCAGGTTGTCGACCACTGGGTTAGCGTATTTATTCTCCAACAGGCTGCGAATTTGAATCCCACTATGCGCATGGCTGTTCGTAATTGTCTTTAGATGGAGAGATGAATTTCATCGACTGGCGTGAGAACACAATCCTGCTTAGTGAAGGCCTGAAGTAGCTTAAAAAAGTTCCATGATTGGTCATTTAAGCAGGATTTTCAGAATACTGTATGTAAAAGTTCATTGCAATACAGAAATATATAAAGCAAAAAGAGAAAAAATCTTTAGTCTACCAAGGGTACGAATGTACAACAGGTTTAAAAAAAAAAAAAAGTATGTGGCCATTTTTCTTTATTCAATGACTAGAAAATGTAAAAGTAGGCTTTCGATACACTCAAAAGGATAATTTGTGTCTCTTTCAATTTCCATAGTGAATTTAATGCGTGGATGCAAAGTATTTATGGCAGCTGAAAACGATGGTAAATTTTCTTTATTGTGAGACTACACAGCAAAAATGTCGTGAATATATCGAACCCAAAATGAAATTTGAGGGTGTATAGATGGGTGTCTTCTAGAAGCTCTAAATAAAAGTTGGCTAGAGAAGGGAAGAGTAGACTTCCCATGGCAGTTCCTTCCATTTGGCTGTAGAACTTGTTTTGAAAAACAAAGTATCCAGAATGGCATTACGTTTTCATCTACCATAAATACTTTGCACCCGCGTATTAATTTCACTATGGAAATTGAAGGAGACAACAAAGTTCTTCTCATCTGCTCACCATCAGGTGATTTAACTACATAGTGTATCGAAAGCCACTTTCACTGGAAGCTATATTCTTCAATAATCTTTCAAATCTTCAAAAAATCTTTATTTCGATGCTAACACTGTTTGTTCGGCTCCTCATCAATAGTATTTCCTATGCCTTGTGTTTCCGTGTAAATAAGTTACATGTAAATTGCATGTGTTTCTCAAGGTGGTTTGGTCAGGCGGAGAAAAACCCAGTTAGTTACGTCTTAGATAGATGATAGGTTATTATTATTATTTTCTAAAGGCCAAAGCAAATTTGGCCTTCATTAACGAAAATTTTATTCAAAGATTGGAATATTTCACGAATGAAACAATAAAAACATTTAATTATGCATTCATTTAGATTCCGAAAAAAGCACATTTCTTCACAAAGCGCCATTTCATTTCGGGGCTTGTTTCTGCTTCTTGATACTAACCTTGAACGTGAAGAATATTCAAGCATAACGGTAAGCTCAGATCCATGCAGTGACAGTGATAAAAATGAAGACTGAAATGTCTTTTATGTTTATGTTCCATCTACTGTTAAACACGTCATTCAGATAAAAGTGCAATTCATAAAGCAATACGCCTATTTGTGATTGCCTCAAATTACACGACTATTTAGTTGAGTTTCCGGAAGAAAAAACCCGTTTAGGAAAGTATCGCTCACCAAATTCTTAACAAGCGAAACTAAATCACGTGATAATAAGAAAGAAAATCTATCCCTCTGGCAATATCGATAAATAATAGCATTTCCAAGCATGAATTACCAGTACGAAGGAATTGCATATCAGTTCCTTCAGATATCAATTTCTTTAATATGTGAGAAAAGTAAGCATCGCCGACTCAAAACGCTTCGAAGAAATTATTGTAAATCGTCTTTATAGCCAGCAAACTCCTTTTCACAGGTCAAGAACTTACACGGATGTACTGTATATATAAAGGTGCTCACAACATATTAAACATGCTACGAGAACGAGTTTGACCTGTTAATGCAGAACTAGTGTGCGAGAACTACCAAGTACAAAAAATCTCTCATAGATGGTATGTGTCAGAGGTCAGAAGAAAAATTTTGTACACTTGAGAAAATTAATAACAGAGGGAAAAAAAAAAGAAATAACATTCTCTCAAATATTTGACAAAATTATATAATTTGTTAGAGCCTCCGTAGCTCAGTCGGTATAGACAAAGACCTGGGTCCGATTCCGTTTGAGAAAATTAATAACAGAGGGAAAAAAAAAGAAATAACATTCTCTCAAATATTTGACAAAATTATATAATTTGTTAGAGCCTCCGTAGCTCAGTCGGTATAGACAAAGACCTGGGTTCGATTCCGTTCAAGATGTGAGGAACCTCTACGTGGTCTCTTTCGACTAAAGATAAGTTAGCCGGTCTCATACGAAGGTAGGGTTTTTTTCACCCGGAAACTCGGGTTTTTTGTTCCCCAAAACAGGTAAACCGGCCCTGTGAACATATGCATCGACATAGGACACACCGGGAGGCATAGGGCCACCCACCTTGTCCTCGAGACGGTCACCGTTGTGAAGTCCACAGCTAAAGAACCTCAATGGGTCGTGAAAAGCTTAAGACAATATAATTTACTAAAAACATAAGCATAAATGTTTTTATGTTTAGAATAGTTTAAAATACTTAAAGGAGTAGAACTTCAATCAGCTAAAATGCGTACTTTTAATTTTTTTTTTTTTCGATCAGAACTAAAATTTTACAAAGGCTTTTTAATTTCTGTTTTCCTATAGTCACTGTTAACGCGGCTTTTGGAAGTAATAGTACATCACTAGTAACTATGCATTTTTGAAACAGACGAGTCATGCATAGAAATCCTACTAATTTATTGTTACCAGGGAGGCACGAGAGCATTATGTAACATCCAGCTGAATTACCAAACAAGGAAGCCCTTTTAGTGATAAAAGCTACTTAAAAAAATTCTATGGGTAACGCTCGTTGAAGGGGTTGTTTCGAAGATGATTCCACTCAGCCTGAAGAAGATAAAAACACTACCAAAGAGCAATAACGGGTGTAAGTACAATCTCGATGAGTGTGGAGTGTAAACGTAGTTCTGAAGAAAATGAGAATAAGAATCACATGTTCTTTCTTGTGGTTATATCAGTTGCTTTAATATAATTTTTGTTCTAGGTGATCATAGAACTTTCCAGATTCCCCTCGTATATGCCACGAAGTCCTTTACTCATGTAACTGGTATAAATGGATCTTTAGAGTTCCACACAGTCTTCCCATAAATACTGCTACAACTTTCGCATCCCCGCGCTGTCCACGTAATGGTGTGAGCCCGGTTCGGTTAGTGGCACTGTGCGCGACCAGCATTAACGTGGTAAATCAAACAACATGCCAGATTTCACTCCTGAAAGAATTTTAGGGGGAAACTTCCTGGTAGAAGAATAGTATAGTACTCTTAGCTATTAGCAATCGTTGCTAACTCCATGTGACATCGTTTCTTTCCAAGCATCCTGCTGCATTAGGGTGGTGAGGATAACATCCTATCAAGTGGCATTGCATCGTAAGTTAAGTTTCATATGTCTGAGTGCCTGTAAGGAGATAGCTTTGTCCATGTTTCTTGTTTTCATGGCGCAAAGTCATCAGAGATCACATTGCGCCAGGACACACATTAGATTCTGTTTTATTACTTTTTTCTCTACCCACAAGGATCATTATGTTTGTCGAAAATTAAATGTTTTGTATAAATATCAGTGTTCTAGCAATGATCTGCGAGCCTTGTTAGAACAATGCTCGCAGATCTAGGAGCATTGTTCATATTTACTGTTTTTAATAAAACAAAATTAAAAAATTATAATGCAGACAATAAAAGCAAGAAATGTTTTTTTTTTAAATTTAGCAACAAATACAGAGTATTTTTTCCCCTTCGGATTTCATGGGGGAGTGAACACAATTGGAAACACGAGCAATTGGAAAAGACTTAATGCAATGGCCTCATGGCCTTAGTTGCTTGCCATAATGATAAACAACCAGAACCACAACTGTATGTTCAGATTATGCCGGTTATGTGTCCCAGCGATATCCCAAACAGATTGTAATCAAGTTGTCATTAAATACTGCGTGTTAAAAAAGTACTGATTACACATTATTTCATAATCACTGGTGTTAACTCCTAAAAGATCATCCGCACACGTAATACGAGGTTCAGCCTCTGTAGCTCAGTTGGTTTCAACGGGGAGCACTTCGGTTGAAAAGAACTGGGTTCGAATCCGGTGAAGTGAGGAACTTTTATCAGGGTTTTTCAGTCACAGGTGAGTTAGCTGGTAGTGGTGAATTTTTTTTCCTCCCAGAAACTAGGGTTTTTCGTCCCTCAAAAACAGAGACACTTGTCCCGTGAACATATATGATACGAGTATTAACTGGAAGAGATTAGGGTCTGACCATTTTAACTTTCTACTGCACATTTGGATCTCAAGTGGAGATCCATAATAGTCAACCTCCTGGATGAACATGACAAATGACAAGACAGGAATACGAAGTTCGGCTTCCTAGGAAAGCACGAATGGATGGATTTATTTACATTCATAACAATTACTCCCCCCCCACCACCACCATCCTTTATATTTATTTTACTTTTACATTTTTGCAATTTTCATTAATTTTTCTATATGCGCGCGCGCTGTGATGTTCAACAGTGCTAATGACATGTAAATAATAGAACAAATGACTACGTCATTAATCATTAATCGAGGAAGCCCAATTTCGAAAGAAAACAAATCCAGTTTATAAATAAAGGAATAGCAGGAAGTGGACAAACTTCCTTGTACTCTGTACCTCAAAAAGCTATTAGGATTCTTTAAGTTTAAAATTGTCTTTTCAATTTTCCGCACACGGAAAATAAATCTAAATTAAAATTGTCATTAATGTACGATAAGTATACAATCTTTCATAGGAATACACAATAAAAAATCTTGCAAGTTTTTTGAAGATGCTTGAGATTGTTCAGAGAAATATACGATAATATTAGCTACAATTTTAACAACTTTGCGTTTATTAAAATCACTCAACAATTTTCAACAGGTTTTCTCTTTAATACACAATAAATAAGTCAAAAAAGAGGTGGAAAGTTTTCTTTAATGTATAAAACGCATCATTCAATTAACGATCTACACTCAACAGGTGAAACGAGCACGGAAGGGATTCCTGCGGCTGAATACAAGTGTACAATAGTCAGTGTAGTTCTCAGCGAATATCAAGGTTAAATCTGAAACTTGCGCAATATGTGCAAAAATCGTACAGCAAGCAGACGACTGTTTTGCCGTCATATACATAAAGGCGCAACATTCGGTTTCTACGCGCCACTTGGATATCTGTTGCTAACAGTCAAACATGGGAAGTGAAGTTATAACCATTCAAAATTTCATCGACGGCAAATTTGTTTCTTCTAAGAAACATATTGATAGTTTTAATCCGTCCACAAACAAAGTTTGTGTAAAAGTACCCGATAGCGAAAAGGAGGACGTTGAACAAGCAGTTAAAGCAGCCAAAAGAGCTTTCAAAACGTAAGTTTCAAAATACAATTTTGTAGTAAATTTTATTTTAATAAGATTGCCGTTAAGTGTGTTATAACTGTTATATTTTTATAGATTCTCATTTTTATTTTTTTTATTTGTTATATCATTTCATTTTTTACATTGTTTCTGGTGGTGGGGAAAAAAATTAATAAAATGATTTATTTGACAGCGAACTGTAGTCTATCGGTCTTGACTGTTAGGTACCCTGATCACAGTTACGTATCAGATTTTAAATTAACTGCAATTAGTGTTTTGGCTTTTTAAATTTAGTATTTTCAACAGTATTTCTGCTTTTATATTAGCGTATTAAAATATTTTTGATCTGACTACGATTTGGAATTTTGATTCACATCAAGTGCAATTTATAATTATTTTTCTTTCATTTTTAATAGTTAACACCAGGGGGACAACTAGGTCATGAAACAAATATTGTTTCATGACAAATTTGTTTGCTGATTGTCTATTTTGCCTGATAATTTAGAAAAAAGGGAAGAAACCTGGGAATTTCTGGAGAAAGACATTCTGTATAAGACCAATTAACTATCATGAAAAAAAAAAAAAAAAATCCTCCACTTCCGTATGAAACGACCTCTGAGATATAATCAAAGCCACCACCCAGAGAAAAAGTATTCAAAATGGCGGATAGCAAACAATTATTTTTCACAGACTGCGCTGATTTCAGTCTAACTGAATAATCTGTATATTATACAGATTATATAATCTGGAAATTTTAATTTTACACTTCTGTAAGTCTTTTTATTTTGACAGATGATATTTAAAATGTTTGGTCACATTTAAGTAAGCCACCTAGGTAGTTTGCCTTCATGTTGTCACATTATAATCACGTATTCAATTGAATATATTCCTGATTCAAAATTTATGATTATTGTTTACATTTACAATTTGATTTAACTATCTCATTCGGTAATAATTAATAAATAAAATGAAAATATATTCTGATATATGATACTGATCTGATGTCTCATTACTTTTCGGTTGTTCAAGGATCCCAACGAGTTGATTTTTAATGTTTATAATAAGGAAGATAAGTGACAACCTGTGGCAGATGTTGCCACAAGTGGAAGTAGGTATCCATGCTCTTCAGTAGTTTATGTGTGCGTAATTTGTACATAATCTAATTTAATAATATGTACATTTTTATGTGGCTGTACCTCAATAAAGGTTTTTTAAACTTATAATAATTTCCTACCATCGGTGAGCTAAGGATTTTTTTTAAATAAATAATTAAATAAAATATTTTCTAAAAGCTGAAAATGACAAATAAAACTGTCTTTAAAACATTACATTTCTTCAGAAAGTTCCATTTCATTTTATGAACTGTTCAACTTCTTGAATACTAACCTGAGGTCAAGATCTTATACAGATGTACGAGGAAATTTGTGGGAAAAAAAAAAAAAAAAAAAAAAAATGAGACTAAGTTCCAACAATGAGTTGCCAGCTATCGAAAAACATGTCGCAAGAACTAGCTTAATCTGTTAATGTAGATGTTTTCTACATTAACAGGTTAAAAAGTGTCCAAAAGTGCACATCGAGTAGGTGCATCACTACTCGAATGAATTGTTTTCAGAGGTGAGAAGAAAAAATTTCTGCAGAGCATGAGGAAATTTATAACAGAGAAAACAAAAACACAAAAAATGAGATAACAATGTCTCAAAATAGAAACAGCAAGATTAATTATATTATTTATTAAAAATAACGATAAAATGCAAAATAACGATTTATATAAAATTTGAGAGTGCTTTTCTGTCATATTAATTAAAGGCGCCATATTCGATTTCTACTCGCATTTAGATATTTGTTACTAAGAGTCAAAGAATTTTAAAATTAAAGAAAGTAAAGGAAATTCTACTTCTTCTTCCTAACATGGATTTTAGGCCAGGTGGCCAGTTTCGGTCCCCTGCCATTTCTTTCTTGATCTTCCAGTTCTTCTTTTCTCACTTATTTTCATCATCATCATGCATATCAAGGATTTAGGCCTAGCGTGACCTGTTCCGGCCTTAAAAGTCATCGTTGAATAGTTTAAGAGTACATCCTGGTTTTCTTTCCACTTATTTTATATCAGTATAATATTTTCGGTAGTCTGCTGTTATCCATTCGATTTAAATGTTCTCTTCATTTTTGTTTGTACTGTTTTATGTAGTAATTAATTGGTTTAATATTCAGGGATTATACAATTTCTTCGTTTGTTTTATGGTCCCACTTGGTATATCCAGCTGTTTTTCTGAGAAATTTCATTTCTGCTGTTTGAATTCGGTTTTCATCTTTCCTTTTTTATGGTCCATGTTTCGCTTCCGTATATTAGAGTTGGTTTTGACAAGACATTATATAGTCTGATTCTAGTGTGTTTTTGTACCAGGGATGGCTTAAATATATTATTTATTATACCATTTACTTTGACAAAGTTTGATATTTTAGTGTCTATGTCTTTTTCTTCTTCGTATGACAGATCACATCCCAAGTATCTGAAAGTGTTTACTTGTTCTAATATTTTATTATCTATCACTATTTTACTTCTTATTGGGTTTTCTCTTTTGAACGCCTTGTTTTTTCATTAGATATTGCCATATTATATTGCGTTGAGATATCATTTAATGATCTTTGTAAATCATTTTCTGATGTAGCTAATAGTAGTGTATCTATCTTCATTTGTGGGGTTATTTGTATACCAAATGGATTATACTGTTTCCAGATTGTTATAATTTTATTTATATATATAAATATATTGAAAAGCAGAGGTGAGAGGGTACATCCTTGTCGTACTCCTCTTGATATATCTTTGCATTCTGAGATGTGTTCTATTTTAACTGCTATTTTATTTCCTGTATATATTTCTTGAATGGAATGTAAAAGCTGGTTTGGTATATTTAAATCGGTTAATATTTTAAACAATTTTGGTCTACTAATTTCGTCAAAGGCTTTTCAAAGGAAAATGAAATTAAAGAAATTTTAATTTTTTTTTCGTTTAATTTTTTAATTCTTATAAAATAATAATAAAGACTGTAAGATAAAGTAGAAAATGAAATATGATTTCATTTTCTACGCTGTTTCAAGATGAAAAAAAAAAAACTATTTTTAATAAAATAATTTAGCTGACGGAATGAATAATAACTTGCTGACTATTCTTACTAGTTTGTTGGGTGAGTTGATCAGTGTTAAGTATCAAAGAGATTTGTAGTATAACTGTAATTAGTATTTTTTTTTTCTTAGCTCTCACGAAAGACTTCGCTGATCTGAGTACGATTTGGAATTTTGATTCGCATCAATATTAGTGATCTGGGGTTTTATGTATTTTCGGTTGCTAAAGGATCGAAGACCGCAGCGCGTTGAATCTTAATGTGCATAATGAGTAAAATTTCAGTGACAAGTTGTGGCAGAGATTGCAAAATGGAGTACGCATCCTACCCTTCAGTGGTTTATTTGTGGTGATTTGCACCTAATTTATAATTTGTGCATATGTAGCACCCACCAAAGGTGGGTTAAAGGGGAGGAGGGGTTTCTTCTGTTTTTAATTTTATACATACTTTTGTATTTATTTTTACATAGTTCAGAAACCCTACTCTAGTCTAAACATGGAACTTTTCCAAGCAACTTCAGGCTTCCAATAAGCGGGGCGGTTGTCTGACACTCACAAATACGGCGGGATTTCAACCCGCAGCCTGCTGTGTTGATACGCTATCCACTCGGTCAACCACGCCGGCAAACATAAAGTAATTATTTGTAATTATTTTACTTTTGCACGTCCACTTTGAAATTAAAAAAAAAAAAAATCGCATTCGTCGATTTATTGAACACACAAATGTCGATTTTGTATTCATATACGGTGTTTTAACAACCATCAAGTGATATCAGAGATTTTAAGAGAACTGTTGAAAAAAAAAAAAAAAAATATATATATATATATATTACTTGCATATAAACCCTTTCAATACAAATAAAATATGGATCGTGCGAGTCACTAGGTTAGTGTATTCGTAAAGGGATTCGACGGAGTGAAAAAGTTTGGAATCGCTGTTCCTTAGTGATCTCTTCTGCTTGACAATATCTGTAGCTTGTCATTCAACTGGCAAGTAAGCACAAATATTTGTGGTTCCTCATCAACTGAATGACAAGCGATAGTATCATCTTTTATGTTCTTACTATTTGAATGACAAGCGATAGATAATGTCAAGCAGGAGACGCAAAGATCACTACAGTAATTTTATTTAATTTAAGGGGATATTAAATCCCACATTATTTCAAAGCCGAATAAGAAACTCAAAGATAGGAATCAAAGAGTTTCAAGCCGAATATAGCAAATTATAAAAGTTTCGGCGGATTGTAGCATAAGCTAAAGCACATAGTTCAACACTAGGGCAACTCGTAGCAAAGGTGGGTAAAGATCTGACCACTATTCTTAGTATTTTCCATAATGTAAAACACATCTCCTAGGAGATGTATGATGTTATACATTATGGTGGAAGGTCACTACCCAGACCGATTTCGACCTTTATTGAGGTCTCATCAGTGAGTAGGTAGACAGTAAGTACAGTAATTGTTTAGACCAGTGATGAGCAACACGTGGCTTGCTAGCCATATAACTACTCGGATCTCCTCCGAACTATTTAAGAACGAAAAAAAAATAATTATAAATAATATTCCACAAAAATAGATAAAATTTCTAACATCCTGACACAGTTTTACTAAAAAGTGTTGCTTGCTAGATTTCAACTTGCCATTTAAATCGGAACATTAACAGTGGTAAAATTAGATAAAAACCTTTCCAAATAACATAATGTTATTATCAATTGTAGACGAACTGTATTTCTTGACATTTTGGTACTTCGAGATCTCCGCCAAGATTTCTCAGGTGAACAATTTTGGTTTAAATCACGAAGATTTTCTATGAAAAATAAAGAGGCTTTGGTGCTTCGAAAACTATAAATATGTTGTGTACGAATAGCAACAACAAAATTCTTTTTAATATGGATGCTAAAAAACGAGCCAATAAATGTCAAGAATCCCTCTAGGTTCAATTGCTGTGATTATGAATGACATTATTACTGCGAAACATATTTATGACTCTCTCTCAGATCATTTCCATACTTATTACAATTAAATTTGTTTTTAAATGTAAACTCAAATTCATGAAATTCTAATAGCAAGCAAACAGAAATAATCAAAGCAATGATCGTGGGCATTTGCCATTAAAATAATCAGATTGAAACCACAATAATGCATATGGACTTTTCGCCAACAGAAATATCACGAACGACGAAATATGCATATGAAGAATACTAAGGAAAATTTGACGGTTTTTTTTTTTTTTTTTTTTTTTTTTTTCAGACGTTTAAGGCTAGCCGTGGACATGGCTATGGGCAGGTGGCTGGTTGTGGTAGCATGATTATACGCAGTGGTGAGCTATAAGGCATAAGGTTTATAAGGGGCTCGCGCGAGCCCTTTGTGAAATTTTTCTCAAATTTGTGAGCCCCTTGTTCTTCATGTTTAATAATCTTGTAGAACTAGAAAATACCACATTGGAATGTATACATGCTACTATAATTGCTACTTTAAATTCGTATGGATTTTCTGATAACTATATAAAAAATCATTTCATTGCATTTTGTTCTGATGGAGCTAGTGTAATGTTAGGAAACAAATCAGGTGTTGCAATCAAACTTCTACAAAAATTTCCCAACGTTGTGATTTGGCATTGTGCTCATCGTTTACACTTAGTATTAGACAATTCGATAAAAAACATTAAAGAAATAAATCATTTTGAAATATTTATGGATAAATTATATGCTTTTTATCATCAATCACCAAAAAATCAACGAAAATTAAATACGATTGCAAAAGACCTTGGTATCGAAATTTTAAAGATCGGCCGTGTGTTTGGAGCATGATGGGCAGCTTGCAGTTCATTGGCGCACCCAGGGAGGGGGACAAGGGGCCCTGGCTCTCCCCAAAAGAAAAAGGGAAAAAAAGGACTAGAAAATTTTCCAAAAATCTTTTCCTAATGAAATTTATTATTATTATTATTTTTTTATTATTTCTGTTGTGTCGTGTCTTCTATTTCTACACTACTGTACTTATGAATTAGCGGTTGCATAAGGTGGGAATACCCTCTGGCTCTCGGGAATCACGGCCGTTGTGAACGCAAAGCAAATGAAATAGTGCTCGGGCGATACTTTGTTTGCCCGAGCAGAACCAGAGATCACGAGTATCATGTATTGACGATCACTGCAGATGCTTAGTCATAGGTCGTATGCAATGCGTAGTGTGTATTCTCAAATCGGCTACTCATCTCGCCACCCCTTCTCCAAGATTAATTTATGAGTACTCGGCCCCCTCCAAGATTAAATCCTGAGTGCGCCACTGTTGCAGTTTATGAACGGCTCTTGCTGTGTGGAGAAATTACCCAGCTTTATGCAAGCATTTTGCATCGAATGATAAATATAAGGATTTTTTAAACCGACTTCTCAATTTGGAATTTTTAAAAGATCTAGCATTAATGATTGATATCCTACAGGAAAAATCAAATCTGTCAGAAGTTCTATAAAGTCGCAATATAAGTATTATAAGGGCTAAGTTAGGCTTTTTTTTTTTTTTTGCTCTACGATCGAGCCCTTTGTTAAAATTTCCATAGCTCACCATTGATTATACGCTAGCAGGTAGGCGTGTTAATGTAATTGACTAATGATGCCCGCAATTTCTTCTTTTACTTCGAAATGAAGTCTCATCTCAAAGAATTAAGGGATCTCAAAAACTAGCCATCATGATTATTTCGAGATCTGTTTGAAAAAATGTATCGAAATTTTTCTGTAGAAGAGGACTATTTTTGTCGTTAATCTTCTTCTTCCTTTACGTATTAGGCCTAGTAGCCTGTTACGATTCGAAATCGGCAATCCCACGGAATAGGTCGGTTAATCCTTATTCCCGGAGTGTCCTATGTCTGTAGATGCGTGTGTTCACGGGGCCGGTTTGCCTGTTCTGGGGGGACGAAAAACCTTTCGTCGAAAGAGACCATATAAAGGTTCCTCACGTCATGGACGGGAATCGAAACCAGACCTTTCCGACCAAAGGGCTTCGTCTATACCGACCGAGCTACGGAGGCTCTTTTGTCGTTAATTTAATAAATAAATTAAAAATAAAGAATAGTTAATAATTTTAAAATTCCTACAGCGAACTCCATAGTCTGACTTTCTTGAAATCAGTTGGTAGTCGACCTTCATCTTAGTCGCGATAATTGTAAGGCTCTGCTACGTTACTGTCGTCATATCTTCTTTCCTAATCCTAACAAGTAGTACTGTGTGAAATCGGATGAATTATACAATCAATTTCTCTGAGTTACGGGATTAAATTCAAAATTTCTTAAAAAAAAAAAAAGATGAGCCAAAGATTGACTTAAAAAAGAAGGCCTAGGGAAATTCTCTCGTCCATGACCAAATTTAACCTATTAAGATCTTTCTTATGCCGATTTAGACGTTACCACGAAGTTATACAGGCTTTAGATAATAAAAAATAAATAGAATAAAAAGATAAAGTCAAGGCCATAAATAATTTGTATTATACAGAGTAACCATCGTCGCCATTTATATTTTTCTAAAATACAGATGACGGTGGTTTTTCACTCCCATTAGTACCAGTTTTAGCGTTAATGGAAATAGGTAGGTAGACAGACTCCACCTTTCTTCCTCACCACAGTGAAGTGTATTTCTATGGTGTGCCAGACCAAAGGCAGTATTCCTAATTAAATGTAATAACTATAATTAATTATAATTACACTAATAAGTAAACTTAATTTTTTTTTTAAAATATAATTTAAAAAAAATCATTATTTTGCGTGCTTGCATAGTGCTCTTTCTTCTTTCGGTTGTGAGCCTCGTTCTTCGCTTTTTGTTCTTTCTCTCTCTCTTCGCTAAACAAAAAACATACAGCATTGGGAATTTCTTTATTGTAAGATACTGGAAAGGCTCAGGTGCTTGTTAAGATCCTTAACACTATTCAATACATGACTATCAAACGTGTTTTCCCCTATTTATGGACAAAGAACAAATGAATGATTAGGGCAATGGAATCATGTTAAAAGTATTGAATTATGAAAAGCTAATGACTGGTACTAAAGAGGATGAACAAGGTCATTAGGAAGTCTAGTACAGACGAAGGAACTGTATTATTATTGTTATTATTATTATTATCATCTGATATTTCCAAGGAGTCAAGGATTCATCGAGGGAGGCTATAAATCACCCTTACCAGCTATCATACCGTCCCTTAAATTCATTCCCACTAGATGCGCTCACTACCCCCTAAGGGAAAATTATTCCACTCACTCACTGCTCTCTGGAAAAAAAAAAAAAAAAAAAAAAAAGCTCTTTCCTTCTTGACTGCAAATAAATTTAACTTCCATGGATACCCCCGTGTTCTCTCTCCACCTTCCATCTAACGAAAATTTTATCGGCTGATATCCTATAACACCCATTCAAAAGTTTATAGACTATCATATCACCCCTCTTTCTCCTGGTAACCAGAGTCAGCACTCCACATACTCGCAATGTCCTCATAATTTAAATTCCATAATCCGGATATAATCTTTGTATCTCTTCTTTGCACCCTTTCCACAGCTTCTTTATCCCCCTTGAAACCCGGGAGACCAAATCTGCACACAGTAATCTAGGTATGGTCTTATCAAAGCGGAAGAGGAAGTCATTTTTTTCTCTTACAAAGAGGAAAAATGACTTCCTTATCCTTACATGTCAAGGTTCGCTTCAACATCGCAATTATCCTCTGAGTTGTATTTGCAACTTTTGCTATGTGACCTTTGAACTTTAAATTCTTATCCACCAATACACAAAATCCCTTGCCTCTTCAGTTTCTTATAGCATAACCTCGCTAATATAATATAATATGCCTGGAACTCTAATCACGCCAAAGTGCATAACTTTACACTTACTAACATTAAACTGACAGCCATTTTCGTTTGCCCAGATTTCCAGTCTATTCAAATCATTTTGTAATTGCTGAATATCAGTAGCATCCCTGATTGCCCTGCCTATCTTCGCATCATCAGCAAACGATTGCAAATCTTGATGATAGACCCTATTGATGTCATTAATGTATAGATTGAACAATAATGGCATAAGGAGTGAACCCTGAGATACACCACTCGTAACCTTAAATCTGGCAGATTCACACCCACTGTATACCACTTTTTGATATCTGTCTGTCAACCCTGATCCAAGTCAGGAGTTTATATTCTTCTTCTTCTTTCGCTATGCCTTATCCCGTGTTAAACGGGGTCGGCGTTCCCATCTTTAATCTTCTTCTTCCATATTCTCCGGTCCAGAGCATCTTCCCGACTCCATCCTTTCTCCCTAAGATCCTCTGCCACCTTATCCCTCCATCTCAGTTTGGGCCTGCCTCTTTTCCTCCTTCCCTCCACCTCCATACGCTCCACTCGTTTACCAACATGCTCCTCACTCCTCTCTACATGACCGAACCACCTCAGCCTGCTTTCTTGTACCTTCTTAACGATCGGTCCCACCTTGATCGTCCCTCTGATGTAGTCATTCCTTATCCTGTCCTTTGTCACAACACTCATCCATCTCAACATCCGCATCTCCATCTTCCTCTCCTGTGCTTTGTTATAGGCCACGTCTCCGCGCCATGGAGCATCGCGGGCCTCACAACCTTCTTATACAGCTTTCCTTTCATCTTACAACTCACTCTCTTGTCGCATAGGACCCCACTCATCTTCCTCCAGTTCATCCAGCCGCATGTTATTCGGTGCTGTATTTCCTCATCCAGGTCACCATTCCTCTCGTCGACCGACCCGAGGTACTTGAATTTCTTCCCTGAAGTTAACCTTTCACCCTGGAGTCATATGATCATATCCTCGTCACTCCCCGTTGATATATATTCGGTCTTTACCCGGTTAATTTTCATGCCTCTCTCCTCCAATACCTTTCTCCACTCTTCCAGGGTCTTTTCGAGATTCTCTCGGGATGATTCGCAGAGAACAATATCATCGGCAAACATCATGCTCCATGGTGCCTCCTTCTTGACGTCCTCCACTAGTACATCCATGACCAGATCAAAGAGGTAGGAACTCAGAGCTGATCCCTGATGGAGCTCTACGACAATGGGGAACCCCTCTGTCATGCCGATACTAGACCTGACCTGAGTTTTCGCTCCCTCATACATCTCCTTCACCAACCTCACGTACTTTTCCGTCACCGCCTTCTTCCTCATACACCTTCATATCTCCTATCTGGCCACTCTGTCGTATGCCTTTTCCAGGTCTATAAACACCATATGTTGCTCCGCCTGCATCTCCCTATATTTCTCCATCAATCGCCTTAGCACAAATATTGCATCTGTTGTCCCTCTTCCTGGCATAAATATAAAGAATTTTGGAATATATTGGAATATTCCAAAATTATTTTGGAATATTCCAATAAAGGAATATTGGAATATTCCTTTATATTCCAATATTTGGAAAATATTGGAATATAAAGAGTTTATATTCCAATCCCATATTCTCCAGTTTATGCAACAGCCTTTCGTGTGGTATCCTATCAAATGCCTTAGAAAAATCCAACATTATCATAATACATACATTCCCTTTATCCAACTCGGCCGTAACATTGTTATAAAATATGAGCAAATTGCTAAAATATGACCTTCCTTTAGTAACCCATGCCGTTCCTTGCAGAGTATAGCATGTTTATCTACCCATTTCTGCATGCGAGTTCTTACCAACTTCTCTAAAATCTTCACTCCACACACCAGAGATATTGATAGGTCGGTATATTATATAAACGAGGAAGTCATATCATTACGTCTATAAGTTTGAGATAATTTTTTAATTCATACAGTTCGGAGAATTCCCCAATTCGCCCATTCATTGTTTCGAAATCAAAATGTTTTTGGTTTGTTGGGAAAAAAATCCCTGTTATTGTATGTTTTGGCATTTCCATATTATAAATCAATCAATCAAATAATGCCTTTTATTCCCCAAAGGGAGTATACGAGTCCATTTAGCCATAATTAACTATTTGAAGATTGATGGATAGCCATTCTCTGTCCTTAGCCATCACAGATAGCCTAAGGCTATCACCGATTGTTAATAGGCATCCAGGAAACCGTACTTTTCTTATTCTCTACGATAAATATATTCACTGAGTTACTCTGTCTCTCTCAAAATATCTTTTGAATACACAAAATGATTTTTATGAAACGGTATAAGTTTCATATAAATGTGTATAAGTATATAACTGTATAAGTGTTATGCTATATACAACTACTATGGAAGTTGTTAGAATTTCTAAATTCTGAATATTCTTTATCACATTTTAGAACTCACCTGTATATCATTACGGCCACATTTTATAATAAAAAAGTAACATATTTTCTAGGAAACTTGAAATTTACCTCAGAAATAAACTGAATCGTAAGTAGAAAATTCAAGAATCACATGATAAAACTGTGTTACGAGAAGAAAATATCATTTGGTCACTTTTCTTTCAATGAGGGCTAAGAGTGGTTGACTCAGCCTTGATTGTAATATCTATAAACTGATTCCTTCACTTGAAAAGTTGTGTAACTAAAAATTTATATTTTAATATTATATTATTATTATTATTATTATTACAAAAACCTCCATGGAGTCAAAGACTCATCGTGGGAGGTCCACTGTTATACACACAGTTTATCATACTGTGCCTTAAATATATTCACTGTCTCTGCACACACCACACTCTCGGGCAAAGCATTCCAATCACTCACCACTCTCCATGCAAAAAACCTGCTCCTCATTCCCTTGCTCACACCCTCCTTATACAGCTTCCAGGAATGACCTCTTGTTCTCCTGCTATCCTCACCCATTCTGTGCAAAACCTCCCCGACGTTAATCTGGTAATAACCACTCAACAGCTTATATGTCTCAATCATATCCCCCCTCCTCCTTCTATCCACCAATTTCTGCAAATTGCATTTTGTCAATCTGTCTTCATAATCTACATTCCAGAGACCAGAAACCACCTTAGTCAATCGCCTCTGAACTTTTTCCAACGCAATTTTATCTTTTTGAAAACCAGGTGACCAGATCTGTGCACAGTAATCCATATGTGGCCTGATCAAAGCCTTATACAAAGGAACCATAACATCCTTACTTCTACAAGTCAATGTCCTCCGCATCATTCCCATTATCCGCTGTATTGTCTTCACTATTTTAGCAACATGTCCCCGAAATTTTAGGTCCTTGTCTACAATCACTCCCAGATCTCTCATTTCCTCTACCTCTTCCAAGATATTCGCACCGATTGTGTACTTTACATCCCATCTCTGCTTCCCAAATTTCAAAACCTTACATTTTGACACATTGAATTGACATCCCCACTTATTTACCCATTCAGACAGTGTATTCAAGTCCTCTTGCAAAGCTACAGCATCCACACTACTCCTGATAGCTCTGCCCAACTTTGCATCATCTGCAAACAACTGCACATCACCATTCAGACCTCTCCAGATATCATTTACATACAAATTAAACAGCAATGGACCCAAAACAGACCCTTGAGGTACACCACTAGTAACTTTCCTCTTCTGCGATATCGCTCCTCCATAGACAACTCGCTGATACCTATCAGACAACCAATCTCCAATCCAGTGAACCAATCTACTGTTCAGCCCCATCCGTTCCAATTTAATTACCAGCTTGTCATGTGGCAATTTATCAAACGCCTTTGCAAAATCTAAATATACCACTGTATATGCAATACCCTTATCCAACGCATTTGTCATTTTATTATAAAAAGTAAGCAGATTGCATGATTTTCCTTTAGTAAATCCATGCTGGCCACCAAAGAGTATTTTTCTGTTGTCAACCCAATTCTGAACTTTATTCCTAACTAACTTCTCTAATACCTTGACCACAACTCCAGACACACAGACTGGTCTATAATTCAAGGCCTTACTCTTATCACCTCCCTTATGAATTGGAACAATTTTACCTTCTTTCCACTCTTTTGGAACTTGACCCAGTGAGAGACTCATGTTGAAAAGATATACAAAAGCTGTTGTTAACTCTCTGGCACATTCCCTCAAGACACGTGGTGAAATAGCATCAAGTCCCACAGCCTTATTTACATCAAGTCTATTCAATTCCTCATATACCTCCTGTTCACTTACTAACAGTTCCTCCTCCTCCTCCTCTTCTCCCACAACTTTCAAGTTCTGCATGATATCACATTCGCAAGAGTGAAATACCGTTAGAAATTGCTCATTAAATATCTCAACTATATCCTCCGCAGCGGTTATCATTCCTCCGTTTTCACCAATCAATCCCATTCTACCATAATCATTCTTTCTTCTACTGGCGACATATCGAAAAAACTCCTTAGGATTTTTTTTTGGCCGCTTTAGCTAACTGCTGCTCATACTGCATTTTTGCTACCCTTATCAAGCTAGTCACCTTCCTCGCCTGCTCTTTGTACTTCTCATGCAACTGGTTGTTATATATACTCATTTTGTGTTTCTTCCATAATACCTTCTTCTTCCATATTGCATACCTTATTTCTTGATTCATCCATTTTACACCCAATCTGTTTACCCTCTTGACCCTCGGAATACACTCTGATATTGCCTCAACCAAATAGTTCTTGAGTATGGCCCAAGCAGCATTGATATCCTTTCCATCCAGTTCTTCTTTCCAATTTATTATCGCAAGCTGTCTCCTGAGCTTTTCGTAATTACCAGTCTTATAATTCCATATATATCCCTTTCTAACAGACGTCCTCGAATGACTGGTCACCCTGCACGTAATCACTCTCACCAACTGGTGGAAGATTTGACACCTCATTTATAATAACATCATCTGATGAGATGATCAAATCCAATACTCTCGATCCTCGTGTACCCTCCGTTACGTACTGCCTAAGGTAATTATCTTTCAAAAACTCCAAAAATTCATTTTCTTTACCCCCAGATGCAGTCTCTTGCTTCCAATCTATATCACCATAATTAAAGTCGCCCATAATGATAACTCGTTTCTTGCTAGCTAGGCCAATTTGCCTATACATTTCCTTCTCATTACCTTCCATATTACCAGGTCTATAGCAACACCCAACTAAATATTTCCTCCTGTTAACTTCTACCTCACACCATACGGCCTCAAAACCGTGACCACAATTTGCACCTTGCAATTCCACCTTAGATGGGCACAACTCATCTGCTACCATTAACAGTACTCCTCCTCCCTTTCTTCCCTGTCTATCTTCACGAAAAATATCATATCCGTTCATCTCTATTCCTGTCAGGATGTCATCGTCATGTAACCATGTCTCACTTATACCAACAATTTTGGGGCGAACAGACTCGAGCAAAGCAACAATTTCGTTCCCCTTATTTCGAATACTTCTAGCATTAGTGAATAAACATAATAAATCATTACTGCTTCTACAAGTCCTAAGAACATCACTCCTGCGATGTAACTCTTCAATACCTTCTCCTGTCACTTCCTCTATATTACCACCAATTCTACAACTTTCTTCACACCTAAACTCTTTCCACCCATCCCAGGCCATCTCAATTTGTGTTTGTCCGCTTATACATTCACTTCTAAATTCAACACCCGCATGTTTCATAAAGTTTCTCCCCTTCCACCCTGAATCCCCCCGTTTCCCTGTTCGTATTGTACTTCCACTCTCTCATTTACTTCATTCATAATACTCACTTCCCCATTTGCAACTGAACAGATACCTCTCCCTACCTTACTTTTTTGCTCTTTCATATCACTTCCCACCACCTCAGATATATTCATTACAGTCATTACTTCTCCTGCCAGTAACAATCTCTCCAGCAGACTCACACCAAAACCATTTAAATGCAGCCCATCTTCTTTATACAATTCCATCCGTCCCTCAAATTCCTCCCACACATTCACAAAATGCACTCCATTCTCCTCACATAACTGCGCTAACATATCATTCATAATCTTTGCCCGCCTCCTCAATTCATCACTATCATACCTTGGCAACACACTGACTACCTTTCCTACCACACTGTTATCTTTTACTCTCCTTAATAATCTCCTTATATCCAATCTGGCATTTTCCTTGTTCCCATCCAAATCATTTGTTCCTACTACAACCACCAACTCTTGTGCTCTCTTACTCCTCATGTCCAACGCTTCAATCACTCTCTCCATTCTACCACCAGGAAAACAAACCTTGTGCATCTTCTCATTCACCACACCTCTAATAATGGAATCTCCATAGAGAACCACTCTTGAATCATTGGATATATCTTTCGCATACCCATCTTTCCTTCTGTTCTTATTCGTTCTTCCATGTATGTCTCTAATTCTTTTCATCTCATTTCTCATGCAGTTCATATCTTGCTTCATCATCATCAACTCTGTTTTCATGTCCACATCCAATATATATTCCTGTCTATCATTTTCATGTAGTTTCATATTATGTCTTTGGATATTTTTGGTCGCGCAGCATCTACAACAATCCTCACAATGATGTTCTGGCGAGGATATCCAACGATAATTAACTGACCCATTTTCCTTCTCTTGAGCAACATTCTGATCCTGTAATGGAAGCTGCTGATCATGTATTTTAGGAATGTTTGGCATAACAGCAGTAGGCCTGGATGTATCCCAAGACATCATCATCATCATGGATCTACTGTCTTCATGTGAAGAACTGGCACAAGGTGAAATTGCAGCTGCAGGTAATAAGAGCGAGACACCAGGTTCGATATCTTTTATCATACTTTGTGCAACTTGAAGAGAAGTAGATAATTGAGGTGATACAGAACAAGGAACTAATATTTGATTATCTGTACTTAGCCCTGATTCTATGTTATTTGAGCGAGTTTCAATTAACTCAACAGTATTAAGAATAGGCATCGTATTCATTACTGGGATTGACAATGAATCTTGGAGCAAACTGTCAAAAGATGCCAACGCCTGTGATTCCTCAATTTCTATTATTGTATCTTCACTTTATTGTGATCCTTTTACCAACACTGAACTCTGGATAGATGGAAATGAGTTCTGAGTTGGACTAGGATATATATTTGAATTAGAAACAGAAATCTCATTTAATGGATAATCAGTTCCTGACAGTTCTAACCTTCCTTCACTTGTGAACGACTTAATTGACCTGTTGGTATCTTCTGGTGTGTCTAATTCATTTACTTTTGATGACACATTGGCCTTCATGCCATTACTGTTAGAACCACGAAGATATCTACTTCGAGGTCTTCCTCTTTTCTTCTTAATTACTGGTGGCAATTCTGTGCTGCGTTTTTTCTGTTGCACCTCAGCAAGTAACAAGGCCTGGTTACTTGAGCCATGTTCACTCTTCTCCTGAATATCAATACTGGAAGTATCCCTCTGTGCAACTTCTGTACAGATCTCAACATTCAAACTTTTAGCAGCACTAAGCAGCGTGGCAAGTTGGTCCTGCGAAATGATCACTTCACCCTTGTACATAAAATCTATTATCATTTTTAAATCCGTGTATTTTATATCTTTGAGAATAACAACTGGATGTTTACAAGAGTTTTCAAGAAATATGTCATGAAAGAAAGAACTGCAGGCAGACAACACTATTTTGTGTGCTTTAAGTCTCTTACCTTCACATACTAAAGTCACATCGACAAACGTTTCAGTAAACAGTAACTCATTAAAAGTAGTTAGTACATTGACATGGTGATTATTCCTTCTTAAACAGATCTGCTGAGCCTCCATCTTCATAATCTAGTAACAATTTTTTTTTTTTAAGATAACCAATAACAAGTTGTAAAAATGAAACTAGCACATAAATTGTTATATCTTTACCAGCAATACAATGGTTCATACACATGTAAATTAGGCCTAACTCGACGCGTACACGAAACTCCAATCAGTGAAAAATGACACTAGGATGTGTGATTACACATATAATATCAATATAATTGAACTTCTGCACAAACTAATAATGTAAACACGAGAACTGAAAATTATCCGACATTAACTAACACGCCGCCACCTATCGCCGCCACCACCTTATATATTAAAGCTGTTTAATTTATGCATCGAATGTTCCATTTTCATCGATAAGCTCCAATCCCCTACCTTGATTTGAGATACAGTACACCCTCGATTTAACAGACTTCGGATTTAACGGACAAAATTTCCGGTTCGTATGTCACATGTGAAAATTAACACCCTGTTAATTTTAAAATGCTTTTAACCAAGACTTGCTTATAATTAAATTAACAAGTTATTTTTGTTATTAATTTCCTATTATTTTTAACAAATTCTGGCGAATAGGCCATCATATGTTGGAAAAACACTGTAGTAATTTAGCCGACATAAATGAGTCACCGCTCATAAAACATATTCGGCGAATGATTAGGACGTGATCACACCAATTGCACTGTAATTGGTTCTTTTGTCGCGTGGAGTGACTTTCTGCGGCAGTTTTATTACACACATTTTCGTAATTTTGGGGAGTTAATTATAAAAAGAAACAGCAGAATTGAAAAGTTCAAAAAAAAAACTTGATAGTTTTTTCGAAGCAGGATTACCTAAACCAAGCTACTCGAACATTAACTTCACATTAACTTAGTTATCTAAAAGTGTGAAAATTGTGTTAAGAATTGTGTGTAAAACAATTTTTTTGTTATTACAGTGCTATTGATAAAATTGCAGTATAATGTTACAGATATTTTTATTTTAAAAAATTCGCGATTTAACGGACATCCCTTAGCCCCCATTAGTCCGTTAAATCGAGGGTTTACTGTATAGATGAACTGAAATATATTTCCTTTTCTTTCTTAGATGGTCTGTGAAACCACTCGTAGAGCGTGCAGCGATTCTTACCCGTCTTGGTGACCTCTTTGAGAGTCGTATGGATGAATTCGCTGAATTGGAATCAAGGGATCAAGGAAAACCAGTATCTTTAGCCAGAAATTTTGATATGGTATATGTGTTATACTTTTTGCGTGAGGCCGGAATTCTTGCACAGAGACAGTATGACAAGTAAGTATTCTTCTTGTTGAAATTCTTTTGGAGTCAAAGACTAATCAAGGGAGAACAGCACTGTTACAACAAACTTGTATTGAGTCCACATGGAAGGTCTACTGTGTGCCTGCAATATATCTATTATACTGAATCTTAAATTCATTTACACTTTTAGCATTCACAACAGATTCACACAATGTGTTGTGAAATTTATAACAGTCAAAAAGGTATGCGCCACCTCGTTTGAGCTTGATTTTATTTATTCCTGCACTAATTGTTGTGCTACAATAATATTTTGCTTTTCCAAAATAAAACTTATGCGCCTTTCAAAAGTAACTTTTAATGAAAAGAAAAGTGATGATATAATGATTATGGAGTTGCAATATGTGCAGACAGTTCAATGTAATAATTAAATGAAAATTAATTGAAAGATAATTTATACAAAAAAAGAAAAAAAAAGTTGGATAAAAAACTATGAATTCTACAATGGGTGGGTTTGGTCAGATAATTCGAGAGTCTTATTGTAAAACCCAATCATGACATGCTTCGAGCTTTAGGCCTCTAATAAACAGAAGCAGCTGCTCGCACTGGGCAACGACTACTTTCTGCCAACTAAAGATTTTCAGAAACATCAATATTACTGTGAAATTCGAACCCCGTCTGTCTGTTGGTTGGAGAGCAGAGACGCTATTCACTCGGCCAATGAAAGACAATCAAAAATCCACTCTTCGAAAAAAAAAAAAAAAAAAGGAAGAAAGTAGGAAATTTTTTCATTAAATGACTCATAATTATAACGAAAAAAACTTTATTTATTACTATAGTATTAAACTGTTAAGTAGTTCTAAACATGACGTCAGAAGAATGACTACAGATGGATAACGTTAATAAGTGCAGATGATAGAGAAGTAACAGAGGCAGACAAAATTGTTGGGTTACAGAGTGATCATTTTGCAAGGATATATCATCCAAGTGAAGATATTGTTATGACAGAGGTGACAGGGAGTGATGCGAGAACAGAGGTTGATGAATTGGAGGTACTGAGGATATTGCAGAATCTGAATGCATATACAGCTGTGGGATTGCATGGGATATCAGCTTGCATTTTAAAAGAATCTGCAGGAAAACGAATTGGCGATGCCTTTGACTAAGCTGTTTAATTTAAGTCTCTGCTCTAGCAAAGTACCAACAGAGTGTAAGAAGGGCAAAATAATTTCTATGCATAAAGGAGGATCTAAGTCTCTGGCAGCAAATTATAAACCAATTGATATCTAAGGAGTGGTGGTAAAAGTAGTGGAAAAGTTCTTCAAAAGAGAGAATGCAGGAATAGGTGGATAAGAACGTGATACTCTATGAGGGGAAGCATGGGGTTTGTGAAGGGTTGGTCATGCCTTAGTAATGTACTAACTTTTATTTATGACAGAATGAACAGCTGAGCTGAATAAAGGGAATGGCTACACGATGATACTGCTGGATTTTGCAAAGACGTTTGACAGGATAACACATGGAACTCTGATATGTAAACTGCAACAAATGGGCATATATATAAACTGGTGATATGGATACAAGGGTAGTTGATGGACAGATACCAAAAAGTAGTATATGGAGGCACAGAATCCAGGTGACTAGGGGTGTGTTTGGACCAATTGCCAGTGCCGTAACGAGGGCGTGGCAAAAGAGGCGCCCGCCACAGGCGCAACTAGGTTTGGGGCGCAAAACGTAAAAAATAAATAAATAGATATAAAAGTTTGCTATTTTATATTGTATTTTTAAATTTCAGCAATACGCTGCTTAGACACACTGCAACTCATTTTGAGTTGCAGTGTGTTGGTTAATAGTAAGTATTTAACATATTGCATTTAGTAAAATTTAACTTGTTACATTTAAATTTTTCAAAATTGTTGTCATTTTTGGGTTGGAGGGGTGCAAGTTAGACACTTGCCACATGCGCTTCATACCCTCGTTACTGTACTGACCATTGCTGTTTAATTTTACATAAATGATAATAATCATCATCAGCCATTTTCTGTCCACTGCTGGTCAAGGCCTTTCCCAATGTCCTCCATTCTTTCCTATCTTGAGCTTTTCTATGCCACTGGGTTCCAGCTATCTCTTTAATCTCATTCTTCCACCATCCCTTTTATCTTCCTGTAGCTCTCTTTCCACCTCTAGGATACCATTCTATCAACATGGTCTATTTTTGAGTGTAACCTTGCAATATGACCTGCCCATCGCCATGTGGATCTTTAATTTCTGTTATGTCTCTCACTCTAGTGTGAGCTCTGACCCAAGTATTGTGCTTTCAGTTGTTTGCTGGTGATGCAAAGTTGAGCAGGATGATGATGTCAGCCTATTTAAGGCTGACAGCGTGAAACAATATATATAATGGATGTCAATTTAATGCGAAAAGTGTAAAGTTATGCATTGTGGTATAAACAGATTACAAAGTGTATACCACATTGAGGAAACTATACTGCAGGAAATTGATGAAGCCAGGGATTTGGGGATAGTAGGAGTTAGTGGGCACTCAGAGGGGGAGGGGAACCAGGAGGCCCTGGTACCCCCAAAGAAAAAGGGAAAACACTCGAAAATTTTTGCAAAAATCTTTTCCTAATTAAAATTCATTTTTTTATTTATGTTGTGTCGGGTCTTCTATTTCTATACTACTTATGAATTAGCCATCATTGCAGATGCTCAGTCATAGGTCGTATGCGATGCGTAGTGTGTATTCTGAAATCGTCTACTCAACCCCCCCCCCAAGATTAAATCCTGAGTGCACTGCTGGTAGGAGTTGTAGATAGTTGAAGTTTAGAAGACATATTGCTAAAGTAGCTCACAGGATTACATGATTACAAAGAACACACACTAACATATAGAGATAAGAGAGTTATCATTTCTCTTTATAAAGCCTTGATATGACCACATCTGGATTACTGTGCTCAGGTCTGGTCACTTGAGTTTCTTGGGGGATAATGAAGTGGTGGAGAGGATCCAGAGACAAGTGACCTAAATTATGAGTGGTCTGTGGAATGCTCCCTATGAGGACAGATTGAAGGTTTGTGGATTATAAAAGTGGTGTTGATAGGCAAAAAAGGGGAGACATGATAGAAACATTTTAAGTAACTTAAAGGATTTTATAGGACTGATGCAAGGAAATGTTTCAGCACTTGGCTAGTGCTTAAACATTTCCTTGAATAAGATCATCCCTGAAGGCTGGGTAAGAGTGTGGTTAGCAATGGTATGAAAACTAGTTTTTTAGCTTGCAGAGTGGTAAATGAGTGAAATGGGTTGCCTGAGTCAATTTGTGAGTGCTTTTCTGTTAATGGTTTCAAGGAGAGGTATGACAGATATTGTGTTGATAGTTTGGGCCTCCCATGATGAGTCTTAGGACTCTATGGTGGTGGCCATGCAATAACAATAATAATCCTCTAATGCCATTTCATTTTCCAAAGAGAGTAGGCAGTACTTGTTTTTTTTGTTTGTTTGTTTTGTTTTTAGTGATAACTCTTTATAATCTCCACCAGTGGCGGCCTGTGAAGCTTTAAGTGGGGGTGCTGCCTATACAAAATAATTTAAAAAATATTCTTTTTTTTCTAATCAGTAACCAATTTATTAATAAATAAATCTACACATTTATTTATTAATAAATTGGTTACTACCCCCACTTAAAGCTTCATGAGCTGCCACTGATCTCCACCATAAAGATCAAGTGCATTTCTACAGCATGTTATGGAATAACATGCTAATGTTTCTAATCTTCTCTAGTATCCATTTGAATGCACTCGTGTGTTCTATTGTAGATTATGTAAGTCATTTAATTAAGAGGCCAAACATCTTTCTGAAAAAATAAAACGACTTTCCAGCTTCAAAGATCAACTAACTAACGAATAAGTTTAAAAAAGGTCTAGAATAAGATTTTCTAGTCAGTGACTATATTGAAACCTGTAACGATCTTTCTTCTACAGATCGAGCATGAAAGTTACCACGAGTTTATGCAGGTCTTAAAAATATTATAATTATTACAGGGCTTCTATGAGTTCAATGAATCACTGCAGTAAGTCCCCACAGTTAGGGATCATGGTGGTGGCCGGTGAAATTTTAAGTGGGGGTGTTGCCTATACAAAATAAAATTTTAAAAAATTAATTATTTTTTTCCTAATTAGTAACTAATTCATAAATAAATAAATCTGTAGATTTATTTATTAATAAATTGGTTACTGATTAGGAAAAAAAATACTTTTTTTTTATTTTGTATAGGCAGCAACCCCACTTAAAATTTCACTGGCCGCCACTGGATCATGAGATGGTAGAAGCTGTCTGTTGTACTCTCCTCTCCAGATGCCTATGAAAATCACTAATAACCTTGAGTCAAATATCAGTGACAGCTAAAAGACTTTGCTTGCTTCCATTGGGGTATTCCCCAATAAGATGTTAGCAGATGTATTACTTATTTATTTGTTAATTTATATTTATTTATCACAGCACAACAATATGCCATGACTTCACCAACTACAGTACTTCTTCATTATCAGATCTTCTGTTGAATCTCTGTATTTACTCATACTGAGAATTGTGAATGATGAGCACTACTGGAAATGCTAGAATTCTTGATTAAATTAACTTACATAAACATTTATGTAAGCATTGGGTGTTGAATACAACAGTTTTTGTAGGATGATACACCTAATCATATCATATGCTCAAATTAAAACTACTGCAAGGAGTATTCATGAATTCAATGATCCATATCCTTTTTATTATTCATGGATTGGCTGGTAGGCCAGGTGTTTAGATCATAGTTTTTTTTTTAAGCTGTGAAGTGAATACATAATGTCTGTAAACTGCAGATGTTCTCTGGTAAGTTTGCATGTGAAATAACATAATAATCTCAGATTCAGAAAAGGGGGAAAAATGTGCAGTGTATGAAGTATCTCACCTTTAATTGAAAAGTCCTTTTAAATGGTCACCGGGATTTCAGAAGGATGAAGAGATGTTGGAAAGGGTCCAAAGGCGACTGACTAAGGTAGTTTCTGACCTCTGGAATGTTGAGTATGAGGAAAGATTGAGAAGATGTAATTTGCAGAGTCTGGTGGAGAGAAGGAAGAGGGGAGATATGATAGAGACCTGATAGAGAACCATGGTTAGATGAGGATGACATCCTGACAGGAATAGAGATGGAAGGGTATGATATTCGTGAGGATAGAAGGGGTAAAAAGGGAGGGAGTGCTATTGATGAGTTATGTCCATACAAGGGAAAGATGCAAGAGGGAAATGGGGTTTTGAGGCAGTAGGGTGTAAGATAGAGGTGAATAAAATCAAATACTTGGTAGCATGTTGTTATAGACCTAATAATGTGGATGGTAGTGATAGTGAAATGTATAGTCAAATTAGCCAAGCAAATAAGAAAAGGGTGATCATTATGGGTGATTTTAATCATGGCAATATAGACTGGAATGAAGAGATAGCAACTGGAAGTAAAGAAAATGAATTTCTTGAGTTTTTGATGGATAACTACCTCAGACAGTATGTAACAGAGGGCACACGAGGATTAAGGATCTTGGATTTGGTCATCTCATCAGAGGATGTAATTATAAATGAGGTGTCAAATCATCCACCAATTGGTGATAGTGACCATGAGGTGATTACCTGGGTGGTTGCCAGCAGTGCAAGGATCCCAGTGAGAAAAGTGTATATGTGGAACTACAAGGGGGGGGGGTGATTATGAAGAGCTCAGGAGACAGCTTGCGGGTGCAGCATGGAATGAGGAGTTAGCTGGAAAAGAGATCAATGCAGCTTGGGGGATTTTCAAAAACTATCTAGTAGATGCAATGTCTAAATGTATTCCAAGGGTGAGAAGGTTAAATAAGGTAGGTGTGAGATGGATGAATAAAGAGATTAAGCATGCGATACAGAGAAAAAGGGCATTGTAGAGGCAGCATAAGAGAAGTGGAAGTAACCAATTTCATGAGGTCTACAAAGACCAGGCAAGGAGGGTGACTTGGTTGGTGAGAGTAGCTAAAGAGAGGTATGAACAGCAGTTAGCTAATGAAGCCAAAAAGAATCCTAGGGAGTTCTTTCGATATGTAGCCAGCAAAAGAAAGAATGATTATGGAAGGATGACATTGATTGGAGGAAATGGTATAAAGACAGCTGTTGCAGAATGTGTGGTGGAGATACTTAATGAGCAGTTCATAAAGATCTTTCAATCTTGTGAATGTGACTTCATGGAGAGATTGAGAGCAGTTGATGATGGGGAGGAGAGACTGACTGTAAGTGAGCAAGAGATGTTTGGGGAGTTGAGTAAACTAGATGTAAATAAGGCTGTGGGACTTGATAATATATCACCGCGTATTCTGAAGGAATGTGCCAGAGAGTTGACACCTGCCTTGACATGTTTTTTTAATACGAATCTTGCACTTGGTCAAGTTCCTAAAGAGTGGAAGGAGGGCAAGATTGTGCCACTTCATAAAGGAGGTGATCGAACTCAAGCATCAAACTATAGGCCTATCTCTGTGTCAGGTGTTGTGGTTAAGTTGTTGGAGAAGCTTGTAAGAACTAGGATCCAGAGTTGGGTTGACAACAATGGTATAATCTTTGATGGACAGCATGGATTTGCTAAAGGGAGGTCATGTTTTAGTAATTTACTTACTTATTACAATAAAGTGACTGCTTCCTTGGACAGAGGAGAAGGATACACAGTAATATACTTGGATTTCGCAAAAGCTTTTGATAGAGTACCTCAAGATAAGTTGACAGTCAAACTAGAGCAGATGGGGTTGGATATTAGATTAGTGCATTGGATTGGAGACCGGCTATCTGATAGGTATCAGCAAATTGTGTATGGGGGTGCAGTGTCCAGGAAAAGGAAAGTCACTAGTGGAGTGCCTCAGGGGTCTGTTTTAGGGCCATTACTATTTAACTTGTATATTAATGATATTGGCAAAGATTTGGATGGAGATATTCAGTTGTTTGCAGATCATGCAAAGTTGGGACGAACCATAAAGAGTAGTGAAGATGTTGTGGCCTTGCAAGAAGACTTGAATAAATTGTGATTGGGCAAGCAAATAGGGATGTGAGTTCAATGTTGCAAAATGTAAGGTCTTAAAATTTGGAAAACAAAGATGAGATGCAGAATTTATGCTTGGTCAGAATATATTGTTGGAGGTAGAAGAAATAAGAGATCTGGGGGTGATAGTGGATAAGGATCTAAAGTTTAGGGGACACATTGCCAAAGTTGTGAAGACAACACAAAGACTTCTGGGAATGATGTGGAGGACACTGACGTGTAGAAGTAGGGAGATTCTTGTTCCATTGTATAAGGCTTTGATTAGGCCACACATGGACTATTGTGCCCAGATTTGGTCACCGGGTTTTCAGAAGGATGAAGAGATGTTGGAAAGGGTCCAAAGGCGACTGACTATGGTAGTTTCCGACCTCTGGAATGTTGAGTATGAGGAAAGATTGAGAAGATGTAATTTGCAGAGTCTGGTGCAGAGAAGGAAGAGGGGAGATATGATAGAGACCTACAAGTTGGTAAGAGGTTGTTATAAGATCAATGGTGGAGAAGTTCTACAGAGAATAGTGGGAGATCAGGGGAGAACCAGAGGTCATCCCTGGAAACTGTATAAAGAGGGTGTGAGTAGGGGAGTGAGAGGCAGGTTTTTTTCGTGCAGAGTTGTGAATGACTGGAATGCCTTGCCTGAGATTGTGGTGTCTGCAAGGAGTTTGAGTGTGTTTAAGACACGGTATGATGAGATGTGTGTGTGATAAAAGGACCTCCCAGATGAGTCTTTGACTCCATGAGGTCTTGGGTAATAATAATAATAATAATGTTCCTCAAGAAGCTGCACCTAGGTCTTTCTAACCAAAAGACATCATCCATCATTCATGTATCACAATCAATGATAAAACTACATACAATTGTTTGTGAGGAATTCTTGGTACATGATCAGCCATTAGACCTGTGGAGCTTCATTCAGCTAGCTAACACTATTCCCAATTCAACCATGGACACTCAAACATTAAGTAGGGGTATCATGTTTCCCAGTGAATGCTATGTCTGTCTGCAAAACTTCATTGCTATGCATTTTTTTTTTTTTTTGTTATGTAGCTCCCATCCATGAAAGGTTTTTCTGTAAACTCATAGTGCATTCGTACCATGGGTGGGCTAACATTTTTTTTTCTATTTTTTAGTAATTTTATATATATATTGGTATTTTCATTGATTTTTTTACATAGTCTGGAAACCTTGGCCTAGAGATCAAACATGGAACTTTTTCAAGCCACTTCAGGCCTCCGAAAAATGGAGGCGATGAAATTCAAATCGTATCTAAAGACAATCATAAACATCCATGTCCACAGCAAGATTCAAACCCACAGCCTGTTGGTTGGAGAGTGGATATGCTAACCACTCGGTCAACCAGACTGGTGTACCATAGATTTCAAATTACAACCATCTTGAACATTCAATAAATTAAGAGACTGGGCATGAATGGAACTGTGAGAGATAACTAAAGCCAAAAGGACAATATATTATATATATTAATTGTGTTTGTGCCACTGGTGAGAAAAGAGGGGAGGGGATTAAAACCTGAGTTTCCACGAGAAAAAATTGTTGCCATCCTACGAGCCAGTCAGGGGCACGCCGGCCATATGTGCAATGTGGGCGACGCACACAGGTGCCAGGATAGTAAAGGCGACAAAGAGGAGGTAATAGTTAAAAAAAAACGTTTTTTTAAAGTGATTTTTTTTATTAGAGGTGGGGATAGGGGTGCCAACTAAAGTTTTGCACACAAGCGCCGGACACTACTGGCGTGCTACTGGGTATAGGGGAGCCAACTAAAGTTTTGCATACAGGTGCCCCGGGCCCCACTGGCACACCCCTGGAGCCAGTCTAACTCACCTTCAGTTGAAAACACCTTATATGAACTTGGGTCATTTGAAATGTAGGGCAATCATGTGGATCTGTATAATGCAAAGTGCAAGTACTAATGAATTTTTAAATTCATAGAGTTCAAATTAATAGATATTAATTTGAACATATTTACATTATTTCATTGAGAAACAGCGATTTTCTATTTACTATCAATAATGATATCAACCTTCTTTTTTAATTTCAGGTTAGTAATCAAGGAGGAAGCAGGGATGCTGTTTCATACTGTGCATGTTCCTGTTGGCGTAGCTGGAATAATTGTTCCATGGAATGTACCTCTGGTGATGTTGGTCATGAAAATTAGTCCAGCATTAATTCATGGAAACACAGTTGTTGCTAAACCGAGTGAATTCACCTCACTGACAGCTTGGAAATTTTGTTCCTTGCTGAACGAAGCTGGTAAGTTAGAATTTATTTCTGAAGCACTATCCTTTGAAATTAAAAAAGAAGGTTTCACTTGGTTAGACTATAATAAATTTAGTTTAATCCTTTATCCAAGTGTGAGCAAACAAAATTTGCACTTGAAAATACCTTCAGGACTGGGGTAAGGTAGTGCAACTCATAGCAAAGGTGGACCAAGCTAACATCACTCCTTGTCTCAGTATCTCCCATAATGCAAAGCACATCACACACCACTTCAGACTACACTGCCTCTTAACCATTGCCACTATTTTCCCTCTTTCACGTCTACCTTATTGGACATAATTCCCCTGCTATCATCATCAGCACTCCCCCTCCCTTCTTGTCCTTTCTATCCTTGTGAAAACACAGTACTCTTGCATTTCTATTCCCATTAGGATATTATCTTCATTCAACACCATGTTTCTCTTATTCCAATGATTCTAGGGTAAACAGACTCAGTAATATATATAATGTATATAAATATATATAGACAATATATATATAATGATTTTTGTTTTGGTAACCTACATGAGTCATCAGACTCATCATGGGAAGCCCACTCAACTAGCAACATGTCTATCATAATGAGCTTTGAAGTTATACTACCTGCATTCCACTCACTAACAACTCTCCATATAAAAAATCTACTCCTCACACCCTTCTTCACCACATCTTCATACAACTTCCAGGGATGTCTCTTGTTCTTCCTCTTAAAATTCACTCTTTTTATAATTCGTTCTGTATTAATCTGATAGAATCCCTTAACTAACTTCAAGATCTCTATCATATCTCCTCTTTTCCTCCTATCCACCAACGTCGGTAATCCACATTTTTTCAAACACTCTTCATAACCAACACTCCAGAGTCCTGATATCAGTTTGGTTATTCGTCTTTGGACCCTCTCTAGTGTTTCCACACCACAATGAAAAAAACTAGGTGACCAAATATGAGCACATTAGTCCATATGTGGTCTTACCAATGCCTTATATAGAGACACCACCTCCTTATCTGATCCCTACATGTTAATGTACTTTTTATTATAGCAGCAATACGATGTGCAGTATTCGAAACACTTGCAATGTGTCCATGGAACTTCAGTCCACTGTCTACCATTACTCGTACAAGATCCCAAATCTCATCCACTTCCTGAAGTACAGCTCCACCAATACAGTATTTGGCCTTATATCTTTGACTCCCCAAGTACTACACCTTGCATTTATTAATATTAAAACTGCAACCCTACTTATTTGTCCAAGCTGTCAATTCAAATCTTCCTGTAGAGAATTAACATCAGCACTACTCCTGATAATTCTACCTAATTTTGCATCATCAGCAAACATTCGAAGATCCTCAGTCAATCCAGATGAAATATCATTAACAAATAAGTTAAAATGTAGTGGCCCAAGAACAGAACCCTGAGGCATGCCAATGGTCACCTTCCTTTTCTAAGACACTGCTCCATCATACACAATTTGCTGGTATCATTCAGAGAGCCAATCTCCAATCCATCTAACCAATATACTATCTATTCCTATCCTTACAGCTTGTATACCAATTTATTATCTGGTAATCTATTAAATGCTTTTTGCAAAGTCCAAGAATATCACCGTATAGTATATGCTTATCCCTTATCCAACACATTCATCATGTTATCATAAAACATAAGCATATTGCTAAAACAAGACCTACCTTTCACAAACCCATGCTGACCATCATAGAGAATCTTATGTCTATCAACCCAATCCTGTATTTTTTTTCAACACTTAGATCACAACTGCAGATATACAGAACAGTCTATAATTGGAAACTTCTGTTCTCAAACCAGCTTGTTGAGAGGTATTATTTTAGGAACCTTCCCCACTGCAAGACTTTCATTAAATAACCAGATCAAGAGCATGGCTAGCTCTTTTGCACAATCTTTAAAAATACGTGGTGATATGTCATCCAAAGCACCTCCGTAGCACAATTGGAAGAATGATGGTACCTTGTGCCTTCGATTAGAAAAGGCCTAAGTTTGATTCTCATTATGACGGAGGAATCTTTATATGGATTTTTTCAATCAAAGCTGAGTTATCTGATCTCATATGGAGGTAGCAGGGTTTTTTCTGCCAGGTTTTTCATCCCGCATACAGACAAATCGGTCTTTCAGAACACACAATTTACAGATAAAGAATATTAGCTGTGGTGGTGGTGGTGGGCAGTAGATGGCACTGATGTAGATGATTGGTAATAGAGGTTCGGTGTAGTCGTGGAGATGGAGAGTTGTACAGTGGGTGTCCTCCGGCATTGAGTCTTCGGACTCCTTAGAAGTGTCACGAATAATAATAATATTTCTCACAGTCTTATTAACATTTAACCCAAGCAACATTTGATACACCTCTGATTCTTTCACCTTTATTATATATATATAATATATATTAGTAGTATCTCTGACTGCCCTGTCTATCTTTGCATCATTAGCAAACAATTAAAAATCTCCTGTCAAACCCTTCCCAATATCTTTAATGCATAGATTACACAACAATGTTCCAAGGACTGATCACTGGGGGCACACCACTTGTCACCTTAAATCTGGCAGATTCACACACACCCTGCTTCACCTTATGGGTGGTTTAAAACCACTGGAACACTAAGAATTTGAGCCACTTTGCCATCTGTATGTCTGTTCAAAGGGCTCAAAGGTGTCCATATTTGTGACTGCACATAGAAGCTATTAACACGAATGTGATGCAATGTTTACGTGTCTAAAAGTGTTCCTCTTCATGAATCATTAGTATATTGTGTTTTTTAGGAATCACACAGGAAACAAATAGGGGAGTCTTTAACAGGAATAAATGCAAAAATATAATATCGGTGATACTGCTATTCCATGGGCATGCACCTAGCACACCTTGAATATATCCCTCTGGTGCTGATATCTCATCTGTCACTATTGCTGAATTCTTATCTAAATTATGCAACTGTTCTAGAACCTTCTAATACAATGTAATGGTAGCACCGTGTTACATACACCAGGTTGATAGACCTTGGAAAGTGAGCACTCATCATTTGAGCTATCACATCTGCCTCTGACACAAGGATACTGTCTGCATTCAGTAAAGCTATTCTTTCACATTTTTTTAAAATTATTTTTTCTATTTTTTTTCTTTTACTTGCAGCATAATGACAAAATTCTTTTCATACTCCAACTTAGCTTTCTGTATAATACTCATAACATCTCTGGCCTGTTTCTATATTTCATAACTCCTCTCACTCTTATGATATTCCTTCCACATCATCATCTTCTTATGAATCTATAATAAGATTCCTAATAAGATTGCACATATTTGAACTCTAGGGACACATTCAAATAATGTATTATTTATGCATCTTTTCAAGGCTTCCCATACACTGTTCATATCCTTCTCATTCATTAACTGCTATCATGGGACCAAAGATAGTATTCTTTGATCCCATGGTAACATTCTTTGATCCTGAGTTAGTCATAATTTTCAGATTTGTAGTTCAGCATGTAACCTGTCCTTAATGGAACATCCATATAATTGAATACTTCCTAAGTCAGTACAACAGCATGATCACTGCACTAACTGGTGGCAAAACAGTCACATATGGAAGCTTCCTGTATCATCAGTGGACATAGTATGGTTTATGCCACAACTGCTCCACATACGATCCAGTTTATATATATATATTGTGTGTGTGTTAAAGATACCAAGAAATTTTATAAACTTAGTTTTAATCCTTTTTTTCCCAAGTAAGCCAAGCTTGCACCTGAAGTATTTTTCAGGTCTGAGGCAACTTGTGGTAAAGGTCCGGCTCTGGGTCTGGCTCCCACTGATGAGACCTCAATAAAGGTTGAAACCGGTCTGGGTAGTAACCCTTCCTATAATACATAGCATTATACATGTCCGTAAGGATATGTGCTTGGTATTATGAGATACTTAGGAAAGTGATCAGAGCTTATGCTACCTTTACCACAAGTTGCCTCAGACCTGAAAAATACTTCAGGAGCAAACTTGGCTTACTTGGGAAACAAGGATTAAAGCCAAGTATATAAAATTTCTTGGTATCTTTAACGTATACTACACCAAGGTAAAAAACTTTCTACATATATATACATACATATATACAGTACCGTCGACAGGGTATAGCATAGAGGCAGCCTACCTCACGGCACGGCTTAATAAGGGAGCTCATTCAGCCATATTGCGGTAGGTGCCGTCACTACGCTAACAATTCCTGTTAGCATAGCAAGTGTGGAAAGAATATTTTCCAAGCTTAAACTGATTAAAAATTATTTGCGAACAGCAATGACCCAAGAAAGATTGGTTGGTCTAGCAATTATATCGATAGAAGCAGACATAGCTTATAATTTAAATTTAAAGAGAGCTTATAAGCAGTTTTATTGTGCAATATCCTCGTAGAGCAAACATTTTATTAATATTATTATGTAATCGCTTCACATTAATGCTTCTCTTGTAATAAAAACAAAATAGCAATTGGAGATTTTCTTATATTTTTGTCTTATAATCCATCAGAGGTGATATTTAATTGTTTGCCTCAGAGCACGATCTAATCTGGCGACGGCCCTGTATGTATATATATATATATATATATATATATTGGTCTCTAGAGCAGTTTCTGGATTATCTAATCCTTAACCCATCCAATACCATGAAACCAAATTAATGGCCTTTTGTAGATGGACTTCGAAGGAAGATTTTTGGAAACCAGGTTGCTACTTGATATTTTCCAGACACATGTCTAAATCTAGAATAAAAGTCTCTTGAGCAACTTTCATTGTATAGTTTCCTCATGAATTTTGTAACTGAATATCTAGTTTTATCTCTAGTCGCTTGGTTGCTACATGACTTTTTGTCTTCAACTTTCCTGAAAATGCTGGAATCAAGTACCCAAATTTCTGTTGTTTCATCTCACTCTCTTCCTTCTGTACATCAGTGATCTTATTTTCCTACCTCTTCATACTAAATAAATTCATAAGTTTACAGACTTTGCATTCCTGCTCCTCATCACTAAAAGTCTTGTAGCATACAAACCAATAAGACTGCAAAAAAAGATCTAGGGAAAACTTCCTAAAATACTGATCTCCATACCATTCTCCAGTAGAGAAAAGATAACTTAATCAATTAATTTTAATTCTTCTAAAACCCAGTCTTATGTATAATAATCCTCCTTATCTGATCTTGTTTATTTCTCTCTAGATCATTGTATCTGACTAGATAACTGATGAAGAGATTTTTTGGATTAACAATAGCTAGAATTTTCTCCTAGCATATTAGAATCTCCAGAGCTGCTCAGAAAGCAAAGCTATAAATGATGATCCTTTTGATCAACTGCTTATATGATACAAATCAACCTAGTAGTGTAGTACTTCTCCCTTTTTTGGGAGAAGTCCAAAAAGCTTCTTTAAAAAATCCTAGATGCAGCTCAACAGTGAGCAAACAGGATGATTAATAACTATTTTCACACTGATGTGTTCATGAACACCTATGCTACATCACTATCAATTTGCAATCTAGCTTTGAACTCATGACACACTAATTATTTATCTTTTTCCTTCATCCCTGCTGCCACCATCTTGCAGAACAGTCAACTGGGATGGCTGTTTCCCCACTAACTATAAGTTAAAAAAATTAAAAAAACTCCATAAATTTCTTATCCCCCCCCCTAACCCCTCCATTATACATTCCTGATTAAATACTATATAAAAATAATTATCCACTCACAATGCCACAGGTATCTGATAATAATCATAACAATTCTGAGATATGCTGATTTAATTGTATAATTCATGTTTTTCAGGTGTTCCTCCAGGAGTTGTCAATGTCATATATGGCCTTGGTCAAAAGGTAGGGGAGGCACTAGTCACAAATCCTGATGTTCCTCTCATTTCTTTTACTGGTAGCACAGCAACAGGTACTCATATTGCCACAGTTACCGCACCAATGGCAAAGAAACTTTCACTGGAGGTAATATTTCTGTGCAGATAAAAAAAAAAAGTTAAACTTAAACTTAACTTCATAAAGATGAATTACAAATTTCTTTCACATACTCTTATTTTGAAGACAATAATATACCATCATCATCATCAAATTCCAGAGAAGTATAGGATATTATGATAGTATGACATGAAAAAGTTACACATTACTAACTTCCTATTAACAATTTTCCTCTAAATTATTCTTATCTGTCAAGACTCTAGTATTAGTAGATCCTAGATTTCTATCTTCTAAAGCTCTTTTTACCATAATCATCCACCTAGATCTCGGTCTTTATCCTGCCATCCACTTTCCTCTCCCGTTCTGTTTTTAAGTTACCAAAACCACCTGAGATTAGCTCTGATAACACATGTCTGAATGCTAACAATGGCAAGTTGTTTCCTAATATTCTCATTTTTAATATGATACAGATGGCATCAATATGCCATCTGTCCATTCCCCAATCTTCTTCAGAGCTCTCAAATCTATAGTCTACATTCTTTGATCAAGTGTTTTACTTCTAACCCAACTTTCAGATCCAAACTTAAAATTGGTTTGAACATTGTCTTGTATACAGCTAGTTTAGTCTTTTGAACTAATTTCTCTCTTATTCCATATAAATTTATTCAGTTCACTTCCTGCCATACCAGTTTGCTAATTCTGCTGACTATTTCCATATTTAATTTGCTATCTTCACCAAAAATTGTGCCTAAATAGTTGAAATGTTTTACTTGTTCTATAAATTCTCCATTCAGGATGCAGTTGATGTTTTCAATGTTTCTGCCTATTTTCACTGTCTTTGTCTATTTATTGCTGATTTTTCATGCCAAATTTATTACAACAGTTATTCAATTTAGTCAGAGAATCCTGCAGACTTGTACTGGATTTATTTAGATATACATAATATCATCTGCATAAAGTAAAGAGCTGAGATTAACATCTTCAATTATGATATCAGGTTTAATATCACTTTCCTTCATAGTGTGATTCATATAGATTATGAATAACAGCAGAGATAATGTACATCTTTGTATCACATCTAAGTTAACATGAATCTAATTTCCTGTACCTCCTTCAATTCTAACTGCTGACTACAACTCAAATATAGACTTAAGTTTTATGGTATAAATGCCCCATTAACACCATAACTGTCGATGTTGGAAGTTTTTCCACTTGGTTATACTATAAATTAAAGATACCAAGAAATTATAGATGTTTTTGGTCATACAATGTTACAAAATATAAGACTTATTGTTAAACTGACCATAGATTTTTAATTCGTACGTATGTTCGTACAATATTGCCTACCGGTTTCGCTAGTAACTGTATATGTGTATGCAAACAAAGTTTGCACCTCAAATATAATCAGAACTAGGGCAACTCATATATATATATAGAAGCTAATGACTTCACATCACTTGCCTTAGTATTCCATAATGCAAAGTACATATCCTTATGAGTATGTATAATGCTATGCATTATGGAAAGGGTCACTACACAACCCAGTATCACCTCTTGGGTCTAGCTCCCACTGACGAGACCACAATAAAGGTCGAAACCAATCTGGGTAGTGACCCTTCCCTTAATGCATAGCATTATACATACCTATAAGGATATGTGCTTTGCATTATGGGATACTAAGGCAAGTGATGTGAAGTCATTAGCTTCTATATATATGAGTTGCCCTAGTCCTGATTATATTTCAGGTGCAAACTTTGTTTGTTAACACTTGGATAAAGGATTAAATCAAGTATATAATTTCTTGGTATCTTTAATTTATATACCTGTAGAATTTTGCAAAGCTTTTCTATAGGCACCTCGTCATATGTCTTTTCCAAATCTACAAAACTAAACACATATCCATGTTATATTCCCGTGATGTTTCAACTATTGTCTTAAAGTGAAAATCTAATCTTGATATCCTCTGTTTGGCCTGAATCCAGCTTGTTCATCTCCAAAATTCTCCACAATTTTTCTTAGCCAAGTGAACACTTTGCTGGGGAAAGTTATGGTAGGCAACAACAGGATGCAAAGTATACACTTATCTTTAGAGGTACCTGTGGCATGACTATAAACAACAAATTACACAATAACCACAGTAATTAACTTTAATGAAATGAAAGTACAGATATTTCGTACTGAAAATAACAGTACATCATCAGTGCGTAGAAACAAGCAAATCAAGGAAATGAAACACAAGGTACATATACATACAACAATTGGTTTACCAATTAAAACGGTTGTCAAGTGCTAGAAATTAATATATTAATAAATAATATTAAAACTATTTTTGATGGTTACATAAAATGAGAATCTCCCAAACTTTTGGGGGAGGGAGAGAGAGAGAGAGAGAGAGAGAGACAATCGTTCTGATTCAGATTTGGCTGATGTAAAAGGACTTCACAACTTTCTTTGAAAAGGCATTCATATTTAAAACTGCTTCTATGGAGAAGATGAGCTTCATCCCACCGGCTACTGTGTTTAATGTCAATACTATGTTGTGCCCGACCAAACTTTTGAGGTTTCACGTATTCAATATAATATTGATGTCCATTAATTCTCTTTTCCACAGAACAGCCTGTCTGTCCAATGTATGTCAGTATATTACATTCACAAAGTATCTGGTAAATGCAAGCTAATGATAGAGGTGACAGTTTGGCTTTTGTAGATGGTGAGAGATGAGAAATTTTGTTGATAGGAAAATATGTGGGAATAAGGTGATACTTCAAAATTCTACCAATATGTTCAGGGATACCAGAAATATAAGGGATTGGAACCCTGCGATCTGTTGAAGAATCCTAAGGTGTTGGAACATCAGGAGTCAATTGCCTGCTGGATTTGATGAGGGTTATAACCATTAAATTCCATTAAAGTTTTGATAGTGAAAAGTTCTTGTTGTAAGCTTAAGGAAGAGGAGCATACATTATGTGTTCTATTAATTAAAGACTTGATAACACCAATTTTTTGAGAGGTGTGATGAGTAGACTTTTGACTACTCATTACTTCTCTTAAAGTTTAAGAGATAAGAGACCTTGGAGTGGTGGTAGACAAGGATCTGGTCTTTGGGATGTGGGATATGAAGACAAATTGAGGGAATGCAATTTACAAAGCTTTGTGAATAAGAGCAGATATGATCGAGACATTTTAATTGGTAAAGTGTTGGTAATGGGTTAATGTGGAAAAAAATTTTCATAGAATGGGGAAAAAGGAGGTTAAACAAAGGGACATCCCTGGAATATAAGGAGGGTGTGAGCAGTGGCATAAGGAGCAAGTTCTTTACATGGAAAGTGAGTAGAATGCATTGCCTGACATTGTGGCGAGTGCAAATACACTGAATGAGTTTAAAGAATGGTTTGATAGGATTTGTGTGTAACAGCGTGTACCTCTCACAATGAATCATTTGACTCCTTCTATTATATTCCCTCTGCAATGTTTTATTTTATTTTATTTTTTTAGTTTTATTTTTTTGCAGCTACTGCTTCATATCTCTACTCATTCACTTAATCTCCACTTGGTTTATTCTCCTATGAGTATACAGTCTGATACTGCTTCTCTCAAACAACCCCTGAGAAGTGTACTACTGACAATCTTTCCTTGTAGCTTCTTAAATCATGGCCAGAATCGATGTCTTTTAAGTAATGCAATAGCAAGTTAGGTCATGCCAAGGTTATATTTCTGTAACTTATCAGTCACTTTTTAAAACTTTTGAAGTTTCAAGGGTGAAAACCTTTTTTTTTTTTTTTTGTATAAAACCATGAACAATATAAAGTTCCAGTACTTTGGCTGATTTAGGGTTAAATAATCCAGAACTCCCTACTCTAGAGATGGAACATTGCTTTTTCTAGTTACTTCATGTCTCCAATAAGAAAAATGGTGGCCTTCTCACAATTCTTCTTTTTCATCCATCAAGATGATAGGTTGAGTCCAATATAAACAAATCTTTGCCATTTGTCTTTATCTCTTGCCATTTTTGTCATCTCTCTGAAGCTTGATAATTGTGATCGTTCCTTTGGACACCTCAAGAGAAGCCATTCTCTCGAGGTGTCCAAACCATCTTAATTGTTGCCGTCTGTAACTTGCTCATTTGCTTTGTGTTCTGACCAGGGTCTTATTTATTTTTCTTAAACATTCTCCTCACACTAAGAAATGAAATTCGTTGTCCACTTAATTTTATTCTATTCTATCTAGTGTCACCACCATCCAAGATGTTAATTATGAATCTCTATATATTTGTTTTGAGGTACTCTCTTGCTCTCTGCATAGTTCTGGCCCAGTCCCCATCCACCTAAAACATTTTCAAATGTTCATTCCATGTTAGATTTGAACTTGTGTGGTATGAATGTCTCCACTTGGCCAATCAGGTGGGCAAATGATATAAAATATCGATATATATTTATTATATTTTTCTTTCAATAATGTTAACAGTATATGACACTTAAAAAAAAAATTAACTAAGTTCTCTTTGAATTTTCAGATGGGTGGAAAAAATCCAGCTATTGTATTTGAAGAAGCAAACCTGCAAAAATGTATTCCTACTATTATAAGGTATAGTTAGAGTCAATCGTAACGTAGTTTACCATAGTGACATATTAGTTTATTTCTATGTCTATGTATATGCTCCAGGTAATAACCATGATATGAAAGTTGAAATGGTGAGGAAATGATTTTAATAGTAAAGTTTTCACTTCAAATGGTAATTGTGTCTACAGATCTGTTAAAATTAGTGTTTGCAGAATGCTACTTGTTACACTTCTCTTGTGGGATATTGCTTTCCTTCACAACTCACTACTGTATATATCAGACAGCTAATGAATTCATCTCACTAATCTGTTATCCATCTTCCTCAACTTGAATACCAACTTATAGATGAGTAAAACTACCAATTTGATGTTGCAAAGTGAAATATTTCAAAATTTGCAATGCAAAGATGAGATACTGTATTGAATTTTGTGGGATGAACTGAAGGAGGTGGAAGTACTTGGGAGTGATGATGGACAAGTACCCGAAACTTAATGTCACATTGCAAGAATGTGACAAATTATGGCAGTAATGCAGGCGTCCTTTGACTGGAGGTTAAGCTTCAGCTTGAAAAAGGCATGTTCTGGTATGTTTATTTAAAGTCCAATTATAGCATTTATCAGATGCTGCAGTTTATCCACATAACTTAAGTAACTAAAGTGCTATTGTTGGCAGTTCTTATAATTACAGGTTTTCATTAAGAAATAAGCATATAAGTGTAAGGAGTGAACTTCTTCCTAGAATCCTGTGTGTGTGTGTGTGTGTGTGTGTGTGTGTGTGTGTGTGTGTGTGTGTGTGTGTGTGTGTGTGTGTGTAAAATATAGGGGGGGGAGGAAATCAAGGTCAATCTGCAGTCCTAATTATGGATTACAAATGGCAGCATATAAGAGCTCTCCCTACAATTAGAATGGTATATCCTAATTATAGGATTACAACCAGGATATATATATATATATATATATATATATATATATATATATATATATATATATATATATCAGTGGTGTCACATGCCTATTTCAGTTGGGTGTGCTGTTATTGTGTGGCTTATGCAACCCATGCTACACAATTCATATCAATTTGATGTGAATTTTGACTGCATATGATTGCATTTTTATTGATGTATGAAAGGAGTGCAAAGAACATCAGCGCTCATTGGTCCAATGCAGTTAATTTTATTTATTATTTGACATCTCTAGGGAGTCCAAGGACTCATCGAGACAGGGCACCTGCTCTCTTCAACTCTGCCTCCACCATTCAATCACCAACTGACCGCAACTACACCAACGGCATCTACTGCTGACCACCACTGATATTTACACAGACAATCACAAACATCCATGCCCATGGTGGAATTTGAACCCGCAGCATTTTAGCTGGAGAGCAGATATGGTCAACACCTGGTCAACCAGGCCATATATATATATATATATATCCTAGTTGTAATGCTATAACTAGGATATACCATTCTAATTGTAGGTAATTGTCGATAATTTTGAATACTTTATCAATTAATTGTAACCCAAATCAGTATAGAGTGGGGGACAATGTGTTTGTTTTAAGATATATTAGAAAACACTTAATGAAGGAGAATGCTATATTTGAATTACTCAAGAGCTTACCTCCTTCGACTACAATCATACAATCCGCAAAAGCTCTGGTAGAAAATGGAACATTCAGTAAGTCGTCAACACTGTCTCCCATTGTAAATATGGGCAAAAAAGTTATAAAATATTTATAGAAAATTATATATTAAAAACTTGTCTATATCGGTGTCTTAAATATGTCAGTTTCCACTTCACACACACAAAACAGATGAAACTCAGAAAACAAAAATAGCAGCTCATGACAAATAACATTCTATTGGATTGGTTGACACAATAACTAATCACAGCCATCGATTTCTGGGTACTACTACTGCCTCAGCACACACTCTGCCTCCAGTGGCGAATTCTCCATGCTTGATATGCTTGCTGCGCAAGCTCATTAATTGAGAAAGAAGTAATATTTATTTGTTAATAAATGCATGCATTTATAAGCATTCCATTTAGGCTTTTATTTTTGTAGACAGAAGACATCTTAAGCTTGTACGGCAATAATTGAGCTTTGCGTTGTGTATCAAAGGCCGATTAGCTCGTCTAGTCAAAGCTACCTTGGCTTGTTCGGTTGTAGGAGCTTCCAGGTCCTCACTGCAGCACTGTGATTTCATGCACACGCATAACCATTTCCACTCCCTTCATGTCATCTTAAACACAAGGCCATACGCAGTCGAAATAGCTCTAGCCAGTGAGCTTCAGCCAGCCTTTACAAGTGTGCGTGTTGCTTGGGAAAATTAAGTTACAACCAACTTTTTATGACGATGTTATTGACCAGTTCATAAAGAAGAACAGTAGGGTAGAATTTGTATTCAAGTAGCTAAATTGAAAAAGATAGAATATCATTTGTAAAATAAATGTTGTATTTGTATAATCAAATGTACATAAATTTCTAAATACAGGTAACCCTCGTATAATGCGGATGTTAAGTTCCACAAAAATGCTGCATTATATGAATCGCGTTATGCGAGACTCAGATCACATAGAAAAAGTAGGATTAGGTTCCGAAATCGTTTTTTTTAAAGATTATATAAAGAATGATATATCCAACAAAAAATATTTTTATTTAATTCACGTAATTCATGTAAATTAAGAAAACAAATAAACTATGAAACAAATACATAGTATAAAATTATAAAAAATTATAAATTGTACATAAACTTCATCGCACATGATACATAAATGTTTTAGGCAAAATAAAATAAAGTGCATATTTTAATCATCATCACTCTCTTCAAAACTAAATTTCATGTATGTTCTTTATTTACAAGTGGCCTTAGTTATCAAGAAGTCAGTAATAAGATCTTGCCTACCAATATGCCGCATTTTTTTATTAAGTTCATAATACGGAGCTAAACAAATATCCAATTGTCTCGTTAAATTTCCGGAGCGCTCCATTGGGAGATCATTATCCATAAAATAATTTTCTTGCCAAGTCCAATCTTTCTGCTAATTTCTTTAAACTGAATTCATCACAATCAGAATCTTCCTCATACACTTGAAGAAACTCAGGTGTATGAGGAAGAAGCATTAGAGCTGTTGCAAAAACTAAATAAGAATTCAGCAATACAGACTGATGGGATATCAGCATTGATGCTAAAAGAATGTTCAGCTGAACTGACTATTCCTTTGACCATGCTATATAATTTGAGTCTCAGAACAGGGAAGATTCTGCAGGAGTAAAAAGAATGTATGGTAATCCCATCGCACAAGGGTGGTGCAAAGACCAATGTATTCAACTATCAACCAATCTTTTGCCGGCCTGGTTGCCTGAATGGTTAGTGTATCCGCTCTCCAGCCAAAAGGCTGTGGGTTCAAATCCCACTGTGGACATGGATGTTTGTGATTGTCTGTGAAAATACTAGTGGTGGCGATTGGCGGTAGATAGCGTTGGTGGATTGAGTGGTGGAGACAGAGTTGTCGAGTAGGTGCCCTCCTTCGATAAGTCTTTGGACTCCCTGGAGGTGTCACATAATAATAATAATAATCAGTATCTCAGGAGTGGTGGTGGTGAAGATTTTGGAAAATAATCCAGAAATGGGGTCACAGAGAATCTCTGCTTTGCAATGAACAGCATGGGTTTACTAAGGGAAGGTCATGTTTTAACAACTTGCTCACATTCTATAATTAGACTTGCCATAAAATTTTTTTATCAAACCGGGACATTTTTGAGAGTTTGCTCAAAACAGAAAGTAATGCCTCCTACGCTAAGTACTTATGATTCAAAAGGCTAAATAACAGTGGTTAATAAAAAACAACATTTCCTAGTAATAATTTTTAATTACTCTTAACTGAACATAATTTATTATTAAAAAGTTATTAATATTTATCACTAGCGTGAACTTTCTTTAAAAATTCTTTGTTATTTTTAATCGCGTCGAAAAATTCACTACAATTTAGTTCTGTTAAATTTGCACGCAATACAGCTTTTACTGTTGATTCAGCCATTCTACCTCTTTCTTCAGACCATATGTTATTCATTATTGAGAATATCCTTTCAACAGGTAAAGATGTGCCTGGCAGGCTGAAAATGTATTCTATAATTTGGACAAGATTGGGCAATGAAATGTTCTTTTCTTTGAAATGACTGAATAGTTGTATCCATTTTTCTTCGCAACTTGTATTTTTCAAAATGTCATAGTTTGCTGACCAAAAAGCTTTTACAATCACCACTTCATCAAACAGTTCATCCATGTTTATTGCATTATTTGCGAGAGTTTCATTAATTTTTTCACCTGAAGCTTCAATTTCCGATCAAGTTAATTCATTGTTAAATAATAAAGTAACATGCAAAAACCACAGTGAAATCCTTAATTAGTAAAAAGACAGATATTTTGTACTAAAGTTAATAGTACATCTTTAGTGTCTGTAAAAGTAATAGGAATGGAATACAGGCAAACATTCGGTGGATCACCTATTAAAATACAATTGTTACTGCGTGCTAGGAAATAATAGAAATAACAAATTTAATCTATTAAGATAAATGGTTTTTTACATAAGATAAAAAATCCATAAAGAAGGCTGTCCTGTATGACCTATTGTAATTGCATTGACTTTCCAACTTATCGGATTGCAAAAGTATTATCACGTTCCTTAAGTGCTCTCACTGGTCATTCCAGATCCTATATAAAAAACTCAACAGATTTTCTTGAAAAAATCAAGGATATAAAAATTACAGATTCTGAAATATTAGTCATTTTTGACATCGATTCTCTGTTCACCAATATCCCATTAACTGACAGAGTCAATTCATTATATGAAGATTACCCTCCAGATATCGCAAGGATATTCGAATATGTCATCCACTCAGATTATTTCAGTTGGAAAAACAAAATCTACAAACAAATTGAAGGTACTACCATGGGTAGCCCCTCTGTCTCCACCTTTGGCAAACTACTATTTGAAATAATTCGAAGATACTATGTTCTCATTCATTCATCCTCAACCATCTCTACCGTTATGTCAATGATGTTTTTGCTGTTTGGTCACACACTGAAAATGAACTTTTCTACAACGGATAAATAACCTTCACCCATGCATCCAATTCACTATGGAAAAAGAAAACTCTGGTACTTGACCATTTTTGGACATCCTCCTTACTAGAACGTCTTCTGGTACCTTATCTACAAGCGTCTTTCGAAAACCCATTTTTACTGGCAGATACATTCACAAAAAGTCTGCGCACCACATGTCTCAAAAATTTGGCATTCCTAAATCTGTAATTCATAGAGCACATAAAGTTTGCTCTTCCCCAATAATCTTACCACAAGAACTTTCCATCATTAAAAAGTTAATGGAATCAAATGATTACAACTCCAATCAAATCCAACAGATACTTGACTCTTATGTTCCAACACCTACAGTTTCTTCAACAGTCTGCAGAGTTCCTATTCCGTACATTCCAGGAATCTCAGAACCTATAGGTAGAATTCTGAAAAAAAGTATCAACTGATTCCAACATATATTCCTATCAACAAAATTTCTTCTTTATTACCTTCTACAAAGGATAAACTGTCTTCTCTATCTTTGGCTGGCATTTATCAAATACCTTGCGAATGCGATGTCTCTTATTTTAGAAAACTGGCCGTTCTTTGGAAAAAAGAATAAAAGAACATCAATATTATATTGATTATAACAAACTTCTGAAGTCTGGTCTGGTGCAGCACAGTATTGACTCTACTCATAGCGTCCAGTGGGATAAAGCAGTTATCCTCCATAGATGCAGATTCAAATATGAACGCTTATTCAAAGAAAGTTGTGAAACTATCTTACACCGACCGGATTTAAATAGAAATGACTGTATGTCTCTCTCAAAGAAGATTTGGGAGACTTTTATCTTATGTAAAAAACCATTTATCTTAATAGAAATAACAAATTTAATCTATTATTTCCTAGCACACGGTAACAATTGTATTTTAATAGATGATCCACCAAACGTTTGCCTGTATTCCATTCCTATTACTGTTACAGACACTGAAGATGTACTATTAATTTTAGTACAAAATATCTGTCTTTTTACTAATTAAAGATTTCACTGTGGTTTTTTACGTGTTACTTTATTATTTAATTACTATGCCACAGGTTCCACTAAAAATCAGAATTAACTCATTGTTATTTATCCAAGTAAAAGATTCTGCTCCACCAAAACTGTTTTCTCAAAGCTCAATGTAAGAGAGACATCGGTCATAAAATTTTGTAAACTCTTGTAGTATTGTACTAATATTAATACTTCCATTATTTTCCAGTATTCTAAAAAGTTTTTTGCTTCTTGAGGTATAAATTTATTATCGCACCTTTCCTCGAGATTTGTTTTTAATTTTCTAAGTTCAATGACAATATCTGTTGCACTCGCTTTTGTGCTTTCCATAATCAAGATAGATTTGTTAAACAATTTGAGTTGCCCGTGCACAAACCACAAATACATTTCACCACAATCATTATCAAAGAACTGTTTTATCATCACCGGACAGTGTTCTTGTGAAATAAAATATGATTCAGTCCCTCATAGATTTCAGGTATTCTGTCAATAGCTGGAAGTAGCGAAAGAAAATGGGTGTTGACATGTTGAAGAACCTTTTTATACTCTACATCTACAAATTCACAGAATGCTTTTAGCTGAGTGACTCAAACTGTATAAATGTGGAAATATTTATAAATTTTGACTAATTTAGAAATATTCAGTTCATCTTCACTCTCGGTACTATCACTCGTCTTGTTAATGTCATCATTCATATTACTTTCATCTGAACAATTGTTGTCACTGCCTTCAAAAACTGCGTCATCTTCGGTACCATCCATCGCATTACTTATCCCGCATTTCTTAAATGACTTTATAATTGTCTCTTCTTTCACAGCTTCCTGTGAATTTTTCACCCAGGTACATACTTCTGAAATTGTTGGCCATTTCATATGTCCTGTTGCTGTAACATCGTGATTTGGCTTTGCCATCTATTTGTTCCACTCTTCCTGCATAAAATTTTTGAATGGTTTATTAAAAGATCCATCCAAGGGTTGTAATTGACTTGTAAGGCCTCCAGGAATGACAGCTAATTCTGTATTCATCGCTTCTTGGTTGATTCTGTTTTATGCGCTCTGAATTGATCCCACACTAACATCGCAGGCTTTTTAAACAAAGCACCTGGATGTTTTGCCCATATCTTTTGTATCCATAATTTCATTCCTGTTTTGTCCATCCAGCCTTTATCTTGAACATGGATAATAATGCCACGAGTAATTTCATCTCTCGGTAACGTTTTACGTTTTTCTCTTGAAGATTAACACGGGGGGGGGGGGGGTTAGTTTTGTTCCATCCATGCAACAAGCTAAAACTACAGTATAGTGAGTTTTTTCGTGACCTGTTGTTTTGATCACTATTGATTTGGTGCCTTTTGAATTTACTGTCCGATTTGAAGGAACATCAAAAGTTAGAGGCACTTCATCCATGTTCGCAATTTGATTAAACTCAAAGTTAAATTTCCTTCTCGCTGATATGATAAATCTATGGAATTCTATAATTTTAGCTTCATAATCAGCCGGCATTTTTTGGGCTAGAGTGGTTTTTGTACACATGCATAACCCATGTCTTTTCATAAATCTAAAGCACCAAGACGGTGATCCGGTAAAATCTAAAATTCATTAGCAGTTGTCCATCGTTTCACTTCAAAAATTATCATTTTTGTAGAAACAGATATTCCCATGTTTCGATGATTTGTTACCCAATTTTTCATTTGTACTTCTAATTCTGGCCATTTTTCTAGGTGCAAATGGAATGTTTTCTTGTGTTTACATAGTAGTTTTAATTGTTCCTCTTGTTTTCTCCACTCATGAACCAATTTTTCTGTTGGTGGTGGACCAAAATGTCTTTCTGCTGCTCTGTTTCCATATTGTTTTGCAAAATTTATCACATTTAATTTATAACTCATGTTATATGAAAGTCTTTTTTGTTTTACACTCATTTTTTCTAATTTTAAGATAAAAATTTTAACGACTTCAAAAATAATTCAAATGAACCATACAAAAGCGCATATGTTTACACACTAACAACTATTGATACTCTAAATCGGTGATTCACCCACATGCAGCGAGATAACTTAGGTACCTAGCTTCAGTGGCGTAGTTATTAATTTTATTAACATATTGTGCCAGTAATTGAACTTCGCCGACAGCTTTGGTACAGTGTAAAGATTTGTATTTTAATGTTACCTTCAGACCATAAGACGCACCCCAATATTCAGTCGATTTTTCTATGTAAAAAGGTGTGTCTTATGGTCCGAAAAATACGGTAATAATAATAATAATTTTGAAAAGGCTTTTGACAGAATACAGCATGACTGTTGTATAAATTGGAGAATATAGGATTGGATTATAAAATACTGGTATGGATAAGAGGATGGCTGACTGACAGATATCAAAAAGTTATATGTGGGGGATGTGATTCTACAAGATTTAATGTAACAAGTGGTGTACCACAAGGATCAGTCCTTGGTCCACTGTTATTTAATCTGAACATTAATGACATTGGGAAAGATCCATCAGGCAATATATAGTTATTTCTGATGATATCAGGAATGCAGCTGATATGCAGTACTTGAAGAATGATTTGAATATGTGAAATTGTGGGCACAGGGAAATGGATGTCAGTTCGCTGTTACTAAATGTAAAGATTTGCACTTTGGTGTGATAAGTTATCCAATCTTGTATTATATTGGTGAGATTATACTAGAAGAAACTGATCAGACTAGGCATCTTGGAGTTTTAGTAGATAAGAAGTTCAAGTGCCATATAGCTAAGATTGCCAAACAACTCAGAAGATAATTGTAATGCTGAAACATACTTGGACATGCAAAGATAAGGATGTCGTTTTTGCCTCTTTACAAGAATGAACTTCATAAGACCTCACTTCGACTACTGCGCACAGGTCTGGTCTCCTGGTTTTCATGGTGATTCTGATACAGTGCAGAGAGTGCTGAAAATGATATCAGGATTGTGGAATATCGATTATGAAGACAGACTGAAAATTTGTAGTCTCCATACAGTAACATACAGGAGAAAGAGGGGTGATATGATTGAGACAAACTTCTGAAAGGATCATACAGGATTTTAGTTGATGGAATTTTTCATTTTATGTAGGGTGGGGAAAGGACGAGAGGGCATCCTTGGAAACTGAGAATGAATACCGTCGAGAAGGGGTTGAGATCTAGATTTTTCTGTCATAGAGTGGTGTGTGATTGGAATGGAATGCCAATGGATTTTGTGTGTGCAAGTAGTGTGAATGAATTCAGGAAAAAAGTAGAACAGCTTGGTTTATATATATATATATATATATATATATATATTAAAGTATATCAATGATAATAGATGATGCTATAGTATATTGATTTTTTGGTTTTTTTTCCTTCTAATTTTGATTTCTTTGTGCTAATTAATAACTCTATTTCAGATCAAGCTTTGAAAATCAAGGTCAAGTATGTCTTGCAACCAGCAGAATTTTTGTTCAAAAATCTATTTACCCAGAATTTATTAAAAAGTTTGTTGAAGCAGCTAAGTGAGTATAGTGAGGAATTACAATTATAACAATGTTATTCAAAAATGATAATTACTAAAATTTTTAATACTTCTGATTTTAATTTAGTATATTTTATATGTAATAAAAGCAATGTCTTCCATGGTTTTTATTGTATTCATATATGAACCATCATCATTTCCTTATATGTCCCTGAGAGGTGTATATATATATGTATATGTATATATATATATATATATATATAATATGTTGTTTAGTGTTAAATGACTAGAATACTGAGATTAAATAAAAGCAGATTTTATTTGCGCGACTAGTTTCATCTTTCACAGACTTCTTCAGGTGCACAAAACATAGAAATAACAAGCAAGATAACCGTAAAGGAACTGATTCTGAACAGTACAAAAAAGCATTAGCAAAAAACTGTTAAGGTTCAAGCCTTGATGAGTTTAAAAAAGAACTCTCTCTAACTGTATTATTAGATATATGTGTGCGTTTAAGATCTCGAGCACGCTAATATTTGATATCAGAACAGTGACAATCTGGCAAGTTGTAACTCAGGTTACTGTTGATATGTACAGGGCTAAGGGTTATTTCTTTTGATTCTATTATTTTCCTTTCTATTTCATCGTAACAATGATGAATGTTATTCGACTTTTCCCAGAGAACTGGATGTGGGAGCCCCTCCTAGTTAGAATTAGTGGAAAACAGGACATGGCTAGATAAAGCACTGGCTCGTGTTCTCTTATAATTTATGTCTCTTTGATGTTCCTCGATGCGAAGTTCAATTGAATTTTCCATCTGGCTAAAGTATGGTTTACCACAATTGCAGAAAATCTAATAGATGCCGGTATATTTTAGGTTATTATGACTAATCTTCGGCTGACTTAAACAGGACCGTAGCTTTGGTAGAGTCATGAAGAAAGACTGTATATTATACTTTCTTAGAATCTTTGCCAATTTTGGTATGACAGGGCTGATGTAAGGAATAGAAATGTTCCCTTTAAAAACTGTAGTATCTTCATTGTGGTGAGGGAGAGGGTTGAACAGGAGTTTGTTGATAGTCTTCATTGAATAGCCATTTAGTTGAAATGTATTTAGAAGGAGATTGAGTTCGTTGTTGAGTTCTTCTTCGTTAGAAAGAAGTGAGCAAACCCGGTGTCTAAGTGTAGAAATGATCCCGAATTTCTGTGGAGGATAATGGTGGGAGTGAGCATGAAGATACCTGTCCATATGGGTAGGTTTTCTGTAAATAGAAATGTTGAATTTTCCTGCTGAACAGTTCAGCTTGACATCCAGAAAAGAAAGAGAACCATTGACTTCCAACTCAGTTGTAAACTTTATGTTAGGATGTATATTGTTCAGGTGGTCTTGGAAGTTCTGGAGAGATTCAAGGCCATGTTCTCAAATTAAAAAGATGTCATCAATGTAATGTTTCCAAATCTTTGGTTTTAAAGGGAAGGATGAGATAGCCTTTTCCTCAAAATCTTCCAGGTAGATGTTAGCAAGCACTAGAAATAAAGGTTTCCCATAGCTAGTCCTGAATTTTGTTTGAAGATTGTGTTCTCAATAAGGATAAGATCTTAGATACTTTGTCTTTCAGTAGTGAAAGAACTTCCTCTGTAGGAACATTTGTAAATAAGGAAATTATATCAAAACTGGCCATTATTTCTGTATCTTCGATGGTGATATCCTTAAGGCTGGAGACAAAATCAACTGAGTTTTTGATAAAGGATGAAGATTTGTCAGAGAAACATTTTAAAGAAGTGGCAAGATATTTAGAAAGGTTGTATGTCAGAGAATCAATACCTTCAACTATAGGATGTAGCAGGATATTCTCCTTATGGACCTTGGATAATCCATAGAGACAAGGGATGAGTGGGTGGAGAGAACAGAGAGAGAGAGAGAGAGATGTAAATTTCTTAGAAACTCCACTGTAGTTCTTAAAAGATTATTCGTACAGTTATGAAGTTCTCTGGTAGGATCTCTTTCGAGAATAGAGTAAGTGTCAGTATTGTTAAATTATGAATGAAGGTAATTTATAAATTATAATACTTCATTCATATTTAACATAATCCTCCATTTCATAAGCAAGACTTGTAAATATTATTTATTGTTTGTCTCTTGCTTATAGTGTGTTATTCATATAATTGCCTTGAATTTTGTTTATTATTATTTAATAATGTAATCTTAAGTAATGTAATAGTTATAAAAAGGACTCTGTATTAAATGACATTTATTTTATTACTTTATTCCTATAATATTATTGTAAGAAATTGTATATATGTAAGTTTAATGTACCCTACGCGAACTATGATATTTTTTTATTTATCATTACTGAAAGTGAAAGTAAATTTAAGCAATTCTTCTGAATAAATTTGATTGGCTGTTGTCAAGGAAATGGAGTTAATTTTAGATAGCACGTGGTGGAGCATGAGCTATGGTATTCGAAGGGAGAAGGAGTTGATATGAGCTGAACTGGCTAGAACCAGATTTTGGCAGGAAGAATGAAGGTATTGAATGGGAAAACGAAAGAAAAACAAGAGAAGCATTCAGGACAGCACGGAGTGAAGTAACAGGTGGCAGTAAGGGGATTTGGATAAGCTGTAAATAGATTAGGAAGGAACCTGGAAATTAATAGGCAATTAGGAATATTTATACGGAATTGTAAAATTACAATGAATTCCAATTGTTTTGAGGAAGAATAGTGTAAGGCTGAATTTAATGCATAGAAGAAAACAAGGAATAAGTAGATACCTAAAACGAGTGCATCAAGACTTGTGAAGCTCTATGTTTAATATTTCAGTTATATAATGAAGATTCCCTTTGAATAGTGTGACTTCAAAGTGATAGTTAACTTCAGTTTTAAGTGTGCCTATAGTGAATCCAATGTGCAAAGGATGTAACCCAGTAAGAGCAGTCCATTTTTTTATATTTCAGCATGAAGAAATAAGAGTTAGGTCCGCCCGATATATCTTAACGTTAACTGTGGCGCTCTACTAAAATTAGCCGAAGTATGGAACTTTAAAGTGTTTCTCCCTTGAAGTGATAACTGCCTCATAATTGAATTAAGTGTTTGTTGACTAAGAGAGAAAAAGAGAATTCTACTTTTAAGAATATTTACTGTAAGATTCTGTAACACTGAACTGTGTGAACATTTTTTATTATTCGGAAGAATGTAAAATTGACAGCTGGATGTCTGATGCCTAATATTTTATATTTGTTATGAGTATTTGAACTAAGTTGATTTGCATTATCTTGTTTTCAAAGTTATACTTAATGTACATGTTATGTAACTCTGCATTAAATGTTTTGTTTCATGGATTCCAATTTGGTGTTTGCCTGATTCTCTTTCATTGCACCGTTCATAAAGTTTATTGGACCTTGCGGAAGCCTTAAATATTTATTTTAAACTCGGCCTGTAGAAAAGTGAGATTGCTAAAGTTAGTTGATGATTGATTTCACCATATTATATAGACTAATCTGAATATAGGGTGGTGCAGGATAATATAAATTTCTCTATATTTGGATTAGTAATCAACCAACAATTAATTAAGATAATAAAAAACAGATAATTTAAATAAGAACTACGTCCTAACAAGATGGTGGATTCAGAGCCAGGATGTGCGATCCAACAGTATGTTACAAATCCATTATCTTATTGTGATAATCAGCTGTCTTGAGAATAACCATAGTATTGCCCTTATCTGCTGGAAGAATAATGTCTTTATTATTCTGAAGATGTTTAATAGCATGTTGTTCTGAAGGAGAGATGTTGTCAGCAGGTAGGCTAGAGTTGTTAATAGTAAAGATGGATTCAATACAAAGTAGGTTTGTGTCTTGGGTAGGGAGAAAAGAAGCAGCCTTCTTGATCTTGGTAAGAAATAATTCTTTCGGGATAGACCTCGATGGCAAAACGAAATTGAGGCCTCTGGAAAGAAAGTTCTTCTCAGCAGTTGAGAGGTTGTGATTAGATTTGTTGGTAACAACCTTGTCTTGAGGGAGGTGTGGTTTGAAAATTAAAGAGTTCTCTTGTTTTTGTTTGAGAAAATATTCTCAATTTCTCTAGGTTAGTGTTTCCCAACCTTTTTGATGTAGTGGACCTCCTGTAGCAAATGCTAATATGTCGTGGACCCCCTGTAGTGAATGTTAATTCACCGCAGCCCCCATAAAATCCAAAATGGAAATTTTTTATACTTCGCATATCATAAAGATGAAGTAATAAATTACAATTTTACAACATTAAATGTGTCATTTATGACAATGCAATACTGTTATAAATGGAGATATTCGGAAGAATATCAACATATCAATTAGGCCAGGTATGAACAACAGGTGTAAGCAACATGATAAGATAAAGTTTAATGAAAATAAACTATCCCACGGACCCCCGGGGGTTCTGCAGACCACAGTTTGGGAAACACTGCTACTAGGCAATGCATTCCAATCATTCACAACTCTCCATGTAAAAACCTCCTTATATAACTTCTAGGGATGACCTCTTGTTCTCCCTAATCTCCTACCATTTTCTGAAAAACCTCTTCGACATTGATCCTATACAATCTCTTACCAACTTGTACATCTCTATCATATCACCCCTCTTCCTCCTATCCACTAAACTCTGCAAATTGCATTGTATCAACTTTTCTTCATATTCAACATCTCAGAGATCAGAAACTATTTTGGTCAATCGCCTCTGGACCCTCTCCAACATCTCTTCATCCTTTTGAAAACCAGGTGACTAAATCTGTGCACAGTATTGCATATGTGGCCTAATCAGAGCCTTATACAATGGAACCAAAATCTCCATACTTCTACAAGTCAGTATCCTCTGCACTGTTGCCAGAATTTGTTTGTTGTCCTCACAATTTTAGCAATATGTCCTCTAAATTTTAGATCCTTAACCACCATCACCCCAAGATCTATTTCCTCCACCTCCAACAATATATCCCCGCCAAGAGTAAATTGTATATCCCATCTTTGTTTTCTAAATTTTAAAAGCTTACATTTTGCAACATTGAAATGGTATCTCCCCACTCCTGTACCTATTCATTCAGTCTATTCAAGTCTTCATGTAAGGCCACATCTGCTCTACTCTTCATAGTTCATCCCAACTGTGCATCATCTGCAAACAACTGTATATCCCATTCAAATCTTCCACAATATCATTAACATACAGATTAAACAGCAATGGCCCTAAAACAGACCCCTGAGTCACACACGCTAGTAACTTTCTCTTCTGGGAAATTGCTTCCCCATACACAACTTGTTGATACCAATCTCCTAACCAATACATTAGTCTAATATCCATCCACTATAGTTTGACTATCAACTTATGTGGTAATCTATCAAAAGCCTTTGCAAATGCTAACTATACTACTGTATATCCATCTCCCATATCTTATGCTCCTATCACCTTATTATAATAAATACCATATTTGCCGGCATTTAAGACGCACTTTTTTTCTTTGAAAATAGGTCTGAAAAACAGGATGCATCTTATACGCCAGTACTTGGTTTTTTATTACTTTCATTTCCTGAAATTTTCTCTGTTCCGAGTTACACGATTTCTTTCTTGCTTCCTTGCGGTGTGTGAGAGCATTCCAGTTACATAGAGTTCAGTTGATGCACATGCGCTGTCATTGAAGATTACAGCTATGTTCCTGTTCTTTTAAAATTTCCAATTGTTGTTGTGAACGGTGATAAATTTCTGCCATTAAATTTTCTCTAAATTTCTTGGCAAATTATGGCTGAAAAATGTCAGCATTGCTACAATATTGCATTCAAGCTACGTGTGATTGTGTATGCTAAAGAACATGGAAACAGGACTGCAGAGAGGCATTTCGGGCCAGCCCCAACTGAGAAAATGACAAGAACTTGGCGGAATCAGGAAGAGGATCTAAAAAATCCTTTTTTCCTAAAAAATGTGTACAAAAAAGGGGGTGCGTCTTATACGCTGGCAAATACAGTAAGTAGATTACCTCCCTTCAGCAAATCTATGCTGTCCATCAAAAGATAGGTATCATTGTTGTCAACCCAATTCTGGATTTTGATTCTCACTAGCCTTTCCAACACTTTAACCACAACACCTGACACACACAGATTGGTCTATAATTTGATGCTTGAATTTTGTCACTTCCTTTATGAAGCAGTACAATCTTGCCTTCCTTCCACTCCTTTGTAACTTGATCCAATGTGAGACTCTTATTAAGCAATGTCAAGACAGATGTCAACTTCCTGATGCATTCCTTCAAAATATGTGGTGATATGTCATCAAGTCCCACACTCTTATTAATATCAAGTTTGCTTAATTCCCCATACACCTCTTCCTCACTCACAGTCAGTCTCTCATCCACTGCTCTCAGACTCTCCATGATGTCACATTCAAGGATGAAAGACCTTTATGAACTGCTTATTAAATATCCCACCTATATTCTCTGCAGCAATTTTCCTTATACCATTTCTCCAATCAATGCCATCCTACCATAATAATTTTTTTTTTTTTTTTTGGCTTCACTAGCTAACTGCTGCTCATACTTAACTTTTTGCTACCCTTACCAACCAAGTCACCCTCCTTGTCTGTTCTTTGTATTCTCCATGGAATTGATTATTACTCCTCTTCTTATGTTGTCTCCATAATGCCTTTTTTTATATATTGCATGCTTAATCTCTTCATTCATCTATTTCATGCCTATCTTATTTAACCTTCTGACTTTTGGAATACATTTAGATATTATATAAGATAAGGAAAATTGGGAGTAACCTCCACTTAGGTATGAGGTTGAAAGAGCAGTTAAACAGCTTAACAACAATAAGACCCTGGGTTCAGATGGAATCTGAGTAGATTTAACATCACAGGAGATGGAGGGATAGAGTGTTTCATAGATTGATTACAAGGATATGGGAGACAGGATCATGGCCTAGAGATTGGAAGAAGTTGGTTTTCATACCACACAAGAAGGAAAATATGAATAATTACAAGAACTATTAATTTAATCTCTCATGCAAGCAAGATTTTATTAAAGATCATTCTAAATAGGATTGAAGCTAAAGTTGAGGCAGAGATGTCTGAGGAACAAGCAGGTTTTAGAAAAGGTAAAGGTACCAGAGATCAGATCCTTTGCCTTAGACAGATATCACACAAAACTATAAAGAATTTAGACTCCCTATGGTAATGTGTTTCATAGACTACTCTAAAGCTTTTCACTGTGTTCACCATTTGAAACTGTGGGAAGTGATGAAAATAATAGGTTTTCCTCAACTCATTATCTGGATGACAGCTAATCAGGAAACCATGGTAACAACAGATGTTGGATTAACTGATTGGCTTCAAGTTAGGAAAGGGAGTTAGGCAAGAATGCCTACTTTCTCCTCACTTGTTTAGTATCTATGCTGAGGGCATAATGTGTGTAACATTGGATGGGCTTAAGACAGGAATTGTGGTAGACTGATCAGTAACCTGGGGTATTATACCGATGATACAATATTCCTCTGTAATGACAAGAAAAAACTAGGGAAAATCCTTGATAAAGTTCAGCTTGACGTGAGATCAGCTTTCCAGGTGTCTATCAGTTCCCTTGCTCCTGTGGTTTGTCTTTTGGATAGTCTGGGAGATTCGCAGCCATCCGTCATGAGGATCATAAATAGTACATCCAGTATCACAAACTGGGGAAGTCATGCATAACAGAACATGCGATTTCGACTAAACATAGGATTTTAAAAAAAGAAAACAACTTTTATATAAAAGTAGATTCCTTGTAGAATGGTTATACAAAGTGAGGTGGGGGGGTATATATGGAAGGTAAGGGGTTATCCCTGGAAGCTGAGCAAGAGTGTGATTAGGAAGAATGCAGGGTCCAAGTTCTTTTCATAGCATGTAGTAAGTAACTAGAATAAATTCAAGAACATTAGCAATTTGATGTTTAAACTGACATGCATGCCTCCGGACTATATTTTATTCAGGTCAAAATGTTGACTTATTATTATTATGTGACACCTCCAGGGAGTCCAAAGACTCATCGAGGGAGAGTGTGCCAACAGCATTGAATGACTGACCCCCGGGGTTCCAACTACTAACCATGCTCAAACTTGCTTAACCTTTTGCTAAGCCATTAGTAGCAGAGGCTCTACCAACCGACCAACCTTTGCTGGCTTAATTTATTTGTATTCACAGACACAAAAAAACAACATGGCACTGATTAAATCATGCAAGGTGCAATTGTTCATTATATGTTATTACAGCAAAGAAACCTTCTTTTTCACAAAAAATTTGTAATATACAAAAATATTTTGCACTACCCAGTTTGAAAATACAGAGTTAAGTAATATAAACTAATTTTAAAAACAATTTAGATTGCTACATTTTTTAATAAAAAGAAATATTGTTAGCAGTAATATATTCATTCTAATGTTGTGTTCTTACAAGATTATTTATTGTAATCTTTAGGAAATTGAAAGTTGGTAATCCAAAGTCACCAGACACTCAGATTGGTGCAGTAAACAACAAACCCCATTTTGACAGAGTGAAAAGTTATCTGGAAATTGCAAAGAAAGAAGGAGCTAAATTTCTGTGTGGAGATGAAAATGATCAGAAAAGCTTAAATCTTTCTGCAGAAAATAAGCAGGTGCTTACAAATGCATTCCTTTATTTACGTTCAATTCTAAGTCTACAACTTAGTTGAAATCTGTTAGAAATTCTATGTATTTTTATCACAAAGAAAAAGTTTGCATATATAATACATCCAATGCTCACTACAGCAAACTCACAGGGACCACAAATATTGTTAGTTATAGTTTATAGTTTGCTATAGTGAATTTCTTTTACTGCACTTTACATATAGAGTTTTGATTGGGAAACTATTCAATAATTTGTTACAATAAGTGAGTTGATTGTTGTATGATATCTTAAGTTTTAAAATTTACACACCTTGAAGAATAAGTTGTTGAATCCAAAAGGATTTCTCAGTAATTTGTTTCACTACACATCATTTAGAGTTGCATGGCCCACAAATCTTAAGTTTTAAAATTTACACACCTTGAAGAATAAGTTGTTGAATCCAAAAAGATTTCTCAGTAATTTGTTTCACTACACATCATTTAGAGTTGCATGGCCCACAAAAGAATCACAGACTGATTGAACCATGCAATGAACTTTATATGAATCTTTAGCTGATACCTTGCATTTCGATTCAACAATTCAATGCTGTGATGACAGCTAGGCTTTTCATTATAATATAACTTAAAAATAAATAAATAAATTCAATGTTCTTATTCAAATTCATAAATCAAATATTCAAGAACCTGATAACTGAATCATATTTTAGAATTTATTGTAATTTAATTTAAGTGCCTACCTTAGCTAGTAAAGGCTACTGCATATTTATCAAAAAGATGGTGAATTTGAAATCCTGCATCAAGCAAGGATATTTGTCAAAGCCTATCAAAATAAGCTAATATCTTCCTTGGGTTGTTATATAGCATGTCCTTAATCGGGAGAGAGAGAGAGAGAGAGAGAGAAAAAAAATCAAGAATTGAAATCAAAAACTGTTATTTTTAATTGGTAGCATTTAGCTGATAATCAATTTAATAACATTCAAAAATTCCTAACATATGTTACTCAACAAATACTCCATAAATTCTTATACAGTAGAATCTGCATATTGTGATTGCGGATAATATTATCAATCAGTCACAAAACATGGCATTTAAAATGAATTAAAAATAATCCATCTATTATAATCAAAGTTCTGGTTATTGTTATCAAAATCCTCGAATGTTTAGCCTTTTGTATCTCAGAATTAAGAACTTTAAGAATTAATCAAGAGAAAATTTGACAAAGAACATTTGTCGAAATCTGACTTTGGACAAATCTGAATTTCGACAAATTCACTTACTGAAAGAGAGCATTTTCATACTCTCTTTCAATGAGTGAATTTGACTTTAAGTGCTCGTTAAAATAGCCCTTAGCATTATGGCAGAAGCAAGTAAAAAAATGTAAAGATTTATCTTTTCGAGAAAAGCAAAGAATTTTAGAATGCTATGATAAGTTGCCCAAAATGAGTTAGCATAGTGCAGCTGTACATTTAAAAATTTGCAACCACTCTTGTGTAAGATCTTAAAAAACAGATCAAACATTGAAACTTCAGCTCTTACTAATGAGAACATGGATCAGAAGAGAGCCAGATCTGGTAAATATACTCAAGTTGAATCAGCATTAAAAATTTGGTGAAAAGAATGCTTTAATTAATGCTTTGATGCATCAAAAAGCAGAACTTGCAAAAACAACAGGCAAGGAAAATTTCACCGCAACTGATGGATGGTTTAACAGGTGAAAAAAGTGAGAGAATATCGTGTACAAGCATACTCATGGTGAAGAAAAAAGTTGTTTATAACAATAAATTGAAATAAATTATGCAATTTTTTATGTCCTTTGCATAATGTTATGAGAGTTATTGTTATCGAAAAGCAACTGTCCCAAAGTGATCACAATAAGTAGTGTCTACTGTATTTTTATTATGAATATACATACTGCATTCCATTATTAAGTTTCTAAAAAATTATTTTTTGTACCAAGAAAAAAAGTGCTATAATCAAGGCACTTGATACATTAGAGAAATAACAAAAGGTTTTCCATTCTGTCCGAAATCAAATGCGATAATGTGGTGTTCTGTATGTTAAAGTCATAAACATAATAAGAGAATAACATAGTAAAAATAAACAATGATGTAAACACTAAAAAAAAACCTTTCCAAGGAAAGAAAAAATAATGGTAAAAACTCAAAAAGATTCTAAGCAATGAAATTTAAGTTATAATAAACACAGAGTGAATGTGAAGCAGATAAATTATGATATCAGACAGAAACTGTAGAGGAAACAGAGTTGGGGGAAGGGATATAAGCAAGGAAGTAGTCAGAAGCTATATTAGTTATCAGAAGCATACAAAGCACTGGCAAGACTAAGATAGAAAAAAAATGATAAGATAGGTAAATAAAAGGAAGAATGACTTCGGAAGGATAACTTTAGTGGGTGCTGATAGTATTGAGGTGACAAAATCAGATGTAATAGTTGAGTTACTGAGTGATCACTTTTCAAAAGTCTATCACTCAAGTGAGGATATCTCTGTATCTGTAGCAATATCTAATGTGAGAAGTGAAGCTAAGAAATCAGAGGTATTTAATATATTGCAAAATTGAAATGCAAACACTGCTGTAGGCTTAGATGGAATATCAGCTCGGGTGTTGCGTGAATGTGCAAATGAATTGTCAACCCTTCTTATTTGGATATTTAATTTAAGTTTGAACTCTGGTATGGTCCCTAGGGAGTGGAAGTTAGGCAAAGTGGTTCCTTTGCATAAGGGTGGCTCTAAAACTGCAGTAGTTAATTACAGACCAATCACCATCTCAGGAGTAGCAGTAAAAGTATTGGAAAAGTTGGTTAAAGACAAAATTCAAGAATGGGTGGATCAGGATATGATACTCTATAGAGGCCAACATGGTTTTATTAAAGGTAGATCCTGCCTTAGCAATCTATTAACTTTTCATAATAGAATGACATCTGAGTTGGACAAAGGAACTGGCTACACAGTGGTACTTCTGGATTTTGCTAAGGCTTTTGACAGGATACCCCATGGAACACTGTTACGCAAATTGGAGCAGATGGGAATGGATACTAAATTGGTGATATGGATAGGAGAATGGCTCAGGGAGAGATACCAGAAGGTGGTGTATGGAGGAGCCGAGTCCAGGATGAGGCAGGTGACCAGTGGTGTGCCTCAGGGCTCTGTGCTTGGACCATTGTTGTTTAATTTGTATATAAATGATATAGGAAATGGCTTACAGGGAGATATACAGTTGTTTGCTGATGATGCAAAGTTCATCATCATCATCATCAAATTCCTGCCATGTACCCTCAAGGGGTGTACAGGATATGACAGTACTACATGAAAAAAATTACATCATTACTAACTTCCTATCTACAATTTTCCTCCAAATCAGTCTGTTACTTGTCAAGACTCCAACATTATCAGATCTTATATTTCTATCGTCTAAGGCACTTTGTACCGTATCAATCCACCTATATCTTGGTCTTCCTCTGGGTCGTTTTCCTGCCAACCTGGCAGAGAACACTTGTTTTGCTAATCTTTCCTCTCCCATTCTATTTAAGTGACCATACCATCTGAGATTAGCTCTGCTAACGCATTCCTGGATGCTGACAATGTCAAGTTCTTTCCTAATATCCTCATTTTTAATATGATATTGCCATTGATGCCATCTGTTCACGCCTCTAATCTTTCTCAGGACTCTCATATCTGCGGTCTCTAGTCTTTGGTCAAGTGTTTTACTTCTGACCCAGCTCTCAGATCCATAAGTTAAAATTGGTTTGAACACAGTCTTGTATACAGCTAATTTAGTGTTCCGACTAATTTCTTTCTTATTCCATATGAATTTATTCAACTGACTTCCCACGATACCAGCTTTGCTGATTCTGTTGTCTATTTCTATATTTAGTTTACCATCTTCAGTAAAAATTGTGCCTAAGTAGCTGAAATGTTTTACTTGTTCCACAGGTTTTCCATTCACAACACAGTTGACATTTTCAATGATTCTGCCTATTTTCATTGTCTTTGTCTTTTTATTGCTGACCTTCATACCATATCTATTACAACAGCTATTCAATTTCAACAAATCTGAAAACAAACCCCAACTCAACATCACCAGAGTTAAAGATCGGTACTATCAACGTAAGAAGCCTGAATGGCAAAGAAATGGAGCTAGCTGAGGAATTAGATAAGTACCAGATCGACATAATAGGGGTGACTGAAACAAAAAAGACCAAAACTGGTGAGATCTTTCTGAGCAATAAATACAAAATGTTATATTCAGGCAATAACAATCAAGGAAAAGAAGGAGTAGCCATAGTATTCAACACAAAATACGAGGCTAATCTTCTTGAATGGCAGTCAGTCTCAAGTAGAGTAATGTGGGCAAATATGAGAATGGGGAACTGGACAATGAGACTTATTTGTGCCTATGGTCCCACAGAAGGTTCTACTAAGGTAGAAGTGGAGGAATTTTTTGAGGCTTTAGAAAAAGCAACTGACACAATGAAAAAGGAAAAGTTGGTCCTTGTTGGGGATCTAAATAGTAGAGTAGGAAATGATTGTGAGACATACAAAAATATTTTGGGAAAATTTGGAGAAAAGAGCAAAGCTAATAATAATGGCAAATATCTGTTGGATTTCTGCTCAGGACATGGACTGGTTATTACTAACACCATGTTCCAACATAAAAATGTGCACAAATTCACATGGAGAGAAGAGGCTAGGAATAAGAAAAGTCTCATTGACTATGTTATTGTTGATAGTGATGTTTTCTCCCTGGTGCAGGACACCAGAGTGTACAGAGGATTTGAAATTGGAAGTGATCACTATTTAGTCTTGAGCAGGATAAAATTGAATTTCATATTGAAAAGAATAACATGTAAGAAAGTTTTAAAGCGAATAAAAGTTGAGCAGCTCTCAGATGTAAACTGTAGACTAAAATACAGAAATATTATTGAAAAGAAAATGAAAGAGTTTGAGAACAGGAATCAAACCTTGGAGATTCAGTGGCAAACTCTAAAGGAAACATTGATTGATTCTGCCAGAGAGGCATGTGGTGAGGTTGTGTGCAAAGATAAAAAAATCAGAACTCCCTGGTGGACACAGGAAGTTAAAGAGGCAGTGAAGGAAAAGAAGAAAGCATATCAAAAGTTCCTGGCAAATAAGTCAGCTTTTACTCTTACAGAATACAGAGACAAATGTAAGAAAGCTAAACAGTGTGTAAAACTAGCTAAACAAAAGTCATGGGAGGACTTTGGCAAGAATATAGAAAATAAATATCAAGAAGGTGGCAAAATATTCTGGAGGTTGTTGAAGAAGCTTAGGAATGGAGGAAAGAGTGCTGTAAAAGGAATTAGAGATGATAAAGGTGAAATGAAAACAGGAGAAAAAGATATCCTTGAAGTATGGAGTAATTACTTTGAAAAACTGCTAAATGAAACAAGCAGTGATGACAGCACAGTGATAAAAAACACTGACCAGGCATGCAGTCAGGAATACATATCCATACTTGAAGTAGAAAAAGCCATCAAAGGCTTGAAATGTGGAAAGGCAGCAGGAGTAGATGATATTCGACCAGAAATGCTGAAGTATGGTGGTATAAGAGTCTTACAGTGGCTGCACTGCATAGTTCAGAAAGCCTGGACAGAGGGACGAATTCCCGATGATTGGAGTAGAGCTCTGATAGTACCCATATATAAAAAGGGAAATAAAACTGAATGTGAGAATTACAGAGGTATTTCCCTACTGAGTGTTCCTGGCAAGATCTATGCAAGTATACTTGAGAAACGGTTGAGAAGAATTGTGGAAGAAAAGCTTGGTGAAGAACAAGCTGGATTCAGGCCAAATAGAGGCTGTCAGGATCAGATCTTCACTTTACGACAAATAGTCGAGAAAGCATGGGAATATAACAAAGATCTGTATTTAAGTTTTGTCGATTTGGAAAAGGCATATGACAAGGTGCCAAGAGAGAAGCTATTCAATACGCTGCAGTTATATGGTGTCAATGGGGCATTATATCAAGCAATACTTAGTCTTTATTTGAGTTGTGAGTCTGCAGTTAGAATTGAAGGAAGTACAGGAAGATGGTTTAATGTTAAATCTGGTGTGAGACAAGGATGTACGTTATCCCCTCTGTTATTCATTATCTATATGGATCACATTATGAAGGAATGTGGTATTAAACCTGATATCAAAATTGGAGATGTTAATGTCAGCTCTTTGCTTTATGCGGATGATGTTATACTTCTAAATAAATCCGCTACAAGTCTGCAAGATTCTCTGACTAAATTGATGCAAAGTTGGGTAGTGCAATAAAAAATCAAGCTGATGTTGAAAGTTTGCAGGATGATTTAAATAAGCTGGTAGAATGGGCAAAAGGTAATGGATGTCAGTTCAATGTGGAAAAGTGTAAAGTCATGCATTTTGGGATTAAAAGATTACCAGCTGTGTACTACATTGATGGAACAGTACTCCAAGAGATTGATGAGGCTAGGGACTTAGGGGTGTTGGTAGACAGGGAGATGAAGTTCAGAGGACACATTGCTAAGGTGTCCAAGATTGCACATAGGATTATTTGGTTGTTGAGGAACACACTGACATCCAGAGATAAAGAGGCTATTATTCCCCTTTATAAAACGTTGATACTTCCATATTTGGATTACTGTGCTCAGCTCTGGTCACCTGGATTCCTTGGAGATGAGGAGGCTGTGGAGAGGGTTCAGAGAAGGGTGGCTAAGTTGGTGAGTGATGTAAAAATGCTCCCTACATTGATAGATTGATAGCTTGTGGATTGCAGAGGTTGGTTGATAGGCAAAGAAGAGGGGATATGATAGAAACATTTAAATTACTGAAAGGTTTTTATAGGATTGATGCAGGGGGATATGTTTCAGCTGTGTGATAGTGATGGAAGAACAAGAGGTCATCCCTGGAAATTAAAGAAGAGTGTGGTTAACAAGAGTGTCAGAACAAGGTTTTTTGCCTGGAGGGTGGTGAATGAGTGGAATTCAAATTCATTGCCTGACTTAGTTGTGAACTCTTCGTCTGTAAATGAATTCAAGAAGAGATATGACAGATATTGTTTTGCTAGTTTGGGTCTCCCACGATGAGTCTACTGATTCCATGGAGATACCCGTAATAATAATAATAATAGAAAAAAATGGAATAGCAAAAGAGCTGACATAACAAGCCATGTGTAATCTCAGGAAGTTCTTTAGTTATGTAATAATTAAAAAAAGAAGGATGATGGGAAATTGATCCTGGTTGCTGTAGACGGTGCTAAGGTGATAGCAGGATATTAATAACAATCCCATATGAAAGACCCTTTTAGAGGATTTGAAAAGGCTGGTGTTGCATGCAGATGAGTAGAACATATCAGTTCATGTTGTTAAATATAAAGATTTCCACTTTGGTCAGAAGAAATATTTCAATCTATTATATTGGGTGAAGTGACTGGAAAAGGTAAAGGAATAAGGGATCTGTGGAATGACAGTGGATAAAAGGCACACTTAAATTTAGGAAACAAACACATATTATGAAGGTTGTTCAGAGCACTGCAGCCAGATTGAAGAAGATACTCAAAGTCAGGATAAGAAGGTGATTGTGCCTTTGTATGCACTTGGAAAGAAGTCAACAAACACCATAGAAGAACATGGAAGAACAAGAGGTCATCCCTGGAAATTAAAGAACAATGTGGTTAACAAGGGTGTCAGAACAAGGTTTTTTGCCTGGAGGGTGGTGAATGAGTGGAATTCATTGCCTGACTTAGTTGTGAACTCTTCGTCTGTAAATGAATTCAAGAAGAGATATGACAGATATTGTTTTGCTAGTTTGGGTCTCCTGCGATGAGTCTACTGACTCCATAGAGATACCCGTAATAATAATAATAGAAAAAATGGAATAGCAAAAGAGCTGACATAACAAACCATGTGTAATCTTAGGAAGTTCTTTAGTTATGTAATAATTAAAAAAAGAAGGATGATGGGAAATTGATCCTGGTTGCTGTAGACGGTGCTAAGGTGATAGCAGGAAGATAAAGATATGAGAGAGGAATACCATTGATCAAGAAAATGGGACACTTGCAAGCAAATGAATGTGTTTGAGATATCGATTTGATAGATACCAGCCAAAGTTTGAAAGGAGATATTCAGTTATTTGCATATGAATGATGCAAAATTTGGGGATATTAATAACAATCCCATATGAAAGACCCTTTTAGAGGATTTGAACAGGCTGGTGTTGCAGGCAGATGACTAGAACATGTCAGTTCATGTTGTTAAATATAAAGATTTCCACTTTGGTCAGAAGAAATATTTCAATCTATTATATTGGGTGAAGTGACTGGAAAAGGTAAAGGAATAAGGGATCTGTGGAATGACAGTGGATAAAAGGCACACTTAAATTTAGGAAACAAACGCATATTATGAAGGTTGCCCAGAACACTGCAGCCAGATTGAAGAAGATACTCAAAGTCAGGATAAGAAGGTGATTGTGCCTTTGTACGCACTTGGAAAGAAGTCAACGAACACCATAGGCAGATGTGAGAAACAAAGCTTTGTTTTAGCTCACAAAGCCATAGCTTTATGAGAAACAAAGCCATAGCATCTGCCTTAATAAGATGTAGGACCTGCTTTTGCTGTGATGACTGCAATAATCCTACAAGGCATAAATTCCACAAGTGTAAGATAGCAATCAATGGGAATTTTGAGCCATTCTTCCTGTAGGCATATAATGAGATCCTGGATTGTTGTGGGGGGCAGATATCCCTTCACCTTACATGATACTCCATTTCATCCCACAGATTCGGTAGGGTTGAGATCAGGGCTCTGTACAGGCCAGTAAAGTGTGGTTATGTTCATGTCCACAAACCATACAGTTACAACAGCAGCAGCCTTGCACAAAGTAGGAAGATTGCATTGTTCAGAATGTTCAGATACCTCTTGGAGTTCAATGTTCATGGCACCACAAACAGATGTCTGAGGCCAAACCAGGACCATATCATCACATTGCCCCCTCTGAATTTCATAGTTGGGGTTATGCAGACACATTCACCAGGCATCTGCAACACCCATCCATGTAGAGGATGTAGCATGATTCACTGCTCCATAGCAAAGTTTTTCAAGCATCCCACTGTAAACGCTCTTTGCACCGACAACACTGCCTGTTGGTTCATGTAATGTGGGGCTTGCATATTGCAGTTCTATCATGGAAACTCATGTTGTGAGCATTGGTTCTGAATGCTTTTGTGCAGATTTGTGTTCAAGTCGATGCCTGGAACTCTGCATTCTATGTGTCAGCCGACAAACAGTGGTTTTACATATTATTCTTTGTAGCACCTTATAGTCATGTTTGGTGAGCATGGTGTGTCATCTCCACTGCAGGTAGCACTTATAGTTGACTCCCTGTGCCTTCATGTCAGTATGGTATTGCTGAATTTTAATCTAGGATGACCCAATTTGTCAACAATTTGCTGAACAGATAAGCCTGCAGCATGGCATCCTAACACAATACCTCTTTCAAACTCTGCCAGTTCCCTTCTCACAGCCATTTCACCCAGACACAGTTGGACTGACTTGGGAGCATCATATTCTTTCAATTTAGACTGGTACAAACAAGTGACGTGACTCCATTACATTACATTACATAATGCACCTTGCCCATGGGGGGGGGGGGGGGTCCATTGACTTCTTTCAAAGCAGTGTATATTTTAGTGATCTAGTCCTCCTAAGTATCTCAGGAGCTAGAAAAACACCACAGAGCCCCCCCCCCCCCCAAGAAGCAAGTAAACTAAGAACTGGACTATGGAATTTGGACTTTGTAACAGTATGGTTTACAGAGTTTAGCAGATAGGAGATGATATGATTCAGACTTATAAGTTAGTGAAAGAGTTTATCAGACAGATGTAGGAGAAATGCTGCACAAGCAACAGCTGAGAGGAAAATGCAAGGCTAACACTAGAAGTTATATAAAGGATGTTGTAAGAATGGGAGTGAGAACTTTTTCTGCATGGATAATGGTGGGTTACTTAATGCAGTGAAAAAGTTTAAAGTAAAGTACGATAGGTAAATTTTAGTGTGCCAGGTTATTGTGGAGGAGATTTTTCATAGAGTAGAGGGAGACAAAGGTAGAACAACAGGCCATCTTTGGAAGCTGTATAAGAAGGATGTAAGCAAGAGAGTGAGGAAAAGGTTCTTTGCATGGAGAGTGGCGAGTGAATAGATTGGCACAATTCAATGATCTTTTCTGTGTGAGACTTATGATTCCATGGAGATCTGATTATTTTTATTATTATTATGTGGCACCTCCAGGGAGTCCAAAGACTCATCGAGAGAGAGGGCACCTGCTCTACAACTCTGTCTCCACCACTCAATCCACCAACTACCATCATCTACACCAATGCCATCTACAGCCCACTACCATCACTAGTATTTTCACAGATAATCACAAACATCCATGCCCACGGTGGGATTCGAACTCACGGCCTTTCAACTGGAGAGTGGATATGCTAACCACTCAGTCAACCAGGCTGGCTATGACGATAAATAATAATCCCATCACCCTTCTCTAGAGACCAAACATGAATTTTTTCAAGCCATTTCAGGCCCTCAAATAAGCAGGGGGACAGTTAACATCAGGCAGTGAAATTCATTGGCCATCTAAACACCCTCACAAACATCCATGCCTATCGTAGGATTCAAATCCAAAGTCAATGATTGAAGAGATGATATGCTATCCACTCAGCAAACCAAGCTGACAGTAATCATTATGCTAATATAAAAATATAAAACAAAATTATCAGGGAAGTTAAAATTGATTTCTTGTATTTTAGGGTTACTTTCTGGCACCGACTATTCTAACAAATCTGCCAGATAATTCTCGCTGTATGCAAGAAGAAATCTTTGGACCAGTAACTTGTGTTTCAGTATTTAATACTCAAGAGGAAGCCATTCAACGAGCTAATGGTATTCAGTATGGACTTTCAGCATGTGTATGGTCAGAGAGCTTACGTCGAATTCATGAAGTTGCTCCTAAAATAGAAGTAAGAATAATATTTTTTATAGTTTATATAAAAAAAATTTATATCTTATAACCTTCCACAATATCTATAATCCTTTTCTTCTGTCTTTAGAAATAAACAATAACAATTTGTCCAAAAATGCAAAAAAAAGATAAAAGGAAATCCTATTAGATACACTATTCAAAGTACAAAAAAGTTGAACTGAAAATATCTCAGTAATTCATTGTTTGATTTCTGTTTTATGTTCCATATGAAACATAAGAAAAGCATAAGTGATGGGTTTTTTCTCTGTATTTCGCTTTAGTGTTTTACAAAGAATTATCATTTTGCTGTATGTTCCTCGTGATGAAGATTTCAAATAAGCAAAAATATAAATAAATAAAAACTATTTAATATACGCTACTAACATTTCATCATCATCATCAAATTCCTGATATGTATCCTCAGTGGGTGTACAGGATATTATGATAGTACTATATGAAGAACTTACATCATTACTAACTTCCTATCTATAATTTTCCTCCAAATCAATCTGTTATCCGTCAAGACTCCAACATTATCAGATCTTATGTTTCTGTCTTCTAAGGCACTTTCTACTGTATCAATCTATCTAGGTCTTTTTCCTGCCAACCTGATAGGGAAACACTTGTTTTGCTAATCTTTGCTCTCTTATTCCGATTAAGTGACTGTACCACCCGAGATTAGCTCTGCTAACACATTCCAGTTCTGCTAACAAAGTCAAGTTCTTTCCTAATATCCTTGTTTTTAATATGATGCTGCCATTGATACCATCTGTTCATGTCCCTAATCTTTCTCAGGACTCTCATATCTGTGGTCTCTAGGCTTTGGTCAAGTGTTTTATTTCTAACCCAGCTCTCAGATCCATAAGTTAAAATTGGTTTGAACACTGCCTTGTATACAGCTAATTTAGTGCTTTGACTAATTTCTCTCTTATTCCATATAAATTTATTCAGTTGATTTCCTACCTGATTCTGTTGTCTATTTCCATATTTATTCTTGTAGAAAGGCTTATATGCTGGTTAAACATGATAACTAAATACTTAAGGAATTGACAGCGTACACTAGAAATATAAATTAAATCAACTTTAATATATACTTTCCGATATTTCGGCAACGTCATGTTGCCATCTTCATGGAAACTTAAGATAAAGACACGTGCATGCAAGTACTACATAACAGCAAATGAGAAATGATAACAGAAAATGAGAAACGAGAAATTGTCCTACTTTGGCCAAACAGGCAGGGCAGCAAATATCAGAATCTCAGAACACAAGGACTACATCCGATTTCACCAGTACAGCCATTCTGGGCTTGCAGCCGATGCTCTGGATGCTCGCCACAGAATAAGGTGGAAGAAAGCCATAGCAATACACTGCAGCAAGTTCAAATATGAAAGACTATTCATGGAATCAGCCTCAGCCCTTAGGAACATGCCAAACCTCAACAAATTTGGATGCATGAGACTGCCCCAAATCTGAGAAACATATATCAGAAGAACTTCAGCCCAAAGGCCAACAACACCTAATATAGCCTGCCAGGAGCACCATCAGGACTTTAGAAAAACGGTAGCTTCCTCGCTTCGTTTCTCATTTGCTGTAATGTACTACTTGCATGCACGTGTCTTTATCTTAAGTTCCCATGAAGATGACAATGTGACGTTGCCGAAATATTGGAAAGTATACATTAAAGTTGATTTAATTTATATTTCTAGTATATGCTGTCAATTCCTTAAGTGTTTAGTCATCATTTCCATATTTAATTTACTGTCTTCACTAAAAATTGTGCCTAAGTAGCTGAAACGTTTTACTTTTTCTATTGGTTCTCCATTCACGATGCAGTTAATATTTTCAGTGTTTCTGCCTATTTTCATTGTATTGCTGATTTTCATACCAAATTTATTACAAACAGTTATTCAATTTAGTCAGGGAATCTTGCAGAATTGTACTGAATTTATTTAAAAGTATAACAATATCTGCATAAAGTGAAGAGTGAGATTCACATCTCCAATTTTGATATCAGGTTTAATACAGTTTTCCTTCATAATGTGATCCACATAGATAATGAATAACAAAGGGGATAATGTACATCCTTGTCTGACACCAGATTTAACATTAAACCACCTTCCTGTACTTCCTTCAATTCTAACTGCTGACTTACAACTCAAATAAAGACTAAGTATAATGCCCCATATAACTGTAGTGTTTCGAATAGCTTCTCTCTTGGAACCTTGTCATATGCCTTTAGCAGGTCTACAAAACCTAAATACAGATCTTTGTTATATTCCCACGATTTCTGAACTATTTGTCATAAAGTGAATATCTGATCCTGACAGCATATATTTGGACTGAATCCAGCTTCACCAAGCTTCCCTTCCACAATCCTTCTTAACCGTTTTTCAAGTATACTTGCATAAATCTTACCACTCAGTAGGGAAATACCTCTGTAATTCTCACATTGTTTTATTTCTCTTTTTATATATGGGTACTATGAAAGCTACACTCCAGTCATCTGGAATTTGTCCATCTGTCCAGGTCTTCTGAACTATGCAGTGCAGCCACTGCAAGATTTTTATACCTCCATACTTCAGCATTTCAGGTTGAATATCATCTACTCCAGCTACCTTTCCACATTTCAGACTTTTGATGGCTTTTTCTACTTCAAGTATAGATATGTATTCCTGACTGCATATCTGGTCAGTGTTTTTTACCACTGTGCTATCACTGATTGTTTCATTTAGCAATTTTTTGAAATAATTACTCCATACTTCAAGGATATCTTTTTCTGCAATTTTCATGTCACCTTTATCATCTTTAATTCAAAAGCACTTTTACAGTGCTTTTTCCTCCATTTCTAAGCTTCTTCAACAATCTCCAGAATATCTTGCCACCTTCCTGATATTCATTTTCTATGTTCTTGACAAAGTCTTCCCATGCATAAAGTGACTTTTGTTGAGCTAGTTTTACACAGTGTTTAACTTTCTTACATTTATCTCTATTCTCTAAGAGCACAAGCTAACTTATTCACCAGGAACTTTCGATATGCTTTCTTCTTTTCCTTCACTGCCTCTTTAACCTCCTGTATCCATCATGGAGTTCTGAATTTTTTTATCCTTGCAGACAACCTCACCACTTGCTTCTCTGGCTGAATAAATCAATGTTTTCTTCAGTGTTGCCGCTGAATCTCCAAGGTTTGGTTCCTGTTTTCAAACTCTTTCATTTTTTCTTGAATGATGTCTGTGTATTTTAGTCTACAGTTCATATCTGAAAGCTTCTCAGCTTTTATTCGCTTTAAAACTTTCTTACATGTTTTTCTTTTCAATATTATTATTATTATTATTCAGGCTTCCATGGAGGCAAGAGACTCATCATGGGAGGTCTTTCCTAGGAAAACACAAAGTCTATCATACTGCTTAAACTCATTGCCCATTCTTGCTCTTACCACTCTATCAGGCAATGCATTACACAGTTCAACCATGCAAAGAAACCACACCTCACACTCTTACACACAGTTTCCTTTTGTAACTTCCAGGGATGGCCCCTTGTTATCACTCCTTCACGCTGTTTCACCAAGCAAAACAACTGTCCAATGTTCAACCCTGTAATTACCTCTAAACAGTTTAAAAGTCTTAATCATATCACCTCTCCTTCTATCTACCAAACTTGCAGTCCACATTCCCTCAGCTGATCCTCATAACTAACATTGTATAGTGCTGAAAACATCTTTGTTATCTGCCTCTGTAACCTTTCCACAGTTAAGTCTCTTCTTTCCATGTAAATTTATGCACATTTTTATGTTGGAACATTGTGATAGTAATAAACAGTCCATGTCCTGAGTAGAAATCCAACAGGTATTTATCGTTATTATTAGCTTTGCTCTTTTCTCCAAATTTTCTCAAAATATTTCTGTATATCTGACAATCATTCCGTACTCTGCTATTTAGATCCCCAACACGGACCATCAGTTGCTTTCTCTAAGGTCTCAAAAAATTCCTCCACTTCTACTTTAGTAGAACCTTCTGTGAGACCATAGGCACAAATAAGTCTCAATTGCGCCGTTCCCCCATTCTGATATTTTCCCACATTATTACTCTACTTGATATTGCCTGCCATTCAAGAAGATTAGCCTCATATTTAGTGTTGAATACTATAGCTACTCTTTCTTTTCCCTGACTGTTATTTCCTGAATATAATATTTTGTATTTATTGCTTAGAAAGATTTCACAATTTTTTGTCTTTTCTGTTTCAGTCTCCCCTATTATATCAATCTGGTAGTTATCCAATTCCTCAGCCAGCTCAATTCTTTGCCATTCAGATGGGGGGACTTTGCGTAACTGGGTGATACCCCCAGCCGGCATGAAATTCTGCCATGTTGTACCATCTTAAACATTTGTGGTTTAAGCCAATAAGAATACAGTTTGGTTGGCTAAATCCCAAATTGTCAGCCCATCTTTCTTTGTTCACTATCCAGGTAGATATCTAACAGGGTGCACCACGAAAAGGTGAGGACTGAACATTAGGTCAGAAGCCCTATTCAGTTCTCCACATTCCTTTTAAAGCTATGTGGAAGTCTCCTCTCAATTATACAGTTTTGACCCTAGTTTAATATTTTTCTATAAGAAAAAGTTGCAGCTCTATATTTCTCCAAAGCAATTACAATGACCTGTCTAACATTCAATAGTTATGTTAATTTTCTCTTTTGTATTCTAAATTCTTTCTTGCATTATTACAAGCAAGAAGAAATTATTTTTATTATATGGGTATCTCCATGGAGTCAGGTGATGCATTGCAGAATATCCACATTAACCTTTATACACACATTACCTATCCTTAAACTCATTCACTGTCAGGACACTCAACTACTTTTGGCAATCCATTCCACTCATTCACCACTATCCAAGGCTAAAAGTCTAGTCTGCACATCCTTACTAACCACACTCTTGCAAAACTTCCAGGCGTGATAACCCCTACTATTCTGTCTATTTATCATATATATCGCTTTAAGGATCAGTTTTGGGACCATTGTTACTTAATTTGTATATTAATGATACTGGGTAGGTTTAACTGGTGATATACAGCTGTTTGCAGATGCAAAACTGGGGAGAGTGATGAAAAAACAAGTAGATGCTGTGGGCCTTATAGAACGACTTGAATAGAATGCATGAATCCATCAACAGTATGGACTGTAAATTCATTGTTGCCAAGTGTAAGGTTCTGAAATTTGGTAAGTAACAATGAGATGGAAGTATACACTTGGCAGAAGTTGAGGAGATAAGAGATCTTGGAGTGGTGGTGGACAAGGATCTGAAGTTCGTAGATCACATTGCACAAACTGTGAAGACATCACATCAGATTATGGCAATGATGTGGAGAACCTTACCTTGCAAAAATAAAGAGGGTCTGGTTCCATTGTATAAAGCCTTGTATGGATTACTTCTGGATTTGGTTCCCTGGTTTTCATGGTGATATAATATGTTCGAAAGGGTTCAGAGGACAGCCTGAGAGAATGTAGCTTGCAAAGCCTTGTGAATAGGAGGAAGAGAGGAGATATAATTGAGACATTTAAGTTGGTAAAGTGTTGTTAATGTGGAAAAAAAAAAATTTGTAGACTGGAAGAATAAGAATTAAATGCATAAGGAGTAAGTACTTTGCATTGAAGTGGGTGGTCAGTGGAATACTCTGACTGACATGATGGTGAATACAGATACGTTGAATGAGTTTAAAGCATGGTGCAATGGGCTTTATATGTAACATTGTTTGCCTACTGCGATGAGTCTTTTGACCATATGGAGATCTGGTGTTAATAATAATTAATAATATTCAAAATTTTCTTTTGTATCAATCTTACAAAACTCCTATAGTAACTTATAAGTTTCTATCACTTCTTATCTTTTCTGCCTATCAACTAAAACCTACCTTCAGTCTATCCTCAAAGGAAACACTCCACAGACATCACCAAATTGATTACTCATCTCTGGATATTCTCCACTGCATCCTGATCCTCAAGAAACTGGGATAACTAAATCTATGCACAGTATTCAAGATGCAACCAAATCATAGCCTTATAAAGAGGAATACTAACCAACCCATCTTTACTTTGACATCAATGTATTATTCAACATCCAAGTAATCCTTTGAGCTATTTTGACAACTTTTGTAACATGTCCTCTGAACATCAAATCTCTGTCCACCAATATCTACAAATCCATAGCCTCATCAATTTCCTACAATACAGTGCCATCAATATGATATCTGGTATGTAACCTTTTCAACCTGAAGTAATATAACTTCATGTTTTGCAACATTCAGTTGACAATCATTATTCTTCACCCACAATGGCAATTTATTTAAATCATTCAGCATTGGGATATTTACATCACGTTAATCAACTATTGCCCTCCCCAGTTTTGCATCATGAGCAAACAGCTGAATATCCCCTTCTGAAATCTTTTTCTGTATCACTAATATACAAATTAGAGAGTAAGAGTACCGGTCCTAGAACCCTAAAAAAATAAACCAGTTTTTCACTTATTCAAAAAAAAAAAAAAAAAGGACACACACACACACACACATATATATACATATATATATATATATATATATATATGTAGAAAGTTTTTTACCTTGGGTATATATTATGTTAAAGATACCAAGCAATTTTATAAGCTAGGTTTTTTAATCCTTTTTCCCAAGTAAGCAAACAAAACAAACAAGTTTGCTGCATGTAGTGCAGCTTGTTGCAAAGGTGGAGTAAGATCTGATCACTTTCCTGCAGAAATGTATCATGCTATGCATTAAGGCAGTGTTTCTCAAACTTCAGATATCTGTGTATCCCTTCTTAAATTTTCATTATTACCAAGTACCCCCTAAATAATTAATTAAAAAATAAATTCATTAATTAATTTAAAAAATTAACTAATTAAAATTAATAAATTAATTTAAATATTAATTAAAATTAAATATCTAATTTCTAAACAAAAAATATTATTTATTTTTAAATTTTGGTTCTCTAGAGATGTCAGACGACACACTCATCAATTTCATTTGATCCAGATGCAATATCAACAACGTTTTCTTGTTTCTTACAGCTATTTGTATTTGCTATATTGCTCTCTTTTGGGGGTTATATAAATCCAATCTTTAACCAATGATCCATACGTAAGAATTTGAAAGCTAAAAATAATACTGTATTTACTCGAATAGAATCCTAACTTTTTTCCCAAAATTAAAGCTAAAAAATCGTGTTGTGAGATATGTGTGGGAATTTTTGGAAACTAAAGTTTTCAGAAAAAAACTGAAAATGGTGTGACTTACCAAGAAGCTCCTACTCGCCATCACTACTTTTGGCATAGAGAACAGTTTCTTTGTGTGCATCGTCAAAGTCATCTACCCAAATAGTGTCATCTTCTTTCTCATTATTTCAATTATTTCAAAAATTACCAGTAATTTACAAGACTTGAGATATGTAGAGCAGCGAAGAACTGCATATAATTGGTGCAGTATTAACAAAAGATCGCACGAACCAAAGACAAATTAGCATTCCAACAGTTGAGTTGAAATGCTAATTCCCTTCAACCGAATTCCATAATATCTAAAACACATTCACTATGTATTTCTTAGTTTTAACACGTTAACAATGGGGGTGGTATCAAGCAAAACTATATGTTCCACCGGCAACATATGGTTTTGCTTGGTCTATATAGCAGTTTCTGTTGGAGAGGGGATGTGATTCATTAGTTAGTGTCGTTTTATCCCGGTTGTCTCTCATTGCACTGTTTGTTGAAAAATATAATGACACCTTTAATTATGCATAGCTGAAAATTGCCACGTACCTCCTAACGACCCTTCGCGTACCCCCAGGGGTGCACGTACCACACTTTGAAAAACACTGCATTAAGGTAATGGTCACTACCCATACTGGTTTCAACCTTTATTGAGGTGTCGTCAGTGGGAGCCAGACCTAAAAAATGCCAAGAGTGAAGTAATACAGAGCTTATAAATATTTTACCTAAACAAGTTGCCATAAGGTGTTTTTGACCTCATTAATTAAAAACTGAGGATGAGAGTAATATGTAGAAAGTTTTTTTCCTTGGGTATATATTATGTTAAAGATACCAAGGAATTTTATAAGCTAGGTTTTTTAATCCTTTTTCCCAAGTAAGCAAACAGACAAGTAAGTCAAGTTTACGGCAGCATGTAGTGCAACACTAGGAAAGTGATCAGGTCTTACTCCACCTTTGCACCGAGTTGCACTACATGCAGCCACAAATTTGACTTGCTTGTCTGTTTGTTTACTTGGGAAAAAGGATTAAAAAACTTAGAAAAGTGCTTGGTATCTTTAACATAATATATACCCAAGGTAAAAAACTTTCTACATATTACTCTCATCCTGAGATTTTTATTTAATGAGGTCAAAGCACCTTATGGCAACTTGTTTAGGTAAAATATTTATAAGCTCTGTATTACTTCACCCTTGGCATTTTTTAGGTCTGGCTCACACTGACGACACCTCAATAAAGGTCGAAACCGGTATGGGTAGTGACCATTACCTTAATGCATAGCATCATACATTTCTGCAAGGAAATGTGCTTTGCATCAGGGGAAAATTCTAAGGAAAGTGATCAGAACTTACTCCACCTTTGCAACAAGTTGCACCACGTGCAGCCACAAACTTGACTTACTTGTCTGTATGCTTACTTGGGAAAAAGGATTAAAAAACCGAGCTTATAAGATTGCTTGGTATCTTTAACATATATATATATATATATATATATATATATATATATATATATATATATATATATATATATATATATATATATATATATATATATATGGATATATTGATGTATTACATCCATTATGGTCAGTTGAGTGATCAAAAAGTTTGAATAAGTTAATTGAACTACTACTTACTTTTCTTTGTTTCTTCACTTTAAGGCTGGCACAGTTTGGGCTAACTGCTGGCTTGAAATAGATCCTGAAATGCCCTTTGGTGGAATGAAGATGTCTGGAATTGGAAGAGAAAGCTTAGATGATTCGAGAGATTTCTATACAGAGAAGAAGACTATTGGCATTAAATATAATTAGATGATAATACTACACTGCAAGAAAGCACATTGCATTAATTTTTGTATGATATTGGTTTAGTGATGTGTAAACTACGTATATTATAACAGTCTTGTTTTTGTCACAATGCATTATGTGAGATCTCAAAGTCATTATCATCCTCAATGCATGATTATATACAGTATCATGTTCAGAATAAAAATAAAGAAAGTATAGTTGATTTCAAATAAATCAATCCACTTTATATGATGAAGTATATTTATATAATAAACAATACTGCAGAAAGTACAGAATTATAGACCAGTTAGTCTTATTAGTGCTACAGAGAAGATACAGTCAATTATCCATAGTGAAGCTTATTTAGAACAACATTATACCTAAGTGACTTCACAATTAAGACTTTGATTGTTTATCTACAATTAATTATTTATTGTTTATCTGTAATTATTATTATTATTAACATCTGACCTACATGGAGTCAGACTATCATGGGAGGTACACACACACAAAGCTCATCCAACCATACCTTAAACTGATTCAATGTGTCCACATTCACAACACAGTCAGGCAATGCATTCCACTCACCAACCACTCTTCATGTAAAGAACCTACTCCTCACTCTTCTGTTCACACCCTCCTTATACAGTTTCCAGGGATGGCCTCTTGTTCTACTCCCTTTCCCATTCTATGAAAAATCTCTCCCAAGTCAACCTGATAACAACCCCTGATTACCTTATATGTCTCAATCATATCTCTCCTACCTCCTCCTCCTATTTACTAGGCTTTGCAATTTATATTCTCTCGGCCTGCCCTCATACTCCACATTCCAAAGACCATTGACTGCCTTTGTGAATCTTCTTCGGCCCCTTTCTAACATATCCTCATCATCATGAAAACCCAGTGACCAAATCTGTGCCCAGTAATCCATATGAAGTCTCATCAAATTATACAAACCTTATACAAATGAATTTTTTTCTTTTTACTACAGTGAAAACATAGTAAACTCTCTGTAGTAAAGTTTACTTATAACAACAGGGACTTATGCTTAAAGGACTTCGATCAAGACTTTTTTGATAGTTTATTATGTAGTGAATCAGTCTGTTTTAAACATGTTTGATACAGTAGGAGATTTTTTTTAAAAAAAACATCACACCTACATATGAGGTTAAGAAACTGCAGTAAAATGATAACGCATGTGCAGAATTAGGAATTACATCATCCTGGATATCCTTCGTGGAGTCATTTGTTGAGCAAGAAGCAATGTGATTTCATTAAACGGAGATTAATTATGACAAACCTGCTATCTTTTTTTTTATAAAGAGGCAATGAGAAAATAAATCAAGGGAATGGCTATGATAGGATTTATTTAAATTTCAGCAAAACTGAAAACATCTGATATAAGCTACTGCTGACTAAAATACCCCCAATGACTTGAATGACTAGAAACAGGGCAAAAACGATTATCATGTAAAAATTGAGTGATCTCGGTTTTTATTATTATTATTTTCTTGACCTCCACGGAGTCATAAAACTCATTATGAGAGGTCAACACTAGTCAATATAAAGTCTATCATACCATTCCTTAAAGATCCACCATTTGGCTTTCATCGTCCTCTCAGACAATGCATTCCATGCTCCTCCACTTTCCATGAAAAAAACTTACTTCTCACCATTTACTCCTTGTTTATTCCCTTCACTCTACCATCTTCTCAGTGTTAATATAATAATAACCTTTCAACAATTTAAATATCTCAATCATATTCTACCCTCTGTCTTCAATCCACCAAATTCTACAGTCTGCATGTCCTCATAATCAGCATTGTACAGTCCTCCTGATATCATTTTTTATTATCTGTCTCTCCAGGGCTACCTCATCCCCTTTAAATCTGGATGACAAGATCTGAACATAAAAATTCAGGTGTGGTCTGATCAAAGCTTTATACCATGGAGCCACCACACTTTTATCTCTCAAGATTAATGTTCTCCTCAATATTGCAAGAATTCTCTGAGTTGTCTTCACAACCTTTGCAATATGTCCTCTGAACTTCAAATTTCTATCTACAGTTACCCCAAGATCACTAGCTTCCTCCACCAAGTAAGTATGAAGCATCTCATCTGTGGATTTCAAATTTAAAATCTTTATACATTTAAGTTGCATTAGACTGCCATAAACATTCATTCCAGCTCATCCAAGTCTCTCAAAGAGCCAAAACATCAGCACTATTAATAATAACCCTCCCAAATTTCACATCATCTTCAAACAACTTAACATCTTCCTGTAGTCAGTTCCTGTGAACAGTAATAGTCCTCGTACTCATCCATGTGGAACTCCACTTGTAACCTTCGTATAGTTACAAGTGGATTTCGTATGATACTGAAAACTCCAAAAAAATGGCAGCGTATGCCTTAACATCATCTGCTGCTCTATTGTAAAAGTTAACCAGATTGCAAAAACAAGAGTGCCCTTTAACAAATCCATGCTTGCCTGCATAAATAATATTGCTCTGATCTGCCCAATTCTATATACAAGTTCTTAACAACTATAGAATATCTTATCCTCCTTCCACTCTTCAGGAACTTGTCCCATTGTAAGACGTTCATTACATGCCATTAGCCAAGTTAATGGCACAGTCATTTCTGCAGAACATTCCCTTAAAAATATGGTGAAGTTCTGTCTAGTCCCCTTGCCTTACTGACATTTAGTGTATTCTGTATTCAGAATACATCCTGTGCATTCACTTCTAACACATCACCATTCATCATCTTCTGTGAGGATATCATGTTTTAGGCTTAGTGGATTGTATACAGCACTCAGAAAGGATTAAAAACAGAATTTAATTCTTCCTATATTTCGTCTCAGTCAATGAGAGATCTTCAGGGATTACAAAAAAAACTAATGTAACATAAAAACAAATAACAAACAATACCAAGCCCAACCACTTGGGTGACACTAAAGTCCTATCTAGGTGGAGCGCCCTCTCATGGCAGTTGTAGGTGGCCTGGAATGTAAAGTGGGACCTCTGGTGATAAGCATTTCCCAAATCTTAGGAAGCTTAATGCAACCATATTTGTTAAGATTTGGTTGATTCCTGAGAGCTGCTGCTGATTCTAAGAATAGTCTTTCTCTTTTGAATTTGCTGTGGTGGAGCATGGTGGTTTTTTCCCATGAGATCCTGTGTGTTGTCCAAGACATGGTCAGCCAGGCCTGACTGACCATAGTCGTGCTTGCAGATGTATGACTTATGTTCCTCCAGGTGGATAGTAGCTGATCTGCCTGTCTGTCCAAAGTATGCCAGTTTACAGGAACAGGGTACTTTATAGACTCCAGGCACTGAGAGAGGAGGGAGTTGATCTTTTGTATAGCAGATAAGGGTAGCAAGTTTGCGGTGGGGCTTAAATGCTGTGTGTAGGTTATGGTGATGGCATTTCTAAACTCTTTGTGAAAAGAAGACTGGGGAATGGGGAAGGACCTGATTATTTTTTTAATGCTGTGATCGTTGTAGCCATTGGAGAGGAAAATGTTGTGTATGTGGTCAAGCTCAGTTGTAAGGGCAGTTCTGGAATCTGGAACAAAGATTGTGGGCTCTCTTGGTAAGAGTTTTAATAATGCCATATTGCTGAGCAGGGTTGTGGTGGGAGCGTTTGTGGATGTATCTGCCTGTGCGTGTGGGTTTTCTATATACCGTGAAGGAAAGTGTACCATTGGGATGGCGTATAACTAAGGTGTCTAGGAAGGGTAAGCAATTGTTCTTTGCCTTTTCCATTGTGAACTGGATTCTTGGATGTAGGCTGCTGAGGTGACCGAGGAAGGCGTCTAATGTGTCTGGACCATGAGGCCAAATAGAGAACACATCATCTACATACTTAGTCTGATGGAAGGTTTGAGAGGGGCTGAGTCTATGGCTCATTTTTCAAAATCTTCCATATAAAAATTGGCAAGAGGGGGTAAGAGGGAGGAAACCCATGGCGGTTCCTTCTATCTGCTTATAGATTTTGCTCTTCCGAGAAAAATAACCAGAATAGATGGCAAAGGAAAGGAGACCTAAGATGTCAGAAGGAAAAACATTTTTTAAGAGTGTTAAGGTATCAATTAAGGGAATATTGGTAAACAATGAGGAGATGTCAAAGCTTACCAATATGTCTGTGTTATTTAGAAATGCCGTCACCACACCCTACATCCATGGCACATCTGAAAAAAATAGCCAAGATTTTAAAGTACAACCTAAACACAGTATTTAAGCCCCACCGCAAACTTGCTACCCTTATCTGCTATACAAAAGATCAGCTCCCTCCTGTCTCAGTGCCTGGAGTCTATAAAGTACCCTGTTCCTGTAAACTGGCATACTTTGGACAGACAGGCAGATCAGCTACTATCTGCCTGGAGGAACATAAGTCATACATCTGCAAGCACGACTATGGTCAGTCAGGCCTGGCTGACCATGTCTTGGGTACAACCCACAGGATCTCATGGAAAAAAACCAACATGCTCCACCACAGCAAATTCAAAAGAGAAAAACTATTCTTAGAATCAGCAGCAGCTCTCAGGAATCAACCAAATCTTAACAAATATGGTTGAATTGGGCTTGGTATTGTTTGTTATTTGTTTTTATATTACATTAGTTTTTTTGTAATCCCTGAAGATGTCTCATTGACTGAGACGAAATATAGGAAGAATTATATTCTGTTTTTAATCCTTTCCGAGTGCTGTATACAATCCATTAAGCCTCCAACGTGAAGAAAATGCCAGGAGTATCAGAAATAAAGGAAGTGAATTGGTGGTATTGATAGCGCAGCTTGTCTGAAGATTAGAACCTGTGAAATATGGTTGACAGCAGATGATGTCATGACAGGAATAGAAGTAGAAGGGTATAGCATATTTTGGTAGGATAGGAAATGAGGTAGCAGCGTGCTAGTTATGATAAGTGATGAGTTGAGTTGAGTCGAGTCCTCTCAGAGTGGAGAAATTAGAAGAAAATGGCACTAATAGTTTTGAAAGTGTACGGTGTGAGCTGCAGGCCAGTAGGACGACATATTTAGTAAGATGTTGCTATAAGCTAGGGAACAGAGATGGTGATGGGCAGGAGAATGCTTAGGCAGATCAGTCTGGCGAGTGCAAAGTGAGTGATCATCATGGCAGATTTTAACCATACATAATGCCGGCCTGGCTGGCCGAGCTCTTCAGCCAAAAGGCTGTGGGTTTGAATCCCACCGTGGGCATTGATGTTTGTGAAAAATACTAGTGATGGTGGTCAGCGGTAGATGGTGTTGGTGTAGATGATGAACGTAGTTGAGTGGTGGTGACGAAGAGTTGTGGAGTAGGTGCCCTCCATCGATGAGTCCTTGGACTCCTTGGAGGTGCTATGTAATAATAATAATAAATTTTTCCTGCCTTACAAACATCCTAACATTAATATTTTATTTTAGCATTTCAGTAGGGTTCCACACTTTATTCAAAGATGGATTGGTTAGAAGGAGATCCTAAAACTGGAAGTGATAAAGGATCATAGAGTGATAGCAGAACAGGGTATTGCAATTCTGAAGATGTGATGAACAACTCATAATTACTAAGTCATGAAATTACTAAGTTATCATGGATAACCTAGTAATCCAGGCAAAGTAATCCTTTGCCTGGATTACTAATAATCGAGGCAAAGCATTATTAGTAATCCATAATGCTTTGCCTGGATTACTGGTCAGAGATCTCATCACTTATTTTTCATGCTGATATAGCAAATTTAGAAAGAGTGCAGAAGCAGGCAAGTAAGGTAAATTCAGATGTGCAGAATATAAGTTAGAAGATAGACTGACGAAGGGTAAACTACAGAGCCTAGTAAACTGAAAAAAGAAAGAGTGATATGACTGAGGCATAAATTACTGATGATAAACTTACAAGACAGATATTATAATAATTTTTCAAATATCAAAGAAATGAAAATGAGAGACTAACCGTGGAAATTACGTAAGATTATGATGAATAGGAACAAGAATTTATTTTTCTACATTGAGAATGGTGGACAATTGGAATACATTACCAGTGTGAGAATGCAAACAAATTTTAAGATGTGATATGAGAAACACATTGATATTTAGGGTGCACTTCCTGCAGAAAGTCTTCTGCCACCATGGAGATGTCACATAAAATTAATAATAATAAACAGTTGAAAAAAATTACTAAAAAAAAATCAACACATAGAGTTAACAATTATTATATATATATTATTCTGTAGTTGTTCTAACTCCATGGAGATGTCATGCAAAAATAATAATAATAAACAGTTGAGAAATTTATTAACAAAAAGAAAAAAATAATCAGGGTGCTTTGAAAATAAATATTTTCAAATATATTTTCCCCTATAAAATTAGCTACTCCAATGCCCTCCCCAGCATAAATACCATTTTTCTACCCAAAAAGTTAACCAATTAAATATACATACATCTCGTTGTATACAATTAAAACTGGCTCCCTGCTAATATTAAAAACGATTAATATAAATACTACATTCAGTTTAGAGAAGATTAGAGAGAATAAAAGATTAGAAAGGCAAAATGGGCTTTTCTAATCATGCAAAGGAAACATTCTACAGAAAGTATTAATAATTAATAGATTATTATTATTACGTAACACCTCCAAGGACTCATTGAAAGAGGGCACTCTACTCATCTCCACTACACTACACAAACATCTGACTGTCTCCCCTACTACATAATTCTCCCACTACACACAACTACCATCCATGCCATCTACTGCCCACCACCAACAGTATTTCTTATCTGTAAATTGCTTGTGTTCTGATGGCTAATTTGCCTGCACACAGGATGAAAAACCCAAGTTTCCGGGAGAAAAAACCTGCTATGAGATTGGCTAACTCACCTAACAATTGAAAAAACCCATATAAAGATTCCTCTCGTAATTAATAATTTGCCAAACATGGTATCAAAGGAAACTTAAAGAAGCGCTATGAGGCCATCATCAGCCCAACCAGAACAGAAATTATAATAAATAATTCACCTTCAAAATTCCAAAATGTTGGTCAATATATATGCTGCATCCACCAAGCAACCCACATACTCAGACTAAGGTGGTCAGTCTTTAAGAATTTGTTCTTTGACAGTTACAGCTACATGCAAACTAAGCAATATTTTTTTCAATGATCCATCATCTAACCCTATATAGGTTGATGTCATACTAGAACTTCCAGGATCCAGGACAATAGGAATATCACATGACAAATTTCAGTTTCCTCCTGAATAAATTCAGTTTCAATAAACATTAGACAGTAAATATTTCCAAAAACAGCTGTTCTACTGTACAGATAAATGTTACGACTCTAAGCAACCATCAAATAGATGAATTCATTAACCAGTCTTGAGATCATTCCTAATAAAACTGGTATCCACAAGTTCTGTCCATGTTGATATCACAATACCTTAAAGCTGTCACTAGGTTATTTACAGTTTACAGCACTTCTCTAGGTGTTATTAATTCTGAATTCTGCAATTGTAAGATTGCAATTTTTGCTCCTTTTGATAGTTATACATACATGTTTAAGTCTTCTTTTTTAACCTCTTTCCATCCACTGATGGATATATATAAATATAAACCTCCCCTTAACTTTTACTTTCTGTTCTGTCTGCCTTTAGCCAATAGCCACCATCTCATGTCAAATGTTTGTAGATCATCCTTCCATCTTGTTCTCTGGCAACCTTTGCTCCTCTTTCCTTCTTTTGGTACCAACTCTGCTTAATTTTGTCCAGCTTTATCTGGCAATCTAATATGGCCAGCTCATCTCCATTTACATGCTTCATATTTCACAATATCTTCTACTCCAGTCATCTCTCTAATTCTACCACTTTTTGGCATTCTTCTCTCCATCTTTTTGTCAGTGAATTGCTTTAGGAAGGGATTGATGGACATTGTTGCAAATAATTGTCAGTGAGCTTCTTGCAATGAGTCTGCATACTACATAGTGATGCTTGTATAATAATAATAAACATAATTCTCCCACTACACACAACTACCATCCATGCCATCTACTGCCCACCACCAACAGTATTTCTTATCTGTAAATTGCTTGTGTTCTGATGGCTAATTTGCCTGCACACAGGATGAAAAACCCAAGTTTCCGGGAGAAAAAACCTGCTATGAGATTGGCTAACTCACCTAACAATTGAAAAAACCCATATAAAGATTCCTCTCGTAATTAATAATTTGCCAAACATGGTATCAAAGGAAACTTAAAGAAGCGCTATGAGGCCATCATCAGCCCAACCAGAACAGAAATTATAATAAATAATTCACCTTCAAAATTCCAAAATGTTGGTCAATATATATGCTGCATCCACCAAGCAACCCACATACTCAGACTAAGGTGGTCAGTCTTTAAGAATTTGTTCTTTGACAGTTACAGCTACATGCAAACTAAGCAATATTTTTTTCAATGATCCATCATCTAACCCTATATAGGTTGATGTCATACTAGAACTTCCAGGATCCAGGACAATAGGAATATCACATGACAAATTTCAGTTTCCTCCTGAATAAATTCAGTTTCAATAAACATTAGACAGTAAATATTTCCAAAAACAGCTGTTCTACTGTACAGATAAATGTTACGACTCTAAGCAACCATCAAATAGATGAATTCATTAACCAGTCTTGAGATCATT